>NC_135427.1:1949898-2599865 GCF_051991245.1 Festucalex cinctus
CAAAAAAACGACCATGTATAGTAAGGTTTTTTTTTTTTTTTTTTTTTGTTTTTTTAAATTCCTAGTCATACTTACTAAACTCATTGCTCTTCTTTCCAGTAAGCTGACTAACAGCCCCGTGGTCTAGTGGTAGAGTGTTTACACTCTGACGCTGAGGTTGTGGGTTCGATCCCAGGCTGAGTCAAACCAAACGACCATATATAGTAAGGCTTTTTTTTCCCGACATAAAAACGACCATGTATAGTAAGGCTTTTTTTTCAGACAAAAAAACGACCATGTATAGTAAGGCTTTTTTTTCTGACAAAAAAAACGACCATGTATACTAAGGCTTTTTTTTCCGACAAAAAAACGACCATGTATAGTAAGGCTTTTTTTTCAGACAAAAAAACGACCATGTATAGTAAGGCTTTTTTTTCTGACAAAAAAAACGACCATGTATAGTAAGGCTTTTTTTTCCGACAAAAAAACGACCATGTATAGTAAGGCTTTTTTTTCTGACAAAAAAACGACCATGTATAGTAAGGCTTTTTTTTTCGACAAAAAAACGACAATGTATAGTAAGGTTTTTTTTTCCCGACAAAAAAACGACCATGTATAGTAAGGCTTTTTTTTCCGACAAAAAAACGACCATGTATAGTAAGGCTTTTTTTTCCAGACAAAAAAACGACCATGTATAGTAAGGCTTTTTTTTCTGACAAAAAAAACGACCATGTATAGTAAGGCTTTTTTTTCCGACAAAAAAACGACCATGTATAGTAAGGCTTTTTTTTTCGACAAAAAAACGACCATGTATAGTAAGGCTTTTTTTTTCTGACAAAAAAACGACCATGTATAGTAAGGCTTTTTTTTTCGACATAAAAACGACCATGTAGAGTAAGGCTTTTTTTTCCGACAAAAAAACGACCATGTATAGTAAGGCTTTTTTTTCCGACATAAAAACGACCATGTATAGTAAGGCTTTTTTTTTCGACAAAAAAACGACAATGTATAGTAAGGTTTTTTTTTCCCGACAAAAAAACGACCATGTATAGTAAGGCTTTTTTTTCTGACAAAAAAAACGACCATGTATAGTAAGGCTTTTTTTTCCGACAAAAAAACGACCATGTATAGTAAGGCTTTTTTTTCCGACAAAAAAACGACCATGTATAGTATGGCTTTTTATTCCGACAAAAAAATGACCATGTATAGTAAGGCTTTTTTTTCTGACAAAAAAACGACCATGTATAGTAAGGCTTTTTTTTTCGACATAAAAACGACCATGTATAGTAAGGCTTTTTTTTTCCGACAAAAAAACGACCATGTATAGTAAGGCTTTTTTTTTCCGACAAAAAAACGACCATGTATAGTAAGGCTTTTTTTTCCCGACATAAAAACGACCATGTATAGTAAGGCTTTTTTTCTCGACAAAAAACGACCATGTATAGTAAGGCTTTTTTTTCTGACAAAAAAACGACCATGTATAGTAAGGCTTTTTTTTCTGACAAAAAAACGACCATGTATAGTAAGGCTTTTTTTTCTGACAAAAAAACGACCATGTATAGTAAGGCTTTTTTTTCCCGACAAAAAAACGCCCTTGTATAGTAAGGCTTTTTTTTCCCGACATAAAAACGACCATGTATAGTAAGGCTTTTTTTCTCGACAAAAAAACGACCATGTATAGTAAGGCTTTTTTTTCTGACAAAAAAACGACCATGTATAGTAAGGCTTTTTTTTCTGACAAAAAAACGACCATGTATAGTAAGGCTTTTTTTTCTGACAAAAAAACGACCATGTATAGTAAGGCTTTTTTTTCCGACAAAAAAACGACCATGTATAGTAAGGCTTTTTTTTCTCGACAAAAAAACGACCATGTATAGTAAGGCTTATTTTTTCTCGACAAAAAAACGACCATGTATAGTAAGGCTTTTTTTTTCGACAAAAAAACGACCATGTATAGTAAGGCTTTTTTTTCTGACAAAAAAAGAACCATGTATAGTAAGGCTTTTTTTTCCGACAAAAAAACGACCATGTATAGTAAGGCTTTTTTTTCCGACAAAAAAACGACCATGTATAGTAAGGCTTTTTTTTTCCGACAAAAAAACGACCATGTATAGTAAGGCTTTTTTTTCCCGACATAAAAACGACCATGTATAGTAAGGCTTTTTTTCTTGACAAAAAAACGACCATGTATAGTAAGGCTTTTTTTTCCGACAAAAAAACGACCATGTATAGTAAGGCTTTTTTTTCCGACAAAAAAACGACCATGTATAGTAAGGCTTTTTTTTCGACAAAAAAACGACCATGTATAGTAAGGCTTTTTTTTCCGACAAAAAAACGACCATGTATAGTAAGGCTTTTTTTCCGACAAAAAAACGACCATGTATAGTAAGGCTTTTTTTTCCGACAAAAAAACGACCATGTATAGTAAGGCTTTTTTTCCCGACAAAAAACGACCATGTATAGTAAGGCTTTTTTTTCCGACAAAAAAACGACCATGTATAGTAAGGCTTTTTTTTCCGACAAAAAACGACCATGTATAGTAAGACTTTTTTTTCCGACAAAAAACGACCATGTATAGTAAGGCTTTTTTTTTCCGACGAAAAAACGACCATGTATACTAAGGCTTTTTTTTTCCGACGAAAAAACGACCATGTATACTAAGGCTTTTTTTTCCGACAAAAAAATGACCATGTATAATAAGGCTTTTTTTTCCGACAAAAAACGACCATGTATAGTAAGGCTTTTTTTTCCGACAAAAAACGACCATGTATAGTAAGGCTTTTTTTTCCGACAAAAAAACGACCATGTATAGTAAGGCTTTTTTTTCCGACAAAAAAACGACCATGTATAGTAAGGCTTTTTATCTCGACAAAAAAACGACCATGTATAGTAAGGCTTTTTTTTCTGACAAAAAAACGACCATGTATAGTAAGGCTTTTTTTTCTGACAAAAAAACGACCATGTATAGTAAGGCTTTTTTTTCTGACAAAAAAACGACCATGTATAGTAAGGCTTTTTTTTCCGACAAAAAAACGACCATGTATAGTAAGGCTTTTTTTTCTCGACAAAAAAACGACCATGTATAGTAAGGCTTATTTTTTCTCGACAAAAAAACGACCATGTATAGTAAGGCTTTTTTTTTCGACAAAAAAACGACCATGTATAGTAAGGCTTTTTTTTCTGACAAAAAAAGAACCATGTATAGTAAGGCTTTTTTTTCCGACAAAAAAACGACCATGTATAGTAAGGCTTTTTTTTCGACATAAAAACGACCATGTATAGTAAGGCTTTTTTTTCCGACAAAAAAACGACCATGTATAGTAAGGCTTTTTTTTCCGACAAAAAAACGACCATGTATAGTAAGGCTTTTTTTTCCGACAAAAAAACGACCATGTATAGTAAGGCTTTTTTTTCCGACAAAAAAACGACCATGTATAGTAAGGCTTTTTTTTCCGACAAAAAAACGACCATGTATAGTAAGGCTTTTTTTCTGACAAAAAAAAACGACCATGTATAGAAAGGCTTTTTTTTCTGACAAAAAAAAACGACCATGAATAGTAAGGCTTTTTTTTTCCGACAAAAAAACGACCATGTATAGTAAGGCTTTTTTTTCCGACAAAAAAACGACCATGTATAGTAAGGCTTTTTTTTCCGACAAAAAAACGACCATGTATAGTAAGGCTTTTTTTTCCGACAAAAAAACGACCATGTATAGTAAGGCTTTTTTTTTCGACATAAAAACGACCATGTATAGTGAGGCTTTTTTTTCCGACAAAAAAACGACCATGTATAGTAAGGCTTTTTTTTCCGACAAAAAAACGACCATGTATAGTAAGGCTTTTTTTTCCCGACATAAAAACGACCATGTATAGTAAGGCTTTTTTTTCCGACAAAAAAACGACCATGTATAGTAAGGCTTTTTTTTCCGACAAAAAAACGACCATGTATAGTAAGGCTTTTTTTTCCGACGTAAAAACGACCATGTATAGTAAGGCTTTTTTTTCCGACATAAAAACGACCATGTATAGTAAGGCTTTTTTTTCTGACAAAAAAACGACCATGTATAGTAAGGCTTTTTTTTCCGACAAAAAAACGACCATGTATAGTAAGGCTTTTTTTTCTGACAAAAAAACGACCATGTATAGTAAGGCTTTTTTTTCCGACAAAAAAACGACCATGTATAGTAAGGCTTTTTTTTCCGACAAAAAAACGACCATGTATAGTAAGGCTTTTTTTTCCCGACATAAAAACGACCATGTATAGTAAGGCTTTTTTTTCAGACAAAAAAACGACCATGTATAGTAAGGCTTTTTCTTCCGACAAAAAAACGACCATGTATAGTAAGGCTTTTTTTTACGACAAAAAAACGACCATGTATAGTAAGGCTTTTTTTTACGACAAAAAAACGACCATGTATAGTAAGGCTTTTTTTTCCGACATAAAAACGACCATGTATCGCAAGGCTTTTTTTTCGACAAAAAAATGACCATGTATAGTAAGGCTTTTTTTTCCGACAAAAAAACGACCATGTATAGTAAGGCTTTTTTTCCGACAAAAAAACGACCATGTATAGTAAGGCTTTTTTTTCCGACAAAAAAACGACCATGTATATAGTAAGGCTTTTTTTTCTGACAAAAAAACGACCATGTATAGTAAGGCTTTTTTTTTCGACATAAAAACGACCATGTATAGTAAGGCTTTTTTTTCCGACGTAAAAACGACCATGTATAGTAAGGCTTTTTTTTCCGACAAAAAAACGACCATGTATAGTAAGGCTTTTTTTCTGACAAAAAAAAACGACCATGTATAGAAAGGCTTTTTTTTCTGACAAAAAAAAACGACCATGAATAGTAAGGCTTTTTTTTTCCGACAAAAAAACGACCATGTATAGTAAGGCTTTTTTTTCCGACAAAAAAACGACCATGTATAGTAAGGCTTTTTTTTCCGACAAAAAAACGACCATGTATAGTAAGGCTTTTTTTTCCGACAAAAAAACGACCATGTATAGTAAGGCTTTTTTTTTCGACATAAAAACGACCATGTATAGTGAGGCTTTTTTTTCCGACAAAAAAACGACCATGTATAGTAAGGCTTTTTTTTCCGACAAAAAAACGACCATGTATAGTAAGGCTTTTTTTTCCCGACATAAAAACGACCATGTATAGTAAGGCTTTTTTTTCCGACAAAAAAACGACCATGTATAGTAAGGCTTTTTTTTCCGACAAAAAAACGACCATGTATAGTAAGGCTTTTTTTTCCGACGTAAAAACGACCATGTATAGTAAGGCTTTTTTTTCCGACATAAAAACGACCATGTATAGTAAGGCTTTTTTTTCCGACAAAAAAACGACCATGTATAGTAAGGCTTTTTTTTCTGACAAAAAAACGACCATGTATAGTAAGGCTTTTTTTTCCGACAAAAAAACGACCATGTATAGTAAGGCTTTTTTTTCCGACAAAAAAACGACCATGTATAGTAAGGCTTTTTTTTCCCGACATAAAAACGACCATGTATAGTAAGGCTTTTTTTTCAGACAAAAAAACGACCATGTATAGTAAGGCTTTTTCTTCCGACAAAAAAACGACCATGTATAGTAAGGCTTTTTTTTACGACAAAAAAACGACCATGTATAGTAAGGCTTTTTTTTACGACAAAAAAACGACCATGTATAGTAAGGCTTTTTTTTCCGACATAAAAACGACCATGTATCGCAAGGCTTTTTTTTCGACAAAAAAATGACCATGTATAGTAAGGCTTTTTTTTCCGACAAAAAAACGACCATGTATAGTAAGGCTTTTTTTCCGACAAAAAAACGACCATGTATAGTAAGGCTTTTTTTTCCGACAAAAAAACGACCATGTATATAGTAAGGCTTTTTTTTCTGACAAAAAAACGACCATGTATAGTAAGGCTTTTTTTTTCGACATAAAAACGACCATGTATAGTAAGGCTTTTTTTTCCGACGTAAAAACGACCATGTATAGTAAGGCTTTTTTTTCCGACAAAAAAACGACCATGTATAGTAAGGCTTTTTTTTCTGACAAAAAAAACGACCATGTATAGTAAGGCTTTTTTTTCCGACAAAAAAACGACCATGTATAGTAAGGCTTTTTTTCCGACAAAAAAACGACCATGTATAGTAAGGTTTTTTTTTTTTTGTTTTTTTTTTTTAAATTCCTAGTCATACTTACTAAACTCATTGCTCTTCTTTCCAGTAAGCTGACTAACAGCCCCGTGGTCTAGTGGTAGAGTGTTTACACTCTGACGCTGAGGTTGTGGGTTCGATCCCAGGCTGAGTCAAACCAAACGACCATATATAGTAAGGCTTTTTTTTCCCGACATAAAAACGACCATGTATAGTAAGGCTTTTTTTTCAGACAAAAAAACGACCATGTATAGTAAGGCTTTTTTTTCTGACAAAAAAAACGACCATGTATACTAAGGCTTTTTTTTCCGACAAAAAAACGACCATGTATAGTAAGGCTTTTTTTTCAGACAAAAAAACGACCATGTATAGTAAGGCTTTTTTTTCGACATAAAAACGACCATGTATAGTAAGGCTTTTTTTTCCGACAAAAAAACGACCATGTATAGTAAGGCTTTTTTTTCCGACAAAAAAACGACCATGTATAGTAAGGCTTTTTTTTCCGACAAAAAAACGACCATGTATAGTAAGGCTTTTTTTTCCGACAAAAAAACGACCATGTATAGTAAGGCTTTTTTTTCCGACAAAAAAACGACCATGTATAGTAAGGCTTTTTTTTTCCGACAAAAAAACGACCATGTATAGTAAGGCTTTTTTTTCCGACAAAAAAACGACCATGTATAGTAAGGCTTTTTTTTCCGACAAAAAAAACGACCATGTATAGTAAGGCTTTTTTTTCCGACAAAAAAACGACCATGTATAGTAAGGCTTTTTTTTCCGACAAAAAAACGACCATGTATAGTAAGGCTTTTTTTTCCGACAAAAAAACGACCATGTATAGTAAGGCTTTTTTTTCCGACAAAAAAACGACCATGTATAGTAAGGCCTTTTTTTCCGACAAAAAAACGACCATGTATAGTAAGGCTTTTTTTTCTGACAAAAAAAACGACCATGTATAGTAAGGCTTTTTTTTCCGACAAAAAAACGACCATGTATAGTAAGGCTTTTTTTTCTGACAAAAAAAACGACCATGTATAGTAAGGCTTTTTTTTCCGACAAAAAAACGACCATGTATAGTAAGGCTTTTTTTTCTGACAAAAAAAACGACCATGTATAGTAAGGCTTTTTTTTTCCGACAAAAAAACGACCATGTATAGTAAGGCTTTTTTTTCCGACAAAAAAACGACCATGTATAGTAAGGCTTTTTTTTCCGACAAAAAAACGACCATGTATAGTAAGGCTTTTTTTTCCGACAAAAAAACGACCATGTATAGTAAGGCTTTTTTTTCCGACAAAAAAACGACCATGTATAGTAAGGCTTTTTTTTCCGACAAAAAAACGACCATGTATAGTAAGGCTTTTTTTTCCGACATAAAAACGACCATGTATAGTAAGGCTTTTTTTTCCGACAAAAAAACGACCATGTAAAGTAAGGCTTTTTTTTCCGACATAAAAACGACCATGTATAGTAAGGCTTTTTTTTCCGACAAAAAAACGACCATGTATAGTAAGGCTTTTTTTTCCGACAAAAAAACGACCATGTATAGTAAGGCTTTTTTTTCCGACAAAAAAACGACCATGTATAGTAAGGCTTTTTTTTTTTTTTTTTAAATTCCTAGTCATACTTACTAAACTCATTGCTCTTCTTTCCAGTAAGCTGATTAACAGCCCCGTGGTCTAGTGGTAGAGTGTTTACACTCTGACGCTGAGGTTGTGGGTTCGATCCCAGGCTGAGTCAAACCAAACGACCATATATAGTAAGGCTTTTTTTTCCCGACATAAAAACGACCATGTATAGTAAGGCTTTTTTTTCAGACAAAAAAACGACCATGTATAGTAAGGCTTTTTTTTCCGACAAAAAAACGACCATGTATAGTAAGGCTTTTTTTTCTGACAAAAAAAACGACCATGTATAGTAAGGCTTTTTTTTCCGACAAAAAAACGACCATGTATAGTAAGGCTTTTTTTTCAGACAAAAAAACGACCATGTATAGTAAGGCTTTTTTTTCGACATAAAAACGACCATGTATAGTAAGGCTTTTTTTTCCGACAAAAAAACGACCATGTATAGTAAGGCTTTTTTTTCGACATAAAAACGACCATGTATAGTAAGGCTTTTTTTTCCGACAAAAAAACGACCATGTATAGTAAGGCTTTTTTTTCCGACAAAAAAACGACCATGTATAGTAAGGCTTTTTTTTCCGACAAAAAAACGACCATGTATAGTAAGGCTTTTTTTTCCGACAAAAAAACGACCATGTATAGTAAGGCTTTTTTTTCTGACAAAAAAAACGACCATGTATAGTAAGGCTTTTTTTTCCGACAAAAAAACGACCATGTATAGTAAGGCTTTTTTTTCTGACAAAAAAAACGACCATGTATAGTAAGGCTTTTTTTTACGACAAAAAAACGACCATGTATAGTAAGGCTTTTTTTTCCGACATAAAAACGACCATGTATAGTAAGGCTTTTTTTTCGACAAAAAAACGACCATGTATAGTAAGGCTTTTTTTTCCGACAAAAAAACGACCATGTATAGTAAGGCTTTTTTTCCGACAAAAAAACGACCATGTATAGTAAGGCTTTTTTTTCCGACAAAAAAACGACCATGTATATAGTAAGGCTTTTTTTTCTGACAAAAAAACGACCATGTATAGTAAGGCTTTTTTTTTCGACATAAAAACGACCATGTATAGTAAGGCTTTTTTTTCCGACGTAAAAACGACCATGTATAGTAAGGCTTTTTTTTCCGACATAAAAACGACCATGTATAGTAAGGCTTTTTTTTCCGACAAAAAAACGACCATGTATAGTAAGGCTTTTTTTTCTGACAAAAAAAACGACCATGTATAGTAAGGCTTTTTTTTCCGACAAAAAAACGACCATGTATAGTAAGGCTTTTTTTTCCGACAAAAAAACGACCATGTATAGTAAGGTTTTTTTTTTTTTTTTTTTTTTTTAAAATTCCTAGTCATACTTACTAAACTCATTGCTCTTCTTTCCAGTAAGCTGACTAACAGCCCCGTGGTCTAGTGGTAGAGTGTTTACACTCTGACGCTGAGGTTGTGGGTTCGATCACAGGCTGAGTCAAACCAAACGACCATATATAGTAAGGCTTTTTTTTCCAGACATAAAAACGACCATGTATAGTAAGGCTTTTTTTTCCAGACAAAAAAACGACCATGTATAGTAAGGCTTTTTTTTCCGACAAAAAAACGACCATGTATAGTAAGGCTTTTTTTTCCGACAAAAAAACGACCATGTATAGTAAGGCTTTTTTTTCCGACAAAAAAACGACCATGTATAGTAAGGCTTTTTTTTCTGACAAAAAAAACGACCATGTATAGTAAGGCTTTTTTTTCCGACAAAAAAACGACCATGTATAGTAAGGCTTTTTTTTCTGACAAAAAAAACGACCATGTATAGTAAGGCTTTTTTTTACGACAAAAAAACGACCATGTATAGTAAGGCTTTTTTTTCCGACATAAAAACGACCATGTATAGTAAGGCTTTTTTTTCGACAAAAAAACGACCATGTATAGTAAGGCTTTTTTTTCCGACAAAAAAACGACCATGTATAGTAAGGCTTTTTTTCCGACAAAAAAACGACCATGTATAGTAAGGCTTTTTTTTCCGACAAAAAAACGACCATGTATATAGTAAGGCTTTTTTTTCTGACAAAAAAACGACCATGTATAGTAAGGCTTTTTTTTCCGACAAAAAAACCACCATGTATAGTAAGGCTTTTTTTTCTGACAAAAAAAACGACCATGTATAGTAAGGCTTTTTTTTCCGACAAAAAAACGACCATGTATAGTAAGGCTTTTTTTTCCGACAAAAAAACGACCATGTATAGTAAGGTTTTTTTTTTTTTTTTTTTTTTTTTTTTTTTTTTTAAATTCCTAGTCATACTTACTAAACTCATTGCTCTTCTTTCCAGTAAGCTGACTAACAGCCCCGTGGTCTAGTGGTAGAGTGTTTACACTCTGACGCTGAGGTTGTGGGTTCGATCCCAGGCTGAGTCAAACCAAACGACCATATATAGTAAGGCTTTTTTTTCCCGACATAAAAACGACCATGTATAGTAAGGCTTTTTTTTCCGACAAAAAAACGACCATGTATAGTAAGGCTTTTTTTTCTGACAAAAAAAACGACCATGTATAGTAAGGCTTTTTTTTCCCACAAAAAAACGACCGTGTATAGTAAGGCTTTTTTTTCAGACAAAAATACGACCATGTATAGTAAGGCTTTTTTTTCGACATAAAAACGACCATGTATAGTAAGGCTTTTTTTTCCGACAAAAAAACGACCATGTATAGTAAGGCTTTTTTTTCCGACAAAAAAACGACCATGTATAGTAAGGCTTTTTTTTCCGACAAAAAAACGACCATGTATAGTAAGGCTTTTTTTTCCGACAAAAAAACGACCATGTATAGTAAGGCTTTTTTTTCCGACAAAAAAACGACCATGTATAGTAAGGCTTTTTTTTCTGACAAAAAAAACGACCATGTATAGTAAGGCTTTTTTTTCCGACAAAAAAACGACCATGTATAGTAAGGCTTTTTTTTCTGACAAAAAAAACGACCATGTATAGTAAGGCTTTTTTTTTCCGACAAAAAAACGACCATGTATAGTAAGGCTTTTTTTTCCGACAAAAAAACGACCATGTCTAGTAAGGCTTTTTTTTCCGACAAAAAAACGACCATGTATAGTAAGGCTTTTTTTTTCGACATAAAAACGACCATGTATAGTAAGGCTTTTTTTTCCGACGTAAAAACGACCATGTATAGTAAGGCTTTTTTTTCTGACATAAAAACGACCATGTATAGTAAGGCTTTTTTTTCCGACAAAAAAACGACCATGTATAGTAAGGCTTTTTTTTTTTTTTTTTTTTTTTTTTTATAAATTCCTAGTCATACTTACTAAACTCATTGCTCTTCTTTCCAGTAAGCTGATTAACAGCCCCGTGGTCTAGTGGTAGAGTGTTTACACTCTGACGCTGAGGTTGTGGGTTCGATCCCAGGCTGAGTCAAACCAAACGACCATATATAGTAAGGCTTTTTTTTCCCGACATAAAAACGACCATGTATAGTAAGGCTTTTTTTTCAGACAAAAAAACGACCATGTATAGTAAGGCTTTTTTTTCCGACAAAAAAACGACCATGTATAGTAAGGCTTTTTTTTCTGACAAAAAAAACGACCATGTATAGTAAGGCTTTTTTTTCCGACAAAAAAACGACCATGTATAGTAAGGCTTTTTTTTCAGACAAAAAAACGACCATGTATAGTAAGGCTTTTTTTTCGACATAAAAACGACCATGTATAGTAAGGCTTTTTTTTCCGACAAAAAAACGACCATGTATAGTAAGGCTTTTTTTTCAGACAAAAAAACGACCATGTATAGTAAGGCTTTTTTTTCCGACAAAAAAACGACCATGTATAGTAAGGCTTTTTTTTTTTTTTTTTAAATTCCTAGTCATACTTACTAAACTCATTGCTCTTCTTTCCAGTAAGCTGACTAACAGCCCCGTGGTCTAGTGGTAGAGTGTTTACACTCGGACGCTGAGGTTGTGGGTTCGATCCCAGGCTGAGTCAAACCAAACGACCATATATAGTAAGGCTTTTTTTTCAGACAAAAAAACGACCATGTATAGTAAGGCTTTTTTTTCCGACAAAAAAACGACCATGTATAGTAAGGCTTTTTTTTCTGACAAAAAAAACGACCATGTATAGTAAGGCTTTTTTTTCCGACAAAAAAACGACCATGTATAGTAAGGCTTTTTTTTCAGACAAAAAAACGACCATGTATAGTAAGGCTTTTTTTTCGACATAAAAACGACCATGTATAGTAAGGCTTTTTTTTCCGACAAAAAAACGACCATGTATAGTAAGGCTTTTTTTTCCGACAAAAAAACGACCATGTATAGTAAGGCTTTTTTTTCCGACAAAAAAACGACCATGTATAGTAAGGCTTTTTTTTCCGACAAAAAAACGACCATGTATAGTAAGGCTTTTTTTCTGACAAAAAAAACGACCATGTATAGTAAGGCTTTTTTTTCCGACAAAAAAACGACCATGTATATGGTAAGGCTTTTTTTTCTGACAAAAAAACGACCATGTATAGTAAGGCTTTTTTTTCCGACAAAAAAACGACCATGTATAGTAAGGCTTTTTTTTCCAACAAAAAAACGACCATGTATAGTAAGGCTTTTTTTTCCCGACATAAAAACGACCATGTATAGTAAGGCTTTTTTTTCTGACAAAAAAAACGACCATGTATAGTAAGGCTTTTTTTTTCCGACAAAAAAACGACCATGTATAGTAAGGCTTTTTTTTCCGACAAAAAAACGACCATGTATAGTAAGGCTTTTTTTTCCGACAAAAAAACGACCATGTATAGTAAGGCTTTTTTTTCCGACAAAAAAACGACCATGTATAGTAAGGCTTTTTTTTCCGACAAAAAAACGACCATGTATAGTAAGGCTTTTTTTTCCGACAAAAAAACGACCATGTAAAGTAAGGCTTTTTTTTCCGACATAAAAACGACCATGTATAGTAAGGCTTTTTTTTCCGACAAAAAAACGACCATGTATAGTAAGGCTTTTTTTTCCGACAAAAAAACGACCATGTATAGTAAGGCTTTTTTTTCCGACAAAAAAACGACCATGTATAGTGAGGCTTTTTTTTCCGACAAAAAAACGACCATGTATAGTAAGGCTTTTTTTTTTTTTTTTTTTTTTTAAATTCCTAGTCATACTTACTAAACTCATTGCTCTTCTTTCCAGTAAGCTGATTAACAGCCCTGTGGTCTAGTGGTAGAGTGTTTACACTCTGACGCTGAGGTTGTGGGTTCGATCCCAGGCTGAGTCAAACCAAACGACCATATATAGTAAGGCTTTTTTTTCCGACAAAAAAACGACCATGTATAGTAAGGCTTTTTTTTCCAACGTAAAAACGACCATGTATAGTAAGGCTTTTTTTTCCGACAAAAAAACAACCATGTATAGTAAGGCTTTTTTTTCCGACATAAAAACGACCATGTATAGTAAGGCTTTTTTTTCCGACAAAAAAACGACCATGTATAGTAAGGCTTTTTTTTCCGACCAAAAAACGACCATGTATAGTAAGGCTTTTTTTTCCGACATAAAAACGACCATGTATAGTAAGGCTTTTTTTTCCGTCAAAAAAACGACCATGTATAGTAAGGCTTTTTTTTCTGACAAAAAAACGACAATGTATAGTAAGGCTTTTTTTTCCGACAAAAAAACGACCATGTATAGTAAGGCTTTTTTTTCCGACAAAAAAACGACCATGTATAGTAAGGCTTTTTTTTCTGACAAAAAAAACGACCATGTATGGTAAGGCTTTTTTTTTCCGACAAAAAAACGACCATGTATAGTAAGGCTTTTTTTTCCGACATAAAAACGACCATGTATAGTAAGGCTTTTTTTTCCGACAAAAAAACGACCATGTATAGTAAGGCTTTTTTTTTCGACATAAAAACGACCATGTATAGTAAGGCTTTTTTTTCCGACAAAAAAACGACCATGTATAGTAAGGCTTTTTTTTCCAACAAAAAAACGACCATGTATAGTAAGGCTTTTTTTTCCCGACATAAAAACGACCATGTATAGTAAGGCTTTTTTTTCTGACAAAAAAAACGACCATGTATAGTAAGGCTTTTTTTTTCCGACAAAAAAACGACCATGTATAGTAAGGCTTTTTTTTCCGACAAAAAAACGACCATGTATAGTAAGGCTTTTTTTTCCGACAAAAAAACGACCATGTATAGTAAGGCTTTTTTTTCCGACAAAAAAACGACCATGTATAGTAAGGCTTTTTTTTCCGACAAAAAAACGACCATGTATAGTAAGGCTTTTTTTTCCGACAAAAAAACGACCATGTATAGTAAGGCTTTTTTTTCCGACATAAAAACGACCATGTATAGTAAGGCTTTTTTTTCCGACAAAAAAACGACCATGTAAAGTAAGGCTTTTTTTTCCGACATAAAAACGACCATGTATAGTAAGGCTTTTTTTTCCGACAAAAAAACGACCATGTATAGTAAGGCTTTTTTTTCCGACAAAAAAACGACCATGTATAGTAAGGCTTTTTTTTTTTTTTTTTTTTTTTTTTTTTTAATTCCTAGTCATACTTACTAAACTCATTGCTCTTCTTTCCAGTAAGCTGATTAACAGCCCTGTGGTCTAGTGGTAGAGTGTTTACACTCTGACGCTGAGGTTGTGGGTTCGATCCCAGGCTGAGTCAAACCAAACGACCATATATAGTAAGGCTTTTTTTTCCCGACATAAAAACGACCATGTATAGTAAGGCTTTTTTTTCCGACAAAAAAACGACCATGTATAGTAAGGCTTTTTTTTTCCGACAAAAAAACGACCATGTATAGTAAGGCTTTTTTTTCCGACAAAAAAACGACCATGTATAGTAAGGCTTTTTTTTCTGACAAAAAAACGACCATGTATAGTAAGGCCTTTTTTTTCTGACAAAAAAACGACCATGTATAGTAAGGCTTTTTTTTCCGACAAAAAAACGACCATGTATAGTAAGGCTTTTTTTTTTTTTTTTTTTTTTTTTTTTTTTTAAATTCCTAGTCATACTTACTAAACTCATTGCTCTTCTTTCCAGTAAGCTGACTAACAGCCCCGTGGTCTAGTGGTAGAGTGTTTACACTCTGACGCTGAGGTTGTGGGTTCGAGCCCAGGCTGAGTCAAACCAAACGACCATATATAGTAAGGCTTTTTTTTCCCGACATAAAAACGACCATGTATAGTAAGGCTTTTTTTTCAGACAAAAAAACGACCATGTATAGTAAGGCTTTTTTTTCCGACAAAAAAACGACCATGTATAGTAAGGCTTTTTTTTTCGACATAAAAACGACCATGTATAGTAAGGCTTTTTTTTCCGACGTAAAAACGACCATGTATAGTAAGGCTTTTTTTTCTGACATAAAAACGACCATGTATAGTAAGGCTTTTTTTTCCGACAAAAAAACGACCATGTATAGTAAGGCTTTTTTTTTTTTTTTTTTTTTTTTAAAATTCCTAGTCATACTTACTAAACTCATTGCTCTTCTTTCCAGTAAGCTGACTAACAGCCCCGTGGTCTAGTGGTAGAGTGTTTACACTCTGAGGTTGTGGGTTCGATCCCAGGCTGAGTCAAACCAAACGACCATATATAGTAAGGCTTTTTTTTCCCGACATAAAAACGACCATGTATAGTAAGGCTTTTTTTTCAGACAAAAAAACGACCATGTATAGTAAGGCTTTTTTTTCCGACAAAAAAACGACCATGTATAGTAAGGCTTTTTTTTCCGACAAAAAAACGACCATGTATAGTAAGGCTTTTTTTTCCGACATAAAAACGACCATGTATAGTAAGGCTTTTTTTTCCGACAAAAAAACGACCATGTATAGTAAGGCTTTTTTTTCTGACAAAAAAACGACCATGTATAGTAAGGCTTTTTTTTCTGACAAAAAAACGACCATGTATAGTAAGGCTTTTTTTTCCGACAAAAAAACGACCATGTATAGTAAGGCTTTTTTTTTTTTTTTTTTTTTTTTTTTTTTTTTTTTTTTTTTTTTTTAAATTCCTAGTCATACTTACTAAACTCATTGCTCTTCTTTCCAGTAAGCTGACTAACAGCCCCGTGGTCTAGTGGTAGAATGTTTACACTCTGACGCTGAGGTTGTGGGTTCGAGCCCAGGCTGAGTCAAACCAAACGACCATATATAGTAAGGCTTTTTTTTCCCGACATAAAAACGACCATGTATAGTAAGGCTTTTTTTTCAGACAAAAAAACGACCATGTATAGTAAGGCTTTTTTTTCCGACAAAAAAACGACCATGTATAGTAAGGCTTTTTTTTCTGACAAAAAAAACGACCATGTATAGTAAGGCTTTTTTTTCCGACAAAAAAACGACCATGTATAGTAAGGCTTTTTTTTCAGACAAAAAAACGACCATGTATAGTAAGGCTTTTTTTTCGACATAAAAACGACCATGTATAGTAAGGCTTTTTTTTCCGACAAAAAAACGACCATGTATAGTAAGGCTTTTTTTTCCGACAAAAAAACGACCATGTATAGTAAGGCTTTTTTTTCCGACAAAAAAACGACCATGTATAGTAAGGCTTTTTTTTCCGACAAAAAAACGACCATGTATAGTAAGGCTTTTTTTTCCGACAAAAAAACGACCATGTATAGTAAGGCTTTTTTTTCCGACAAAAAAACGACCATGTATAGTAAGGCTTTTTTTTCCGACAAAAAAACGACCATGTATAGTAAGGCTTTTTTTTCTGACAAAAAAAACGACCATGTATAGTAAGGCTTTTTTTTCCGACAAAAAAACGACCATGTATAGTAAGGCTTTTTTTTCTGACAAAAAAAACGACCATGTATAGTAAGGCTTTTTTTTCCGACAAAAAAACGACCATGTATAGTAAGGCTTTTTTTTCTGACAAAAAAAACGACCATGTATAGTAAGGCTTTTTTTTTCCGACAAAAAAACGACCATGTATAGTAAGGCTTTTTTTTCCGACAAAAAAACGACCATGCATAGTAAGGCTTTTTTTTCCGACAAAAAAACGACCATGTATAGTAAGGCTTTTTTTTCCGACAAAAAAACGACCATGTATAGTAAGGCTTTTTTTTCCGACAAAAAAACGACCATGTATAGTAAGGCTTTTTTTTCCGACATAAAAACGACCATGTATAGTAAGGCTTTTTTTTCCGACAAAAAAACGACCATGTATAGTAAGGCTTTTTTTTCCGACAAAAAAACGACCATGTATAGTAAGGCTTTTTTTTCTGACAAAAAAAACGACCATGTATGGTAAGGCTTTTTTTTTCCGACAAAAAAACGACCATGTATAGTAAGGCTTTTTTTTCCGACATAAAAACGACCATGTATAGTAAGGCTTTTTTTTCAGACAAAAAAACGACCATGTATAGTAAGGCTTTTTTTTTCGACATAAAAACGACCATGTATAGTAAGGCTTTTTTTTCCGACATAAAAACGACCATGTATAGTAAGGCTTTTTTTTCCGACAAAAAAACGACCATGTAAAGTAAGGCTTTTTTTTCCGACATAAAAACGACCATGTATAGTAAGGCTTTTTTTTCCGACAAAAAAACGACCATGTATAGTAAGGCTTTTTTTTCCGACAAAAAAACGACCATGTATAGTAAGGCTTTTTTTTTTTTTTTTTTTTTTTTTTTTTTTTTTTTTTTTTAAATTCCTAGTCATACTTACTAAACTCATTGCTCTTCTTTCCAGTAAGCTGATTAACAGCCCCGTGGTCTAGTGGTAGAGTGTTTACACTCTGACGCTGAGGTTGTGGGTTCGATCCCAGGCTGAGTCAAACCAAACGACCATATATAGTAAGGCTTTTTTTTCCCGACATAAAAACGACCATGTATAGTAAGGCTTTTTTTTCCGACAAAAAGACGACCATGTATAGTAAGGCTTTTTTTTCCGACAAAAAAACGACCATGTATAGTAAGGCTTTTTTTTCTGACAAAAAAAACGACCATGTATAGTAAGGCTTTTTTTTCCGACAAAAAAACGACCATGTATAGTAAGGCTTTTTTTTCAGACAAAAAAACGACCATGGATAGTAAGGCTTTTTTTTCGACATAAAAACGACCATGTATAGTAAGGCTTTTTTTTCCGACAAAAAAACGACCATGTATAGTAAGGCTTTTTTTTCAGACAAAAAAACGACCATGTATAGTAAGGCTTTTTTTTCCGACAAAAAAACGACCATGTATAGTAAGGCTTTTTTTTCCGACAAAAAAACGACCATGTATAGTAAGGCTTTTTTTTCCGACAAAAAAACGACCATGTATAGTAAGGCTTTTTTTTCCGACAAAAAAACGACCATGTATAGTAAGGCTTTTTTTTCCGACAAAAAAACGACCATGTATAGTAAGGCTTTTTTTTCCGACATAAAAACGACCATGTATAGTAAGGCTTTTTTTTCCGACAAAAAAACGACCATGTAAAGTAAGGCTTTTTTTTCCGACATAAAAACGACCATGTATAGTAAGGCTTTTTTTTCCGACAAAAAAACGACCATGTATAGTAAGGCTTTTTTTTCCGACAAAAAAACGACCATGTATAGTAAGGCTTTTTTTTTTTTTTTTTTTTTTTTTTTTTTTTTTTTTAAATTCCTAGTCATACTTACTAAACTCATTGCTCTTCTTTCCAGTAAGCTGATTAACAGCCCCGTGGTCTAGTGGTAGAGTGTTTACACTCTGACGCTGAGGTTGTGGGTTCGATCCCAGGCTGAGTCAAACCAAACGACCATATATAGTAAGGCTTTTTTTTCCCGACATAAAAACGACCATGTATAGTAAGGCTTTTTTTTCCGACAAAAAAACGACCATGTATAGTAAGGCTTTTTTTTCCGACAAAAAAACGACCATGTATAGTAAGGCTTTTTTTTCCGACAAAAAAACGACCATGTATAGTAAGGCTTTTTTTTCCGACAAAAAAACGACCATGTATAGTAAGGCTTTTTTTTCCGACAAAAAAACGACCATGTATAGTAAGGCTTTTTTTTCCGACATAAAAACGACCATGTATAGTAAGGCTTTTTTTTCCGACAAAAAAACGACCATGTAAAGTAAGGCTTTTTTTTCCGACATAAAAACGACCATGTATAGTAAGGCTTTTTTTTCCGACAAAAAAACGACCATGTATAGTAAGGCTTTTTTTTCCGACAAAAAAACGACCATGTATAGTAAGGCTTTTTTTTTTTTTTTTTTTTTTTTTTTTTTTTTTTTTTAAATTCCTAGTCATACTTACTAAACTCATTGCTCTTCTTTCCAGTAAGCTGATTAACAGCCCCGTGGTCTAGTGGTAGAGTGTTTACACTCTGACGCTGAGGTTGTGGGTTCGATCCCAGGCTGAGTCAAACCAAACGACCATATATAGTAAGGCTTTTTTTTCCCGACATAAAAACGACCATGTATAGTAAGGCTTTTTTTTCCGACAAAAAAACGACCATGTATAGTAAGGCTTTTTTTTCTGACAAAAAAAACGACCATGTATAGTAAGGCTTTTTTTTCCGACAAAAAAACGACCATGTATAGTAAGGCTTTTTTTTCCGACAAAAAAACGACCATGTATAGTAAGGCTTTTTTTTCCGACAAAAAAACGACCATGTATAGTAAGGCTTTTTTTTCCGACAAAAAAACGACCATGTATAGTAAGGCTTTTTTTTCCGACAAAAAAACGACCATGTATAGTAAGGCTTTTTTTTCCGACAAAAAAACGACCATGTATAGTAAGGCTTTTTTTTCCGACATAAAAACGACCATGTATAGTAAGGCTTTTTTTTCCGACAAAAAAACGACCATGTAAAGTAAGGCTTTTTTTTCCGACATAAAAACGACCATGTATAGTAAGGCTTTTTTTTCCGACAAAAAAACGACCATGTATAGTAAGGCTTTTTTTTCCGACAAAAAAACGACCATGTATAGTAAGGCTTTTTTTTCCGACAAAAAAACGACCATGTATAGTGAGGCTTTTTTTTCCGACAAAAAAACGACCATGTATAGTAAGGCTTTTTTTTTTTTTTTTTTTTTTTTTTTTTTTTTAATTCCTAGTCATACTTACTAAACTCATTGCTCTTCTTTCCAGTAAGCTGATTAACAGCCCTGTGGTCTAGTGGTAGAGTGTTTACACTCTGACGCTGAGGTTGTGGGTTCGATCCCAGGCTGAGTCAAACCAAACGACCATATATAGTAAGGCTTTTTTTTCCCGACATAAAAACGACCATGTATAGTAAGGCTTTTTTTTCCGACAAAAAAACGACCATGTATAGTAAGGCTTTTTTTTCCGACAAAAAAACGACCATGTATAGTAAGGCTTTTTTTTCCGACAAAAAAACGACCATGTATAGTAAGGCTTTTTTTTCCGACATAAAAACGACCATGTATAGTAAGGCTTTTTTTTCCGACAAAAAAACGACCATGTATAGTAAGGCTTTTTTTTCTGACAAAAAAACGACCATGTATAGTAAGGCCTTTTTTTTCTGACAAAAAAACGACCATGTATAGTAAGGCTTTTTTTTCCGACAAAAAAACGACCATGTATAGTAAGGCTTTTTTTTTTTTTTTTTTTTTTTTTTTTTTTTTTTTTTTTTTTTTAAATTCCTAGTCATACTTACTAAACTCATTGCTCTTCTTTCCAGTAAGCTGACTAACAGCCCTGTGGTCTAGTGGTAGAGTGTTTACACTCTGACGCTGAGGTTGTGGGTTCGAGCCCAGGCTGAGTCAAACCAAACGACCATATATAGTAAGGATTTTTTTTCCCGACATAAAAACGACCATGTATAGTAAGGCTTTTTTTTCAGACAAAAAAACGACCATGTATAGTAAGGCTTTTTTTTCCGACAAAAAAACGACCATGTATAGTAAGGCTTTTTTTTCTGACAAAAAAAACGACCATGTATAGTAAGGCTTTTTTTTCCGACAAAAAAACGACCATGTATAGTAAGGCTTTTTTTTCAGACAAAAAAACGACCATGTATAGTAAGGCTTTTTTTTCGACATAAAAACGACCATGTATAGTAAGGCTTTTTTTTCCGACAAAAAAACGACCATGTATAGTAAGGCTTTTTTTTCCGACAAAAAAACGACCATGTATAGTAAGGCTTTTTTTTCCGACAAAAAAACGACCATGTATAGTAAGGCTTTTTTTTCCGACAAAAAAACGACCATGTATAGTAAGGCTTTTTTTTCCGACAAAAAAACGACCATGTATAGTAAGGCTTTTTTTTCCGACAAAAAAACGACTATGTATAGTAAGGCTTTTTTTTCAGACAAAAAAACGACCATGTATAGTAAGGCTTTTTTTTCTGACAAAAAAAACGACCATGTATAGTAAGGCTTTTTTTTCCGACAAAAAAACGACCATGTATAGTAAGGCTTTTTTTTCTGACAAAAAAAACGACCATGTATAGTAAGGCTTTTTTTTTCCGACAAAAAAACGACCATGTATAGTAAGGCTTTTTTTTCCGACAAAAAAACGACCATGTATAGTAAGGCTTTTTTTTCCGACAAAAAAACGACCATGTATAGTAAGGCTTTTTTTTCCGACAAAAAAACGACCATGTATAGTAAGGCTTTTTTTTCCGACAAAAAAACGACCATGTATAGTAAGGCTTTTTTTTCCGACAAAAAAACGACCATGTATAGTAAGGCTTTTTTTTCCGACATAAAAACGACCATGTATAGTAAGGCTTTTTTTTCCGACAAAAAAACGACCATGTAAAGTAAGGCTTTTTTTTCCGACATAAAAACGACCATGTATAGTAAGGCTTTTTTTTCCGACAAAAAAACGACCATGTATAGTAAGGCTTTTTTTTCCGACAAAAAAACGACCATGTATAGTAAGGCTTTTTTTTTTTTTTTTTTTTTTTTTTTTTTTTTTTTTTAAATTCCTAGTCATACTTACTAAACTCATTGCTCTTCTTTCCAGTAAGCTGATTAACAGCCCCGTGGTCTAGTGGTAGAGTGTTTACACTCTGACGCTGAGGTTGTGGGTTCGATCCCAGGCTGAGTCAAACCAAACGACCATATATAGTAAGGCTTTTTTTTCCCGACATAAAAACGACCATGTATAGTAAGGCTTTTTTTTCCGACAAAAAAACGACCATGTATAGTAAGGCTTTTTTTTCCGACAAAAAAACGACCATGTATAGTAAGGCTTTTTTTTCTGACAAAAAAAACGACCATGTATAGTAAGGCTTTTTTTTCCGACAAAAAAACGACCATGTATAGTAAGGCTTTTTTTTCAGACAAAAAAACGACCATGTATAGTAAGGCTTTTTTTTCGACATAAAAACGACCATGTATAGTAAGGCTTTTTTTTCCGACAAAAAAACGACCATGTATAGTAAGGCTTTTTTTTCAGACAAAAAAACGACCATGTATAGTAAGGCTTTTTTTTTCCGACAAAAAAACGACCATGTATAGTAAGGCTTTTTTTTCCGACAAAAAAACGACCATGTATAGTAAGGCTTTTTTTTCCGACAAAAAAACGACCATGTATAGTAAGGCTTTTTTTTCTAACAAAAAAAACGACCATGTATAGTAAGGCTTTTTTTTCCGACAAAAAAACGACCATGTATAGTAAGGCTTTTTTTTCTGACAAAAAAAACGACCATGTATAGTAAGGCTTTTTTTTCCGACAAAAAAACGACCATGTATAGGTAAGGCTTTTTTTTTTTTTTTTTTTTTTTTTTTTTTTTTTTTAAATTCCTAGTCATACTTACTAAACTCATTGCTCTTCTTTCCAGTAAGCTGATTAACAGCCCCGTGGTCTAGTGGTAGAGTGTTTACACTCTGACGCTGAGGTTGTGGGTTCGATCCCAGGCTGAGTCAAACCAAACGACCATATATAGTAAGGCTTTTTTTTCCCGACATAAAAACGACCATGTATAGTAAGGCTTTTTTTTCCGACAAAAAAACGACCATGTATAGTAAGGCTTTTTTTTCCGACAAAAAAACGACCATGTATAGTAAGGCTTTTTTTTCTGACAAAAAAAACGACCATGTATAGTAAGGCTTTTTTTTCCGACAAAAAAACGACCATGTATAGTAAGGCTTTTTTTTCAGACAAAAAAACGACCATGTATAGTAAGGCTTTTTTTTCGACATAAAAACGACCATGTATAGTAAGGCTTTTTTTTCCGACAAAAAAACGACCATGTATAGTAAGGCTTTTTTTTCAGACAAAAAAACGACCATGTATAGTAAGGCTTTTTTTTTCCGACAAAAAAACGACCATGTATAGTAAGGCTTTTTTTTCCGACAAAAAAACGACCATGTATAGTAAGGCTTTTTTTTCCGACAAAAAAACGACCATGTATAGTAAGGCTTTTTTTTCTGACAAAAAAAACGACCATGTATAGTAAGGCTTTTTTTTCCGACAAAAAAACGACCATGTATAGTAAGGCTTTTTTTTCTGACAAAAAAAACGACCATGTATAGTAAGGCTTTTTTTTTCCGACAAAAAAACGACCATGTATAGTAAGGCTTTTTTTTTTTTTTTTTTTTTTTTTTTTTTTTTTTTAAATTCCTAGTCATACTTACTAAACTCATTGCTCTTCTTTCCAGTAAGCTGACTAACAGCCCCGTGGTCTAGTGGTAGAGTGTTTACACTCGGACGCTGAGGTTGTGGGTTCGATCCCAGGCTGAGTCAAACCAAACGACCATATATAGTAAGGCTTTTTTTTCCCGACATAAAAACGACCATGATAGTAAGGCTTTTTTTTCAGACAAAAAAACGACCATGTATAGTAAGGCTTTTTTTTCCGACAAAAAAACGACCATGTATAGTAAGGCTTTTTTTTCTGACAAAAAAAACGACCATGTATAGTAAGGCTTTTTTTTCCGACAAAAAAACGACCATGTATAGTAAGGCTTTTTTTTCAGACAAAAAAACGACCATGTATAGTAAGGCTTTTTTTTCGACATAAAAACGACCATGTATAGTAAGGCTTTTTTTTCCGACAAAAAAACGACCATGTATAGTAAGGCTTTTTTTTCCAACAAAAAAACGACCATGTATAGTAAGGCTTTTTTTTCCGACAAAAAAACGACCATGTATAGTAAGGCTTTTTTTTCCGACAAAAAAACGACCATGTATAGTAAGGCTTTTTTTTCCGACAAAAAAACGACCATGTATAGTAAGGCTTTTTTTTCAGACAAAAAAACGACCATGTATAGTAAGGCTTTTTTTTCCGACAAAAAAACGACCATGTATAGTAAGGCTTTTTTTTCCGACATAAAAACGACCATGTATAGTAAGGCTTTTTTTTCCGACAAAAAAACGACCATGTAAAGTAAGGCTTTTTTTTCCGACATAAAAACGACCATGTATAGTAAGGCTTTTTTTTCCGACAAAAAAACGACCATGTATAGTAAGGCTTTTTTTTCCGACAAAAAAACGACCATGTATAGTAAGGCTTTTTTTTCCGACAAAAAAACGACCATGTATAGTGAGGCTTTTTTTTCCGACAAAAAAACGACCATGTATAGTAAGGCTTTTTTTTCCGACAAAAAAACGACCATGTATAGTTAGGCTTTTTTTTCCGACGTAAAAACGACCATGGTTAGTAAGGCTTTTTTTTCCGACAAAAAAACGACCATGTATAGTAAGGCTTTTTTTTCCGACATAAAAACGACCATGTATAGTAAGGCTTTTTTTTCCGACAAAAAAACGACCATGTATAGTAAGGCTTTTTTTTCCGACATAAAAACGACCATGTATAGTAAGGCTTTTTTTTCCGACAAAAAAACGACCATGTATAGTAAGGCTTTTTTTTCCGACAAAAAAAACGACCATGTATAGTAAGGCTTTTTTTTCCGACAAAAAAACGACCATGTATATAGTAAGGCTTTTTTTTCTGACAAAAAAACGACCATGTATAGTAAGGCTTTTTTTTTCGACATAAAAACAACCATGTATAGTAAGGCTTTTTTTTCCGACGTAAAAACGACCATGTATAGTAAGGCTTTTTTTTCCGACAAAAAAACGACCATGTATAGTAAGGCTTTTTTTTCCGACATAAAAACGACCATGTATAGTAAGGCTTTTTTTTCCGACAAAAAAACGACCATGTATAGTAAGGCTTTTTTTTCTGACAAAAAAACGACCATGTATAGTAAGGCTTTTTTTTCCGACAAAAAAAAACGACCATGTATAGTAAGGCTTTTTTTTCCGACAAAAAAACGACCATGTATAGTAAGGCTTTTTTTTCCAACGTAAAAACGACCATGTATAGTAAGGCTTTTTTTTCCGACAAAAAAACAACCATGTATAGTAAGGCTTTTTTTTCCGACATAAAAACGACCATGTATAGTAAGGCTTTTTTTTCCGACAAAAAAACGACCATGTATAGTAAGGCTTTTTTTTCCGACAAAAAAACGACCATGTATAGTAAGGCTTTTTTTTCCGACATAAAAACGACCATGTATAGTAAGGCTTTTTTTTCCGACAAAAAAACGACCATGTATAGTAAGGCTTTTTTTTCCGACAAAAAAACGACCATGTATAGTAAGGCTTTTTTTTCTGACAAAAAAAACGACCATGTATAGTAAGGCTTTTTTTTTCCGACAAAAAAACGACCATGTATAGTAAGGCTTTTTTTTCCGACAAAAAAACGACCATGTATAGTAAGGCTTTTTTTTCCGACAAAAAAACGACCATGTATAGTAAGGCTTTTTTTTCTGACAAAAAAAACGACCATGTATAGTAAGGCTTTTTTTTCCGACAAAAAAACGACCATGTATAGTAAGGCTTTTTTTTTTTTTTTTTTTTTTTTTTTTTTTTTTTTTTTTTTTAAATTCCTAGTCATACTTACTAAACTCATTGCTCTTCTTTCCAGTAAGCTGACTAACAGCCCCGTGGTCTAGTGGTAGAGTGTTTACACTCTGACGCTGAGGTTGTGGGTTCGAGCCCAGGCTGAGTCAAACCAAACGACCATATATAGTAAGGCTTTTTTTTCCCGACATAAAAACGACCATGTATAGTAAGGCTTTTTTTTCAGACAAAAAAACGACCATGTATAGTAAGGCTTTTTTTTCCGACAAAAAAACGACCATGTATAGTAAGGCTTTTTTTTCTGACAAAAAAAACGACCATGTATAGTAAGGCTTTTTTTTCCGACAAAAAAACGACCATGTATAGTAAGGCTTTTTTTTCAGACAAAAAAACGACCATGTATAGTAAGGCTTTTTTTTCGACATAAAAACGACCATGTATAGTAAGGCTTTTTTTTCCGACAAAAAAACGACCATGTATAGTAAGGCTTTTTTTTCCGACAAAAAAACGACCATGTATAGTAAGGCTTTTTTTTCCGACAAAAAAACGACCATGTATAGTAAGGCTTTTTTTTCCGACAAAAAAACGACCATGTATAGTAAGGCTTTTTTTTCCGACAAAAAAACGACCATGTATAGTAAGGCTTTTTTTTCCGACAAAAAAACGACCATGTATAGTAAGGCTTTTTTTTCCGACAAAAAAACGACCATGTATAGTAAGGCTTTTTTTTCTGACAAAAAAAACGACCATGTATAGTAAGGCTTTTTTTTCCGACAAAAAAACGACCATGTATAGTAAGGCTTTTTTTTCTGACAAAAAAAACGACCATGTATAGTAAGGCTTTTTTTTCCGACAAAAAAACGACCATGTATAGTAAGGCTTTTTTTTCTGACAAAAAAAACGACCATGTATAGTAAGGCTTTTTTTTTCCGACAAAAAAACGACCATGTATAGTAAGGCTTTTTTTTCCGACAAAAAAACGACCATGTATAGTAAGGCTTTTTTTTCCGAAAAAAAAAACGACCATGTATAGTAAGGCTTTTTTTTCCGACAAAAAAACGACCATGTATAGTAAGGCTTTTTTTTCCGACAAAAAAACGACCATGTATAGTAAGGCTTTTTTTTCCGACAAAAAAACGACCATGTATAGTAAGGCTTTTTTTTCCGACAAAAAAACGACCATGTATAGTAAGGCTTTTTTTTCCGACATAAAAACGACCATGTATAGTAAGGCTTTTTTTTCCGACAAAAAAACGACCATGTAAAGTAAGGCTTTTTTTTCCGACATAAAAACGACCATGTATAGTAAGGCTTTTTTTTCCGACAAAAAAACGACCATGTATAGTAAGGCTTTTTTTTCCGACAAAAAAACGACCATGTATAGTAAGGCTTTTTTTTTTTTTTTTTTTTTTTTTTTTTTTTTTTTAAATTCCTAGTCATACTTACTAAACTCATTGCTCTTCTTTCCAGTAAGCTGATTAACAGCCCCGTGGTCTAGTGGTAGAGTGTTTACACTCTGACGCTGAGGTTGTGGGTTCGATCCCAGGCTGAGTCAAACCAAACGACCATATATAGTAAGGCTTTTTTTTCCCGACATAAAAACGACCATGTTTCGTAAGGCTTTTTTTTCCGACAAAAAAACGACCATGTATAGTAAGGCTTTTTTTTCCGACAAAAAAACGACCATGTATAGTAAGGCTTTTTTTTCTGACAAAAAAAACGACCATGTATAGTAAGGCTTTTTTTTCCGACAAAAAAACGACCATGTATAGTAAGGCTTTTTTTTCAGACAAAAAAACGACCATGTATAGTAAGGCTTTTTTTTCGACATAAAAACGACCATGTATAGTAAGGCTTTTTTTTCCGACAAAAAAACGACCATGTATAGTAAGGCTTTTTTTTCAGACAAAAAAACGACCATGTATAGTAAGGCTTTTTTTTCCGACAAAAAAACGACCATGTATAGTAAGGCTTTTTTTTCCGACAAAAAAACGACCATGTATAGTAAGGCTTTTTTTTCCGACAAAAAAACGACCATGTATAGTAAGGCTTTTTTTTCTGACAAAAAAAACGACCATGTATAGTAAGGCTTTTTTTTCCGACAAAAAAACGACCATGTATAGTAAGGCTTTTTTTTCTGACAAAAAAAACGACCATGTATAGTAAGGCTTTTTTTTTCCGACAAAAAAACGACCATGTATAGTAAGGCTTTTTTTTTTTTTTTTTTTTTTTTTTTTTTTATATTCCTAGTCATACTTACTAAACTCATTGCTCTTCTTTCCAGTAAGCTGACTAACAGCCCCGTGGTCTAGTGGTAGAGTGTTTACACTCGGACGCTGAGGTTGTGGGTTCGATCCCAGGCTGAGTCAAACCAAACGACCATATATAGTAAGGCTTTTTTTTCCCGACATAAAAACGACCATGATAGTAAGGCTTTTTTTTCAGACAAAAAAACGACCATGTATAGTAAGGCTTTTTTTTCCGACAAAAAAACGACCATGTATAGTAAGGCTTTTTTTTCTGACAAAAAAAACGACCATGTATAGTAAGGCTTTTTTTTCCGACAAAAAAACGACCATGTATAGTAAGGCTTTTTTTTCAGACAAAAAAACGACCATGTATAGTAAGGCTTTTTTTTCGACATAAAAACGACCATGTATAGTAAGGCTTTTTTTTCCGACAAAAAAACGACCATGTATAGTAAGGCTTTTTTTTCTGACAAAAAAAACGACCATGTATAGTAAGGCTTTTTTTTTCCGACAAAAAAACGACCATGTATAGTAAGGCTTTTTTTTTTTTTTTTTTTTTTTTTTTTTTTTAAAATTCCTAGTCATACTTACTAAACTCATTGCTCTTCTTTCCAGTAAGCTGACTAACAGCCCCGTGGTCTAGTGGTAGAGTGTTTACACTCGGACGCTGAGGTTGTGGGTTCGATCCCAGGCTGAGTCAAACCAAACGACCATATATAGTAAGGCTTTTTTTTCCCGACATAAAAACGACCATGATAGTAAGGCTTTTTTTTTCAGACAAAAAAACGACCATGTATAGTAAGGCTTTTTTTTCCGACAAAAAAACGACCATGTATAGTAAGGCTTTTTTTTCTGACAAAAAAAACGACCATGTATAGTAAGGCTTTTTTTTCCGACAAAAAAACGACCATGTATAGTAAGGCTTTTTTTTCAGACAAAAAAACGACCATGTATAGTAAGGCTTTTTTTTCGACATAAAAACGACCATGTATAGTAAGGCTTTTTTTTCCGACAAAAAAACGACCATGTATAGTAAGGCTTTTTTTTCCAACAAAAAAACGACCATGTATAGTAAGGCTTTTTTTTCCGACAAAAAAACGACCATGTATAGTAAGGCTTTTTTTTCCGACAAAAAAACGACCATGTATAGTAAGGCTTTTTTTTCCGACAAAAAAACGACCATGTATAGTAAGGCTTTTTTTTCAGACAAAAAAACGACCATGTATAGTAAGGCTTTTTTTTCCGACAAAAAAACGACCATGTATAGTAAGGCTTTTTTTTCCGACATAAAAACGACCATGTATAGTAAGGCTTTTTTTTCCGACAAAAAAACGACCATGTAAAGTAAGGCTTTTTTTTCCGACATAAAAACGACCATGTATAGTAAGGCTTTTTTTTCCGACAAAAAAACGACCATGTATAGTAAGGCTTTTTTTTCCGACAAAAAAACGACCATGTATAGTAAGGCTTTTTTTTCCGACAAAAAAACGACCATGTATAGTGAGGCTTTTTTTTCCGACAAAAAAACGACCATGTATAGTAAGGCTTTTTTTTCCGACAAAAAAACGACCATGTATAGTTAGGCTTTTTTTTCCGACGTAAAAACGACCATGGTTAGTAAGGCTTTTTTTTCCGACAAAAAAACGACCATGTATAGTAAGGCTTTTTTTTCCGACATAAAAACGACCATGTATAGTAAGGCTTTTTTTTCCGACAAAAAAACGACCATGTATAGTAAGGCTTTTTTTTCCGACATAAAAACGACCATGTATAGTAAGGCTTTTTTTTCCGACAAAAAAACGACCATGTATAGTAAGGCTTTTTTTTCCGACAAAAAAAACGACCATGTATAGTAAGGCTTTTTTTTCCGACAAAAAAACGACCATGTATATAGTAAGGCTTTTTTTTCTGACAAAAAAACGACCATGTATAGTAAGGCTTTTTTTTTCGACATAAAAACAACCATGTATAGTAAGGCTTTTTTTTCCGACGTAAAAACGACCATGTATAGTAAGGCTTTTTTTTCCGACAAAAAAACGACCATGTATAGTAAGGCTTTTTTTTCCGACATAAAAACGACCATGTATAGTAAGGCTTTTTTTTCCGACAAAAAAACGACCATGTATAGTAAGGCTTTTTTTTCTGACAAAAAAACGACCATGTATAGTAAGGCTTTTTTTTCCGACAAAAAAAACGACCATGTATAGTAAGGCTTTTTTTTCCGACAAAAAAACGACCATGTATAGTAAGGCTTTTTTTTCCAACGTAAAAACGACCATGTATAGTAAGGCTTTTTTTTCCGACAAAAAAACAACCATGTATAGTAAGGCTTTTTTTTCCGACATAAAAACGACCATGTATAGTAAGGCTTTTTTTTCCGACAAAAAAACGACCATGTATAGTAAGGCTTTTTTTTCCGACAAAAAAACGACCATGTATAGTAAGGCTTTTTTTTCCGACATAAAAACGACCATGTATAGTAAGGCTTTTTTTTCCGTCAAAAAAACGACCATGTATAGTAAGGCTTTTTTTTCTGACAAAAAAACGACCATGTATAGTAAGGCTTTTTTTTCCGACAAAAAAACGACCATGTATAGTAAGGCTTTTTTTTCCGACAAAAAAACGACCATGTATAGTAAGGCTTTTTTTTCTGACAAAAAAAACGACCATGTATGGTAAGGCTTTTTTTTTCCGACAAAAAAACGACCATGTATAGTAAGGCTTTTTTTTCCGACATAAAAACGACCATGTATAGTAAGGCTTTTTTTTCCGACAAAAAAACGACCATGTATAGTAAGGCTTTTTTTTTCGACATAAAAACGACCATGTATAGTAAGGCTTTTTTTTCCGACAAAAAAACGACCATGTATAGTAAGGCTTTTTTTTCCAACAAAAAAACGACCATGTATAGTAAGGCTTTTTTTTTCCCGACATAAAAACGACCATGTATAGTAAGGCTTTTTTTTCTGACAAAAAAAACGACCATGTATAGTAAGGCTTTTTTTTTCCGACAAAAAAACGACCATGTATAGTAAGGCTTTTTTTTCCGACAAAAAAACGACCATGTATAGTAAGGCTTTTTTTTCCGACAAAAAAACGACCATGTATAGTAAGGCTTTTTTTTCCGACAAAAAAACGACCATGTATAGTAAGGCTTTTTTTTCCGACAAAAAAACGACCATGTATAGTAAGGCTTTTTTTTCCGACAAAAAAACGACCATGTATAGTAAGGCTTTTTTTTCCGACATAAAAACGACCATGTATAGTAAGGCTTTTTTTTCCGACAAAAAAACGACCATGTAAAGTAAGGCTTTTTTTCCGACATAAAAACGACCATGTATAGTAAGGCTTTTTTTTCCGACAAAAAAACGACCATGTATAGTAAGGCTTTTTTTTCCGACAAAAAAACGACCATGTATAGTAAGGCTTTTTTTTCCGACAAAAAAACGACCATGTATAGTGAGGCTTTTTTTTCCGACAAAAAAACGACCATGTATAGTAAGGCTTTTTTTTTCGACATAAAAACAACCATGTATAGTAAGGCTTTTTTTTCCGACGTAAAAACGACCATGTATAGTAAGGCTTTTTTTTCCGACAAAAAAACGACCATGTATAGTAAGGCTTTTTTTTCCGACATAAAAACGACCATGTATAGTAAGGCTTTTTTTTCCGACAAAAAAACGACCATGTATAGTAAGGCTTTTTTTTCTGACAAAAAAACGACCATGTATAGTAAGGCTTTTTTTTCCGACAAAAAAAACGACCATGTATAGTAAGGCTTTTTTTTCCGACAAAAAAACGACCATGTATAGTAAGGCTTTTTTTTCCAACGTAAAAACGACCATGTATAGTAAGGCTTTTTTTTCCGACAAAAAAACAACCATGTATAGTAAGGCTTTTTTTTCCGACATAAAAACGACCATGTATAGTAAGGCTTTTTTTTCCGACAAAAAAACGACCATGTATAGTAAGGCTTTTTTTTCTGACAAAAAAACGACCATGTATAGTAAGGCTTTTTTTTCCGACATAAAAACGACCATGTATAGTAAGGCTTTTTTTTCCGTCAAAAAAACGACCATGTATAGTAAGGCTTTTTTTTCTGACAAAAAAACGACCATGTATAGTAAGGCTTTTTTTTCCGACAAAAAAACGACCATGTATAGTAAGGCTTTTTTTTCCGACAAAAAAACGACCATGTATAGTAAGGCTTTTTTTTCTGACAAAAAAAACGACCATGTATGGTAAGGCTTTTTTTTTCCGACAAAAAAACGACCATGTATAGTAAGGCTTTTTTTTCCGACATAAAAACGACCATGTATAGTAAGGCTTTTTTTTCCGACAAAAAAACGACCATGTATAGTAAGGCTTTTTTTTTCGACATAAAAACGACCATGTATAGTAAGGCTTTTTTTTCCGACAAAAAAACGACCATGTATAGTAAGGCTTTTTTTTCCCGACATAAAAACGACCATGTATAGTAAGGCTTTTTTTTCTGACAAAAAAAACGACCATGTATAGTAAGGCTTTTTTTTTCCGACAAAAAAACGACCATGTATAGTAAGGCTTTTTTTTCCGACAAAAAAACGACCATGTATAGTAAGGCTTTTTTTTCCGACAAAAAAATGACCATGTATAGTAAGGCTTTTTTTTCCGACAAAAAAACGACCATGTATAGTAAGGCTTTTTTTTCCGACAAAAAAACGACCATGTATAGTAAGGCTTTTTTTTCCGACAAAAAAACGACCATGTATAGTAAGGCTTTTTTTTCCGACATAAAAACGACCATGTATAGTAAGGCTTTTTTTTCCGACAAAAAAACGACCATGTAAAGTAAGGCTTTTTTTTCCGACATAAAAACGACCATGTATAGTAAGGCTTTTTTTTCCGACAAAAAAACGACCATGTATAGTAAGGCTTTTTTTTCCGACATAAAAACGACCATGTATAGTAAGGCTTTTTTTTCCGACAAAAAAACGACCATGTATAGTAAGGCTTTTTTTTCTGACAAAAAAACGACCATGTATAGTAAGGCTTTTTTTTCCGACAAAAAAAACGACCATGTATAGTAAGGCTTTTTTTTCCGACAAAAAAACGACCATGTATAGTAAGGCTTTTTTTTCCAACGTAAAAACGACCATGTATAGTAAGGCTTTTTTTTCCGACAAAAAAACAACCATGTATAGTAAGGCTTTTTTTTCCGACATAAAAACGACCATGTATAGTAAGGCTTTTTTTTCCGACAAAAAAACGACCATGTATAGTAAGGCTTTTTTTTCCGACAAAAAAACGACCATGTATAGTAAGGCTTTTTTTTCCGACATAAAAACGACCATGTATAGTAAGGCTTTTTTTTCCGTCAAAAAAACGACCATGTATAGTAAGGCTTTTTTTTCTGACAAAAAAACGACCATGTATAGTAAGGCTTTTTTTTCCGACAAAAAAACGACCATGTATAGTAAGGCTTTTTTTTCCGACAAAAAAACGACCATGTATAGTAAGGCTTTTTTTTCTGACAAAAAAAACGACCATGTATGGTAAGGCTTTTTTTTTCCGACAAAAAACGACCATGTATAGTAAGGCTTTTTTTTCCGACATAAAAACGACCATGTATAGTAAGGCTTTTTTTTCCGACAAAAAAACGACCATGTATAGTAAGGCTTTTTTTTTCGACATAAAAACGACCATGTATAGTAAGGCTTTTTTTTCCGACAAAAAAACGACCATGTATAGTAAGGCTTTTTTTTCCAACAAAAAAACGACCATGTATAGTAAGGCTTTTTTTTCCCGACATAAAAACGACCATGTATAGTAAGGCTTTTTTTTCTGACAAAAAAAACGACCATGTATAGTAAGGCTTTTTTTTTCCGACAAAAAAACGACCATGTATAGTAAGGCTTTTTTTTCCGACAAAAAAACGACCATGTATAGTAAGGCTTTTTTTTCCGACAAAAAAACGACCATGTATAGTAAGGCTTTTTTTTCCGACAAAAAAACGACCATGTATAGTAAGGCTTTTTTTTCCGACAAAAAAACGACCATGTATAGTAAGGCTTTTTTTTCCGACAAAAAAACGACCATGTATAGTAAGGCTTTTTTTTCCGACATAAAAACGACCATGTATAGTAAGGCTTTTTTTTCCGACAAAAAAACGACCATGTAAAGTAAGGCTTTTTTTTCCGACATAAAAACGACCATGTATAGTAAGGCTTTTTTTTCCGACAAAAAAACGACCATGTATAGTAAGGCTTTTTTTTCCGACAAAAAAACGACCATGTATAGTAAGGCTTTTTTTTCCGACAAAAAAACGACCATGTATAGTGAGGCTTTTTTTTCCGACAAAAAAACGACCATGTATAGTAAGGCTTTTTTTTTTTTTTTTTTTTTTTTTTTTTTTTAAATTCCTAGTCATACTTACTAAACTCATTGCTCTTCTTTCCAGTAAGCTGATTAACAGCCCTGTGGTCTAGTGGTAGAGTGTTTACACTCTGACGCTGAGGTTGTGGGTTCGATCCCAGGCTGAGTCAAACCAAACGACCATATATAGTAAGGCTTTTTTTTTCCGACAAAAAAACGACCATGTATAGTAAGGCTTTTTTTTCCAACGTAAAAACGACCATGTATAGTAAGGCTTTTTTTTCCGACAAAAAAACGACCATGTATAGTAAGGCTTTTTTTTCCGACAAAAAAACGACCATGTATAGTAAGGCTTTTTTTTCCGACATAAAAACGACCATGTATAGTAAGGCTTTTTTTTCCGACAAAAAAACGACCATGTAAAGTAAGGCTTTTTTTTCCGACATAAAAACGACCATGTATAGTAAGGCTTTTTTTTCCGACAAAAAAACGACCATGTATAGTAAGGCTTTTTTTTCCGACAAAAAAACGACCATGTATAGTAAGGCTTTTTTTTCCGACAAAAAAACGACCATGTATAGTGAGGCTTTTTTTTCCGACAAAAAAACGACCATGTATAGTAAGGCTTTTTTTTCCGACAAAAAAACGACCATGTATAGTTAGGCTTTTTTTTCCGACGTAAAAACGACCATGGTTAGTAAGGCTTTTTTTTCCGACAAAAAAACGACCATGTATAGTAAGGCTTTTTTTTCCGACATAAAAACGACCATGTATAGTAAGGCTTTTTTTTCCGACAAAAAAACGACCATGTATAGTAAGGCTTTTTTTTCCGACATAAAAACGACCATGTATAGTAAGGCTTTTTTTTCCGACAAAAAAACGACCATGTATAGTAAGGCTTTTTTTTCCGACAAAAAAAACGACCATGTATAGTAAGGCTTTTTTTTCCGACAAAAAAACGACCATGTATATAGTAAGGCTTTTTTTTCTGACAAAAAAACGACCATGTATAGTAAGGCTTTTTTTTTCGACATAAAAACAACCATGTATAGTAAGGCTTTTTTTTCCGACGTAAAAACGACCATGTATAGTAAGGCTTTTTTTTCCGACAAAAAAACGACCATGTATAGTAAGGCTTTTTTTTCCGACATAAAAACGACCATGTATAGTAAGGCTTTTTTTTCCGACAAAAAAACGACCATGTATAGTAAGGCTTTTTTTTCCGACAAAAAAACGACCATGTATAGTAAGGCTTTTTTTTCCGACATAAAAACGACCATGTATAGTAAGGCTTTTTTTTCCGACAAAAAAACGACCATGTATAGTAAGGCTTTTTTTTCTGACAAAAAAACGACCATGTATAGTAAGGCTTTTTTTTCCGACAAAAAAAACGACCATGTATAGTAAGGCTTTTTTTTTCGACAAAAAAACGACCATGTATAGTAAGGCTTTTTTTTCCAACGTAAAAACGACCATGTATAGTAAGGCTTTTTTTTCCGACAAAAAAACAACCATGTATAGTAAGGCTTTTTTTTCCGACATAAAAACGACCATGTATAGTAAGGCTTTTTTTTCCGACAAAAAAACGACCATGTATAGTAAGGCTTTTTTTTCCGACAAAAAAACGACCATGTATAGTAAGGCTTTTTTTTCCGACATAAAAACGACCATGTATAGTAAGGCTTTTTTTTCCGTCAAAAAAACGACCATGTATAGTAAGGCTTTTTTTTCTGACAAAAAAACGACCATGTATAGTAAGGCTTTTTTTTCCGACAAAAAAACGACCATGTATAGTAAGGCTTTTTTTTCCGACAAAAAAACGACCATGTATAGTAAGGCTTTTTTTTCTGACAAAAAAAACGACCATGTATGGTAAGGCTTTTTTTTTCCGACAAAAAAACGACCATGTATAGTAAGGCTTTTTTTTCCGACATAAAAACGACCATGTATAGTAAGGCTTTTTTTTCCGACAAAAAAACGACCATGTATAGTAAGGCTTTTTTTTTCGACATAAAAACGACCATGTATAGTAAGGCTTTTTTTTCCGACAAAAAAACGACCATGTATAGTAAGGCTTTTTTTTCCAACAAAAAAACGACCATGTATAGTAAGGCTTTTTTTTCCCGACATAAAAACGACCATGTATAGTAAGGCTTTTTTTTCTGACAAAAAAAACGACCATGTATAGTAAGGCTTTTTTTTTCCGACAAAAAAACGACCATGTATAGTAAGGCTTTTTTTTCCGACAAAAAAACGACCATGTATAGTAAGGCTTTTTTTTCCGACAAAAAAACGACCATGTATAGTAAGGCTTTTTTTTCCGACAAAAAAACGACCATGTATAGTAAGGCTTTTTTTTCCGACAAAAAAACGACCATGTATAGTAAGGCTTTTTTTTCCGACAAAAAAACGACCATGTATAGTAAGGCTTTTTTTTCCGACATAAAAACGACCATGTATAGTAAGGCTTTTTTTTCCGACAAAAAAACGACCATGTAAAGTAAGGCTTTTTTTTCCGACATAAAAACGACCATGTATAGTAAGGCTTTTTTTTCCGACAAAAAAACGACCATGTATAGTAAGGCTTTTTTTTCCGACAAAAAAACGACCATGTATAGTAAGGCTTTTTTTTCCGACAAAAAAACGACCATGTATAGTGAGGCTTTTTTTTCCGACAAAAAAACGACCATGTATAGTAAGGCTTTTTTTTCCGACAAAAAAACGACCATGTATAGTAAGGCTTTTTTTTCCGACAAAAAAACGACCATGTATAGTAAGGCTTTTTTTTCCGACAAAAAAACGACCATGTATAGTAAGGCTTTTTTTTCCGACAAAAAAACGACCATGTATAGTAAGGCTTTTTTTTCCGACAAAAAAACGACCATGTATAGTAAGGCTTTTTTTTCCGACAAAAAAACGACCATGTATAGTAAGGCTTTTTTTTCCGACAAAAAAACGACCATGTATAGTAAGGCTTTTTTTTCCGACAAAAAAACGACCATGTATAGTAAGGCTTTTTTTTTTTTTTTTTTTTTTTTTTTTTAAATTCCTAGTCATACTTACTAAACTCATTGCTCTTCTTTCCAGTAAGCTGATTAACAGCCCTGTGGTCTAGTGGTAGAGTGTTTACACTCTGACGCTGAGGTTGTGGGTTCGATCCCAGGCTGAGTCAAACCAAACGACCATATATAGTAAGGCTTTTTTTTCCCGACATAAAAACGACCATGTATAGTAAGGCTTTTTTTTCAGACAAAAAAACGACCATGTATAGTAAGGCTTTTTTTTCCGACAAAAAAACGACCATGTATAGTAAGGCTTTTTTTTCTGACAAAAAAAACGACCATGTATAGTAAGGCTTTTTTTTCCGACAAAAAAACGACCATGTATAGTAAGGCTTTTTTTTCTGACAAAAAAAACGACCATGTATAGTAAGGCTTTTTTTTCCGACAAAAAAACGACCATGTATAGTAAGGCTTTTTTTTCTGACAAAAAAAACGACCATGTATAGTAAGGCTTTTTTTTCTGACAAAAAAAACGACCATGTATAGTAAGGCTTTTTTTTTCCGACAAAAAAACGACCATGTATAGTAAGGCTTTTTTTTCCGACAAAAAAACGACCATGTATATAGTAAGGCTTTTTTTTCTGACAAAAAAACGACCATGTATAGTAAGGCTTTTTTTTTCGACATAAAAACGACCATGTATAGTAAGGCTTTTTTTTCCGACGTAAAAACGACCATGTATAGTAAGGCCTTTTTTTCCGACATAAAAACGACCATGTATAGTAAGGCTTTTTTTTCCGACAAAAAAACGACCATGTATAGTAAGGCTTTTTTTTCTGACAAAAAAACGACCATGTATAGTAAGGCTTTTTTTTCCGACAAAAAAACGACCATGTATAGTAAGGCTTTTTTTTTTCCGACAAAAAAACGACCATGTATAGTAAGGCTTTTTTTTTTTTTTTTTAATTCCTAGTCATACTTACTAAACTCATTGCTCTTCTTTCCAGTAAGCTGACTAACAGCCCCGTGGTCTAGTGGTAGAGTGTTTACACTCTGACGCTGAGGTTGTGGGTTCGATCCCAGGCTGAGTCAAACCAAACGACCATATATAGTAAGGCTTTTTTTTCCCGACATAAAAACGACCATGTATAGTAAGGCTTTTTTTTCAGACAAAAAAACGACCATGTATAGTAAGGCTTTTTTTTCCGACAAAAAAACGACCATGTATAGTAAGGCTTTTTTTTCTGACAAAAAAAACGACCATGTATAGTAAGGCTTTTTTTTCCGACAAAAAAACGACCATGTATAGTAAGGCTTTTTTTTCAGACAAAAAAACGACCATGTATAGTAAGGCTTTTTTTTCGACATAAAAACGACCATGTATAGTAAGGCTTTTTTTTCCGACAAAAAAACGACCATGTATAGTAAGGCTTTTTTTTCCGACAAAAAAACGACCATGTATAGTAAGGCTTTTTTTTCCGACAAAAAAACGACCATGTATAGTAAGGCTTTTTTTTCCGACAAAAAAACGACCATGTATAGTAAGGCTTTTTTTTCCGACAAAAAAACGACCATGTATAGTAAGGCTTTTTTTTCTGACAAAAAAAACGACCATGTATAGTAAGGCTTTTTTTTCCGACAAAAAAACGACCATGTATAGTAAGGCTTTTTTTTCTGACAAAAAAAACGACCATGTATAGTAAGGCTTTTTTTTTCCGACAAAAAAACGACCATGTATAGTAAGGCTTTTTTTTCCGACAAAAAAACGACCATGTCTAGTAAGGCTTTTTTTTCCGACAAAAAAACGACCATGTATAGTAAGGCTTTTTTTTTCGACATAAAAACGACCATGTATAGTAAGGCTTTTTTTTCCGACGTAAAAACGACCATGTATAGTAAGGCTTTTTTTTCTGACATAAAAACGACCATGTATAGTAAGGCTTTTTTTTCCGACAAAAAAACGACCATGTATAGTAAGGCTTTTTTTTTTTTTTTTTTTTTTTTTTTTTTTTTTAAATTCCTAGTCATACTTACTAAACTCATTGCTCTTCTTTCCAGTAAGCTGACTAACAGCCCCGTGGTCTAGTGGTAGAGTGTTTACACTCTGAGGTTGTGGGTTCGATCCCAGGCTGAGTCAAACCAAACGACCATATATAGTAAGGCTTTTTTTTCCCGACATAAAAACGACCATGTATAGTAAGGCTTTTTTTTCAGACAAAAAAACGACCATGTATAGTAAGGCTTTTTTTTCCGACAAAAAAACGACCATGTATAGTAAGGCTTTTTTTTCCGACAAAAAAACGACCATGTATAGTAAGGCTTTTTTTTCCGACATAAAAACGACCATGTATAGTAAGGCTTTTTTTTCCGACAAAAAAACGACCATGTATAGTAAGGCTTTTTTTTCTGACAAAAAAACGACCATGTATAGTAAGGCTTTTTTTTCTGACAAAAAAACGACCATGTATAGTAAGGCTTTTTTTTCCGACAAAAAAACGACCATGTATAGTAAGGCTTTTTTTTTTTTTTTTTTTTTTTTTTTTTTTTTTTTTTTTTTTTTTTAAATTCCTAGTCATACTTACTAAACTCATTGCTCTTCTTTCCAGTAAGCTGACTAACAGCCCCGTGGTCTAGTGGTAGAGTGTTTACACTCTGACGCTGAGGTTGTGGGTTCGAGCCCAGGCTGAGTCAAACCAAACGACCATATATAGTAAGGCTTTTTTTTTCCGACATAAAAACGACCATGTATAGTAAGGCTTTTTTTTCAGACAAAAAAACGACCATGTATAGTAAGGCTTTTTTTTCCGACAAAAAAACGACCATGTATAGTAAGGCTTTTTTTTCTGACAAAAAAAACGACCATGTATAGTAAGGCTTTTTTTTCCGACAAAAAAACGACCATGTATAGTAAGGCTTTTTTTTCAGACAAAAAAACGACCATGTATAGTAAGGCTTTTTTTTCGACATAAAAACGACCATGTATAGTAAGGCTTTTTTTTCCGACAAAAAAACGACCATGTATAGTAAGGCTTTTTTTTCCGACAAAAAAACGACCATGTATAGTAAGGCTTTTTTTTCCGACAAAAAACGACCATGTATAGTAAGGCTTTTTTTTCCGACAAAAAAACGACCATGTATAGTAAGGCTTTTTTTTCCGACAAAAAAACGACCATGTATAGTAAGGCTTTTTTTTCCGACAAAAAAACGACCATGTATAGTAAGGCTTTTTTTTCTGACAAAAAAAACGACCATGTATAGTAAGGCTTTTTTTTCCGACAAAAAAACGACCATGTATAGTAAGGCTTTTTTTTCTGACAAAAAAAACGACCATGTATAGTAAGGCTTTTTTTTTCCGACAAAAAAACGACCATGTATAGTAAGGCTTTTTTTTCCGACAAAAAAACGACCATGTCTAGTAAGGCTTTTTTTTCCGACAAAAAAATGACCATGTATAGTAAGGCTTTTTTTTTCGACATAAAAACGACCATGTATAGTAAGGCTTTTTTTTCTGACAAAAAAACGACCATGTATAGTAAGGCTTTTTTTTTTTTTTTTTTTTTTTTTTTTTTTTTAATTCCTAGTCATACTTACTAAACTCATTGCTCTTCTTTCCAGTAAGCTGATTAACAGCCCTGTGGTCTAGTGGTAGAGTGTTTACACTCTGACGCTGAGGTTGTGGGTTCGATCCCAGGCTGAGTCAAACCAAACGACCATATATAGTAAGGCTTTTTTTTCCGACAAAAAAACGACCATGTATAGTAAGGCTTTTTTTTTTTTTTTTTTTTTTTTTTTTTTTTTTTTTTTTTTTTTTTAAATTCCTAGTCATACTTACTAAACTCATTGCTCTTCTTTCCAGTAAGCTGACTAACAGCCCCGTGGTCTAGTGGTAGAGTGTTTACACTCTGACGCTGAGGTTGTGGGTTCGAGCCCAGGCTGAGTCAAACCAAACGACCATATATAGTAAGGCTTTTTTTTTCCGACATAAAAACGACCATGTATAGTAAGGCTTTTTTTTCAGACAAAAAAACGACCATGTATAGTAAGGCTTTTTTTTCCGACAAAAAAACGACCATGTATAGTAAGGCTTTTTTTTCTGACAAAAAAAACGACCATGTATAGTAAGGCTTTTTTTTCCGACAAAAAAACGACCATGTATAGTAAGGCTTTTTTTTCAGACAAAAAAACGACCATGTATAGTAAGGCTTTTTTTTCGACATAAAAACGACCATGTATAGTAAGGCTTTTTTTTCCGACAAAAAAACGACCATGTATAGTAAGGCTTTTTTTTCCGACAAAAAAACGACCATGTATAGTAAGGCTTTTTTTTCCGACAAAAAACGACCATGTATAGTAAGGCTTTTTTTTCCGACAAAAAAACGACCATGTATAGTAAGGCTTTTTTTTCCGACAAAAAAACGACCATGTATAGTAAGGCTTTTTTTTCCGACAAAAAAACGACCATGTATAGTAAGGCTTTTTTTTCTGACAAAAAAAACGACCATGTATAGTAAGGCTTTTTTTTCCGACAAAAAAACGACCATGTATAGTAAGGCTTTTTTTTCTGACAAAAAAAACGACCATGTATAGTAAGGCTTTTTTTTTCCGACAAAAAAACGACCATGTATAGTAAGGCTTTTTTTTCCGACAAAAAAACGACCATGTCTAGTAAGGCTTTTTTTTCCGACAAAAAAATGACCATGTATAGTAAGGCTTTTTTTTTCGACATAAAAACGACCATGTATAGTAAGGCTTTTTTTTCTGACAAAAAAACGACCATGTATAGTAAGGCTTTTTTTTTTTTTTTTTTTTTTTTTTTTTTTTAATTCCTAGTCATACTTACTAAACTCATTGCTCTTCTTTCCAGTAAGCTGATTAACAGCCCTGTGGTCTAGTGGTAGAGTGTTTACACTCTGACGCTGAGGTTGTGGGTTCGATCCCAGGCTGAGTCAAACCAAACGACCATATATAGTAAGGCTTTTTTTTCCGACAAAAAAACGACCATGTATAGTAAGGCTTTTTTTTCCAACGTAAAAACGACCATGTATAGTAAGGCTTTTTTTTCCGACAAAAAAACAACCATGTATAGTAAGGCTTTTTTTTCCGACATAAAAACGACCATGTATAGTAAGGTTTTTTTTTCCGACAAAAAAACGACCATGTATAGTAAGGCTTTTTTTTCCGACAAAAAAACGACCATGTATAGTAAGGCTTTTTTTCCGACATAAAAACGACCATGTATAGTAAGGCTTTTTTTTCCGTCAAAAAAACGACCATGTATAGTAAGGCTTTTTTTTCTGACAAAAAAACGACCATGTATAGTAAGGCTTTTTTTTCCGACAAAAAAAAGACCATGTATAGTAAGGCTTTTTTTTCCGACAAAAAAACGACCATGTATAGTAAGGCTTTTTTTTCTGACAAAAAAAACGACCATGTATGGTAAGGCTTTTTTTTTCCGACAAAAAAACGACCATGTATAGTAAGGCTTTTTTTTCCGACATAAAAACGACCATGTATAGTAAGGCTATTTTTTCCGACAAAAAAACGACCATGTATAGTAAGGCTTTTTTTTTCGACATAAAAACGACCATGTATAGTAAGGCTTTTTTTTCCGACAAAAAAAACGACCATGTATAGTAAGGCTTTTTTTTCCAACAAAAAAACGACCATGTATAGTAAGGCTTTTTTTTCCCGACATAAAAACGACCATGTATAGTAAGGCTTTTTTTTCTGACAAAAAAAACGACCATGTATAGTAAGGCTTTTTTTTTCCGACAAAAAAACGACCATGTATAGTAAGGCTTTTTTTTCCGACAAAAAAACGACCATGTATAGTAAGGCTTTTTTTTCCGACAAAAAAACGACCATGTATAGTAAGGCTTTTTTTTCCGACAAAAAAACGACCATGTATAGTAAGGCTTTTTTTTCCGACAAAAAAACGACCATGTATAGTAAGGCTTTTTTTTCCGACAAAAAAACGACCATGTATAGTAAGGCTTTTTTTTTTTTTTTTTTTTTTTTTTTTTTTTTTTTAAATTCCTAGTCATACTTACTAAACTCATTGCTCTTCTTTCCAGTAAGCTGACTAACAGCCCCGTGGTCTAGTGGTAGAGTGTTTACACTCTGACGCTGAGGTTGTGGGTTCGATCCCAGGCTGAGTCAAACCAAACGACCATATATAGTAAGGCTTTTTTTTCCCGACATAAAAACGACCATGTATAGTAAGGCTTTTTTTTCAGACAAAAAAACGACCATGTATAGTAAGGCTTTTTTTTCCGACAAAAAAACGACCATGTATAGTAAGGCTTTTTTTTCTGACAAAAAAAACGACCATGTATAGTAAGGCTTTTTTTTCCGACAAAAAAACGACCATGTATAGTAAGGCTTTTTTTTCAGACAAAAAAACGACCATGTATAGTAAGGCTTTTTTTTCGACATAAAAACGACCATGTATAGTAAGGCTTTTTTTTCCGACAAAAAAACGACCATGTATAGTAAGGCTTTTTTTTCCGACAAAAAAACGACCATGTATAGTAAGGCTTTTTTTTCCGACAAAAAAACGACCATGTATAGTAAGGCTTTTTTTTCCGACAAAAAAACGACCATGTATAGTAAGGCTTTTTTTTCCGACAAAAAAACGACCATGTATAGTAAGGCTTTTTTTTCTGACAAAAAAAACGACCATGTATAGTAAGGCTTTTTTTTCCGACAAAAAAACGACCATGTATAGTAAGGCTTTTTTTTCTGACAAAAAAAACGACCATGTATAGTAAGGCTTTTTTTTTCCGACAAAAAAACGACCATGTATAGTAAGGCTTTTTTTTCCGACAAAAAAACGACCATGTCTAGTAAGGCTTTTTTTTCCGACAAAAAAACGACCATGTATAGTAAGGCTTTTTTTTTCGACATAAAAACGACCATGTATAGTAAGGCTTTTTTTTCCGACGTAAAAACGACCATGTATAGTAAGGCTTTTTTTTCTGACATAAAAACGACCATGTATAGTAAGGCTTTTTTTTCCGACAAAAAAACGACCATGTATAGTAAGGCTTTTTTTTTTTTTTTTTTTTTTTTTTTTTTTTTTAAATTCCTAGTCATACTTACTAAACTCATTGCTCTTCTTTCCAGTAAGCTGACTAACAGCCCCGTGGTCTAGTGGTAGAGTGTTTACACTCTGACGCTGAGGTTGTGGGTTCGATCCCAGGCTGAGTCAAACCAAACGACCATATATAGTAAGGCTTTTTTTTCCCGACATAAAAACGACCATGTATAGTAAGGCTTTTTTTTCAGACAAAAAAACGACCATATATAGTAAGGCTTTTTTTTCCCGACATAAAAACGACCATGTATAGTAAGGCTTTTTTTTCAGACAAAAAAACGACCATGTATAGTAAGGCTTTTTTTTCCGACAAAAAAACGACCATGTATAGTAAGGCTTTTTTTTCTGACAAAAAAAACGACCATGTATAGTAAGGCTTTTTTTTCCGACAAAAAAACGACCATGTATAGTAAGGCTTTTTTTTCAGACAAAAAAACGACCATGTATAGTAAGGCTTTTTTTTCGACATAAAAACGACCATGTATAGTAAGGCTTTTTTTTCCGACAAAAAAACGACCATGTATAGTAAGGCTTTTTTTTCCGACAAAAAAACGACCATGTATAGTAAGGCTTTTTTTTCCGACAAAAAAACGACCATGTATAGTAAGGCTTTTTTTTCCGACAAAAAAACGACCATGTATAGTAAGGCTTTTTTTTCCGACAAAAAAACGACCATGTATAGTAAGGCTTTTTTTTCTGACAAAAAAAACGACCATGTATAGTAAGGCTTTTTTTTCCGACAAAAAAACGACCATGTATAGTAAGGCTTTTTTTTCTGACAAAAAAAACGACCATGTATAGTAAGGCTTTTTTTTTCCGACAAAAAAACGACCATGTATAGTAAGGCTTTTTTTTCCGACAAAAAAACGACCATGTCTAGTAAGGCTTTTTTTTCCGACAAAAAAACGACCATGTATAGTAAGGCTTTTTTTTTCGACATAAAAACGACCATGTATAGTAAGGCTTTTTTTTCCGACGTAAAAACGACCATGTATAGTAAGGCTTTTTTTTCTGACATAAAAACGACCATGTATAGTAAGGCTTTTTTTTCCGACAAAAAAACGACCATGTATAGTAAGGCTTTTTTTTCAGACAAAAAAACGACCATGTATAGTAAGGCTTTTTTTTCGACATAAAAACGACCATGTATAGTAAGGCTTTTTTTTCCGACAAAAAAACGACCATGTATAGTAAGGCTTTTTTTTCCGACAAAAAAACGACCATGTATAGTAAGGCTTTTTTTTCCGACAAAAAAACGACCATGTATAGTAAGGCTTTTTTTTCCGACAAAAAAACGACCATGTATAGTAAGGCTTTTTTTTCCGACAAAAAAACGACCATGTATAGTAAGGCTTTTTTTTCTGACAAAAAAAACGACCATGTATAGTAAGGCTTTTTTTTCCGACAAAAAAACGACCATGTATAGTAAGGCTTTTTTTTCTGACAAAAAAAACGACCATGTATAGTAAGGCTTTTTTTTTCCGACAAAAAAACGACCATGTATAGTAAGGCTTTTTTTTCCGACAAAAAAACGACCATGTCTAGTAAGGCTTTTTTTTCCGACAAAAAAACGACCATGTATAGTAAGGCTTTTTTTTTCGACATAAAAACGACCATGTATAGTAAGGCTTTTTTTTCCGACGTAAAAACGACCATGTATAGTAAGGCTTTTTTTTCTGACATAAAAACGACCATGTATAGTAAGGCTTTTTTTTCCGACAAAAAAACGACCATGTATAGTAAGGCTTTTTTTTTTTTTTTTTTTTTTTTTTTTTTTTTTAAATTCCTAGTCATACTTACTAAACTCATTGCTCTTCTTTCCAGTAAGCTGACTAACAGCCCCGTGGTCTAGTGGTAGAGTGTTTACACTCTGACGCTGAGGTTGTGGGTTCGATCCCAGGCTGAGTCAAACCAAACGACCATATATAGTAAGGCTTTTTTTTCCCGACATAAAAACGACCATGTATAGTAAGGCTTTTTTTTCAGACAAAAAAACGACCATGTATAGTAAGGCTTTTTTTTCCGACAAAAAAACGACCATGTATAGTAAGGCTTTTTTTTCCGACAAAAAAACGACCATGTATAGTAAGGCTTTTTTTTCCGACATAAAAACGACCATGTATAGTAAGGCTTTTTTTTCCGACAAAAAAACGACCATGTATAGTAAGGCTTTTTTTTCTGACAAAAAAACGACCATGTATAGTAAGGCTTTTTTTTCTGACAAAAAAACGACCATGTATAGTAAGGCTTTTTTTTCCGACAAAAAAACGACCATGTATAGTAAGGCTTTTTTTTTTTATTTTTTTTTTTTTATTTATTTTTTTTTTAAATTCCTAGTCATACTTACTAAACTCATTGCTCTTCTTTCCAGTAAGCTGACTAACAGCCCCGTGGTCTAGTGGTAGAGTGTTTACACTCTGACGCTGAGGTTGTGGGTTCGAGCCCAGGCTGAGTCAAACCAAACGACCATATATAGTAAGGCTTTTTTTTTCCGACATAAAAACGACCATGTATAGTAAGGCTTTTTTTTCAGACAAAAAAACGACCATGTATAGTAAGGCTTTTTTTTCCGACAAAAAAACGACCATGTATAGTAAGGCTTTTTTTTCTGACAAAAAAAACGACCATGTATAGTAAGGCTTTTTTTTCCGACAAAAAAACGACCATGTATAGTAAGGCTTTTTTTTCAGACAAAAAAACGACCATGTATAGTAAGGCTTTTTTTTCGACATAAAAACGACCATGTATAGTAAGGCTTTTTTTTCCGACAAAAAAACGACCATGTATAGTAAGGCTTTTTTTTCCGACAAAAAAACGACCATGTACAGTAAGGCTTTTTTTTCCGACAAAAAACGACCATGTATAGTAAGGCTTTTTTTTCCGACAAAAAAACGACCATGTATAGTAAGGCTTTTTTTTCCGACAAAAAAACGACCATGTATAGTAAGGCTTTTTTTTCCGACAAAAAAACGACCATGTATAGTAAGGCTTTTTTTTCTGACAAAAAAAACGACCATGTATAGTAAGGCTTTTTTTTCCGACAAAAAAACGACCATGTATAGTAAGGCTTTTTTTTCTGACAAAAAAAACGACCATGTATAGTAAGGCTTTTTTTTTCCGACAAAAAAACGACCATGTATAGTAAGGCTTTTTTTTCCGACAAAAAAACGACCATGTCTAGTAAGGCTTTTTTTTCCGACAAAAAAACGACCATGTATAGTAAGGCTTTTTTTTTCGACATAAAAACGACCATGTATAGTAAGGCTTTTTTTTCTGACATAAAAACGACCATGTATAGTAAGGCTTTTTTTTCCGACCAAAAAACGACCATGTATAGTAAGGCTTTTTTTTCCGACAAAAAAACGACCATGTATAGTAAGGCTTTTTTTTCCGACAAAAAAACGACCATGTATAGTAAGGCTTTTTTTTCCGACAAAAAAACGACCATGTATAGTAAGGCTTTTTTTTCCGACAAAAAAACGACCATGTATAGTAAGGCTTTTTTTTCCGACATAAAAACGACCATGTAAAGTAAGGCTTTTTTTTCCGACATAAAAACGACCATGTATAGTAAGGCTTTTTTTTCCGACAAAAAAACGACCATGTATAGTAAGGCTTTTTTTTCCGACAAAAAAACGACCATGTATAGTAAGGCTTTTTTTTCCGACAAAAAAACGACCATGTATAGTGAGGCTTTTTTTTCCGACAAAAAAACGACCATGTATAGTAAGGCTTTTTTTTCCGACAAAAAAACGACCATGTATAGTAAGGCTTTTTTTTCCGACAAAAAAACGACCATGTATAGTAAGGCTTTTTTTCCGACAAAAAAACGACCATGTATAGTAAGGCTTTTTTTTCCGACAAAAAAACGACCATGTATATAGTAAGGCTTTTTTTTCTGACAAAAAAACGACCATGTATAGTAAGGCTTTTTTTTTTCGACATAAAAACGACCATGTATAGTAAGGCTTTTTTTTCCGACGTAAAAACGACCATGTATAGTAAGGCTTTTTTTTCCGACATAAAAACGACCATGTATAGTAAGGCTTTTTTTTCCGACAAAAAAACGACCATGTATAGTAAGGCTTTTTTTTCTGACAAAAAAACGACCATGTATAGTAAGGCTTTTTTTTCAGACAAAAAAACGACCATGTATAGTAAGGCTTTTTTTTCCGACAAAAAAACGACCATGTATAGTAAGGCTTTTTTTTCCGACAAAAAAACGACCATGTATAGTGAGGCTTTTTTTTCCGACAAAAAAACGACCATGTATAGTAAGGCTTTTTTTTCCGACAAAAAAACGACCATGTATAGTAAGGCTTTTTTTTCCGACAAAAAAACGACCATGTATAGTAAGGCTTTTTTTTCTGACAAAAAAAACGACCATGTATAGTAAGGCTTTTTTTTTCCGACAAAAAAACGACCATGTATAGTAAGGCTTTTTTTTCCGACAAAAAAACGACCATGTCTAGTAAGGCTTTTTTTTCCGACAAAAAAACGACCATGTATAGTAAGGCTTTTTTTTCGACATAAAAACGACCATGTATAGTAAGGCTTTTTTTTCTGACATAAAAACGACCATGTATAGTAAGGCTTTTTTTTCCGACCAAAAAACGACCATGTATAGTAAGGCTTTTTTTTCCGACAAAAAAACGACCATGTATAGTAAGGCTTTTTTTTCCGACAAAAAAACGACCATGTATAGTAAGGCTTTTTTTTCCGACAAAAAAACGACCATGTATAGTAAGGCTTTTTTTTCCGACAAAAAAACGACCATGTATAGTAAGGCTTTTTTTTCCGACATAAAAACGACCATGTAAAGTAAGGCTTTTTTTTCCGACATAAAAACGACCATGTATAGTAAGGCTTTTTTTTCCGACAAAAAAACGACCATGTATAGTAAGGCTTTTTTTTCCGACAAAAAAACGACCATGTATAGTAAGGCTTTTTTTTCCGACAAAAAAACGACCATGTATAGTGAGGCTTTTTTTTCCGACAAAAAAACGACCATGTATAGTAAGGCTTTTTTTTCCGACAAAAAAACGACCATGTATAGTAAGGCTTTTTTTTCCGACAAAAAAACGACCATGTATAGTAAGGCTTTTTTTTCGACATAAAAACGACCATGTATAGTAAGGCTTTTTTTTCCGAAAAAAAAACGACCATGTATAGTAAGGCTTTTTTTTCCGACAAAAAAACGACCATGTATAGTAAGGCTTTTTTTTCCGACATAAAAACGACCATGTATAGTAAGGCTTTTTTTTCCGACAAAAAAACGACCATGTATAGTAAGGCTTTTTTTTCTGACAAAAAAAACGACCATGTATAGTAAGGCTTTTTTTTCCGACAAAAAAACGACCATGTATAGTAAGGCTTTTTTTTCTGACAAAAAAAACGACCATGTATAGTAAGGCTTTTTTTTACGACAAAAAAACGACCATGTAAAGTAAGGCTTTTTTTTCCGACATAAAAACGACCATGTATAGTAAGGCTTTTTTTTCCGACAAAAAAACGACCATGTATAGTAAGGCTTTTTTTTCCGACAAAAAAACGACCATGTATAGTAAGGCTTTTTTTTTTTTTTTTTTTTTTTTTTTTTTTTAAATTCTTAGTCATACTTACTAAACTCATTGCTCTTCTTTCCAGTAAGCTGATTAACAGCCCCGTGGTCTAGTGGTAGAGTGTTTACACTCTGACGCTGAGGTTGTGGGTTCGATCCCAGGCTGAGTCAAACCAAACGACCATATATAGTAAGGCTTTTTTTCCCGACATAAAAACGACCATGTATAGTAAGGCTTTTTTTTCAGACAAAAAAACGACCATGTATAGTAAGGCTTTTTTTTCCGGCAAAAAAAATCGACCATGTATAGTAAGGCTTTTTTTCCGACAAAAAAACGACCATGTATAGTAAGGCTTTTTTTTCTGACAAAAAACGACCATGTATAGTAAGGCTTTTTTTTCCGACGAAAAAACAACCATGTATAATAAGGCTTTTTTTTCCGACAAAAAACGACCATGTATAGTAAGGCTTTTTTTTCCGGCAAAAAAAAACGACCATGTATAGTAAGGCTTTTTTTCCGACAAAAAAACGACCATGTATAGTAAGGCTTTTTTTTCTGACAAAAAACGACCATGTAAAGTAAGGCTTTTTTTTCCGACATAAAAACGACCATGTATAGTAAGGCTTTTTTTTCCGACAAAAAAACGACCATGTATAGTAAGGCTTTTTTTTCCGACAAAAAAACGACCATGTATAGTAAGGCTTTTTTTTCCGACAAAAAAACGACCATGTATAGTGAGGCTTTTTTTTCCGACAAAAAAACGACCATGTATAGTGAGGCTTTTTTTTCCGACAAAAAAACGACCATGTATAGTAAGGCTTTTTTTTCCGACAAAAAAACGACCATGTATAGTAAGGCTTTTTTTTTCCGACAAAAAAACGACCATGTATAGTAAGGCTTTTTTTTCCGACAAAAAAACGACCATGTATATAGTAAGGCTTTTTTTTCTGACAAAAAAACGACCATGTATAGTAAGGCTTTTTTTTTCGACATAAAAACGACCATGTATAGTAAGGCTTTTTTTTCCGACGTAAAAACGACCATGTATAGTAAGGCTTTTTTTTCCGACATAAAAACGACCATGTATAGTAAGGCTTTTTTTTCCGACAAAAAAACGACCATGTATAGTAAGGCTTTTTTTTCCGACAAAAAAACGACCATGTATAGTAAGGCTTTTTTTTCCGACAAAAAAACGACCATGTATAGTGAGGCTTTTTTTTCCGACAAAAAAACGACCATGTATAGTAAGGCTTTTTTTTCCGACAAAAAAACGACCATGTATAGTAAGGCTTTTTTTTCCGACGTAAAAACGACCATGTATAGTAAGGCTTTTTTTTCCGAAAAAAAAACGAGCATGTATAGTAAGGCTTTTTTTTCCGACATAAAAACGACCATGTATAGTAAGGCTTTTTTTTCCGACAAAAAAACGACCATGTATAGTAAGGCTTTTTTTTCCGACATAAAAACGACCATGTATAGTAAGGCTTTTTTTTCCGACAAAAAAACGACCATGTATAGTAAGGCTTTTTTTTCCGACAAAAAAAACGACCATGTATAGTAAGGCTTTTTTTTCCGACAAAAAAACGACCATGTATATAGTAAGGCTTTTTTTTCTGACAAAAAAACGACCATGTATAGTAAGGCTTTTTTTTTCGACATAAAAACGACCATGTATAGTAAGGCTTTTTTTTCCGACGTAAAAACGACCATGTATAGTAAGGCTTTTTTTTCCGACATAAAAACGACCATGTATAGTAAGGCTTTTTTTTCCGACAAAAAAACGACCATGTATAGTAAGGCTTTTTTTTCCGACAAAAAAACGACCATGTATAGTAAGGCTTTTTTTTCCGACAAAAAAACGACCATGTATAGTAAGGCTTTTTTTTCCGACAAAAAAACGACCATGTATAGTAAGGCTTTTTTTTCTGACAAAAAAAACGACCATGTATAGTAAGGCTTTTTTTTACGACAAAAAAACGACCATGTAAAGTAAGGCTTTTTTTTCCGACATAAAAACGACCATGTATAGTAAGGCTTTTTTTTCCGACAAAAAAACGACCATGTATAGTAAGGCTTTTTTTTCCGACAAAAAAACGACCATGTATAGTAAGGCTTTTTTTCCGACAAAAAAACGACCATGTATAGTAAGGCTTTTTTTTCCGACAAAAAAACGACCATGTATATAGTAAGGCTTTTTTTTCTGACAAAAAAACGACCATGTATAGTAAGGCTTTTTTTTTTCGACATAAAAACGACCATGTATAGTAAGGCTTTTTTTTCCGACGTAAAAACGACCATGTATAGTAAGGCTTTTTTTTCCGACATAAAAACGACCATGTATAGTAAGGCTTTTTTTTCCGACAAAAAAACGACCATGTATAGTAAGGCTTTTTTTTCTGACAAAAAAACGACCATGTATAGTAAGGCTTTTTTTTTTTTTTAAATTCTTAGTCATACTTACTAAACTCATTGCTCTTCTTTCCAGTAAGCTGATTAACAGCCCCGTGGTCTAGTGGTAGAGTGTTTACACTCTGACGCTGAGGTTGTGGGTTCGATCCCAGGCTGAGTCAAACCAAACGACCATATATAGTAAGGCTTTTTTTTCCCGACATAAAAACGACCATGTATAGTAAGGCTTTTTTTTCAGACAAAAAAACGACCATGTATATAGTAAGGCTTTTTTTTCTGACAAAAAAACGACCATGTATAGTAAGGCTTTTTTTTTTTCGACATAAAAACGACCATGTATAGTAAGGCTTTTTTTTCCGACGTAAAAACGACCATGTATAGTAAGGCTTTTTTTTCCGACATAAAAACGACCATGTATAGTAAGGCTTTTTTTTCCGACAAAAAAACGACCATGTATAGTAAGGCTTTTTTTTCTGACAAAAAAACGACCATGTATAGTAAGGCTTTTTTTTTTTTTTTTTTTTTTTTTTTTTTTTTAAATTCTTAGTCATACTTACTAAACTCATTGCTCTTCTTTCCAGTAAGCTGATTAACAGCCCCGTGGTCTAGTGGTAGAGTGTTTACACTCTGACGCTGAGGTTGTGGGTTCGATCCCAGGCTGAGTCAAACCAAACGACCATATATAGTAAGGCTTTTTTTTCCCGACATAAAAACGACCATGTATAGTAAGGCTTTTTTTTCAGACAAAAAAACGACCATGTATAGTAAGGCTTTTTTTTCCGACAAAAAAACGACCATGTATAGTAAGGCTTTTTTTTCTGACAAAAAAAACGACCATGTATAGTAAGGCTTTTTTTTCCGACAAAAAAACGACCATGTATAGTAAGGCTTTTTTTTCAGACAAAAAAACGACCATGTATAGTAAGGCTTTTTTTTCGACATAAAAACGACCATGTATAGTAAGGCTTTTTTTTCCGACAAAAAAACGACCATGTATAGTAAGGCTTTTTTTTCCGACAAAAAAACGACCATGTATAGTAAGGCATTTTTTTCCGACAAAAAAACGACCATGTATAGTAAGGCTTTTTTTTCCGACAAAAAAACGACCATGTACAGTAAGGCTTTTTTTTCCGACAAAAAAACGACCATGTATAGTAAGGCTTTTTTTTCTGACAAAAAAAACGACCATGTATAGTAAGGCTTTTTTTTCCGACAAAAAAACGACCATGTATAGTAAGGCTTTTTTTTCTGACAAAAAAAACGACCATGTATAGTAAGGCTTTTTTTTTCCGACAAAAAAACGACCATGTATAGTAAGGCTTTTTTTTCCGACAAAAAAACGACCATGTATATAGTAAGGCTTTTTTTTCTGACAAAAAAACGACCATGTATAGTAAGGCTTTTTTTTTCGACATAAAAACGACCATGTATAGTAAGGCTTTTTTTTCCGACGTAAAAACGACCATGTATAGTAAGGCTTTTTTTTCCGACATAAAAACGACCATGTATAGTAAGGCTTTTTTTTCCGACAAAAAAACGACCATGTATAGTAAGGCTTTTTTTTCCGACAAAAAAACGACCATGTATAGTAAGGCTTTTTTTTCCGACAAAAAAACGACCATGTATAGTGAGGCTTTTTTTTCCGACAAAAAAACGACCATGTATAGTAAGGCTTTTTTTTCCGACAAAAAAACGACCATGTATAGTAAGGCTTTTTTTTCCGACGTAAAAACGACCATGTATAGTAAGGCTTTTTTTTCCGAAAAAAAAACGAGCATGTATAGTAAGGCTTTTTTTTCCGACATAAAAACGACCATGTATAGTAAGGCTTTTTTTTCCGACAAAAAAACGACCATGTATAGTAAGGCTTTTTTTTCCCGACATAAAAACGACCATGTATAGTAAGGCTTTTTTTTCCGACAAAAAAACGACCATGTATAGTAAGGCTTTTTTTTCCGACATAAAAACGACCATGTATAGTAAGGCTTTTTTTTCCGACAAAAAAACGACCATGTATAGTAAGGCTTTTTTTTCCGACAAAAAAACGACCATGTATAGTAAGGCTTTTTTTTCCGACAAAAAAACGACCATGTATAGTAAGGCTTTTTTTTTTTTTTTTTTTTTTTTTTTTTTTTTTTTTTTAAATTCCTAGTCATACTTACTAAACTCATTGTTCTTCTTTCCAGTAAGCTGATTAACAGCCCCGTGGTCTAGTGGTAGAGTGTTTACACTCTGACGCTGAGGTTGTGGGTTCGATCCCAGGCTGAGTCAAACCAAACGACCATATATAGTAAGGCTTTTTTTCCCGACATAAAAACGACCATGTATAGTAAGGCTTTTTTTTCAGACAAAAAAACGACCATGTATACTAAGGCTTTTTTTTCCGGCAAAAAAAATCGACCATGTATAGTAAGGCTTTTTTTCCGACAAAAAAACGACCATGTATAGTAAGGCTTTTTTTTCTGACAAAAAACGACCATGTATAGTAAGGCTTTTTTTTCCGACGAAAAAACAACCATGTATAATAAGGCTTTTTTTTCCGACAAAAAACGACCATGTATAGTAAGGCTTTTTTTTCCGGCAAAAAAAAACGACCATGTATAGTAAGGCTTTTTTTCCGACAAAAAAACGACCATGTATAGTAAGGCTTTTTTTTCTCGACAAAAAAACGACCATGTATAGTAAGGCTTTTTTTTCCGACGTAAAAACGACCATGTATAGTAAGGCTTTTTTTTCTGACATAAAAACGACCATGTATAGTAAGGCTTTTTTTTCCGACAAAAAAACGACCATGTATAGTAAGGCTTTTTTTTTTTTTTTTTTTTTTTTTTTTTTTTTAAATTCCTAGTCATACTTACTAAACTCATTGCTCTTCTTTCCAGTAAGCTGACTAACAGCCCCGTGGTCTAGTGGTAGAGTGTTTACACTCTGACGCTGAGGTTGTGGGTTCGATCCCAGGCTGAGTCAAACCAAACGACCATATATAGTAAGGCCTTTTTTTCCCGACATAAAAACGACCATGTATAGTAAGGCTTTTTTTTCCGACAAAAAAACGACCATGTATAGTAAGGCTTTTTTTTCCGACAAAAAAACGACCATGTATAGTAAGGCTTTTTTTTTCCGACATAAAAACGACCATGTATAGTAAGGCTTTTTTTTCCGACAAAAAAACGACCATGTATAGTAAGGCTTTTTTTTCTGACAAAAAAACGACCATGTATAGTAAGGCTTTTTTTTCTGACAAAAAAACGACCATGTAAAGTAAGGCTTTTTTTTCCCGACAAAAAAACAACCATGTATAATAAGGCTTTTTTTTCCGACAAAAAACGACCATGTATAGTAAGGCTTTTTTTTCCGACAAAAAACGACCATGTATAGTAAGGCTTTTTTTTCCGGCAAAAAAAAACGACCATGTATAGTAAGGCTTTTTTTCCGACAAAAAAACGACCATGTATAGTAAGGCTTTTTTTTCTGACAAAAAACGACCATGTATAGTAAGGCTTTTTTTTCTCGACAAAAAAACGACCATGTATAGTAAGGCTTTTTTTTCCGACGTAAAAACGACCATGTATAGTAAGGCTTTTTTTTCTGACATAAAAACGACCATGTATAGTAAGGCTTTTTTTTCCGACAAAAAAACGACCATGTATAGTAAGGCTTTTTTTTTTTTTTTTTTTTTTTTTTTTTTTTAAATTCCTAGTCATACTTACTAAACTCATTGCTCTTCTTTCCAGTAAGCTGACTAACAGCCCCGTGGTCTAGTGGTAGAGTGTTTACACTCTGACGCTGAGGTTGTGGGTTCGATCCCAGGCTGAGTCAAACCAAACGACCATATATAGTAAGGCTTTTTTTTCCCGACATAAAAACGACCATGTATAGTAAGGCTTTTTTTTCAGACAAAAAAACGACCATGTATAGTAAGGCTTTTTTTTCCGACAAAAAAACGACCATGTATAGTAAGGCTTTTTTTTTCCGACATAAAAACGACCATGTATAGTAAGGCTTTTTTTTCCGACAAAAAAACGACCATGTATAGTAAGGCTTTTTTTTCTGACAAAAAAACGACCATGTATAGTAAGGCTTTTTTTTCTGACAAAAAAACGACCATGTATAGTAAGGCTTTTTTTTCCCGACAAAAAAACGACCATGTAAAGTAAGGCTTTTTTTCTCGACAAAAAAACGACCATGTATAGTAAGGCTCTTTTTTCTGACAAAAAAACGACCATGTATAGTAAGGCTTTTTTTTCTGACAAAAAAACGACCATGTATAATAAGGCTTTTTTTTCCCGACATAAAAACGACCATGTATAGTAAGGCTTTTTTTTCTCGACAAAAAAACGACTATGTATAGTAAGGCTTTTTTTTCCCGACAAAAAAACGACCATGTATAGTAAGGCTTTTTTTTCTGACAAAAAACGACCATGTATAGTAAGGCTTTTTTTTCCGACAAAAAAACGACCATGTATAGTAAGGCTTTTTTTTCCGACAAAAAAACGACCATGTATAGTAAGGCTTTTTTTTCTCGACAAAAAAACGACCATGTATAGTAAGGCTTTTTTTTCTGACAAAAAAAACGACCATGTATAGTAAGGCTTTTTTTTCCGACAAAAAAACGACCATGTATAGTAAGGCTTTTTTTTCTGACAAAAAAAACGACCATGTATAGTAAGGCTTTTTTTTACGACAAAAAAACGACCATGTATAGTAAGGCTTTTTTTTCCGACATAAAAACGACCATGTATAGTAAGGCTTTTTTTTCCGACAAAAAAACGACCATGTATAGTAAGGCTTTTTTTTTCCGACAAAAAAACGACCATGTATAGTAAGGCTTTTTTTCTCGACAAAAAAACGACCATGTATAGTAAGGCTTTTTTTTCCGACAAAAAAACGACCATGTATAGTAAGGCTTTTTTTTTCTGACAAAAAAACGACCATGTATAGTAAGGCTTTTTTTTTCTGACAAAAAAACGACCATGTATAGTAAGGCTTTTTTTTCTGACAAAAAAACGACCATGTATAGTAAGGCTTTTTTTTCCGACAAAAAAACGACCATGTATAGTAAGGCTTTTTTTTCTCGACAAAAAAACGACCATGTATAGTAAGGCTTTTTTTTTCCGACAAAAAAACTACCATGTATAGTAAGGCTTTTTTTTCCGACAAAAAAACGACCATGTATAGTAAGGCTTTTTTTTTCCGACAAAAAAACGACCATGTATAGTAAGGCTTTTTTTTCTGACAAAAAAACGACCATGTATAGTAAGGCTTTTTTTTCCGACAAAAAAACGACCATGTATAGTAAGGCTTTTTTTTCCGACAAAAAAACGACCATGTATAGTAAGGCTTTTTTTTTTTTTTTTTTTTTTTTTTTTTTTTTTTTTTAAAATTCCTAGTCATACTTACTAAACTCATTGTTCTTCTTTCCAGTAAGCTGATTAACAGCCCCGTGGTCTAGTGGTAGAGTGTTTACACTCTGACGCTGAGGTTGTGGGTTCGATCCCAGGCTGAGTCAAACCAAACGACCATATATAGTAAGGCTTTTTTTCCCGACATAAAAACGACCATGTATAGTAAGGCTTTTTTTTCAGACAAAAAAACGACCATGTATACTAAGGCTTTTTTTTCCGGCAAAAAAAATCGACCATGTATAGTAAGGCTTTTTTTCCGACAAAAAAACGACCATGTATAGTAAGGCTTTTTTTTCTGACAAAAAACGACCATGTATAGTAAGGCTTTTTTTTCCGACGAAAAAACAACCATGTATAATAAGGCTTTTTTTTCCGACAAAAAACGACCATGTATAGTAAGGCTTTTTTTTCCGGCAAAAAAAAACGACCATGTATAGTAAGGCTTTTTTTCCGACAAAAAAACGACCATGTATAGTAAGGCTTTTTTTTCTCGACAAAAAAACGACCATGTATAGTAAGGCTTTTTTTTCCGACGTAAAAACGACCATGTATAGTAAGGCTTTTTTTTCTGACATAAAAACGACCATGTATAGTAAGGCTTTTTTTTCCGACAAAAAAACGACCATGTATAGTAAGGCTTTTTTTTTTTTTTTTTTTTTTTTTTTTTTTTTAAATTCCTAGTCATACTTACTAAACTCATTGCTCTTCTTTCCAGTAAGCTGACTAACAGCCCCGTGGTCTAGTGGTAGAGTGTTTACACTCTGACGCTGAGGTTGTGGGTTCGATCCCAGGCTGAGTCAAACCAAACGACCATATATAGTAAGGCCTTTTTTTCCCGACATAAAAACGACCATGTATAGTAAGGCTTTTTTTTCCGACAAAAAAACGACCATGTATAGTAAGGCTTTTTTTTCCGACAAAAAAACGACCATGTATAGTAAGGCTTTTTTTTTCCGACATAAAAACGACCATGTATAGTAAGGCTTTTTTTTCCGACAAAAAAACGACCATGTATAGTAAGGCTTTTTTTTCTGACAAAAAAACGACCATGTATAGTAAGGCTTTTTTTTCTGACAAAAAAACGACCATGTAAAGTAAGGCTTTTTTTTCCCGACAAAAAAACAACCATGTATAATAAGGCTTTTTTTTCCGACAAAAAACGACCATGTATAGTAAGGCTTTTTTTTCCGACAAAAAACGACCATGTATAGTAAGGCTTTTTTTTCCGGCAAAAAAAAACGACCATGTATAGTAAGGCTTTTTTTCCGACAAAAAAACGACCATGTATAGTAAGGCTTTTTTTTCTGACAAAAAACGACCATGTATAGTAAGGCTTTTTTTTCTCGACAAAAAAACGACCATGTATAGTAAGGCTTTTTTTTCCGACGTAAAAACGACCATGTATAGTAAGGCTTTTTTTTCTGACATAAAAACGACCATGTATAGTAAGGCTTTTTTTTCCGACAAAAAAACGACCATGTATAGTAAGGCTTTTTTTTTTTTTTTTTTTTTTTTTTTTTTTTTAAATTCCTAGTCATACTTACTAAACTCATTGCTCTTCTTTCCAGTAAGCTGACTAACAGCCCCGTGGTCTAGTGGTAGAGTGTTTACACTCTGACGCTGAGGTTGTGGGTTCGATCCCAGGCTGAGTCAAACCAAACGACCATATATAGTAAGGCTTTTTTTTCCCGACATAAAAACGACCATGTATAGTAAGGCTTTTTTTTCAGACAAAAAAACGACCATGTATAGTAAGGCTTTTTTTTCCGACAAAAAAACGACCATGTATAGTAAGGCTTTTTTTTTCCGACATAAAAACGACCATGTATAGTAAGGCTTTTTTTTCCGACAAAAAAACGACCATGTATAGTAAGGCTTTTTTTTCTGACAAAAAAACGACCATGTATAGTAAGGCTTTTTTTTCTGACAAAAAAACGACCATGTATAGTAAGGCTTTTTTTTCCCGACAAAAAAACGACCATGTAAAGTAAGGCTTTTTTTCTCGACAAAAAAACGACCATGTATAGTAAGGCTCTTTTTTCTGACAAAAAAACGACCATGTATAGTAAGGCTTTTTTTTCTGACAAAAAAACGACCATGTATAATAAGGCTTTTTTTTCCCGACATAAAAACGACCATGTATAGTAAGGCTTTTTTTTCTCGACAAAAAAACGACTATGTATAGTAAGGCTTTTTTTTCCCGACAAAAAAACGACCATGTATAGTAAGGCTTTTTTTTCTGACAAAAAACGACCATGTATAGTAAGGCTTTTTTTTCCGACAAAAAAACGACCATGTATAGTAAGGCTTTTTTTTCCGACAAAAAAACGACCATGTATAGTAAGGCTTTTTTTTCTCGACAAAAAAACGACCATGTATAGTAAGGCTTTTTTTTCTGACAAAAAAAACGACCATGTATAGTAAGGCTTTTTTTTCCGACAAAAAAACGACCATGTATAGTAAGGCTTTTTTTTCTGACAAAAAAAACGACCATGTATAGTAAGGCTTTTTTTTACGACAAAAAAACGACCATGTATAGTAAGGCTTTTTTTTCCGACATAAAAACGACCATGTATAGTAAGGCTTTTTTTTCCGACAAAAAAACGACCATGTATAGTAAGGCTTTTTTTTTCCGACAAAAAAACGACCATGTATAGTAAGGCTTTTTTTCTCGACAAAAAAACGACCATGTATAGTAAGGCTTTTTTTTCCGACAAAAAAACGACCATGTATAGTAAGGCTTTTTTTTTCTGACAAAAAAACGACCATGTATAGTAAGGCTTTTTTTTTCTGACAAAAAAACGACCATGTATAGTAAGGCTTTTTTTTCTGACAAAAAAACGACCATGTATAGTAAGGCTTTTTTTTCCGACAAAAAAACGACCATGTATAGTAAGGCTTTTTTTTCTCGACAAAAAAACGACCATGTATAGTAAGGCTTTTTTTTTCCGACAAAAAAACTACCATGTATAGTAAGGCTTTTTTTTCCGACAAAAAAACGACCATGTATAGTAAGGCTTTTTTTTTCCGACAAAAAAACGACCATGTATAGTAAGGCTTTTTTTTCTGACAAAAAAACGACCATGTATAGTAAGGCTTTTTTTTTCGACAAAAAAACGACCATGTATAGTAAGGCTTTTTTTTCCGACAAAAAAACGACCATGTATAGTAAGGCTTTTTTTCCGACAAAAAAACGACCATGTATAGTAAGGCTTTTTTTTCCGACAAAAAAACGACCATGTATAGTAAGGCTTTTTTTTCCGACAAAAAAACGACCATGTATAGTAAGGCTTTTTTTTCCGACAAAAAAAACGACTAAGGCTTTTTTTTCCGACAAAAAAACGACCATGTATAGTAAGGCTTTTTTTTCCGACAAAAAAACGACCATGTATAGTAAGGCTTTTTTTCCGACAAAAAAACGACCATGTATTGTAAGGCTTTTTTTTCAAACAAAAAAACGACCATGTATAGTAAGGCTTTTTTTTTCCGACAAAAAAACGACCATGTATAGTAAGGCTTTTTTTTCTCGACAAAAAAACGACCATGTATAGTAAGGCTTTTTTTTTTCGACAAAAAAACGACCATGTATAGTAAGGCTTTTTTTTCTGACAAAAAAACGACCATGTATAGTAAGGCTTTTTTTTTCGACAAAAAAACGACCATGTATAGTAAGGCTTTTTTTTCCGACAAAAAAACGACCATGTATAGTAAGGCTTTTTTTCCGACAAAAAAACGACCATGTATAGTAAGGCTTTTTTTTCCGACAAAAAAACGACCATGTATAGTAAGGCTTTTTTTTCCGACAAAAAAACGACCATGTATAGTAAGGCTTTTTTTTCCGACAAAAAAACGACCATGTATAGTAAGGCTTTTTTTTCCGACATAAAAACGACCATGTATAGTAAGGCTTTTTTTTCCGACAAAAAAACGACCATGTATAGTAAGGCTTTTTTTTCTGACAAAAAAACGACCATGTATAGTAAGGCTTTTTTTTCTGACAAAAAAACGACCATGTAAAGTAAGGCTTTTTTTTCCCGACAAAAAAACGACCATGTATAGTAAGGCTTTTTTTCTCGACAAAAAAACGACCATGTATAGTAAGGCTCTTTTTTCTGACAAAAAAACGACCATGTATAGTAAGGCTTTTTTTTCTGACAAAAAAACGACCATGTATAGTAAGGCTTTTTTTTCCGACGAAAAAACAACCATGTATAATAAGGCTTTTTTTTCCGACAAAAAACGACCATGTATAGTAAGGCTTTTTTTTCCGACAAAAAACGACCATGTATAGTAAGGCTTTTTTTTCTGGCAAAAAAAAACGACCATGTATAGTAAGGCTTTTTTTCCGACAAAAAAACGACCATGTATAGTAAGGCTTTTTTTTCTGACAAAAAACGACCATGTATAGTAAGGCTTTTTTTTCTCGACAAAAAAACGACCATGTATAGTAAGGCTTTTTTTTTTCCGACAAAAAAACGACCATGTATAGTAAGGCTTTTTTTTCCGACAAAAAAACGACCACGTATAGTAAGGCTTTTTTTTCCGACCAAAAAACGACCATGTATAGTAAGGCTTTTTTTTCTTGACAAAAAGACGACCATGTATAGTAAGGCTTTTTTTTCTGACAAAAAAACGACCATGTATAGTAAGGCTTTTTTTTCCGACAAAAAAACAACCATGTATAGTAAGGCTTTTTTTTCCGACAAAAAAACGACCATGTATAGTAAGGCTTTTTTTTTCCGACAAAAAAACGACCATGTATAGTAAGGCTTTTTTTTTCTGACAAAAAAACGACCATGTATAGTAAGGCTTTTTTTTCCGACAAAAAAACGACCATGTATAGTAAGGCTTTTTTTTCCGACAAAAAAACGACCATGTATAGTAAGGCTTTTTTTTCCGACAAAAAAACGACCATGTATAGTAAGGCTTTTTTTTCTGACAAAAAAACGACCATGTATAGTAAGGCTTTTTTTTCTGACAAAAAAACGACCATGTATAGTAAGGCTTTTTTTTCTCGACAAAAAAACGACCATGTATAGTAAGGCTTTTTTTTTCCGACAAAAAAACAACCATGTATAGTAAGGCTTTTTTTTCCGACAAAAAAACGACCATGTATAGTAAGGCTTTTTTTTTCCGACAAAAAAACGACCATGTATAGTAAGGCTTTTTTTTCTGACAAAAAAACGACCATGTATAGTAAGGCTTTTTTTTTCGACAAAAAAACGACCATGTATAGTAAGGCTTTTTTTTCCGACAAAAAAACGACCATGTATAGTAAGGCTTTTTTTTCTGACAAAAAAACGACCATGTATAGTAAGGCTTTTTTTTCCGACGAAAAAACAACCATGTATAATAAGGCTTTTTTTTCCGACAAAAAACGACCATGTATAGTAAGGCTTTTTTTTTCCGACAAAAAAACAACCATGTATAGTAAGGCTTTTTTTTCCGACAAAAAAACGACCATGTATAGTAAGGCTTTTTTTTCTGACAAAAAAACGACCATGTAAAGTAAGGCTTTTTTTTCCCGACAAAAAAACGACCATGTATAGTAAGGCTTTTTTTCTCGACAAAAAAACGACCATGTATAGTAAGGCTCTTTTTTCTGACAAAAAAACGACCATGTATAGTAAGGCTTTTTTTTCTGACAAAAAAACGACCATGTATAGTAAGGCTTTTTTTTCCGACGAAAAAACAACCATGTATAATAAGGCTTTTTTTTCCGACAAAAAACGACCATGTATAGTAAGGCTTTTTTTTCCGACAAAAAACGACCATGTATAGTAAGGCTTTTTTTTCTGGCAAAAAAAAACGACCATGTATAGTAAGGCTTTTTTTCCGACAAAAAAACGACCATGTATAGTAAGGCTTTTTTTTCTGACAAAAAACGACCATGTATAGTAAGGCTTTTTTTTCTCGACAAAAAAACGACCATGTATAGTAAGGCTTTTTTTTTTCCGACAAAAAAACGACCATGTATAGTAAGGCTTTTTTTTCCGACAAAAAAACGACCACGTATAGTAAGGCTTTTTTTTCCGACCAAAAAACGACCATGTATAGTAAGGCTTTTTTTTCTTGACAAAAAGACGACCATGTATAGTAAGGCTTTTTTTTCTGACAAAAAAACGACCATGTATAGTAAGGCTTTTTTTTCCGACAAAAAAACAACCATGTATAGTAAGGCTTTTTTTTCCGACAAAAAAACGACCATGTATAGTAAGGCTTTTTTTTTCCGACAAAAAAACGACCATGTATAGTAAGGCTTTTTTTTTCTGACAAAAAAACGACCATGTATAGTAAGGCTTTTTTTTCCGACAAAAAAACGACCATGTATAGTAAGGCTTTTTTTTCCGACAAAAAAACGACCATGTATAGTAAGGCTTTTTTTTCCGACAAAAAAACGACCATGTATAGTAAGGCTTTTTTTTCTGACAAAAAAACGACCATGTATAGTAAGGCTTTTTTTTCTGACAAAAAAACGACCATGTATAGTAAGGCTTTTTTTTCTCGACAAAAAAACGACCATGTATAGTAAGGCTTTTTTTTTCCGACAAAAAAACAACCATGTATAGTAAGGCTTTTTTTTCCGACAAAAAAACGACCATGTATAGTAAGGCTTTTTTTTTCCGACAAAAAAACGACCATGTATAGTAAGGCTTTTTTTTCTGACAAAAAAACGACCATGTATAGTAAGGCTTTTTTTTTCGACAAAAAAACGACCATGTATAGTAAGGCTTTTTTTTCCGACAAAAAAACGACCATGTATAGTAAGGCTTTTTTTCCGACAAAAAAACGACCATGTATAGTAAGGCTTTTTTTTCCGACAAAAAAACGACCATGTATAGTAAGGCTTTTTTTTCCGAAAAAAAAACGACCATGTATAGTAAGGCTTTTTTTTTCCGACAAAAAAACGACCATGTATAGTAAGGCTTTTTTTTCTGACAAAAAAACGACCATGTATAGTAAGGCTTTTTTTTCCTGACAAAAAAACGACCATGTATAGTAAGGCCTTTTTTTCTCGACAAAAAAACGACCATGTATAGTAAGGCTTTTTTTTCCGACAAAAAGACGACCATGTATAGTAAGGCTTTTTTTTCCGACAAAAAAAACGACTAAGGCTATTTTTTCCGACAAAAAAACGACCATGTATAGTAAGGCTTTTTTTTTCTGACAAAAAACGACCATGTATACTAAGGCTTTTTTTTCCCGACAAAAAAACGACCATGTATAGTAAGGCTTTTTTTTCCGACAAAAAAACGACCATGTATAGTAAGGCTTTTTTTTCCGACAAAAAAACGACCATGTATAGTAAGGCTTTTTTTTCCGACAAAAAAACGACCATGTATAGTAAGGCTTTTTTTTCCGACAAAAAAAACGACTAAGGCTTTTTTTTCCGACAAAAAAACGACCATGTATAGTAAGGCTTTTTTTTCCGACAAAAAAACGACCATGTATAGTAAGGCTTTTTTTCCGACAAAAAAACGACCATGTATTGTAAGGCTTTTTTTTCAAACAAAAAAACGACCATGTATAGTAAGGCTTTTTTTTTCCGACAAAAAAACGACCATGTATAGTAAGGCTTTTTTTTCTCGACAAAAAAACGACCATGTATAGTAAGGCTTTTTTTTTTCGACAAAAAAACGACCATGTATAGTAAGGCTTTTTTTTCTGACAAAAAAAACGACCATGTATAGTAAGGCTTTTTTTTTCGACAAAAAAACGACCATGTATAGTAAGGCTTTTTTTTCCGACAAAAAAACGACCATGTATAGTAAGGCTTTTTTTCCGACAAAAAAACGACCATGTATAGTAAGGCTTTTTTTTCCGACAAAAAAACGACCATGTATAGTAAGGCTTTTTTTTCCGACAAAAAAACGACCATGTATAGTAAGGCTTTTTTTTCCGACAAAAAAACGACCATGTATAGTAAGGCTTTTTTTTCCGACATAAAAACGACCATGTATAGTAAGGCTTTTTTTTCCGACAAAAAAACGACCATGTATAGTAAGGCTTTTTTTTCTGACAAAAAAACGACCATGTATAGTAAGGCTTTTTTTTCTGACAAAAAAACGACCATGTAAAGTAAGGCTTTTTTTTCCCGACAAAAAAACGACCATGTATAGTAAGGCTTTTTTTCTCGACAAAAAAACGACCATGTATAGTAAGGCTCTTTTTTCTGACAAAAAAACGACCATGTATAGTAAGGCTTTTTTTTCTGACAAAAAAACGACCATGTATAGTAAAGCTTTTTTTTCCGACGAAAAAACAACCATGTATAATAAGGCTTTTTTTTCCGACAAAAAACGACCATGTATAGTAAGGCTTTTTTTTCCGGCAAAAAAAAACGACCATGTATAGTAAGGCTTTTTTTCCGACAAAAAAACGACCATGTATAGTAAGGCTTTTTTTTCTGACAAAAAACGACCATGTATAGTAAGGCTTTTTTTTCTCGACAAAAAAACGACCATGTATAGTAAGGCTTTTTTTTCCGACAAAAAAACGACCATGTATAGTAAGGCTTTTTTTTCCGACAAAAAAACGACCACGTATAGTAAGGCTTTTTTTTCCGACCAAAAAACGACCATGTATAGTAAGGCTTTTTTTTCTTGACAAAAAGACGACCATGTATAGTAAGGCTTTTTTTTCTGACAAAAAAACGACCATGTATAGTAAGGCTTTTTTTTCCGACAAAAAAACGACAATGTATAGTAAGGCTTTTTTTTCCGACAAAAAAACGACCATGTATAGTAAGGCTTTTTTTTTCCGACAAAAAAACGACCATGTATAGTAAGGCTTTTTTTTCCGACAAAAAAACGACCATGTATAGTAAGGCTTTTTTTTCCCGACATAAAAACGACCATGTATAGTAAGGCTTTTTTTCTCGACAAAAAAACGACCATGTATAGTAAGGCTTTTTTTTCTGACAAAAAAACGACCATGTATAGTAAGGCTTTTTTTTCTGACAAAAAAACGACTATGTATAGTAAGGCTTTTTTTTCCCGACAAAAAAACGACCATGTATAGTAAGGCTTTTTTTTCTGACAAAAAAACGACCATGTATAGTAAGGCTTTTTTTTCCGACAAAAAAACGACCATGTATAGTAAGGCTTTTTTTTCCGACAAAAAAACGACCATGTATAGTAAGGCTTTTTTTTCTCGACAAAAAAACGACCATGTATAGTAAGGCTTTTTTTTCCGACAAAAAGACGACCATGTATAGTAAGGCTTTTTTTTCCGACAAAAAAAACGACTAAGGCTATTTTTTCCGACAAAAAAACGACCATGTATAATAAGGCTTTTTTTTTCTGACAAAAAACGACCATGTATACTAAGGCTTTTTTTTCCCGACAAAAAAACGACCATGTATAGTAAGGCTTTTTTTTCCGACAAAAAAACGACCATGTATAGTAAGGCTTTTTTTTCCGACAAAAAAACGACCATGTATAGTAAGGCTTTTTTTTCCGACAAAAAAACGACCATGTATAGTAAGGCTTTTTTTTCCGACAAAAAAAACGACTAAGGCTTTTTTTTCCGACAAAAAAACGACCATGTATAGTAAGGCTTTTTTTTCCGACAAAAAAACGACCATGTATAGTAAGGCTTTTTTTCCGACAAAAAAACGACCATGTATTGTAAGGCTTTTTTTTCAAACAAAAAAACGACCATGTATAGTAAGGCTTTTTTTTTTCGACAAAAAAACGACCATGTATAGTAAGGCTTTTTTTTCTGACAAAAAAACGACCATGTATAGTAAGGCTTTTTTTTTCGACAAAAAAACGACCATGTATAGTAAGGCTTTTTTTTCCGACAAAAAAACGACCATGTATAGTAAGGCTTTTTTTCCGACAAAAAAACGACCATGTATAGTAAGGCTTTTTTTTCCGACAAAAAAACGACCATGTATAGTAAGGCTTTTTTTTCCGACAAAAAAACGACCATGTATAGTAAGGCTTTTTTTTCCGACAAAAAAACGACCATGTATAGTAAGGCTTTTTTTTCCGACATAAAAACGACCATGTATAGTAAGGCTTTTTTTTCCGACAAAAAAACGACCATGTATAGTAAGGCTTTTTTTTCCCGACATAAAAACGACCATGTATAGTAAGGCTTTTTTTCTCGACAAAAAAACGACCATGTATAGTAAGGCTTTTTTTTCTGACAAAAAAACGACCATGTATAGTAAGGCTTTTTTTTCTGACAAAAAAACGACTATGTATAGTAAGGCTTTTTTTTCCCGACAAAAAAACGACCATGTATAGTAAGGCTTTTTTTTCTGACAAAAAAACGACCATGTATAGTAAGGCTTTTTTTTCCGACAAAAAAACGACCATGTATAGTAAGGCTTTTTTTTCCGACAAAAAAACGACCATGTATAGTAAGGCTTTTTTTTCTGACAAAAAAAACGACCATGTATAGTAAGGCTTTTTTTTCCGACAAAAAAACGACCATGTATAGTAAGGCTTTTTTTTCTGACAAAAAAAACGACCATGTATAGTAAGGCTTTTTTTTACGACAAAAAAACGACCATGTATAGTAAGGCTTTTTTTTCGACAAAAAAACGACCATGTATAGTAAGGCTTTTTTTCCCGACATAAAAACGACCATGTATAGTAAGGCTTTTTTTCTCGACAAAAAAACGACCATGTATAGTAAGGCTTTTTTTTCCGACAAAAAAACGACCATGTATAGTAAGGCTTTTTTTTCTGACAAAAAAAACGACCATGTATAGTAAGGCTTTTTTTTTCCGACAAAAAAACGACCATGTATAGTAAGGCTTTTTTTTCCGACAAAAAAACGACCATGTATATAGTAAGGCTTTTTTTTCTGACAAAAAAACGACCATGTATAGTAAGGCTTTTTTTTTCGACATAAAAACGACCATGTATAGTAAGGCTTTTTTTTCCGACGTAAAAACGACCATGTATAGTAAGGCTTTTTTTTCCGACGTAAAAACGACCATGTATAGTAAGGCTTTTTTTTCCGACAAAAAAACGACCATGTATAGTAAGGCTTTTTTTTCCGACAAAAAAACGACCATGTATAGTAAGGCTTTTTTTTCCGACAAAAAAACGACCATGTATAGTGAGGCTTTTTTTTCCGACAAAAAAACGACCATGTATAGTAAGGCTTTTTTTTCCGACAAAAAAACGACCATGTATAGTAAGGCTTTTTTTTCCGACGTAAAAACGACCATGTATAGTAAGGCTTTTTTTTCCGAAAAAAAAACGAGCATGTATAGTAAGGCTTTTTTTTCCGACATAAAAACGACCATGTATAGTAAGGCTTTTTTTTCCGACAAAAAAACGACCATGTATAGTAAGGCTTTTTTTTCCCGACATAAAAACGACCATGTATAGTAAGGCTTTTTTTTCCGACAAAAAAACGACCATGTATAGTAAGGCTTTTTTTTCCGACATAAAAACGACCATGTATAGTAAGGCTTTTTTTTCCGACAAAAAAACGACCATGTATAGTAAGGCTTTTTTTTCCGACAAAAAAACGACCATGTATAGTAAGGCTTTTTTTTCCGACAAAAAAACGACCATGTATAGTAAGGCTTTTTTTTTTTTTTTTTTTTTTTTTTTTTTTTTTTAAATTCCTAGTCATACTTACTAAACTCATTGTTCTTCTTTCCAGTAAGCTGATTAACAGCCCCGTGGTCTAGTGGTAGAGTGTTTACACTCTGACGCTGAGGTTGTGGGTTCGATCCCAGGCTGAGTCAAACCAAACGACCATATATAGTAAGGCTTTTTTTCCCGACATAAAAACGACCATGTATAGTAAGGCTTTTTTTTCAGACAAAAAAACGACCATGTATACTAAGGCTTTTTTTTCCGGCAAAAAAAATCGACCATGTATAGTAAGGCTTTTTTTCCGACAAAAAAACGACCATGTATAGTAAGGCTTTTTTTTCCGACAAAAAAACGACCATGTATAGTAAGGCTTTTTTTTCCCGACATAAAAACGACCATGTATAGTAAGGCTTTTTTTCTCGACAAAAAAACGACCATGTATAGTAAGGCTTTTTTTTCTGACAAAAAAACGACCATGTATAGTAAGGCTTTTTTTTCTGACAAAAAAACGACTATGTATAGTAAGGCTTTTTTTTCCCGACAAAAAAACGACCATGTATAGTAAGGCTTTTTTTTCTGACAAAAAAACGACCATGTATAGTAAGGCTTTTTTTTCCGACAAAAAAACGACCATGTATAGTAAGGCTTTTTTTTCCGACAAAAAAACGACCATGTATAGTAAGGCTTTTTTTTCTCGACAAAAAAACGACCATGTATAGTAAGGCTTTTTTTTCCGACAAAAAGACGACCATGTATAGTAAGGCTTTTTTTTCCGACAAAAAAAACGACTAAGGCTATTTTTTCCGACAAAAAAACGACCATGTATAATAAGGCTTTTTTTTTCTGACAAAAAACGACCATGTATACTAAGGCTTTTTTTTCCCGACAAAAAAACGACCATGTATAGTAAGGCTTTTTTTTCCGACAAAAAAACGACCATGTATAGTAAGGCTTTTTTTTCCGACAAAAAAACGACCATGTATAGTAAGGCTTTTTTTTCCGACAAAAAAACGACCATGTATAGTAAGGCTTTTTTTTCCGACAAAAAAAACGACTAAGGCTTTTTTTTCCGACAAAAAAACGACCATGTATAGTAAGGCTTTTTTTTCCGACAAAAAAACGACCATGTATAGTAAGGCTTTTTTTCCGACAAAAAAACGACCATGTATTGTAAGGCTTTTTTTTCAAACAAAAAAACGACCATGTATAGTAAGGCTTTTTTTTTTCGACAAAAAAACGACCATGTATAGTAAGGCTTTTTTTTCTGACAAAAAAACGACCATGTATAGTAAGGCTTTTTTTTTCGACAAAAAAACGACCATGTATAGTAAGGCTTTTTTTTCCGACAAAAAAACGACCATGTATAGTAAGGCTTTTTTTCCGACAAAAAAACGACCATGTATAGTAAGGCTTTTTTTTCCGACAAAAAAACGACCATGTATAGTAAGGCTTTTTTTTCCGACAAAAAAACGACCATGTATAGTAAGGCTTTTTTTTCCGACAAAAAAACGACCATGTATAGTAAGGCTTTTTTTTCCGACATAAAAACGACCATGTATAGTAAGGCTTTTTTTTCCGACAAAAAAACGACCATGTATAGTAAGGCTTTTTTTTCCCGACATAAAAACGACCATGTATAGTAAGGCTTTTTTTCTCGACAAAAAAACGACCATGTATAGTAAGGCTTTTTTTTCTGACAAAAAAACGACCATGTATAGTAAGGCTTTTTTTTCTGACAAAAAAACGACTATGTATAGTAAGGCTTTTTTTTCCCGACAAAAAAACGACCATGTATAGTAAGGCTTTTTTTTCTGACAAAAAAACGACCATGTATAGTAAGGCTTTTTTTTCCGACAAAAAAACGACCATGTATAGTAAGGCTTTTTTTTCCGACAAAAAAACGACCATGTATAGTAAGGCTTTTTTTTCTGACAAAAAAAACGACCATGTATAGTAAGGCTTTTTTTTCCGACAAAAAAACGACCATGTATAGTAAGGCTTTTTTTTCTGACAAAAAAAACGACCATGTATAGTAAGGCTTTTTTTTACGACAAAAAAACGACCATGTATAGTAAGGCTTTTTTTTCGACAAAAAAACGACCATGTATAGTAAGGCTTTTTTTCCCGACATAAAAACGACCATGTATAGTAAGGCTTTTTTTCTCGACAAAAAAACGACCATGTATAGTAAGGCTTTTTTTTCCGACAAAAAAACGACCATGTATAGTAAGGCTTTTTTTTCTGACAAAAAAAACGACCATGTATAGTAAGGCTTTTTTTTTCCGACAAAAAAACGACCATGTATAGTAAGGCTTTTTTTTCCGACAAAAAAACGACCATGTATATAGTAAGGCTTTTTTTTCTGACAAAAAAACGACCATGTATAGTAAGGCTTTTTTTTTCGACATAAAAACGACCATGTATAGTAAGGCTTTTTTTTCCGACGTAAAAACGACCATGTATAGTAAGGCTTTTTTTTCCGACGTAAAAACGACCATGTATAGTAAGGCTTTTTTTTCCGACAAAAAAACGACCATGTATAGTAAGGCTTTTTTTTCCGACAAAAAAACGACCATGTATAGTAAGGCTTTTTTTTCCGACAAAAAAACGACCATGTATAGTGAGGCTTTTTTTTCCGACAAAAAAACGACCATGTATAGTAAGGCTTTTTTTTCCGACAAAAAAACGACCATGTATAGTAAGGCTTTTTTTTCCGACGTAAAAACGACCATGTATAGTAAGGCTTTTTTTTCCGAAAAAAAAACGAGCATGTATAGTAAGGCTTTTTTTTCCGACATAAAAACGACCATGTATAGTAAGGCTTTTTTTTCCGACAAAAAAACGACCATGTATAGTAAGGCTTTTTTTTCCCGACATAAAAACGACCATGTATAGTAAGGCTTTTTTTTCCGACAAAAAAACGACCATGTATAGTAAGGCTTTTTTTTCCGACATAAAAACGACCATGTATAGTAAGGCTTTTTTTTCCGACAAAAAAACGACCATGTATAGTAAGGCTTTTTTTTCCGACAAAAAAACGACCATGTATAGTAAGGCTTTTTTTTCCGACAAAAAAACGACCATGTATAGTAAGGCTTTTTTTTTTTTTTTTTTTTTTTTTTTTTTTTTTTAAATTCCTAGTCATACTTACTAAACTCATTGTTCTTCTTTCCAGTAAGCTGATTAACAGCCCCGTGGTCTAGTGGTAGAGTGTTTACACTCTGACGCTGAGGTTGTGGGTTCGATCCCAGGCTGAGTCAAACCAAACGACCATATATAGTAAGGCTTTTTTTCCCGACATAAAAACGACCATGTATAGTAAGGCTTTTTTTTCAGACAAAAAAACGACCATGTATACTAAGGCTTTTTTTTCCGGCAAAAAAAATCGACCATGTATAGTAAGGCTTTTTTTCCGACAAAAAAACGACCATGTATAGTAAGGCTTTTTTTTCTGACAAAAAACGACCATGTATAGTAAGGCTTTTTTTTCCGACGAAAAAACAACCATGTATAATAAGGCTTTTTTTTCCGACAAAAAACGACCATGTATAGTAAGGCTTTTTTTTCCGGCAAAAAAAAACGACCATGTATAGTAAGGCTTTTTTTCCGACAAAAAAACGACCATGTATAGTAAGGCTTTTTTTTCTCGACAAAAAAACGACCATGTATAGTAAGGCTTTTTTTTCCGACGTAAAAACGACCATGTATAGTAAGGCTTTTTTTTCTGACATAAAAACGACCATGTATAGTAAGGCTTTTTTTTCCGACAAAAAAACGACCATGTATAGTAAGGCTTTTTTTTTTTTTTTTTTTTTTTTTTTTTTTTTAAATTCCTAGTCATACTTACTAAACTCATTGCTCTTCTTTCCAGTAAGCTGACTAACAGCCCCGTGGTCTAGTGGTAGAGTGTTTACACTCTGACGCTGAGGTTGTGGGTTCGATCCCAGGCTGAGTCAAACCAAACGACCATATATAGTAAGGCCTTTTTTTCCCGACATAAAAACGACCATGTATAGTAAGGCTTTTTTTTCCGACAAAAAAACGACCATGTATAGTAAGGCTTTTTTTTCCGACAAAAAAACGACCATGTATAGTAAGGCTTTTTTTTTCCGACATAAAAACGACCATGTATAGTAAGGCTTTTTTTTCCGACAAAAAAACGACCATGTATAGTAAGGCTTTTTTTTCTGACAAAAAAACGACCATGTATAGTAAGGCTTTTTTTTCTGACAAAAAAACGACCATGTAAAGTAAGGCTTTTTTTTCCCGACAAAAAAACAACCATGTATAATAAGGCTTTTTTTTCCGACAAAAAACGACCATGTATAGTAAGGCTTTTTTTTCCGACAAAAAACGACCATGTATAGTAAGGCTTTTTTTTCCGGCAAAAAAAAACGACCATGTATAGTAAGGCTTTTTTTCCGACAAAAAAACGACCATGTATAGTAAGGCTTTTTTTTCTGACAAAAAACGACCATGTATAGTAAGGCTTTTTTTTCTCGACAAAAAAACGACCATGTATAGTAAGGCTTTTTTTTCCGACGTAAAAACGACCATGTATAGTAAGGCTTTTTTTTCTGACATAAAAACGACCATGTATAGTAAGGCTTTTTTTTCCGACAAAAAAACGACCATGTATAGTAAGGCTTTTTTTTTTTTTTTTTTTTTTTTTTTTTTTTAAATTCCTAGTCATACTTACTAAACTCATTGCTCTTCTTTCCAGTAAGCTGACTAACAGCCCCGTGGTCTAGTGGTAGAGTGTTTACACTCTGACGCTGAGGTTGTGGGTTCGATCCCAGGCTGAGTCAAACCAAACGACCATATATAGTAAGGCTTTTTTTTCCCGACATAAAAACGACCATGTATAGTAAGGCTTTTTTTTCAGACAAAAAAACGACCATGTATAGTAAGGCTTTTTTTTCCGACAAAAAAACGACCATGTATAGTAAGGCTTTTTTTTTCCGACATAAAAACGACCATGTATAGTAAGGCTTTTTTTTCCGACAAAAAAACGACCATGTATAGTAAGGCTTTTTTTTCTGACAAAAAAACGACCATGTATAGTAAGGCTTTTTTTTCTGACAAAAAAACGACCATGTATAGTAAGGCTTTTTTTTCCCGACAAAAAAACGACCATGTAAAGTAAGGCTTTTTTTCTCGACAAAAAAACGACCATGTATAGTAAGGCTCTTTTTTCTGACAAAAAAACGACCATGTATAGTAAGGCTTTTTTTTCTGACAAAAAAACGACCATGTATAATAAGGCTTTTTTTTCCCGACATAAAAACGACCATGTATAGTAAGGCTTTTTTTTCTCGACAAAAAAACGACTATGTATAGTAAGGCTTTTTTTTCCCGACAAAAAAACGACCATGTATAGTAAGGCTTTTTTTTCTGACAAAAAACGACCATGTATAGTAAGGCTTTTTTTTCCGACAAAAAAACGACCATGTATAGTAAGGCTTTTTTTTCCGACAAAAAAACGACCATGTATAGTAAGGCTTTTTTTTCTCGACAAAAAAACGACCATGTATAGTAAGGCTTTTTTTTCTGACAAAAAAAACGACCATGTATAGTAAGGCTTTTTTTTCCGACAAAAAAACGACCATGTATAGTAAGGCTTTTTTTTCTGACAAAAAAAACGACCATGTATAGTAAGGCTTTTTTTTACGACAAAAAAACGACCATGTATAGTAAGGCTTTTTTTTCCGACATAAAAACGACCATGTATAGTAAGGCTTTTTTTTCCGACAAAAAAACGACCATGTATAGTAAGGCTTTTTTTTTCCGACAAAAAAACGACCATGTATAGTAAGGCTTTTTTTCTCGACAAAAAAACGACCATGTATAGTAAGGCTTTTTTTTCCGACCAAAAAACGACCATGTATAGTAAGGCTTTTTTTTTCTGACAAAAAAACGACCATGTATAGTAAGGCTTTTTTTTTCTGACAAAAAAACGACCATGTATAGTAAGGCTTTTTTTTCTGACAAAAAAACGACCATGTATAGTAAGGCTTTTTTTTCCGACAAAAAAACGACCATGTATAGTAAGGCTTTTTTTTCTCGACAAAAAAACGACCATGTATAGTAAGGCTTTTTTTTTCCGACAAAAAAACAACCATGTATAGTAAGGCTTTTTTTTCCGACAAAAAAACGACCATGTATAGTAAGGCTTTTTTTTTCCGACAAAAAAACGACCATGTATAGTAAGGCTTTTTTTTCTGACAAAAAAACGACCATGTATAGTAAGGCTTTTTTTTTCGACAAAAAAACGACCATGTATAGTAAGGCTTTTTTTTCCGACAAAAAAACGACCATGTATAGTAAGGCTTTTTTTCCGACAAAAAAACGACCATGTATAGTAAGGCTTTTTTTTCCGACAAAAAAACGACCATGTATAGTAAGGCTTTTTTTTCCGACAAAAAAACGACCATGTATAGTAAGGCTTTTTTTTCCGACAAAAAAAACGACTAAGGCTTTTTTTTTCGACAAAAAAACGACCATGTATAGTAAGGCTTTTTTTTCCGACAAAAAAACGACCATGTATAGTAAGGCTTTTTTTCCGACAAAAAAACGACCATGTATTGTAAGGCTTTTTTTTCAAACAAAAAAAACGACCATGTATAGTAAGGCTTTTTTTTTCCGACAAAAAAACGACCATGTATAGTAAGGCTTTTTTTTCTCGACAAAAAAACGACCATGTATAGTAAGGCTTTTTTTTTTCGACAAAAAAACGACCATGTATAGTAAGGCTTTTTTTTCTGACAAAAAAACGACCATGTATAGTAAGGCTTTTTTTTTCGACAAAAAAACGACCATGTATAGTAAGGCTTTTTTTTCCGACAAAAAAACGACCATGTATAGTAAGGCTTTTTTTCCGACAAAAAAACGACCATGTATAGTAAGGCTTTTTTTTCCGACAAAAAAACGACCATGTATAGTAAGGCTTTTTTTTCCGACAAAAAAACGACCATGTATAGTAAGGCTTTTTTTTCCGACAAAAAAACGACCATGTATAGTAAGGCTTTTTTTTCCGACATAAAAACGACCATGTATAGTAAGGCTTTTTTTTCCGACAAAAAAACGACCATGTATAGTAAGGCTTTTTTTTCTGACAAAAAAACGACCATGTATAGTAAGGCTTTTTTTTCTGACAAAAAAACGACCATGTAAAGTAAGGCTTTTTTTTCCCGACAAAAAAACGACCATGTATAGTAAGGCTTTTTTTCTCGACAAAAAAACGACCATGTATAGTAAGGCTCTTTTTTCTGACAAAAAAACGACCATGTATAGTAAGGCTTTTTTTTCTGACAAAAAAACGACCATGTATAGTAAGGCTTTTTTTTCCGACGAAAAAACAACCATGTATAATAAGGCTTTTTTTTCCGACAAAAAACGACCATGTATAGTAAGGCTTTTTTTTCCGACAAAAAACGACCATGTATAGTAAGGCTTTTTTTTCTGGCAAAAAAAAACGACCATGTATAGTAAGGCTTTTTTTCCGACAAAAAAACGACCATGTATAGTAAGGCTTTTTTTTCTGACAAAAAACGACCATGTATAGTAAGGCTTTTTTTTCTCGACAAAAAAACGACCATGTATAGTAAGGCTTTTTTTTTTCCGACAAAAAAACGACCATGTATAGTAAGGCTTTTTTTTCCGACAAAAAAACGACCACGTATAGTAAGGCTTTTTTTTCCGACCAAAAAACGACCATGTATAGTAAGGCTTTTTTTTCTTGACAAAAAGACGACCATGTATAGTAAGGCTTTTTTTTCTGACAAAAAAACGACCATGTATAGTAAGGCTTTTTTTTCCGACAAAAAAACAACCATGTATAGTAAGGCTTTTTTTTCCGACAAAAAAACGACCATGTATAGTAAGGCTTTTTTTTTCCGACAAAAAAACGACCATGTATAGTAAGGCTTTTTTTTTCTGACAAAAAAACGACCATGTATAGTAAGGCTTTTTTTTCCGACAAAAAAACGACCATGTATAGTAAGGCTTTTTTTTCCGACAAAAAAACGACCATGTATAGTAAGGCTTTTTTTTCCGACAAAAAAACGACCATGTATAGTAAGGCTTTTTTTTCTGACAAAAAAACGACCATGTATAGTAAGGCTTTTTTTTCTGACAAAAAAACGACCATGTATAGTAAGGCTTTTTTTTCTCGACAAAAAAACGACCATGTATAGTAAGGCTTTTTTTTTCCGACAAAAAAACAACCATGTATAGTAAGGCTTTTTTTTCCGACAAAAAAACGACCATGTATAGTAAGGCTTTTTTTTTCCGACAAAAAAACGACCATGTATAGTAAGGCTTTTTTTTCTGACAAAAAAACGACCATGTATAGTAAGGCTTTTTTTTTCGACAAAAAAACGACCATGTATAGTAAGGCTTTTTTTTCCGACAAAAAAACGACCATGTATAGTAAGGCTTTTTTTCCGACAAAAAAACGACCATGTATAGTAAGGCTTTTTTTTCCGACAAAAAAACGACCATGTATAGTAAGGCTTTTTTTTCCGAAAAAAAAACGACCATGTATAGTAAGGCTTTTTTTTTCCGACAAAAAAACGACCATGTATAGTAAGGCTTTTTTTTCTGACAAAAAAACGACCATGTATAGTAAGGCTTTTTTTTCCTGACAAAAAAACGACCATGTATAGTAAGGCCTTTTTTTCTCGACAAAAAAACGACCATGTATAGTAAGGCTTTTTTTTCCGACAAAAAGACGACCATGTATAGTAAGGCTTTTTTTTCCGACAAAAAAAACGACTAAGGCTATTTTTTCCGACAAAAAAACGACCATGTATAGTAAGGCTTTTTTTTTCTGACAAAAAACGACCATGTATACTAAGGCTTTTTTTTCCCGACAAAAAAACGACCATGTATAGTAAGGCTTTTTTTTCCGACAAAAAAACGACCATGTATAGTAAGGCTTTTTTTTCCGACAAAAAAACGACCATGTATAGTAAGGCTTTTTTTTCCGACAAAAAAACGACCATGTATAGTAAGGCTTTTTTTTCCGACAAAAAAAACGACTAAGGCTTTTTTTTCCGACAAAAAAACGACCATGTATAGTAAGGCTTTTTTTTCCGACAAAAAAACGACCATGTATAGTAAGGCTTTTTTTCCGACAAAAAAACGACCATGTATTGTAAGGCTTTTTTTTCAAACAAAAAAACGACCATGTATAGTAAGGCTTTTTTTTTCCGACAAAAAAACGACCATGTATAGTAAGGCTTTTTTTTCTCGACAAAAAAACGACCATGTATAGTAAGGCTTTTTTTTTTCGACAAAAAAACGACCATGTATAGTAAGGCTTTTTTTTCTGACAAAAAAAACGACCATGTATAGTAAGGCTTTTTTTTCCGACATAAAAACGACCATGTATAGTAAGGCTTTTTTTTCCGACAAAAAAACGACCATGTATAGTAAGGCTTTTTTTTCTGACAAAAAAACGACCATGTATAGTAAGGCTTTTTTTTCTGACAAAAAAACGACCATGTAAAGTAAGGCTTTTTTTTCCCGACAAAAAAACGACCATGTATAGTAAGGCTTTTTTTCTCGACAAAAAAACGACCATGTATAGTAAGGCTCTTTTTTCTGACAAAAAAACGACCATGTATAGTAAGGCTTTTTTTTCTGACAAAAAAACGACCATGTATAGTAAAGCTTTTTTTTCCGACGAAAAAACAACCATGTATAATAAGGCTTTTTTTTCCGACAAAAAACGACCATGTATAGTAAGGCTTTTTTTTCCGGCAAAAAAAAACGACCATGTATAGTAAGGCTTTTTTTCCGACAAAAAAACGACCATGTATAGTAAGGCTTTTTTTTCTGACAAAAAACGACCATGTATAGTAAGGCTTTTTTTTCTCGACAAAAAAACGACCATGTATAGTAAGGCTTTTTTTTCCGACAAAAAAACGACCATGTATAGTAAGGCTTTTTTTTCCGACAAAAAAACGACCACGTATAGTAAGGCTTTTTTTTCCGACCAAAAAACGACCATGTATAGTAAGGCTTTTTTTTCTTGACAAAAAGACGACCATGTATAGTAAGGCTTTTTTTTCTGACAAAAAAACGACCATGTATAGTAAGGCTTTTTTTTCCGACAAAAAAACGACAATGTATAGTAAGGCTTTTTTTTCCGACAAAAAAACGACCATGTATAGTAAGGCTTTTTTTTTCCGACAAAAAAACGACCATGTATAGTAAGGCTTTTTTTTCCGACAAAAAAACGACCATGTATAGTAAGGCTTTTTTTTCCCGACATAAAAACGACCATGTATAGTAAGGCTTTTTTTCTCGACAAAAAAACGACCATGTATAGTAAGGCTTTTTTTTCTGACAAAAAAACGACCATGTATAGTAAGGCTTTTTTTTCTGACAAAAAAACGACTATGTATAGTAAGGCTTTTTTTTCCCGACAAAAAAACGACCATGTATAGTAAGGCTTTTTTTTCTGACAAAAAAACGACCATGTATAGTAAGGCTTTTTTTTCCGACAAAAAAACGACCATGTATAGTAAGGCTTTTTTTTCCGACAAAAAAACGACCATGTATAGTAAGGCTTTTTTTTCTCGACAAAAAAACGACCATGTATAGTAAGGCTTTTTTTTCCGACAAAAAGACGACCATGTATAGTAAGGCTTTTTTTTCCGACAAAAAAAACGACTAAGGCTATTTTTTCCGACAAAAAAACGACCATGTATAGTAAGGCTTTTTTTTTCTGACAAAAAACGACCATGTATACTAAGGCTTTTTTTTCCCGACAAAAAAACGACCATGTATAGTAAGGCTTTTTTTTCCGACAAAAAAACGACCATGTATAGTAAGGCTTTTTTTTCCGACAAAAAAACGACCATGTATAGTAAGGCTTTTTTTTCCGACAAAAAAACGACCATGTATAGTAAGGCTTTTTTTTCCGACAAAAAAAACGACTAAGGCTTTTTTTTCCGACAAAAAAACGACCATGTATAGTAAGGCTTTTTTTTCCGACAAAAAAACGACCATGTATAGTAAGGCTTTTTTTCCGACAAAAAAACGACCATGTATTGTAAGGCTTTTTTTTCAAACAAAAAAACGACCATGTATAGTAAGGCTTTTTTTTTCGACAAAAAAACGACCATGTATAGTAAGGCTTTTTTTTCTGACAAAAAAACGACCATGTATAGTAAGGCTTTTTTTTTCGACAAAAAAACGACCATGTATAGTAAGGCTTTTTTTTCCGACAAAAAAACGACCATGTATAGTAAGGCTTTTTTTCCCACAAAAAAACGACCATGTATAGTAAGGCTTTTTTTTCCGACAAAAAAACGACCATGTATAGTAAGGCTTTTTTTTCCGACAAAAAAACGACCATGTATAGTAAGGCTTTTTTTTCCGACAAAAAAACGACCATGTATAGTAAGGCTTTTTTTTCCGACATAAAAACGACCATGTATAGTAAGGCTTTTTTTTCCGACAAAAAAACGACCATGTATAGTAAGGCTTTTTTTTCCCGACATAAAAACGACCATGTATAGTAAGGCTTTTTTTCTCGACAAAAAAACGACCATGTATAGTAAGGCTTTTTTTTCTGACAAAAAAACGACCATGTATAGTAAGGCTTTTTTTTCTGACAAAAAAACGACTATGTATAGTAAGGCTTTTTTTTCCCGACAAAAAAACGACCATGTATAGTAAGGCTTTTTTTTCTGACAAAAAAACGACCATGTATAGTAAGGCTTTTTTTTCCGACAAAAAAACGACCATGTATAGTAAGGCTTTTTTTTCCGACAAAAAAACGACCATGTATAGTAAGGCTTTTTTTTCTGACAAAAAAAACGACCATGTATAGTAAGGCTTTTTTTTCCGACAAAAAAACGACCATGTATAGTAAGGCTTTTTTTTCTGACAAAAAAAACGACCATGTATAGTAAGGCTTTTTTTTACGACAAAAAAACGACCATGTATAGTAAGGCTTTTTTTTCGACAAAAAAACGACCATGTATAGTAAGGCTTTTTTTCCCGACATAAAAACGACCATGTATAGTAAGGCTTTTTTTCTCGACAAAAAAACGACCATGTATAGTAAGGCTTTTTTTTCCGACAAAAAAACGACCATGTATAGTAAGGCTTTTTTTTTCTGACAAAAAAACGACCATGTATAGTAAGGCTTTTTTTTTCTGACAAAAAAACGACCATGTATAGTAAGGCTTTTTTTTCTGACAAAAAAACGACCATGTATAGTAAGGCTTTTTTTTCCGACAAAAAAACGACCATGTATAGTAAGGCTTTTTTTTCCGACAAAAAAATGACCATGTATAGTAAGGCTTTTTTTTCTGACAAAAAAACGACCATGTATAGTAAGGCTTTTTTTTCTGACAAAAAAACGACCATGTATAGTAAGGTTTTTTTTTCTCGACAAAAAAACGACCATGTATAGTAAGGCTTTTTTTTTCCGACAAAAAAACAACCATGTATAGTAAGGCTTTTTTTTCCGACAAAAAAACGACCATGTATAGTAAGGCTTTTTTTTTCCGACAAAAAAACGACCATGTATAGTAAGGCTTTTTTTTCTGACAAAAAAACGACAATGTATAGTAAGGCTTTTTTTTTCGACAAAAAAACGACCATGTATAGTAAGGCTTTTTTTTCCGACAAAAAAACGACCATGTATAGTAAGGCTTTTTTTCCGACAAAAAAACGACCATGTATAGTAAGGCTTTTTTTTCCGACAAAAAAACGACCATGTATAGTAAGGCTTTTTTTTCCGACAAAAAAACGACCATGTATAGTAAGGCTTTTTTTTTCCGACAAAAAAACGACCATGTATAGTAAGGCTTTTTTTTCTGACAAAAAAACGACCATGTATAGTAAGGCTTTTTTTTCTGACAAAAAAACGACCATGTATAGTAAGGCCTTTTTTTCTCGACAAAAAAACGACCATGTATAGTAAGGCTTTTTTTTCCGACAAAAAGACGACCATGTATAGTAAGGCTTTTTTTTCCGACAAAAAAAACGACTAAGGCTATTTTTTCCGACAAAAAAACGACCATGTATAGTAAGGCTTTCTTTTTCTGACAAAAAACGACCATGTATACTAAGGCTTTTTTTTCCCGACAAAAAAACGACCATGTATAGTAAGGCTTTTTTTTCCGACAAAAAAACGACCATGTATAGTAAGGCTTTTTTTTCCGACAAAAAAACGACCATGTATAGTAAGGCTTTTTTTTCCGACAAAAAAACGACCATGTATAGTAAGGCTTTTTTTTCCGACAAAAAAAACGACTAAGGCTTTTTTTTCCGACAAAAAAACGACCATGTATAGTAAGGCTTTTTTTTCCGACAAAAAAACGACCATGTATAGTAAGGCTTTTTTTCCGACAAAAAAACGACCATGTATTGTAAGGCTTTTTTTTCAAACAAAAAAACGACCATGTATAGTAAGGCTTTTTTTTTCCGACAAAAAAACGGCCATGTATAGTAAGGCTTTTTTTTCTCGACAAAAAAACGACCATGTATAGTAAGGCTTTTTTTTTTCGACAAAAAAACGACCATGTATAGTAAGGCTTTTTTTTCTGACAAAAAAACGACCATGTATAGTAAGGCTTTTTTTTTCGACAAAAAAACGACCATGTATAGTAAGGCTTTTTTTTCCGACAAAAAAACGACCATGTATAGTAAGGCTTTTTTTCCGACAAAAAAACGACCATGTATAGTAAGGCTTTTTTTTCCGACAAAAAAACGACCATGTATAGTAAGGCTTTTTTTTCCGACAAAAAAACGACCATGTATAGTAAGGCTTTTTTTTCCGACAAAAAAACGACCATGTATAGTAAGGCTTTTTTTTCTGACAAAAAAACGACCATGTATAGTAAGGCTTTTTTTTCTGACAAAAAAACGACCATGTATAGTAAGGCCTTTTTTTCTCGACAAAAAAACGACCATGTATAGTAAGGCTTTTTTTTCCGACAAAAAAACGACCATGTATAGTAAGGCTTTTTTTTCCGACGAAAAAACGACCATGTATAGTAAGGCTTTTTTTTCCGACAAAAAACGACCATGTATAGTAAGGCTTTTTTTTCCGGCAAAAAAAAACGACCATGTAAAGTAAGGCTTTTTTTTCCGACAAAAAAACGACCATGTATAGTAAGGCTTTTTTTTCCGACAAAAAACGACCATGTATAGTAAGGCTCTTTTTTTCCGGCAAAAAAAACGACCATGTATAGTAAGGCTTTTTTTTCTGACAAAAAAACGACCATGTATAGTAAGGCTTTTTTTTCTCGACAAAAAAACGACCATGTATAGTAAGGCTTTTTGTTCCGACAAAAAAACGACCATGTATAGTAAGGCTTTTTTTTCCCGACAAAAAAACGACCATGTATAGTAAGGCTTTTTTTCTCGACAAAAAAACGACCATGTATAGTAAGGCTTTTTTTCTCGACAAAAAAACGACCATGTATAGTAAGGCTTTTTTTTCCGACAAAAAAACGACCATGTATAGTAAGGCTTTTTTTTCCGACAAAAAAAACGACTAAGGCTTTTTTTTCCGACAAAAAAACGACCATGTATAGTAAGGCTTTTTTTTCCGACAAAAAAACGACCATGTATAGTAAGGCTTTTTTTCCGACAAAAAAACGACCATGTATTGTAAGGCTTTTTTTTCAAACAAAAAAACGACCATGTATAGTAAGGCTTTTTTTTTCCGACAAAAAAACGACCATGTATAGTAAGGCTTTTTTTTCTCGACAAAAAAACGACCATGTATAGTAAGGCTTTTTTTTTTCGACAAAAAAACGACCATGTATAGTAAGGCTTTTTTTTCTGACAAAAAAACGACCATGTATAGTAAGGCTTTTTTTTTCGACAAAAAAACGACCATGTATAGTAAGGCTTTTTTTTCCGACAAAAAAACGACCATGTATAGTAAGGCTTTTTTTCCGACAAAAAAACGACCATGTATAGTAAGGCTTTTTTTTCCGACAAAAAAACGACCATGTATAGTAAGGCTTTTTTTTCCGACAAAAAAACGACCATGTATAGTAAGGCTTTTTTTTCCGACAAAAAAACGACCATGTATAGTAAGGCTTTTTTTTCCGACATAAAAACGACCATGTATAGTAAGGCTTTTTTTTCCGACAAAAAAACGACCATGTATAGTAAGGCTTTTTTTTCTGACAAAAAAACGACCATGTATAGTAAGGCTTTTTTTTCTGACAAAAAAACGACCATGTAAAGTAAGGCTTTTTTTTCCCGACAAAAAAACGACCATGTATAGTAAGGCTTTTTTTCTCGACAAAAAAACGACCATGTATAGTAAGGCTCTTTTTTCTGACAAAAAAACGACCATGTATAGTAAGGCTTTTTTTTCTGACAAAAAAACGACCATGTATAGTAAAGCTTTTTTTTCCGACGAAAAAACAACCATGTATAATAAGGCTTTTTTTTCCGACAAAAAACGACCATGTATAGTAAGGCTTTTTTTTCCGGCAAAAAAAAACGACCATGTATAGTAAGGCTTTTTTTCCGACAAAAAAACGACCATGTATAGTAAGGCTTTTTTTTCTGACAAAAAACGACCATGTATAGTAAGGCTTTTTTTTCTCGACAAAAAAACGACCATGTATAGTAAGGCTTTTTTTTCCGACAAAAAAACGACCATGTATAGTAAGGCTTTTTTTTCCGACAAAAAAACGACCACGTATAGTAAGGCTTTTTTTTCCGACCAAAAAACGACCATGTATAGTAAGGCTTTTTTTTCTTGACAAAAAGACGACCATGTATAGTAAGGCTTTTTTTTCTGACAAAAAAACGACCATGTATAGTAAGGCTTTTTTTTCCGACAAAAAAACGACAATGTATAGTAAGGCTTTTTTTTCCGACAAAAAAACGACCATGTATAGTAAGGCTTTTTTTTTCCGACAAAAAAACGACCATGTATAGTAAGGCTTTTTTTTCCGACAAAAAAACGACCATGTATAGTAAGGCTTTTTTTTCCCGACATAAAAACGACCATGTATAGTAAGGCTTTTTTTCTCGACAAAAAAACGACCATGTATAGTAAGGCTTTTTTTTCTGACAAAAAAACGACCATGTATAGTAAGGCTTTTTTTTTCCGACAAAAAAACGACCATGTATAGTAAGGCTTTTTTTTCCGACAAAAAAACGACCATGTATAGTAAGGCTTTTTTTTCCGACAAAAAACGACCATGTATAGTAAGGCTCTTTTTTTCCGGCAAAAAAAACGACCATGTATAGTAAGGCTTTTTTTTCTGACAAAAAAACGACCATGTATAGTAAGGCTTTTTTTTCTCGACAAAAAAACGACCATGTATAGTAAGGCTTTTTGTTCCGACAAAAAAACGACCATGTATAGTAAGGCTTTTTTTTCCCGACAAAAAAACGACCATGTATAGTAAGGCTCTTTTTCTCGACAAAAAAACGACCATGTATAGTAAGGCTTTTTTTCTCGACAAAAAAACGACCATGTATAGTAAGGCTTTTTTTTCGACAAAAAAACGACCATGTATAGTAAGGCTTTTTTTTCGACAAAAAAACGACCATGTATAGTAAGGCTTTTTTTCCCGACATAAAAACGACCATGTATAGTAAGGCTTTTTTTCTCGACAAAAAAACGACCATGTATAGTAAGGCTTTTTTTTCCGACAAAAAAACGACCATGTATAGTAAGGCTTTTTTTTTCTGACAAAAAAACGACCATGTATAGTAAGGCTTTTTTTTTCTGACAAAAAAACGACCATGTATAGTAAGGCTTTTTTTTCTGACAAAAAAACGACCATGTATAGTAAGGCTTTTTTTTCCGACAAAAAAACGACCATGTATAGTAAGGCTTTTTTTTCCGACAAAAAAATGACCATGTATAGTAAGGCTTTTTTTTCTGACAAAAAAACGACCATGTATAGTAAGGCTTTTTTTTCTGACAAAAAAACGACCATGTATAGTAAGGTTTTTTTTTCTCGACAAAAAAACGACCATGTATAGTAAGGCTTTTTTTTTCCGACAAAAAAACAACCATGTATAGTAAGGCTTTTTTTTCCGACAAAAAAACGACCATGTATAGTAAGGCTTTTTTTTTCCGACAAAAAAACGACCATGTATAGTAAGGCTTTTTTTTCTGACAAAAAAACGACAATGTATAGTAAGGCTTTTTTTTTCGACAAAAAAACGACCATGTATAGTAAGGCTTTTTTTTCCGACAAAAAAACGACCATGTATAGTAAGGCTTTTTTTCCGACAAAAAAACGACCATGTATAGTAAGGCTTTTTTTTTCGACAAAAAAACGACCATGTATAGTAAGGCTTTTTTTTCAGACAAAAAAACGACCATGTATAGTAAGGCTTTTTTTTTCCGACAAAAAAACGACCATGTATAGTAAGGCTTTTTTTTCTGACAAAAAAACGACCATGTATAGTAAGGCTTTTTTTTCTGACAAAAAAACGACCATGTATAGTAAGGCCTTTTTTTCTCGACAAAAAAACGACCATGTATAGTAAGGCTTTTTTTTCCGACAAAAAGACGACCATGTATAGTAAGGCTTTTTTTTCCGACAAAAAAAACGACTAAGGCTATTTTTTCCGACAAAAAAACGACCATGTATAGTAAGGCTTTCTTTTTCTGACAAAAAACGACCATGTATACTAAGGCTTTTTTTTCCCGACAAAAAAACGACCATGTATAGTAAGGCTTTTTTTTCCGACAAAAAAACGACCATGTATAGTAAGGCTTTTTTTTCCGACAAAAAAACGACCATGTATAGTAAGGCTTTTTTTTCCGACAAAAAAACGACCATGTATAGTAAGGCTTTTTTTTCCGACAAAAAAAACGACTAAGGCTTTTTTTTCCGACAAAAAAACGACCATGTATAGTAAGGCTTTTTTTTCCGACAAAAAAACGACCATGTATAGTAAGGCTTTTTTTCCGACAAAAAAACGACCATGTATTGTAAGGCTTTTTTTTCAAACAAAAAAACGACCATGTATAGTAAGGCTTTTTTTTCCGACAAAAAAACGGCCATGTATAGTAAGGCTTTTTTTTCTCGACAAAAAAACGACCATGTATAGTAAGGCTTTTTTTTTTCGACAAAAAAACGACCATGTATAGTAAGGCTTTTTTTTCTGACAAAAAAACGACCATGTATAGTAAGGCTTTTTTTTTCGACAAAAAAATGACCATGTATAGTAAGGCTTTTTTTTCCGACAAAAAAACGACCATGTATAGTAAGGCTTTTTTTCCGACAAAAAAACGACCATGTATAGTAAGGCTTTTTTTTCCGACAAAAAAACGACCATGTATAGTAAGGCTTTTTTTTCCGACAAAAAAACGACCATGTATAGTAAGGCTTTTTTTTCCGACAAAAAAACGACCATGTATAGTAAGGCTTTTTTTTCTGACAAAAAAACGACCATGTATAGTAAGGCTTTTTTTTCTGACAAAAAAACGACCATGTATAGTAAGGCCTTTTTTTCTCGACAAAAAAACGACCATGTATAGTAAGGCTTTTTTTTCCGACAAAAAAACGACCATGTATAGTAAGGCTTTTTTTTCCGACGAAAAAACGACCATGTATAGTAAGGCTTTTTTTTCCGACAAAAAACGACCATGTATAGTAAGGCTTTTTTTTCCGGCAAAAAAAAACGACCATGTAAAGTAAGGCTTTTTTTTCCGACAAAAAAACGACCATGTATAGTAAGGCTTTTTTTTCCGACAAAAAACGACCATGTATAGTAAGGCTCTTTTTTTCCGGCAAAAAAAACGACCATGTATAGTAAGGCTTTTTTTTCTGACAAAAAAACGACCATGTATAGTAAGGCTTTTTTTTCTCGACAAAAAAACGACCATGTATAGTAAGGCTTTTTGTTCCGACAAAAAAACGACCATGTATAGTAAGGCTTTTTTTTCCCGACAAAAAAACGACCATGTATAGTAAGGCTTTTTTTCTCGACAAAAAAACGACCATGTATAGAAAGGCTTTTTTTTCCGACAAAAAAAGGACCATGTATATAGTAAGGCTTTTTTTTCCGACCAAAAAACGACCATGTATAGTAAGGCTTTTTTTTCTGACAAAAAAACGACCATGTATAGTAAGGCTTTTTTTTCTGACAAAAAAACGACCATGTATAGTAAGGCTTTTTTTTCTCGACAAAAAAAACGACCATGTATAGTAAGGCTTTTTTTTCTGACAAAAAAAACGACCATGTATAGTAAGGCTTTTTTTTCCGACAAAAAAACGACCATGTATAGTAAGGCTTTTTTTCTCGACAAAAAAACGACCATGTATAGTAAGGCTTTTTTTTCCGACAAAAAAACGACCATGTATAGTAAGGCTTTTTTTTCCGACAAAAAAACGACCATGTATAGTAAGGCTTTTTTTTCCCGACAAAAAAACGACCATGTATAGTAAGGCTTTTTTTCTCGACAAAAAAACGACCATGTATAGTAAGGCTTTTTTTTCTGACAAAAAAACGACCATGTATATAGTAAGGCTTTTTTTTTCTGACAAAAAAACGACCATGTATATAGTAAGGCTTTTTTTTTCTGACAAAAAAACGACCATGTATAGTAAGGCTTTTTTTTCTGACAAAAAAACGACCATGTATAGTAAGGCTTTTTTTTCTGACAAAAAAACGACCATGTATAGTAAGGCTTTTTTTTCTGACAAAAAAACGACCATGTATAGTAAGGCTTTTTTTTCTGACAAAAAAACGACCATGTATAGTAAGGCTTTTTTTTCTCGACAAAAAAACGACCATGTATAGTAAGGCTTTTTTTTCCTGACAAAAAAACGACCATGTATAGTAAGGCTTTTTTTTCCCGACAAAAAAACGACCATGTATAGTAAGGCTTTTTTTTCAGACAAAAAAACGACCATGTATAGCAAGGCATTTAAAAAAAAAAAAAAACGACCATGTATAGTAAGGCGTTTTTTTCCGACAAAAAAACGACCATGTATAGTAAGGCTTTTTTTTTCCGGCAAAAAAAACGACCATGTATAGTAAGGCTTTTTTTTCTGACAAAAAAACGACCATGTATAGTAAGGCTTTTTTTTCTCGACAAAAAAACGACCATGTATAGTAAGGCTTTTTGTTCCGACAAAAAAACGACCATGTATAGTAAGGCTTTTTTTTCTCGACAAAAAAACGACCATGTATAGTAAGGCTTATTTTTTCTCGACAAAAAAACGACCATGTATAGTAAGGCTTTTTTTTTTCGACAAAAAAACGACCATGTATAGTAAGGCTTTTTTTTCTGACAAAAAAAGAACCATGTATAGTAAGGCTTTTTTTTCCGACAAAAAAACGACCATGTATATAGTAAGGCTTTTTTTTCCGACAAAAAAACGACCATGTATAGTAAGGCTTTTTTTTCCGACAAAAAAACGACCATGTATAGTAAGGCTTTTTTTTCCCGACATAAAAACGACCATGTATAGTAAGGCTTTTTTTCTCGACAAAAAAACGACCATGTATAGTAAGGCTTTTTTTTCCGACAAAAAAACGACCATGTATAGTAAGGCTTTTTTTTTCTGACAAAAAAACGACCATGTATAGTAAGGCTTTTTTTTTCTGACAAAAAAACGACCATGTATAGTAAGGCTTTTTTTTCCGACAAAAAAACGACCATGTATAGTAAGGCTTTTTTTTCCGACAAAAAAACGACCATGTATAGTAAGGCTTTTTTTTCTGACAAAAAAACGACCATGTATAGTAAGGCTTTTTTTTCGGACAAAAAAACGACCATGTATAGTAAGGCTTTTTTTTCTCGACAAAAAAACGACCATGTATAGTAAGGCTTTTTTTTTCCGACAAAAAAACAACCATGTATAGTAAGGCTTTTTTTTCCGACAAAAAAACGACCATGTATAGTAAGGCTTTTTTTTTCCGACAAAAAAACGACCATGTATAGTAAGGCTTTTTTTTCTGACAAAAAAACGACCATGTATAGTAAGGCTTTTTTTTTCGACAAAAAAAACGACCATGTATAGTAAGGCTTTTTTTTCCGACAAAAAAACGACCATGTATAGTAAGGCTTTTTTTCCGACAAAAAAACGACCATGTATAGTAAGGCTTTTTTTTCCGACAAAAAAACGACCATGTATAGTAAGGCTTTTTTTTCCGACAAAAAAACGACCATGTATAGTAAGGCTTTTTTTTTCCGACAAAAAAACGACCATGTATAGTAAGGCTTTTTTTTCTGACAAAAAAACGACCATGTATAGTAAGGCTTTTTTTTCTGACAAAAAAACGACCATGTATAGTAAGGCCTTTTTTTCTCGACAAAAAAACGACCATGTATAGTAAGGCTTTTTTTTCCGACAAAAAGACGACCATGTATAGTAAGGCTTTTTTTTCCGACAAAAAAAACGACTAAGGCTATTTTTTCCGACAAAAAAACGACCATGTATAGTAAGGCTTTTTTTTTCCGACAAAAAACGACCATGTATACTAAGGCTTTTTTTTCCCGACAAAAAAACGACCATGTATAGTAAGGCTTTTTAGTCCGACAAAAAAACGACCATGTATAGTAAGGCTTTTTTTTCCGACAAAAAAACGACCATGTATAGTAAGGCTTTTTTTTCCGACAAAAAAACGACCATGTATAGTAAGGCTTTTTTTTCCGACAAAAAAACGACCATGTATAGTAAGGCTTTTTTTTCCGACAAAAAAAACGACTAAGGCTTTTTTTTCCGACAAAAAAACGACCATGTATAGTAAGGCTTTTTTTTCCGACAAAAAAACGACCATGTATAGTAAGGCTTTTTTTCCGACAAAAAAACGACCATGTATTGTAAGGCTTTTTTTTCCGACAAAAAAACGACCATGTATAGTAAGGCTTTTTTTTTCCGACAAAAAAACGACCATGTATAGTAAGGCTTTTTTTTCTCGACAAAAAAACGACCATGTATAGTAAGGCTTTTTTTTCTCGACAAAAAAACGACCATGTATAGTAAGGCTTTTTTTTTTCGACAAAAAAACGACCATGTATAGTAAGGCTTTTTTTTCTGACAAAAAAACGACCATGTATAGTAAGGCTTTTTTTTTCGACAAAAAAACGACCATGTATAGTAAGGCTTTTTTTTCCGACAAAAAAACGACCATGTATAGTAAGGCTTTTTTTCCGACAAAAAAACGACCATGTATAGTAAGGCTTTTTTTTCCGACAAAAAAACGACCATGTATAGTAAGGCTTTTTTTTCCGACAAAAAAACGACCATGTATAGTAAGGCTTTTTTTTTCCGACAAAAAAACGACCATGTATAGTAAGGCTTTTTTTTCTGACAAAAAAACGACCATGTATAGTAAGGCTTTTTTTTCGACAAAAAAACGACCATGTATAGTAAGGCTTTTTTTTCCGACAAAAAAACGACCATGTATAGTAAGGCTTTTTTTCCGACAAAAAAACGACCATGTATAGTAAGGCTTTTTTTTCCGACAAAAAAACGACCATGTATAGTAAGGCTTTTTTTTCCGACAAAAAAACGACCATGTATAGTAAGGCTTTTTTTCCGACAAAAAAACGACCATGTATTGTAAGGCTTTTTTTTCCGACAAAAAAAACGACCATGTATAGTAAGGCTTTTTTTTCCGACAAAAAAACAACCATGTATAGTAAGGCTTTTTTTTCCGACAAAAAAACGACCATGTATAGTAAGGCTTTTTTTCCGACAAAAAAACGACCATGTATAGTAAGGCTTTTTTTTCCGACGAAAAAACGACCATGTATAGTAAGGCTTTTTTTTCCGACAAAAAACGACCATGTATAGTAAGGCTTTTTTTTCCGGCAAAAAAAACGACCATGTATAGTAAGGCTTTTTTTTCCGACAAAAAAACGACCATGTATAGTAAGGCTTTTTTTTCCGACAAAAAACGACCATGTATAGTAAGGCTTTTTTTTTCCGGCAAAAAAAACGACCATGTATAGTAAGGCTTTTTTTTCTGACAAAAAAACGACCATGTATAGTAAGGCTTTTTTTTCTCGACAAAAAAACGACCATGTATAGTAAGGCTTTTTGTTCCGACAAAAAAACGACCATGTATAGTAAGGCTTTTTTTTCCCGACAAAAAAACGACCATGTATAGTAAGGCTTTTTTTCTCGACAAAAAAACGACCATGTATAGAAAGGCTTTTTTTTCCGACAAAAAAAGGACCATGTATATAGTAAGGCTTTTTTTTCCGACCAAAAAACGACCATGTATAGTAAGGCTTTTTTTTCTGACAAAAAAACGACCATGTATAGTAAGGCTTTTTTTTCTGACAAAAAAACGACCATGTATAGTAAGGCTTTTTTTTCTCGACAAAAAAAACGACCATGTATAGTAAGGCTTTTTTTTCTGACAAAAAAAACGACCATGTATAGTAAGGCTTTTTTTTCCGACAAAAAAACGACCATGTATAGTAAGGCTTTTTTTCTCGACAAAAAAACGACCATGTATAGTAAGGCTTTTTTTTCCGACAAAAAAACGACCATGTATAGTAAGGCTTTTTTTTCCGACAAAAAAACGACCATGTATAGTAAGGCTTTTTTTCTCGACAAAAAAACGACCATGTATAGTAAGGCTTTTTGTTCCGACAAAAAAACGACCATGTATAGTAAGGCTTTTTTTTCCCGACAAAAAAACGACCATGTATAGTAAGGCTTTTTTTTCTGACAAAAAAACGACCATGTATAGTAAGGCTTTTTTTTTCCGACAAAAAAACGACCATGTATAGTAAGGCTTTTTTTTCCGACAAAAAAACGACCATGTATAGTAAGGCTTTTTTTCTCGACAAAAAAACGACCATGTATAGTAAGGCTTTTTTTTCCGACAAAAAAACGACCATGTATAGTAAGGCTTTTTTTTCCGACAAAAAAACGACCATGTATAGTAAGGCTTTTTTTTCCGACAAAAAAACGACCATGTATAGTAAGGCTTTTTTTTCCGACAAAAAAACGACCATGTATAGTAAGGCTTTTTTTTCCCGACAAAAAAACGACCATGTATAGTAAGGCTTTTTTTCTCGACAAAAAAACGACCATGTATAGTAAGGCTTTTTTTTCCGACAAAAAAACGACCATGTATAGTAAGGCTTTTTTTTCTGACAAAAAAACGACCATGTATAGTAAGGCTTTTTTTTCTGACAAAAAAACGACCATGTATAGTAAGGCTTTTTTTTCTCGACAAAAAAAACGACCATGTATAGTAAGGCTTTTTTTTCTGACAAAAAAAACGACCATGTATAGTAAGGCTTTTTTTTCCGACAAAAAAACGACCATGTATAGTAAGGCTTTTTTTCTCGACAAAAAAACGACCATGTATAGTAAGGCTTTTTTTTCCGACAAAAAAACGACCATGTATAGTAAGGCTTTTTTTTCCGACAAAAAAACGACCATGTATAGTAAGGCTTTTTTTTCCGACAAAAAAACGACCATGTATAGTAAGGCTTTTTTTTCCCGACAAAAAAACGACCATGTATAGTAAGGCTTTTTTTCTCGACAAAAAAACGACCATGTATAGTAAGGCTTTTTTTTCCGACAAAAAAACGACCATGTATAGTAAGGCTTTTTTTTCTGACAAAAAAACGACCATGTATATAGTAAGGCTTTTTTTTCCCGACAAAAAAACGACCATGTATAGTAAGGCTTTTTTTTCAGACAAAAAAACGACCATGTATAGCAAGGCATTTAAAAAAAACAAAAAACGACCATGTATAGTAAGGCGTTTTTTTCCGACAAAAAAACGACCATGTATAGTAAGGCTTTTTTTTTCCGGCAAAAAAAACGACCATGTATAGTAAGGCTTTTTTTTCTGACAAAAAAACGACCATGTATAGTAAGGCTTTTTTTTCTCGACAAAAAAACGACCATGTATAGTAAGGCTTTTTGTTCCGACAAAAAAACGACCATGTATAGTAAGGCTTTTTTTTCCCGACAAAAAAACGACCATGTATAGTAAGGCTTTTTTTTCTGACAAAAAAACGACCATGTATAGTAAGGCTTTTTTTTTCCGACAAAAAAACGACCATGTATAGTAAGGCTTTTTTTTCCGACAAAAAAACGACCATGTATAGTAAGGCTTTTTTTCTCGACAAAAAAACGACCATGTATAGTAAGGCTTTTTTTTCCGACAAAAAAACGACCATGTATAGTAAGGCTTTTTTTTCCGACAAAAAAACGACCATGTATAGTAAGGCTTTTTTTTCCGACAAAAAAACGACCATGTATAGTAAGGCTTTTTTTTCCCGACAAAAAAACGACCATGTATAGTAAGGCTTTTTTTTCTGACAAAAAAACGACCATGTATAGTAAGGCTTTTTTTTTCCGACAAAAAAACGACCATGTATAGTAAGGCTTTTTTTTCCGACAAAAAAACGACCATGTATAGTAAGGCTTTTTTATCCCGACAAAAAAACGACCATGTATAGTAAGGCTTTTTTTCTCGACAAAAAAACGACCATGTATAGTAAGGCTTTTTTTTCCGACAAAAAAACGACCATGTATAGTAAGGCTTTTTTTTCTGACAAAAAAACGACCATGTATATAGTAAGGCTTTTTTTTCCCGACAAAAAAACGACCATGTGTAGTAAGGCTTTTTTTTCAGACAAAAAAACGACCATGTATAGCAAGGCATTTAAAAAAAAAAAAAAACGACCATGTATAGTAAGACGTTTTTTTCCGACAAAAAAACGACCATGTATAGTAAGGCTTTTTTTTTCCGGCAAAAAAAACGACCATGTATAGTAAGGCTTTTTTTTCTGACAAAAAAACGACCATGTATAGTAAGGCTTTTTTTTCTCGACAAAAAAACGACCATGTATAGTAAGGCTTTTTGTTCCGACAAAAAAACGACCATGTATAGTAAGGCTTTTTTTTTCTGACAAAAAAACGACCATGTATAGTAAGGCTTTTTTTCTGACAAAAAAACGACCATGTATAGTAAAGCTTTTTTTTCCGACAAAAAACGACCATGTATAGTAAGGCTTTTTTTTCCGACAAAAAAACGACCATGTATAGTAAGGCTTTTTTTTTCCGGCAAAAAAAACGACCATGTATAGTAAGGCTTTTTTTTCTGACAAAAAAACGACCATGTATAGTAAGGCTTTTTTTTCTCGACAAAAAAACGACCATGTATAGTAAGGCTTTTTGTTCCGACAAAAAAACGACCATGTATAGTAAGGCTTTTTTTTCCCGACAAAAAAACGACCATGTATAGTAAGGCTTTTTTTTCAGACAAAAAAACGACCATGTATAGCAAGGCATTTAAAAAAAAAAAAAAAACGACCATGTATAGTAAGGCGTTTTTTTCCGACAAAAAAACGACCATGTATAGTAAGGCTTTTTTTTTCCGGCAAAAAAAACGACCATGTATAGTAAGGCTTTTTTTTCTGACAAAAAAACGACCATGTATAGTAAGGCTTTTTTTTCTCGACAAAAAAACGACCATGTATAGTAAGGCTTTTTGTTCCGACAAAAAAACGACCATGTATAGTAAGGCTTTTTTTTTCTGACAAAAAAACGACCATGTATAGTAAGGCTTTTTTTCTGACAAAAAAACGACCATGTATAGTAAAGCTTTTTTTTCCGACAAAAAACGACCATGTATAGTAAGGCTTTTTTTTCCGACAAAAAAACGACCATGTATAGTAAGGCTTTTTTTTTCCGGCAAAAAAAACGACCATGTATAGTAAGGCTTTTTTTTCTGACAAAAAAACGACCATGTATAGTAAGGCTTTTTTTTCTCGACAAAAAAACGACCATGTATAGTAAGGCTTTTTTTTTCCGACAAAAAAACGACCATGTATAGTAAGGCTTTTTTTTCTGACAAAAAAACGACCATGTATAGTAAGGCTTTTTTTTCTGACAAAAAAACGACCATGTATAGTAAGGCCTTTTTTTCTCGACAAAAAAACGACCATGTATAGTAAGGCTTTTTTTTCCGACAAAAAGACGACCATGTATAGTAAGGCTTTTTTTTCCGACAAAAAAAACGACTAAGGCTATTTTTTCCGACAAAAAAACGACCATGTATAGTAAGGCTTTTTTTTTCCGACAAAAAACGACCATGTATACTAAGGCTTTTTTTTCCCGACAAAAAAACGACCATGTATAGTAAGGCTTTTTTTTCCGACAAAAAAACGACCATGTATAGTAAGGCTTTTTTTTCCGACAAAAAAACGACCATGTATAGTAAGGCTTTTTTTTCCGACAAAAAAACGACCATGTATAGTAAGGCTTTTTTTTCCGACAAAAAAACGACCATGTATAGTAAGGCTTTTTTTTCCGACAAAAAAACGACCATGTATAGTAAGGCTTTTTTTCCGACAAAAAAACGACCATGTATTGTAAGGCTTTTTTTTCCGACAAAAAAACGACCATGTATAGTAAGGCTTTTTTTTTCCGACAAAAAAACGACCATGTATAGTAAGGCTTTTTTTTCTCGACAAAAAAACGACCATGTATAGTAAGGCTTTTTTTTCTCGACAAAAAAACGACCATGTATAGTAAGGCTTTTTTTTTTCGACAAAAAAACGACCATGTATAGTAAGGCTTTTTTTTCTGACAAAAAAACGACCATGTATAGTAAGGCTTTTTTTTTCGACAAAAAAACGACCATGTATAGTAAGGCTTTTTTTTCCGACAAAAAAACGACCATGTATAGTAAGGCTTTTTTTCCGACAAAAAAACGACCATGTATAGTAAGGCTTTTTTTTCCGACAAAAAAACGACCATGTATAGTAAGGCTTTTTTTTCCGACAAAAAAACGACCATGTATAGTAAGGCTTTTTTTTTCCGACAAAAAAACGACCATGTATAGTAAGGCTTTTTTTTCTGACAAAAAAACGACCATGTATAGTAAGGCTTTTTTTTCTGACAAAAAAACGACCATGTATATAGTAAGGCTTTTTTTTCCCGACAAAAAAACGACCATGTATAGTAAGGCTTTTTTTTCAGACAAAAAAACGACCATGTATAGCAAGGCATTTAAAAAAAAAAAAAAACGACCATGTATAGTAAGGCGTTTTTTTCCGACAAAAAAACGACCATGTATAGTAAGGCTTTTTTTTCCGGCAAAAAAAACGACCATGTATAGTAAGGCTTTTTTTTCTGACAAAAAAACGACCATGTATAGTAAGGCTTTTTTTTCTCGACAAAAAAACGACCATGTATAGTAAGGCTTTTTTTTCAGACAAAAAAACGACCATGTATAGTAAGGCTTTTTTTTCTCGACAAAAAAACGACCATGTATAGTAAGGCTTTTTGTTCCGACAAAAAAACGACCATGTATAGTAAGGCTTTTTTTTCCCGACAAAAAAACGACCATGTATAGTAAGGCTTTTTTTTCTGACAAAAAAACGACCATGTATAGTAAGGCTTTTTTTTTCCGACAAAAAAAACGACCATGTATAGTAAGGCTTTTTTTTCCGACAAAAAAACGACCATGTATAGTAAGGCTTTTTTTTCCGACAAAAAAACGACCATGTATAGTAAGGCTTTTTTATCCCGACAAAAAAACGACCATGTATAGTAAGGCTTTTTTTCTCGACAAAAAAACGACCATGTAGAGTAAGGCTTTTTTTTCCGACAAAAAAACGACCATGTATAGTAAGGCTTTTTTTTCTGACAAAAAAACGACCATGTATATAGTAAGGCTTTTTTTTCCCGACAAAAAAACGACCATGTATAGTAAGGCTTTTTTTTCAGACAAAAAAACGACCATGTATAGCAAGGCATTTAAAAAAAAAAAAAAACGACCATGTATAGTAAGGCGTTTTTTTCCGACAAAAAAACGACCATGTATAGTAAGGCTTTTTTTTTCCGGCAAAAAAAACGACCATGTATAGTAAGGCTTTTTTTTCTGACAAAAAAACGACCATGTATAGTAAGGCTTTTTTTCTGACAAAAAAACGACCATGTATAGTAAAGCTTTTTTTTCCGACAAAAAACGACCATGTATAGTAAGGCTTTTTTTTCCGACAAAAAAACGACCATGTATAGTAAGGCTTTTTTTTTCCGGCAAAAAAAACGACCATGTATAGTAAGGCTTTTTTTTCTGACAAAAAAACGACCATGTATAGTAAGGCTTTTTTTTCTCGACAAAAAAACGACCATGTATAGTAAGGCTTTTTGTTCCGACAAAAAAACGACCATGTATAGTAAGGCTTTTTTTTCCCGACAAAAAAACGACCATGTATAGTAAGGCTTTTTTTTCAGACAAAAAAACGACCATGTATAGCAAGGCATTTAAAAAAAAAAAAAAACGACCATGTATAGTAAGGCGTTTTTTTCCGACAAAAAAACGACCATGTATAGTAAGGCTTTTTTTTTCCGGCAAAAAAAACGACCATGTATAGTAAGGCTTTTTTTTCTGACAAAAAAACGACCATGTATAGTAAGGCTTTTTTTTCTCGACAAAAAAACGACCATGTATAGTAAGGCTTTTTGTTCCGACAAAAAAACGACCATGTATAGTAAGGCTTTTTTTTTCTGACAAAAAAACGACCATGTATAGTAAGGCTTTTTTTCTGACAAAAAAACGACCATGTATAGTAAAGCTTTTTTTTCCGACAAAAAACGACCATGTATAGTAAGGCTTTTTTTTCCGACAAAAAAACGACCATGTATAGTAAGGCTTTTTGTTCCGACAAAAAAACGACCATGTATAGTAAGGCTTTTTTTTCCCGACAAAAAAACGACCATGTATAGTAAGGCTTTTTTTTCAGACAAAAAAACGACCATGTATAGCAAGGCATTTAAAAAAAAAAAAAAACGACCATGTATAGTAAGGCGTTTTTTTCCGACAAAAAAACGACCATGTATAGTAAGGCTTTTTTTTTCCGGCAAAAAAAACGACCATGTATAGTAAGGCTTTTTTTTCTGACAAAAAAACGACCATGTATAGTAAGGCTTTTTTTTCTCGACAAAAAAACGACCATGTATAGTAAGGCTTTTTGTTCCGACAAAAAAACGACCATGTATAGTAAGGCTTTTTTTTTCTGACAAAAAAACGACCATGTATAGTAAGGCTTTTTTTCTGACAAAAAAACGACCATGTATAGTAAAGCTTTTTTTTCCGACAAAAAACGACCATGTATATTAGTAAGGCTTTTTTTTCCGACAAAAAAACGACCATGTATAGTAAGGCTTTTTTTTTCCGGCAAAAAAAACGACCATGTATAGTAAGGCTTTTTTTTCTGACAAAAAAACGACCATGTATAGTAAGGCTTTTTTTTCTCGACAAAAAAACGACCATGTATAGTAAGGCTTTTTTTTTCCGACAAAAAAACGACCATGTATAGTAAGGCTTTTTTTTCTGACAAAAAAACGACCATGTATAGTAAGGCTTTTTTTTCTGACAAAAAAACGACCATGTATAGTAAGGCCTTTTTTTCTCGACAAAAAAACGACCATGTATAGTAAGGCTTTTTTTTCCGACAAAAAGACGACCATGTATAGTAAGGCTTTTTTTTCCGACAAAAAAAACGACTAAGGCTATTTTTTCCGACAAAAAAACGACCATGTATAGTAAGGCTTTTTTTTTCCGACAAAAAACGACCATGTATACTAAGGCTTTTTTTTCCCGACAAAAAAACGACCATGTATAGTAAGGCTTTTTTTTCCGACAAAAAAACGACCATGTATAGTAAGGCTTTTTTTTTCCGGCAAAAAAAACGACCATGTATAGTAAGGCTTTTTGTTCCGACAAAAAAACGACCATGTATAGTAAGGCTTTTTTTTTCTGACAAAAAAACGACCATGTATAGTAAGGCTTTTTTTCTGACAAAAAAACGACCATGTATAGTAAAGCTTTTTTTTCCGACAAAAAACGACCATGTATAGTAAGGCTTTTTTTTCCGACAAAAAAACGACCATGTATAGTAAGGCTTTTTTTTTCCGGCAAAAAAAACGACCATGTATAGTAAGGCTTTTTTTTCTGACAAAAAAACGACCATGTATAGTAAGGCTTTTTTTTCTCGACAAAAAAACGACCATGTATAGTAAGGCTTTTTTTTTCCGACAAAAAAACGACCATGTATAGTAAGGCTTTTTTTTCTGACAAAAAAACGACCATGTATAGTAAGGCTTTTTTTTCTGACAAAAAAACGACCATGTATAGTAAGGCCTTTTTTTCTCGACAAAAAAACGACCATGTATAGTAAGGCTTTTTTTTCCGACAAAAAGACGACCATGTATAGTAAGGCTTTTTTTTCCGACAAAAAAAACGACTAAGGCTATTTTTTCCGACAAAAAAACGACCATGTATAGTAAGGCTTTTTTTTTCCGACAAAAAACGACCATGTATACTAAGGCTTTTTTTTCCCGACAAAAAAACGACCATGTATAGTAAGGCTTTTTTTTCCGACAAAAAAACGACCATGTATAGTAAGGCTTTTTTTTTCCGGCAAAAAAAACGACCATGTATAGTAAGGCTTTTTTTTCTGACAAAAAAACGACCATGTATAGTAAGGCTTTTTTTTCTCGACAAAAAAACGACCATGTATAGTAAGGCTTTTTGTTCCGACAAAAAAACGACCATGTATAGTAAGGCTTTTTTTTCCCGACAAAAAAACGACCATGTATAGTAAGGCTTTTTTTCCTGACAAAAAAACGACCATGTATAGTAAGGCTTTTTTTTTCCGACAAAAAAACGACCATGTATAGTAAGGCTTTTTTTTCCGACAAAAAAACGACCATGTATAGTAAGGCTTTTTTTCTCGACAAAAAAACGACCATGTATAGTAAGGCTTTTTTTTCCGACAAAAAAACGACCATGTATAGTAAGGCTTTTTTTTCCGACAAAAAAACGACCATGTATAGTAAGGCTTTTTTTTCCGACAAAAAAACGACCATGTATAGTAAGGCTTTTTTTTCCCGACAAAAAAACGACCATGTATAGTAAGGCTTTTTTTCTCGACAAAAAAACGACCATGTATAGTAAGGCTTTTTTTTCCGACAAAAAAACGACCATGTATAGTAAGGCTTTTTTTTCTGACAAAAAAACGACCATGTATATAGTAAGGCTTTTTTTTCCCCGACAAAAAAACGACCATGTATAGTAAGGCTTTTTTTTCAGACAAAAAAACGACCATGTATAGCAAGGCATTTAAAAAAAAAAAAAAACGACCATGTATAGTAAGGCGTTTTTTTCCGACAAAAAAACGACCATGTATAGTAAGGCTTTTTTTTTCCGGCAAAAAAAACGACCATGTATAGTAAGGCTTTTTTTTTCTGACAAAAAAACGACCATGTATAGTAAGGCTTTTTTTTCTCGACAAAAAAACGACCATGTATAGTAAGGCTTTTTGTTCCGACAAAAAAACGACCATGTATAGTAAGGCTTTTTTTTCCCGACAAAAAAACGACCATGTATAGTAAGGCTTTTTTTTCTGACAAAAAAACGACCATGTATAGTAAGGCTTTTTTTTTCCGACAAAAAAACGACCATGTATAGTAAGGCTTTTTTTTCCGACAAAAAAACGACCATGTATAGTAAGGCTTTTTTTCTCGACAAAAAAACGACCATGTATAGTAAGGCTTTTTTTTCCGACAAAAAAACGACCATGTATAGTAAGGCTTTTTTTTCCGACAAAAAAACGACCATGTATAGTAAGGCTTTTTTTTCCGACAAAAAAACGACCATGTATAGTAAGGCTTTTTTTTCCCGACAAAAAAACGACCATGTATAGTAAGGCTTTTTTTCTCGACAAAAAAACGACCATGTATAGTAAGGCTTTTTTTTCCGACAAAAGAACGACCATGTATAGTAAGGCTTTTTTTTCTGACAAAAAAACGACCATGTATATAGTAAGGCTTTTTTTTCCCCGACAAAAAAACGACCATGTATAGTAAGGCTTTTTTTTCAGACAAAAAAACGACCATGTATAGCAAGGCATTTAAAAAAAAAAAAAAACGACCATGTATAGTAAGGCGTTTTTTTCCGACAAAAAAACGACCATGTATAGTAAGGCTTTTTTTTTCCGACAAAAAAACGACCATGTATAGTAAGGCTTTTTTTTTCCGGCAAAAAAAACGACCATGTATAGTAAGGCTTTTTTTTCTGACAAAAAAACGACCATGTATAGTAAGGCTTTTTTTTCTCGACAAAAAAACGACCATGTATAGTAAGGCTTTTTGTTCCGACAAAAAAACGACCATGTATAGTAAGGCTTTTTTTTCCCGACAAAAAAACGACCATGTATAGTAAGGCTTTTTTTTCTGACAAAAAAACGACCATGTATAGTAAGGCTTTTTTTTCTCGACAAAAAAACGACCATGTATAGTAAGGCTTTTTGTTCCGACAAAAAAACGACCATGTATAGTAAGGCTTTTTTTTTCTGACAAAAAAACGACCATGTATAGTAAGGCTTTTTTTCTGACAAAAAAACGACCATGTATAGTAAAGCTTTTTTTTCCGACAAAAAACGACCATGTATAGTAAGGCTTTTTTTTCCGACAAAAAAACGACCATGTATAGTAAGGCTTTTTTTTTCCGGCAAAAAAAACGACCATGTATAGTAAGGCTTTTTTTTCTGACAAAAAAACGACCATGTATAGTAAGGCTTTTTTTTCTCGACAAAAAAACGACCATGTATAGTAAGGCTTTTTTTTTCCGACAAAAAAACGACCATGTATAGTAAGGCTTTTTTTTCTGACAAAAAAACGACCATGTATAGTAAGGCCTTTTTTTCTCGACAAAAAAACGACCATGTATAGTAAGGCTTTTTTTTCCGACAAAAAGACGACCATGTATAGTAAGGCTTTTTTTTCCGACAAAAAAAACGACTAAGGCTATTTTTTCCGACAAAAAAACGACCATGTATAGTAAGGCTTTTTTTTTCCGACAAAAAACGACCATGTATACTAAGGCTTTTTTTTCCCGACAAAAAAACGACCATGTATAGTAAGGCTTTTTTTTCCGACAAAAAAACGACCATGTATAGTAAGGCTTTTTTTTCCGACAAAAAAACGACCATGTATAGTAAGGCTTTTTTTTCCGACAAAAAAACGACCATGTATAGTAAGGCTTTTTTTTCCGACAAAAAAAACGACTAAGGCTTTTTTTTCCGACAAAAAAACGACCATGTATAGTAAGGCTTTTTTTTCCGACAAAAAAACGACCATGTATAGTAAGGCTTTTTTTCCGACAAAAAAACGACCATGTATTGTAAGGCTTTTTTTTCCGACAAAAAAACGACCATGTATAGTAAGGCTTTTTTTTTCCGACAAAAAAACGACCATGTATAGTAAGGCTTTTTTTTCTCGACAAAAAAACGACCATGTATAGTAAGGCTTTTTTTTCTCGACAAAAAAACGACCATGTATAGTAAGGCTTTTTTTTTTCGACAAAAAAACGACCATGTATAGTAAGGCTTTTTTTTCTGACAAAAAAACGACCATGTATAGTAAGGCTTTTTTTTTTCGACAAAAAAACGACCATGTATAGTAAGGCTTTTTTTTCCGACAAAAAAACGACCATGTATAGTAAGGCTTTTTTTCCGACAAAAAAACGACCATGTATAGTAAGGCTTTTTTTTCCGACAAAAAAACGACCATGTATAGTAAGGCTTTTTTTTCCGACAAAAAAACGACCATGTATAGTAAGGCTTTTTTTTTTCCGACAAAAAAACAACCATGTATAGTAAGGCTTTTTTTTCTGACAAAAAAACGACCATGTATAGTAAGGCTTTTTTTTCTGACAAAAAAACGACCATGTATAGTAAGGCCTTTTTTTCTCGACAAAAAAACGACCATGTATAGTAAGGCTTTTTTTTCCGACAAAAAAACGACCATGTATAGTAAGGCTTTTTTTTCCGGCAAAAAAAACGACCATGTATAGTAAGGCTTTTTTTTCCGACAAAAAAACGACCATGTATAGTAAGGCTTTTTTTTCTGACAAAAAACGACCATGTATAGTAAGGCTTTTTTTTTCCGGCAAAAAAAACGACCATGTATAGTAAGGCTTTTTTTTCTGACAAAAAAACGACCATGTATAGTAAGGCTTTTTTTTCTCGACAAAAAAACGACCATGTATAGTAAGGCTTTTTGTTCCGACAAAAAAACGACCATGTATAGTAAGGCTTTTTTTTCCCGACAAAAAAACGACCATGTATAGTAAGGCTTTTTTTCTCGACAAAAAAACGACCATGTATAGAAAGGCTTTTTTTTCCGACAAAAAAAGGACCATGTATATAGTAAGGCTTTTTTTTCCGACCAAAAAACGACCATGTATAGTAAGGCTTTTTTTTCTGACAAAAAAACGACCATGTATAGTAAGGCTTTTTTTTCTGACAAAAAAACGACCATGTATAGTAAGGCTTTTTTTTCTCTACAAAAAAAACGACCATGTATAGTAAGGCTTTTTTTTCTGACAAAAAAAACGACCATGTATAGTAAGGCTTTTTTTTCCGACAAAAAAACGACCATGTATAGTAAGGCTTTTTTTCTCGACAAAAAAACGACCATGTATAGTAAGGCTTTTTTTTCCGACAAAAAAACGACCATGTATAGTAAGGCTTTTTTTTCCGACAAAAAAACGACCATGTATAGTAAGGCTTTTTTTTCCGACAAAAAAACGACCATGTATAGTAAGGCTTTTTTTTCCCGACAAAAAAACGACCATGTATAGTAAGGCTTTTTTTCTCGACAAAAAAACGACCATGTATAGTAAGGCTTTTTTTTCCGACAAAAAAACGACCATGTATAGTAAGGCTTTTTTTTCTGACAAAAAAACGACCATGTATATAGTAAGGCTTTTTTTTCCCGACAAAAAAACGACCATGTATAGTAAGGCTTTTTTTTCAGACAAAAAAACGACCATGTATAGCAAGGCATTTAAAAAAAAAAAAAAACGACCATGTATAGTAAGGCGTTTTTTTCCGACAAAAAAACGACCATGTATAGTAAGGCTTTTTTTTTCCGGCAAAAAAAACGACCATGTATAGTAAGGCTTTTTTTTCTGACAAAAAAACGACCATGTATAGTAAGGCTTTTTTTTCTCGACAAAAAAACGACCATGTATAGTAAGGCTTTTTGTTCCGACAAAAAAACGACCATGTATAGTAAGGCTTTTTTTTCCCGACAAAAAAACGACCATGTATAGTAAGGCTTTTTTTTCTGACAAAAAAACGACCATGTATAGTAAGGCTTTTTTTTTCCGACAAAAAAACGACCATGTATAGTAAGGCTTTTTTTTCCGACAAAAAAACGACCATGTATAGTAAGGCTTTTTTTCTCGACAAAAAAACGACCATGTATAGTAAGGCTTTTTTTTCCGACAAAAAAACGACCATGTATAGTAAGGCTTTTTTTTCCGACAAAAAAACGACCATGTATAGTAAGGCTTTTTTTTCCGACAAAAAAACGACCATGTATAGTAAGGCTTTTTTTTCCCGACAAAAAAACGACCATGTATAGTAAGGCTTTTTTTCTCGACAAAAAAACGACCATGTATAGTAAGGCTTTTTTTTCCGACAAAAAAACGACCATGTATAGTAAGGCTTTTTTTTCTGACAAAAAAACGACCATGTATATAGTAAGGCTTTTTTTTCCCGACAAAAAAACGACCATGTATAGTAAGGCTTTTTTTTCAGACAAAAAAACGACCATGTATAGCAAGGCATTTAAAAAAAAAAAAAAACGACCATGTATAGTAAGGCGTTTTTTTCCGACAAAAAAACGACCATGTATAGTAAGGCTTTTTTTTTCCGGCAAAAAAAACGACCATGTATAGTAAGGCTTTTTTTTCTGACAAAAAAACGACCATGTATAGTAAGGCTTTTTTTTCTCGACAAAAAAACGACCATGTATAGTAAGGCTTTTTGTTCCGACAAAAAAACGACCATGTATAGTAAGGCTTTTTTTTCCCGACAAAAAAACGACCATGTATAGTAAGGCTTTTTTTTCTGACAAAAAAACGACCATGTATAGTAAGGCTTTTTTTTTCCGACAAAAAAACGACCATGTATAGTAAGGCTTTTTTTTCCGACAAAAAAACGACCATGTATAGTAAGGCTTTTTTTTCCGACAAAAAAACGACCATGTATAGTAAGGCTTTTTTTTCCGACAAAAAAACGACCATGTATAGTAAGGCTTTTTTATCCCGACAAAAAAACGACCATGTATAGTAAGGCTTTTTTTCTCGACAAAAAAACGACCATGTATAGTAAGGCTTTTTTTTCCGACAAAAAAACGACCATGTATAGTAAGGCTTTTTTTTCTGACAAAAAAACGACCATGTATAGTAAGGCTTTTTTTTCAGACAAAAAAACGACCATGTATAGCAAGGCATTTAAAAAAAAAAAAAAACGACCATGTATAGTAAGGCGTTTTTTTCCGACAAAAAAACGACCATGTATAGTAAGGCTTTTTTTTTTCGGCAAAAAAAACGACCATGTATAGTAAGGCTTTTTTTTCTGACAAAAAAACGACCATGTATAGTAAGGCTTTTTTTTCTCGACAAAAAAACGACCATGTATAGTAAGGCTTTTTGTTCCGACAAAAAAACGACCATGTATAGTAAGGCTTTTTTTTTCTGACAAAAAAACGACCATGTATAGTAAGGCTTTTTTTCTGACAAAAAAACGACCATGTATAGTAAAGCTTTTTTTTCCGACAAAAAACGACCATGTATAGTAAGGCTTTTTTTTCCGACAAAAAAACGACCATGTATAGTAAGGCTTTTTTTTTTCCGGCAAAAAAACGACCATGTATAGTAAGGCTTTTTTTTCTCGACAAAAAAACGACCATGTATAGTAAGGCTTTTTGTTCCGACAAAAAAAAACGACCATGTATAGTAAGGCTTTTTTTTCCGACAAAAAAACGACCATGTATAGTAAGGCTTTTTTTCTCGACAAAAAAACGACCATGTATAGTAAGGCTTTTTTTTCCGACAAAAAAACGACCATGTATAGTAAGGCTTTTTTTTCCGACAAAAAAACGACCATGTATAGTAAGGCTTTTTTTTCCGACAAAAAAACGACCATGTATAGTAAGGCTTTTTTTTCCCGACAAAAAAACGACCATGTATAGTAAGGCTTTTTTTCTCGACAAAAAAACGACCATGTATAGTAAGGCTTTTTTTTCCGACAAAAAAACGACCATGTATAGTAAGGCTTTTTTTTCTGACAAAAAAACGACCATGTATATAGTAAGGCTTTTTTTTCCCGACAAAAAAACGACCATGTATAGTAAGGCTTTTTTTTCAGACAAAAAAACGACCATGTATAGCAAGGCATTTAAAAAAAAAAAAAAACGACCATGTATAGTAAGGCGTTTTTTTCCGACAAAAAAACGACCATGTATAGTAAGGCTTTTTTTTTCCGGCAAAAAAAACGACCATGTATAGTAAGGCTTTTTTTTCTGACAAAAAACGACCATGTATAGTAAGGCTTTTTTTTCTGACAAAAAAACGACCATGTATAGTAAGGCTTTTTTTTCCGACAAAAAAACGACCATGTATAGTAAGGCTTTTTTTCTCGACAAAAAAACGACCATGTATAGTAAGGCTTTTTTTTCCGACAAAAAAACGACCATGTATAGTAAGGCTTTTTTTTCCGACAAAAAAACGACCATGTATAGTAAGGCTTTTTTTTCCGACAAAAAAACGACCATGTATAGTAAGGCTTTTTTTTCCCGACAAAAAAACGACCATGTATAGTAAGGCTTTTTTTCTCGACAAAAAAACGACCATGTATAGTAAGGCTTTTTTTTCCGACAAAAAAACGACCATGTATAGTAAGGCTTTTTTTTCTGACAAAAAAACGACCATGTATATAGTAAGGCTTTTTTTTCCCGACAAAAAAACGACCATGTATAGTAAGGCTTTTTTTTCAGACAAAAAAACGACCATGTATAGCAAGGCATTTAAAAAAAAAAAAAAACGACCATGTATAGTAAGGCGTTTTTTTCCGACAAAAAAACGACCATGTATAGTAAGGCTTTTTTTTTCCGGCAAAAAAAACGACCATGTATAGTAAGGCTTTTTTTTCTGACAAAAAAACGACCATGTATAGTAAGGCTTTTTTTTCTCGACAAAAAAACGACCATGTATAGTAAGGCTTTTTGTTCCGACAAAAAAACGACCATGTATAGTAAGGCTTTTTTTTCCCGACAAAAAAACGACCATGTATAGTAAGGCTTTTTTTTCTGACAAAAAAACGACCATGTATAGTAAGGCTTTTTTTTTCCGACAAAAAAACGACCATGTATAGTAAGGCTTTTTTTTCCGACAAAAAAACGACCATGTATAGTAAGGCTTTTTTTTCCGACAAAAAAACGACCATGTATAGTAAGGCTTTTTTTTCCGACAAAAAAACGACCATGTATAGTAAGGCTTTTTTATCCCGACAAAAAAACGACCATGTATAGTAAGGCTTTTTTTCTCGACAAAAAAACGACCATGTATAGTAAGGCTTTTTTTTCCGACAAAAAAACGACCATGTATAGTAAGGCTTTTTTTTCTGACAAAAAAACGACCATGTATAGTAAGGCTTTTTTTTCAGACAAAAAAACGACCATGTATAGCAAGGCATTTAAAAAAAAAAAAAAAACGACCATGTATAGTAAGGCGTTTTTTTCCGACAAAAAAACGACCATGTATAGTAAGGCTTTTTTTTTTCGGCAAAAAAAACGACCATGTATAGTAAGGCTTTTTTTTCTGACAAAAAAACGACCATGTATAGTAAGGCTTTTTTTTCTCGACAAAAAAACGACCATGTATAGTAAGGCTTTTTGTTCCGACAAAAAAACGACCATGTATAGTAAGGCTTTTTTTTTCTGACAAAAAAACGACCATGTATAGTAAGGCTTTTTTTCTGACAAAAAAACGACCATGTATAGTAAAGCTTTTTTTTCCGACAAAAAACGACCATGTATAGTAAGGCTTTTTTTTCCGACAAAAAAACGACCATGTATAGTAAGGCTTTTTTTTTTCCGGCAAAAAAACGACCATGTATAGTAAGGCTTTTTTTTCTCGACAAAAAAACGACCATGTATAGTAAGGCTTTTTGTTCCGACAAAAAAAAACGACCATGTATAGTAAGGCTTTTTTTTCCGACAAAAAAACGACCATGTATAGTAAGGCTTTTTTTCTCGACAAAAAAACGACCATGTATAGTAAGGCTTTTTTTTCCGACAAAAAAACGACCATGTATAGTAAGGCTTTTTTTTCCGACAAAAAAACGACCATGTATAGTAAGGCTTTTTTTTCCGACAAAAAAACGACCATGTATAGTAAGGCTTTTTTTTCCCGACAAAAAAACGACCATGTATAGTAAGGCTTTTTTTCTCGACAAAAAAACGACCATGTATAGTAAGGCTTTTTTTTCCGACAAAAAAACGACCATGTATAGTAAGGCTTTTTTTTCTGACAAAAAAACGACCATGTATATAGTAAGGCTTTTTTTTCCCGACAAAAAAACGACCATGTATAGTAAGGCTTTTTTTTCAGACAAAAAAACGACCATGTATAGCAAGGCATTTAAAAAAAAAAAAAAACGACCATGTATAGTAAGGCGTTTTTTTCCGACAAAAAAACGACCATGTATAGTAAGGCTTTTTTTTTCCGGCAAAAAAAACGACCATGTATAGTAAGGCTTTTTTTTCTGACAAAAAAACGACCATGTATAGTAAGGCTTTTTTTTCTCGACAAAAAAACGACCATGTATAGTAAGGCTTTTTGTTCCGACAAAAAAACGACCATGTATAGTAAGGCTTTTTTTTCCCGACAAAAAAACGACCATGTATAGTAAGGCTTTTTTTTCTGACAAAAAAACGACCATGTATAGTAAGGCTTTTTTTTTCCGACAAAAAAAACGACCATGTATAGTAAGGCTTTTTTTTCCGACAAAAAAACGACCATGTATAGTAAGGCTTTTTTTCTCGACAAAAAAACGACCATGTATAGTAAGGCTTTTTTTTCCGACAAAAAAACGACCATGTATAGTAAGGCTTTTTTTTCCGACAAAAAAACGACCATGTATAGTAAGGCTTTTTTTTCCGACAAAAAAACGACCATGTATAGTAAGGCTTTTTTTTCCCGACAAAAAAACGACCATGTATAGTAAGGCTTTTTTTCTCGACAAAAAAACGACCATGTATAGTAAGGCTTTTTTTTCCGACAAAAAAACGACCATGTATAGTAAGGCTTTTTTTTCTGACAAAAAAACGACCATGTATATAGTAAGGCTTTTTTTTCCCCGACAAAAAAACGACCATGTATAGTAAGGCTTTTTTTTCAGACAAAAAAACGACCATGTATAGCAAGGCATTTAAAAAAAAAAAAAAACGACCATGTATAGTAAGGCGTTTTTTTCCGACAAAAAAACGACCATGTATAGTAAGGCTTTTTTTTCCCGACAAAAAAACGACCATGTATAGTAAGGCTTTTTTTTCTGACAAAAAAACGACCATGTATAGTAAGGCGTTTTTTTCCGACAAAAAAACGACCATGTATAGTAAGGCTTTTTTTTTCCGGCAAAAAAAACGACCATGTATAGTAAGGCTTTTTTTTCTGACAAAAAAACGACCATGTATAGTAAGGCTTTTTTTTCTCGACAAAAAAACGACCATGTATAGTAAGGCTTTTTGTTCCGACAAAAAAACGACCATGTATAGTAAGGCTTTTTTTTCCCGACAAAAAAACGACCATGTATAGTAAGGCTTTTTTTTCTGACAAAAAAACGACCATGTATAGTAAGGCTTTTTTTTTCCGACAAAAAAACGACCATGTATAGTAAGGCTTTTTTTTCCGACAAAAAAACGACCATGTATAGTAAGGCTTTTTTTTCCGACAAAAAAACGACCATGTATAGTAAGGCTTTTTTTTCCGACAAAAAAACGACCATGTATAGTAAGGCTTTTTTATCCCGACAAAAAAACGACCATGTATAGTAAGGCTTTTTTTCTCGACAAAAAAACGACCATGTATAGTAAGGCTTTTTTTTCCGACAAAAAAACGACCATGTATAGTAAGGCTTTTTTTTCTGACAAAAAAACGACCATGTATAGTAAGGCTTTTTTTTCAGACAAAAAAACGACCATGTATAGCAAGGCATTTAAAAAAAAAAAAAAACGACCATGTATAGTAAGGCGTTTTTTTCCGACAAAAAAACGACCATGTATAGTAAGGCTTTTTTTTTTCGGCAAAAAAAACGACCATGTATAGTAAGGCTTTTTTTTCTGACAAAAAAACGACCATGTATAGTAAGGCTTTTTTTTCTCGACAAAAAAACGACCATGTATAGTAAGGCTTTTTGTTCCGACAAAAAAACGACCATGTATAGTAAGGCTTTTTTTTTCTGACAAAAAAACGACCATGTATAGTAAGGCTTTTTTTCTGACAAAAAAACGACCATGTATAGTAAAGCTTTTTTTTCCGACAAAAAACGACCATGTATAGTAAGGCTTTTTTTTCCGACAAAAAAACGACCATGTATAGTAAGGCTTTTTTTTTTCCGGCAAAAAAACGACCATGTATAGTAAGGCTTTTTTTTCTCGACAAAAAAACGACCATGTATAGTAAGGCTTTTTGTTCCGACAAAAAAAACGACCATGTATAGTAAGGCTTTTTTTCTCGACAAAAAAACGACCATGTATAGTAAGGCTTTTTTTTCCGACAAAAAAACGACCATGTATAGTAAGGCTTTTTTTTCCGACAAAAAAACGACCATGTATAGTAAGGCTTTTTTTTCCGACAAAAAAACGACCATGTATAGTAAGGCTTTTTTTTCCCGACAAAAAAACGACCATGTATAGTAAGGCTTTTTTTCTCGACAAAAAAACGACCATGTATAGTAAGGCTTTTTTTTCCGACAAAAAAACGACCATGTATAGTAAGGCTTTTTTTTCTGACAAAAAAACGACCATGTATATAGTAAGGCTTTTTTTTCCCGACAAAAAAACGACCATGTATAGTAAGGCTTTTTTTTCAGACAAAAAAACGACCATGTATAGCAAGGCATTTAAAAAAAAAAAAAAACGACCATGTATAGTAAGGCGTTTTTTTCCGACAAAAAAACGACCATGTATAGTAAGGCTTTTTTTTTCCGGCAAAAAAAACGACCATGTATAGTAAGGCTTTTTTTTCTGACAAAAAAACGACCATGTATAGTAAGGCTTTTTTTTCTCGACAAAAAAACGACCATGTATAGTAAGGCTTTTTGTTCCGACAAAAAAACGACCATGTATAGTAAGGCTTTTTTTTCCCGACAAAAAAACGACCATGTATAGTAAGGCTTTTTTTTCTGACAAAAAAACGACCATGTATAGTAAGGCTTTTTTTTTCCGACAAAAAAACGACCATGTATAGTAAGGCTTTTTTTTCCGACAAAAAAACGACCATGTATAGTAAGGCTTTTTTTCTCGACAAAAAAACGACCATGTATAGTAAGGCTTTTTTTTCCGACAAAAAAACGACCATGTATAGTAAGGCTTTTTTTTCCGACAAAAAAACGACCATGTATAGTAAGGCTTTTTTTTCCGACAAAAAAACGACCATGTATAGTAAGGCTTTTTTTTCCGACAAAAAAACGACCATGTATAGTAAGGCTTTTTTTTCCCGACAAAAAAACGACCATGTATAGTAAGGCTTTTTTTCTCGACAAAAAAACGACCATGTATAGTAAGGCTTTTTTTTCCGACAAAAAAACGACCATGTATAGTAAGGCTTTTTTTTCTGACAAAAAAACGACCATGTATATAGTAAGGCTTTTTTTTCCCCGACAAAAAAACGACCATGTATAGTAAGGCTTTTTTTTCAGACAAAAAAACGACCATGTATAGCAAGGCATTTAAAAAAAAAAAAAACGACCATGTATAGTAAGGCGTTTTTTTCCGACAAAAAAACGACCATGTATAGTAAGGCTTTTTTTTCCCGACAAAAAAACGACCATGTATAGTAAGGCTTTTTTTTCTGACAAAAAAACGACCATGTATAGTAAGGCTTTTTTTTTCCGACAAAAAAACGACCATGTATAGTAAGGCTTTTTTTTCCGACAAAAAAACGACCATGTATAGTAAGGCTTTTTTTCTCGACAAAAAAACGACCATGTATAGTAAGGCTTTTTTTTCCGACAAAAAAACGACCATGTATAGTAAGGCTTTTTTTTCCGACAAAAAAACGACCATGTATAGTAAGGCTTTTTTTTCCGACAAAAAAACGACCATGTATAGTAAGGCTTTTTTTTCCCGACAAAAAAACGACCATGTATAGTAAGGCTTTTTTTCTCGACAAAAAAACGACCATGTATAGTAAGGCTTTTTTTTCCGACAAAAGAACGACCATGTATAGTAAGGCTTTTTTTTCTGACAAAAAAACGACCATGTATATAGTAAGGCTTTTTTTTCCCCGACAAAAAAACGACCATGTATAGTAAGGCTTTTTTTTCAGACAAAAAAACGACCATGTATAGCAAGGCATTTAAAAAAAAAAAAAAACGACCATGTATAGTAAGGCGTTTTTTTCCGACAAAAAAACGACCATGTATAGTAAGGCTTTTTTTTTCCGACAAAAAAACGACCATGTATAGTAAGGCTTTTTTTTTCCGGCAAAAAAAACGACCATGTATAGTAAGGCTTTTTTTTCTGACAAAAAAACGACCATGTATAGTAAGGCTTTTTTTTCTCGACAAAAAAACGACCATGTATAGTAAGGCTTTTTGTTCCGACAAAAAAACGACCATGTATAGTAAGGCTTTTTTTTCCCGACAAAAAAACGACCATGTATAGTAAGGCTTTTTTTTCTGACAAAAAAACGACCATGTATAGTAAGGCTTTTTTTTTCCGACAAAAAAACGACCATGTATAGTAAGGCTTTTTTTTCCGACAAAAAAACGACCATGTATAGTAAGGCTTTTTTTTCCGACAAAAAAACGACCATGTATAGTAAGGCTTTTTTTTCCGACAAAAAAACGACCATGTATAGTAAGGCTTTTTTTTCCCGACAAAAAAACGACCATGTATAGTAAGGCTTTTTTTCTCGACAAAAAAACGACCATGTATAGTAAGGCTTTTTTTTCCGACAAAAAAACGACCATGTATAGTAAGGCTTTTTTTTCTGACAAAAAAACGACCATGTATATAGTAAGGCTTTTTTTTCCCGACAAAAAAACGACCATGTATAGTAAGGCTTTTTTTTCAGACAAAAAAACGACCATGTATAGCAAGGCATTTAAAAAAAAAAAAAAACGACCATGTATAGTAAGGCGTTTTTTTCCGACAAAAAAACGACCATGTATAGTAAGGCTTTTTTTTTCCGGCAAAAAAAACGACCATGTATAGTAAGGCTTTTTTTTCTGACAAAAAAACGACCATGTATAGTAAGGCTTTTTTTTCCCGACAAAAAAACGACCATGTATAGTAAGGCTTTTTTTTCTGACAAAAAAACGACCATGTATATAGTAAGGCTTTTTTTTCCCGACAAAAAAACGACCATGTATAGTAAGGCTTTTTTTTCAGACAAAAAAACGACCATGTATAGCAAGGCATTTAAAAAAAAAAAAAAACGACCATGTATAGTAAGGCTTTTTTTTCTGACAAAAAAACGACCATGTATAGTAAGGCTTTTTTTTCTCGACAAAAAAACGACCATGTATAGTAAGGCTTTTTGTTCCGACAAAAAAACGACCATGTATAGTAAGGCTTTTTTTTTCTGACAAAAAAACGACCATGTATAGTAAGGCTTTTTTTTCTGACAAAAAAACGACCATGTATAGTAAGGCTTTTTTTTTCCGACAAAAAAACGACCATGTATAGTAAGGCTTTTTTTTCTGACAAAAAAACGACCATGTATAGTAAGGCTTTTTTTTCTGACAAAAAAACGACCATGTATAGTAAGGCCTTTTTTTCTCGACAAAAAAACGACCATGTATAGTAAGGCTTTTTTTTCCGACAAAAAAACGACCATGTATAGTAAGGCTTTTTTTTCCGACGAAAAAACGACCATGTATAGTAAGGCTTTTTTTTCCGACAAAAAAACGACCATGTATAGTAAGGCTTTTTTTTCTGACAAAAAAACGACCATGTATATAGTAAGGCTTTTTTTTCCCCGACAAAAAAACGACCATGTATAGTAAGGCTTTTTTTTCAGACAAAAAAACGACCATGTATAGCAAGGCATTTAAAAAAAAAAAAAACGACCATGTATAGTAAGGCGTTTTTTTCCGACAAAAAAACGACCATGTATAGTAAGGCTTTTTTTTTCCGGCAAAAAAAACGACCATGTATAGTAAGGCTTTTTTTTTCTGACAAAAAAACGACCATGTATAGTAAGGCTTTTTTTTCTCGACAAAAAAACGACCATGTATAGTAAGGCTTTTTGTTCCGACAAAAAAACGACCATGTATAGTAAGGCTTTTTTTTCCCGACAAAAAAACGACCATGTATAGTAAGGCTTTTTTTTCTGACAAAAAAACGACCATGTATAGTAAGGCTTTTTTTTTCCGACAAAAAAACGACCATGTATAGTAAGGCTTTTTTTTCCGACAAAAAAACGACCATGTATAGTAAGGCTTTTTTTCTCGACAAAAAAACGACCATGTATAGTAAGGCTTTTTTTTCCGACAAAAAAACGACCATGTATAGTAAGGCTTTTTTTTCCGACAAAAAAACGACCATGTATAGTAAGGCTTTTTTTTCCGACAAAAAAACGACCATGTATAGTAAGGCTTTTTTTTCCCGACAAAAAAACGACCATGTATAGTAAGGCTTTTTTTCTCGACAAAAAAACGACCATGTATAGTAAGGCTTTTTTTTCCGACAAAAGAACGACCATGTATAGTAAGGCTTTTTTTTCTGACAAAAAAACGACCATGTATATAGTAAGGCTTTTTTTTCCCCGACAAAAAAACGACCATGTATAGTAAGGCTTTTTTTTCAGACAAAAAAACGACCATGTATAGCAAGGCATTTAAAAAAAAAAAAAACGACCATGTATAGTAAGGCGTTTTTTTCCGACAAAAAAACGACCATGTATAGTAAGGCTTTTTTTTCCGACAAAAAAACGACCATGTATAGTAAGGCTTTTTTTTCCGACAAAAAAACGACCATGTATAGTAAGGCTTTTTTTTCCGACAAAAAAACGACCATGTATAGTAAGGCTTTTTTTTCCCGACAAAAAAACGACCATGTATAGTAAGGCTTTTTTTCTCGACAAAAAAACGACCATGTATAGTAAGGCTTTTTTTTCCGACAAAAGAACGACCATGTATAGTAAGGCTTTTTTTTCCCGACAAAAAAACGACCATGTATAGTAAGGCTTTTTTTCTCGACAAAAAAACGACCATGTATAGTAAGGCTTTTTTTTCCGACAAAAGAACGACCATGTATAGTAAGGCTTTTTTTTCTGACAAAAAAACGACCATGTATATAGTAAGGCTTTTTTTTCCCCGACAAAAAAACGACCATGTATAGTAAGGCTTTTTTTTCAGACAAAAAAACGACCATGTATAGCAAGGCATTTAAAAAAAAAAAAAAACGACCATGTATAGTAAGGCGTTTTTTTCCGACAAAAAAACGACCATGTATAGTAAGGCTTTTTTTTTCCGACAAAAAAACGACCATGTATAGTAAGGCTTTTTTTTTCCGGCAAAAAAAACGACCATGTATAGTAAGGCTTTTTTTTCTGACAAAAAAACGACCATGTATAGTAAGGCTTTTTTTTCTCGACAAAAAAACGACCATGTATAGTAAGGCTTTTTGTTCCGACAAAAAAACGACCATGTATAGTAAGGCTTTTTTTTCCCGACAAAAAAACGACCATGTATAGTAAGGCTTTTTTTTCTGACAAAAAAACGACCATGTATAGTAAGGCTTTTTTTTCTCGACAAAAAAACGACCATGTATAGTAAGGCTTTTTGTTCCGACAAAAAAACGACCATGTATAGTAAGGCTTTTTTTTTCTGACAAAAAAACGACCATGTATAGTAAGGCTTTTTTTCTGACAAAAAAACGACCATGTATAGTAAAGCTTTTTTTTCCGACAAAAAACGACCATGTATAGTAAGGCTTTTTTTTCCGACAAAAAAACGACCATGTATAGTAAGGCTTTTTTTTTCCGGCAAAAAAAACGACCATGTATAGTAAGGCTTTTTTTTCTGACAAAAAAACGACCATGTATAGTAAGGCTTTTTTTTCTCGACAAAAAAACGACCATGTATAGTAAGGCTTTTTTTTTCCGACAAAAAAACGACCATGTATAGTAAGGCTTTTTTTTCTGACAAAAAAACGACCATGTATAGTAAGGCTTTTTTTTCTGACAAAAAAACGACCATGTATAGTAAGGCCTTTTTTTCTCGACAAAAAAACGACCATGTATAGTAAGGCTTTTTTTTCCGACAAAAAGACGACCATGTATAGTAAGGCTTTTTTTTCCGACAAAAAAAACGACTAAGGCTATTTTTTCCGACAAAAAAACGACCATGTATAGTAAGGCTTTTTTTTTCCGACAAAAAACGACCATGTATACTAAGGCTTTTTTTTCCCGACAAAAAAACGACCATGTATAGTAAGGCTTTTTTTTCCGACAAAAAAACGACCATGTATAGTAAGGCTTTTTTTTCCGACAAAAAAACGACCATGTATAGTAAGGCTTTTTTTTCCGACAAAAAAACGACCATGTATAGTAAGGCTTTTTTTTCCGACAAAAAAAACGACTAAGGCTTTTTTTTCCGACAAAAAAACGACCATGTATAGTAAGGCTTTTTTTTCCGACAAAAAAACGACCATGTATAGTAAGGCTTTTTTTCCGACAAAAAAACGACCATGTATTGTAAGGCTTTTTTTTCCGACAAAAAAACGACCATGTATAGTAAGGCTTTTTTTTTCCGACAAAAAAAACGACCATGTATAGTAAGGCTTTTTTTTCTCGACAAAAAAACGACCATGTATAGTAAGGCTTTTTTTTCTCGACAAAAAAACGACCATGTATAGTAAGGCTTTTTTTTTTCGACAAAAAAACGACCATGTATAGTAAGGCTTTTTTTTCTGACAAAAAAACGACCATGTATAGTAAGGCTTTTTTTTTTCGACAAAAAAACGACCATGTATAGTAAGGCTTTTTTTTCCGACAAAAAAACGACCATGTATAGTAAGGCTTTTTTTCCGACAAAAAAACGACCATGTATAGTAAGGCTTTTTTTTCCGACAAAAAAACGACCATGTATAGTAAGGCTTTTTTTTCCGACAAAAAAACGACCATGTATAGTAAGGCTTTTTTTTTTCCGACAAAAAAACAACCATGTATAGTAAGGCTTTTTTTTCTGACAAAAAAACGACCATGTATAGTAAGGCTTTTTTTTCTGACAAAAAAACGACCATGTATAGTAAGGCCTTTTTTTCTCGACAAAAAAACGACCATGTATAGTAAGGCTTTTTTTTCCGACAAAAAAACGACCATGTATAGTAAGGCTTTTTTTTCCGGCAAAAAAAACGACCATGTATAGTAAGGCTTTTTTTTCCGACAAAAAAACGACCATGTATAGTAAGGCTTTTTTTTCCGACAAAAAACGACCATGTATAGTAAGGCTTTTTTTTTCCGGCAAAAAAAACGACCATGTATAGTAAGGCTTTTTTTTCTGACAAAAAAACGACCATGTATAGTAAGGCTTTTTTTTCTCGACAAAAAAACGACCATGTATAGTAAGGCTTTTTGTTCCGACAAAAAAACGACCATGTATAGTAAGGCTTTTTTTTCCCGACAAAAAAACGACCATGTATAGTAAGGCTTTTTTTCTCGACAAAAAAACGACCATGTATAGAAAGGCTTTTTTTTCCGACAAAAAAAGGACCATGTATATAGTAAGGCTTTTTTTTCCGACCAAAAAACGACCATGTATAGTAAGGCTTTTTTTTCTGACAAAAAAACGACCATGTATAGTAAGGCTTTTTTTTCTGACAAAAAAACGACCATGTATAGTAAGGCTTTTTTTTCTCGACAAAAAAAACGACCATGTATAGTAAGGCTTTTTTTTCTGACAAAAAAAACGACCATGTATAGTAAGGCTTTTTTTTCCGACAAAAAAACGACCATGTATAGTAAGGCTTTTTTTCTCGACAAAAAAACGACCATGTATAGTAAGGCTTTTTTTTCCGACAAAAAAACGACCATGTATAGTAAGGCTTTTTTTTCCGACAAAAAAACGACCATGTATAGTAAGGCTTTTTTTTCCGACAAAAAAACGACCATGTATAGTAAGGCTTTTTTTTCCCGACAAAAAAACGACCATGTATAGTAAGGCTTTTTTTCTCGACAAAAAAACGACCATGTATAGTAAGGCTTTTTTTTCCGACAAAAAAACGACCATGTATAGTAAGGCTTTTTTTTCTGACAAAAAAACGACCATGTATATAGTAAGGCTTTTTTTTCCCGACAAAAAAACGACCATGTATAGTAAGGCTTTTTTTTCAGACAAAAAAACGACCATGTATAGCAAGGCATTTAAAAAAAAAAAAAACGACCATGTATAGTAAGGCGTTTTTTTCCGACAAAAAAACGACCATGTATAGTAAGGCTTTTTTTTTCCGGCAAAAAAAACGACCATGTATAGTAAGGCTTTTTTTTCTGACAAAAAAACGACCATGTATAGTAAGGCTTTTTTTTCTCGACAAAAAAACGACCATGTATAGTAAGGCTTTTTGTTCCGACAAAAAAACGACCATGTATAGTAAGGCTTTTTTTTCCCGACAAAAAAACGACCATGTATAGTAAGGCTTTTTTTTCTGACAAAAAAACGACCATGTATAGTAAGGCTTTTTTTTTCCGACAAAAAAACGACCATGTATAGTAAGGCTTTTTTTTCCGACAAAAAAACGACCATGTATAGTAAGGCTTTTTTTCTCGACAAAAAAACGACCATGTATAGTAAGGCTTTTTTTTCCGACAAAAAAACGACCATGTATAGTAAGGCTTTTTTTTCCGACAAAAAAACGACCATGTATAGTAAGGCTTTTTTTTCCGACAAAAAAACGACCATGTATAGTAAGGCTTTTTTTTCCCGACAAAAAAACGACCATGTATAGTAAGGCTTTTTTTCTCGACAAAAAAACGACCATGTATAGTAAGGCTTTTTTTTCCGACAAAAAAACGACCATGTATAGTAAGGCTTTTTTTTCTGACAAAAAAACGACCATGTATATAGTAAGGCTTTTTTTTCCCGACAAAAAAACGACCATGTATAGTAAGGCTTTTTTTTCAGACAAAAAAACGACCATGTATAGCAAGGCATTTAAAAAAAAAAAAAAACGACCATGTATAGTAAGGCGTTTTTTTCCGACAAAAAAACGACCATGTATAGTAAGGCTTTTTTTTTCCGGCAAAAAAAACGACCATGTATAGTAAGGCTTTTTTTTCTGACAAAAAAACGACCATGTATAGTAAGGCTTTTTTTTCTCGACAAAAAAACGACCATGTATAGTAAGGCTTTTTGTTCCGACAAAAAAACGACCATGTATAGTAAGGCTTTTTTTTCCCGACAAAAAAACGACCATGTATAGTAAGGCTTTTTTTTCTGACAAAAAAACGACCATGTATAGTAAGGCTTTTTTTTTCCGACAAAAAAACGACCATGTATAGTAAGGCTTTTTTTTCCGACAAAAAAACGACCATGTATAGTAAGGCTTTTTTTTCCGACAAAAAAACGACCATGTATAGTAAGGCTTTTTTTTCCGACAAAAAAACGACCATGTATAGTAAGGCTTTTTTATCCCGACAAAAAAACGACCATGTATAGTAAGGCTTTTTTTCTCGACAAAAAAACGACCATGTATAGTAAGGCTTTTTTTTCCGACAAAAAAACGACCATGTATAGTAAGGCTTTTTTTTCTGACAAAAAAACGACCATGTATAGTAAGGCTTTTTTTTCAGACAAAAAAACGACCATGTATAGCAAGGCATTTAAAAAAAAAAAAAAAACGACCATGTATAGTAAGGCGTTTTTTTCCGACAAAAAAACGACCATGTATAGTAAGGCTTTTTTTTTTCGGCAAAAAAAACGACCATGTATAGTAAGGCTTTTTTTTCTGACAAAAAAACGACCATGTATAGTAAGGCTTTTTTTTCTCGACAAAAAAACGACCATGTATAGTAAGGCTTTTTGTTCCGACAAAAAAACGACCATGTATAGTAAGGCTTTTTTTTTCTGACAAAAAAACGACCATGTATAGTAAGGCTTTTTTTCTGACAAAAAAACGACCATGTATAGTAAAGCTTTTTTTTCCGACAAAAAACGACCATGTATAGTAAGGCTTTTTTTTCCGACAAAAAAACGACCATGTATAGTAAGGCTTTTTTTTTTCCGACAAAAAAACGACCATGTATAGTAAGGCTTTTTTTTCTCGACAAAAAAACGACCATGTATAGTAAGGCTTTTTGTTCCGACAAAAAAAAACGACCATGTATAGTAAGGCTTTTTTTTCCGACAAAAAAACGACCATGTATAGTAAGGCTTTTTTTCTCGACAAAAAAACGACCATGTATAGTAAGGCTTTTTTTTCCGACAAAAAAACGACCATGTATAGTAAGGCTTTTTTTTCCGACAAAAAAACGACCATGTATAGTAAGGCTTTTTTTTCCGACAAAAAAACGACCATGTATAGTAAGGCTTTTTTTTCCCGACAAAAAAACGACCATGTATAGTAAGGCTTTTTTTCTCGACAAAAAAACGACCATGTATAGTAAGGCTTTTTTTTCCGACAAAAAAACGACCATGTATAGTAAGGCTTTTTTTTCTGACAAAAAAACGACCATGTATATAGTAAGGCTTTTTTTTCCCGACAAAAAAACGACCATGTATAGTAAGGCTTTTTTTTCAGACAAAAAAACGACCATGTATAGCAAGGCATTTAAAAAAAAAAAAAACGACCATGTATAGTAAGGCGTTTTTTTCCGACAAAAAAACGACCATGTATAGTAAGGCTTTTTTTTTCCGGCAAAAAAAACGACCATGTATAGTAAGGCTTTTTTTTCTGACAAAAAACGACCATGTATAGTAAGGCTTTTTTTTCTGACAAAAAAACGACCATGTATAGTAAGGCTTTTTTTTCCGACAAAAAAACGACCATGTATAGTAAGGCTTTTTTTCTCGACAAAAAAACGACCATGTATAGTAAGGCTTTTTTTTCCGACAAAAAAACGACCATGTATAGTAAGGCTTTTTTTTCCGACAAAAAAACGACCATGTATAGTAAGGCTTTTTTTTCCGACAAAAAAACGACCATGTATAGTAAGGCTTTTTTTTCCCGACAAAAAAACGACCATGTATAGTAAGGCTTTTTTTCTCGACAAAAAAACGACCATGTATAGTAAGGCTTTTTTTTCCGACAAAAAAACGACCATGTATAGTAAGGCTTTTTTTTCTGACAAAAAAACGACCATGTATATAGTAAGGCTTTTTTTTCCCGACAAAAAAACGACCATGTATAGTAAGGCTTTTTTTTCAGACAAAAAAACGACCATGTATAGCAAGGCATTTAAAAAAAAAAAAAAACGACCATGTATAGTAAGGCGTTTTTTTCCGACAAAAAAACGACCATGTATAGTAAGGCTTTTTTTTTCCGGCAAAAAAAACGACCATGTATAGTAAGGCTTTTTTTTCTGACAAAAAAACGACCATGTATAGTAAGGCTTTTTTTTCTCGACAAAAAAACGACCATGTATAGTAAGGCTTTTTGTTCCGACAAAAAAACGACCATGTATAGTAAGGCTTTTTTTTCCCGACAAAAAAACGACCATGTATAGTAAGGCTTTTTTTTCTGACAAAAAAACGACCATGTATAGTAAGGCTTTTTTTTTCCGACAAAAAAACGACCATGTATAGTAAGGCTTTTTTTTCCGACAAAAAAACGACCATGTATAGTAAGGCTTTTTTTTCCGACAAAAAAACGACCATGTATAGTAAGGCTTTTTTTTCCGACAAAAAAACGACCATGTATAGTAAGGCTTTTTTATCCCGACAAAAAAACGACCATGTATAGTAAGGCTTTTTTTCTCGACAAAAAAACGACCATGTATAGTAAGGCTTTTTTTTCCGACAAAAAAACGACCATGTATAGTAAGGCTTTTTTTTCTGACAAAAAAACGACCATGTATAGTAAGGCTTTTTTTTCAGACAAAAAAACGACCATGTATAGCAAGGCATTTAAAAAAAAAAAAAAACGACCATGTATAGTAAGGCGTTTTTTTCCGACAAAAAAACGACCATGTATAGTAAGGCTTTTTTTTTTCGGCAAAAAAAACGACCATGTATAGTAAGGCTTTTTTTTCTGACAAAAAAACGACCATGTATAGTAAGGCTTTTTTTTCTCGACAAAAAAACGACCATGTATAGTAAGGCTTTTTGTTCCGACAAAAAAACGACCATGTATAGTAAGGCTTTTTTTTTCTGACAAAAAAACGACCATGTATAGTAAGGCTTTTTTTCTGACAAAAAAACGACCATGTATAGTAAAGCTTTTTTTTCCGACAAAAAACGACCATGTATAGTAAGGCTTTTTTTTCCGACAAAAAAACGACCATGTATAGTAAGGCTTTTTTTTTTCCGGCAAAAAAACGACCATGTATAGTAAGGCTTTTTTTTCTCGACAAAAAAACGACCATGTATAGTAAGGCTTTTTGTTCCGACAAAAAAAAACGACCATGTATAGTAAGGCTTTTTTTTCCGACAAAAAAACGACCATGTATAGTAAGGCTTTTTTTCTCGACAAAAAAACGACCATGTATAGTAAGGCTTTTTTTTCCGACAAAAAAACGACCATGTATAGTAAGGCTTTTTTTTCCGACAAAAAAACGACCATGTATAGTAAGGCTTTTTTTTCCGACAAAAAAACGACCATGTATAGTAAGGCTTTTTTTTCCCGACAAAAAAACGACCATGTATAGTAAGGCTTTTTTTCTCGACAAAAAAACGACCATGTATAGTAAGGCTTTTTTTTCCGACAAAAAAACGACCATGTATAGTAAGGCTTTTTTTTCTGACAAAAAAACGACCATGTATATAGTAAGGCTTTTTTTTCCCGACAAAAAAACGACCATGTATAGTAAGGCTTTTTTTTCAGACAAAAAAACGACCATGTATAGCAAGGCATTTAAAAAAAAAAAAAAACGACCATGTATAGTAAGGCGTTTTTTTCCGACAAAAAAACGACCATGTATAGTAAGGCTTTTTTTTTCCGGCAAAAAAAACGACCATGTATAGTAAGGCTTTTTTTTCTGACAAAAAACGACCATGTATAGTAAGGCTTTTTTTTCTGACAAAAAAACGACCATGTATAGTAAGGCTTTTTTTTCCGACAAAAAAACGACCATGTATAGTAAGGCTTTTTTTCTCGACAAAAAAACGACCATGTATAGTAAGGCTTTTTTTTCCGACAAAAAAACGACCATGTATAGTAAGGCTTTTTTTTCCGACAAAAAAACGACCATGTATAGTAAGGCTTTTTTTTCCGACAAAAAAACGACCATGTATAGTAAGGCTTTTTTTTCCCGACAAAAAAACGACCATGTATAGTAAGGCTTTTTTTCTCGACAAAAAAACGACCATGTATAGTAAGGCTTTTTTTTCCGACAAAAAAACGACCATGTATAGTAAGGCTTTTTTTTCTGACAAAAAAACGACCATGTATATAGTAAGGCTTTTTTTTCCCGACAAAAAAACGACCATGTATAGTAAGGCTTTTTTTTCAGACAAAAAAACGACCATGTATAGCAAGGCATTTAAAAAAAAAAAAAAACGACCATGTATAGTAAGGCGTTTTTTTCCGACAAAAAAACGACCATGTATAGTAAGGCTTTTTTTTTCCGGCAAAAAAAACGACCATGTATAGTAAGGCTTTTTTTTCTGACAAAAAAACGACCATGTATAGTAAGGCTTTTTTTTCTCGACAAAAAAACGACCATGTATAGTAAGGCTTTTTGTTCCGACAAAAAAACGACCATGTATAGTAAGGCTTTTTTTTCCCGACAAAAAAACGACCATGTATAGTAAGGCTTTTTTTTCTGACAAAAAAACGACCATGTATAGTAAGGCTTTTTTTTTCCGACAAAAAAACGACCATGTATAGTAAGGCTTTTTTTTCCGACAAAAAAACGACCATGTATAGTAAGGCTTTTTTTTCCGACAAAAAAACGACCATGTATAGTAAGGCTTTTTTTTCCGACAAAAAAACGACCATGTATAGTAAGGCTTTTTTATCCCGACAAAAAAACGACCATGTATAGTAAGGCTTTTTTTCTCGACAAAAAAACGACCATGTATAGTAAGGCTTTTTTTTCCGACAAAAAAACGACCATGTATAGTAAGGCTTTTTTTTCTGACAAAAAAACGACCATGTATAGTAATGCTTTTTTTTCAGACAAAAAAACGACCATGTATAGCAAGGCATTTAAAAAAAAAAAAAAACGACCATGTATAGTAAGGCGTTTTTTTCCGACAAAAAAACGACCATGTATAGTAAGGCTTTTTTTTTTCGGCAAAAAAAACGACCATGTATAGTAAGGCTTTTTTTTCTGACAAAAAAACGACCATGTATAGTAAGGCTTTTTTTTCTCGACAAAAAAACGACCATGTATAGTAAGGCTTTTTGTTCCGACAAAAAAACGACCATGTATAGTAAGGCTTTTTTTTTCTGACAAAAAAACGACCATGTATAGTAAGGCTTTTTTTCTGACAAAAAAACGACCATGTATAGTAAAGCTTTTTTTTCCGACAAAAAACGACCATGTATAGTAAGGCTTTTTTTTCCGACAAAAAAACGACCATGTATAGTAAGGCTTTTTTTTTTCCGGCAAAAAAACGACCATGTATAGTAAGGCTTTTTTTTCTCGACAAAAAAACGACCATGTATAGTAAGGCTTTTTGTTCCGACAAAAAAAAACGACCATGTATAGTAAGGCTTTTTTTTCCGACAAAAAAACGACCATGTATAGTAAGGCTTTTTTTCTCGACAAAAAAACGACCATGTATAGTAAGGCTTTTTTTTCCGACAAAAAAACGACCATGTATAGTAAGGCTTTTTTTTCCGACAAAAAAACGACCATGTATAGTAAGGCTTTTTTTTCCGACAAAAAAACGACCATGTATAGTAAGGCTTTTTTTTCCCGACAAAAAAACGACCATGTATAGTAAGGCTTTTTTTCTCGACAAAAAAACGACCATGTATAGTAAGGCTTTTTTTTCCGACAAAAAAACGACCATGTATAGTAAGGCTTTTTTTTCTGACAAAAAAACGACCATGTATATAGTAAGGCTTTTTTTTCCCGACAAAAAAACGACCATGTATAGTAAGGCTTTTTTTTCAGACAAAAAAACGACCATGTATAGCAAGGCATTTAAAAAAAAAAAAAAACGACCATGTATAGTAAGGCGTTTTTTTCCGACAAAAAAACGACCATGTATAGTAAGGCTTTTTTTTTCCGGCAAAAAAAACGACCATGTATAGTAAGGCTTTTTTTTCTGACAAAAAAACGACCATGTATAGTAAGGCTTTTTTTTCTCGACAAAAAAACGACCATGTATAGTAAGGCTTTTTGTTCCGACAAAAAAACGACCATGTATAGTAAGGCTTTTTTTTCCCGACAAAAAAACGACCATGTATAGTAAGGCTTTTTTTTCTGACAAAAAAACGACCATGTATAGTAAGGCTTTTTTTTTCCGACAAAAAAACGACCATGTATAGTAAGGCTTTTTTTTCCGACAAAAAAACGACCATGTATAGTAAGGCTTTTTTTCTCGACAAAAAAACGACCATGTATAGTAAGGCTTTTTTTTCCGACAAAAAAACGACCATGTATAGTAAGGCTTTTTTTTCCGACAAAAAAACGACCATGTATAGTAAGGCTTTTTTTTCCGACAAAAAAACGACCATGTATAGTAAGGCTTTTTTTTCCCGACAAAAAAACGACCATGTATAGTAAGGCTTTTTTTCTCGACAAAAAAACGACCATGTATAGTAAGGCTTTTTTTTCCGACAAAAAAACGACCATGTATAGTAAGGCTTTTTTTTCTGACAAAAAAACGACCATGTATATAGTAAGGCTTTTTTTTCCCCGACAAAAAAACGACCATGTATAGTAAGGCTTTTTTTTCCGACAAAAAAACGACCATGTATAGCAAGGCATTTAAAAAAAAAAAAAAACGACCATGTATAGTAAGGCGTTTTTTTCCGACAAAAAAACGACCATGTATAGTAAGGCTTTTTTTTCCCGACAAAAAAACGACCATGTATAGTAAGGCTTTTTTTTCTGACAAAAAAACGACCATGTATAGTAAGGCTTTTTTTTTCCGACAAAAAAACGACCATGTATAGTAAGGCTTTTTTTTCCGACAAAAAAACGACCATGTATAGTAAGGCTTTTTTTCTCGACAAAAAAACGACCATGTATAGTAAGGCTTTTTTTTCCGACAAAAAAACGACCATGTATAGTAAGGCTTTTTTTTCCGACAAAAAAACGACCATGTATAGTAAGGCTTTTTTTTCCGACAAAAAAACGACCATGTATAGTAAGGCTTTTTTTTCCCGACAAAAAAACGACCATGTATAGTAAGGCTTTTTTTCTCGACAAAAAAACGACCATGTATAGTAAGGCTTTTTTTTCCGACAAAAGAACGACCATGTATAGTAAGGCTTTTTTTTCTGACAAAAAAACGACCATGTATATAGTAAGGCTTTTTTTTCCCCGACAAAAAAACGACCATGTATAGTAAGGCTTTTTTTTCAGACAAAAAAACGACCATGTATAGCAAGGCATTTAAAAAAAAAAAAAAACGACCATGTATAGTAAGGCGTTTTTTTCCGACAAAAAAACGACCATGTATAGTAAGGCTTTTTTTTTCCGACAAAAAAACGACCATGTATAGTAAGGCTTTTTTTTTCCGGCAAAAAAAACGACCATGTATAGTAAGGCTTTTTTTTCTGACAAAAAAACGACCATGTATAGTAAGGCTTTTTTTTCTCGACAAAAAAACGACCATGTATAGTAAGGCTTTTTGTTCCGACAAAAAAACGACCATGTATAGTAAGGCTTTTTTTTCCCGACAAAAAAACGACCATGTATAGTAAGGCTTTTTTTTCTGACAAAAAAACGACCATGTATAGTAAGGCTTTTTTTTTCCGACAAAAAAACGACCATGTATAGTAAGGCTTTTTTTTCCGACAAAAAAACGACCATGTATAGTAAGGCTTTTTTTTCCGACAAAAAAACGACCATGTATAGTAAGGCTTTTTTTTCCGACAAAAAAACGACCATGTATAGTAAGGCTTTTTTTTCCCGACAAAAAAACGACCATGTATAGTAAGGCTTTTTTTCTCGACAAAAAAACGACCATGTATAGTAAGGCTTTTTTTTCCGACAAAAAAACGACCATGTATAGTAAGGCTTTTTTTTCTGACAAAAAAACGACCATGTATATAGTAAGGCTTTTTTTTCCCGACAAAAAAACGACCATGTATAGTAAGGCTTTTTTTTCAGACAAAAAAACGACCATGTATAGCAAGGCATTTAAAAAAAAAAAAAAACGACCATGTATAGTAAGGCGTTTTTTTCCGACAAAAAAACGACCATGTATAGTAAGGCTTTTTTTTTCCGGCAAAAAAAACGACCATGTATAGTAAGGCTTTTTTTTCTGACAAAAAAACGACCATGTATAGTAAGGCTTTTTTTTCCCGACAAAAAAACGACCATGTATAGTAAGGCTTTTTTTTCTGACAAAAAAACGACCATGTATATAGTAAGGCTTTTTTTTCCCGACAAAAAAACGACCATGTATAGTAAGGCTTTTTTTTCAGACAAAAAAACGACCATGTATAGCAAGGCATTTAAAAAAAAAAAAAAACGACCATGTATAGTAAGGCTTTTTTTTCTGACAAAAAAACGACCATGTATAGTAAGGCTTTTTTTTCTCGACAAAAAAACGACCATGTATAGTAAGGCTTTTTGTTCCGACAAAAAAACGACCATGTATAGTAAGGCTTTTTTTTTCTGACAAAAAAACGACCATGTATAGTAAGGCTTTTTTTTCTGACAAAAAAACGACCATGTATAGTAAGGCTTTTTTTTTCCGACAAAAAAACGACCATGTATAGTAAGGCTTTTTTTTCTGACAAAAAAACGACCATGTATAGTAAGGCTTTTTTTTCTGACAAAAAAACGACCATGTATAGTAAGGCCTTTTTTTCTCGACAAAAAAACGACCATGTATAGTAAGGCTTTTTTTTCCGACAAAAAAACGACCATGTATAGTAAGGCTTTTTTTTCCGACGAAAAAACGACCATGTATAGTAAGGCTTTTTTTTCCGACAAAAAACGACCATGTATAGTAAGGCTTTTTTTTCCGGCAAAAAAAACGACCATGTATAGTAAGGCTTTTTTTTCCGACAAAAAAACGACCATGTATAGTAAGGCTTTTTTTTCCGACAAAAAACGACCATGTATAGTAAGGCTTTTTTTTTCCGGCAAAAAAAACGACCATGTATAGTAAGGCTTTTTTTTCTGACAAAAAAACGACCATGTATAGTAAGGCTTTTTTTTCTCGACAAAAAAACGACCATGTATAGTAAGGCTTTTTGTTCCGACAAAAAAACGACCATGTATAGTAAGGCTTTTTTTTCCCGACAAAAAAACGACCATGTATAGTAAGGCTTTTTTTCTCGACAAAAAAACGACCATGTATAGAAAGGCTTTTTTTTCCGACAAAAAAAGGACCATGTATATAGTAAGGCTTTTTTTTCCGACCAAAAAACGACCATGTATAGTAAGGCTTTTTTTTCTGACAAAAAAAACGACCATGTATAGTAAGGCTTTTTTTTCCGACAAAAAAACGACCATGTATAGTAAGGCTTTTTTTCTCGACAAAAAAAACGACCATGTATAGTAAGGCTTTTTTTTCTGACAAAAAAAACGACCATGTATAGTAAGGCTTTTTTTTCCGACAAAAAAACGACCATGTATAGTAAGGCTTTTTTTCTCGACAAAAAAACGACCATGTATAGTAAGGCTTTTTTTTCCGACAAAAAAACGACCATGTATAGTAAGGCTTTTTGTTCCGACAAAAAAACGACCATGTATAGTAAGGCTTTTTTTTCCCGACAAAAAAACGACCATGTATAGTAAGGCTTTTTTTCTCGACAAAAAAACGACCATGTATAGAAAGGCTTTTTTTTCCGACAAAAAAAGGACCATGTATATAGTAAGGCTTTTTTTTCCGACCAAAAAACGACCATGTATAGTAAGGCTTTTTTTTCTGACAAAAAAAACGACCATGTATAGTAAGGCTTTTTTTTCCGACAAAAAAACGACCATGTATAGTAAGGCTTTTTTTCTCGACAAAAAAACGACCATGTATAGTAAGGCTTTTTTTTCCGACAAAAAAACGACCATGTATAGTAAGGCTTTTTTTTCCGACAAAAAAACGACCATGTATAGTAAGGCTTTTTTTTCCGACAAAAAAACGACCATGTATAGTAAGGCTTTTTTTTCCCGACAAAAAAACGACCATGTATAGTAAGGCTTTTTTTCTCGACAAAAAAACGACCATGTATAGTAAGGCTTTTTTTTCCGACAAAAAAACGACCATGTATAGTAAGGCTTTTTTTTCTGACAAAAAAACGACCATGTATATAGTAAGGCTTTTTTTTCCCTACAAAAAAACGACCATGTATAGTAAGGCTTTTTTTTCAGACAAAAAAACGACCATGTATAGCAAGGCATTTAAAAAAAAAAAAAAACGACCATGTATAGTAAGGCGTTTTTTTCCGACAAAAAAACGACCATGTATAGTAAGGCTTTTTTTTTCCGGCAAAAAAAACAACCATGTATAGTAAGGCTTTTTTTTCTGACAAAAAAACGACCATGTATAGTAAGGCTTTTTTTTCTCGACAAAAAAACGACCATGTATAGTAAGGCTTTTTGTTCCGACAAAAAAACGACCATGTATAGTAAGGCTTTTTTTTCCCGACAAAAAAACGACCATGTATAGTAAGGCTTTTTTTCTCGACAAAAAAACGACCATGTATAGAAAGGCTTTTTTTTCCGACAAAAAAAGGACCATGTATAGTAAGGCTTTTTTTTCTCGACAAAAAAACGACCATGTATAGTAAGGCTTTTTGTTCCGACAAAAAAACGACCATGTATAGTAAGGCTTTTTTTTCAGACAAAAAAACGACCATGTATAGTAAGGCTTTTTTTTCGACATAAAAACGACCATGTATAGTAAGGCTTTTTTTTCCGACAAAAAAACGACCATGTATAGTAAGGCTTTTTTTTCTCGACAAAAAAACGACCATGTATAGTAAGGCTTTTTTTCCCGACAAAAAAACGACCATGTATAGTAAGGCTTTTTTTTCTCGACAAAAAAACGACCATGTATAGTAAGGCTTTTTTTCCCGACAAAAAAACGACCATGTATAGTAAGGCTTTTTTTCTCGACAAAAAAACGACCATGTATAGAAAGGCTTTTTTTTCCGACAAAAAAAGGACCATGTATAGTAAGGCTTTTTTTTTCTGACAAAAAAACGACCATGCATAGTAAGGCTTTTTTTTCTGACAAAAAAACGACCATGTATAGTAAGGCTTTTTTTTCTGACAAAAAAACGACCATGTATAGTAAGGCTTTTTTTTCCGACAAAAAAACGACCATGTATAGTAAGACTTTTTTTTCCGACAAAAAAACGACCATGTATAGTAAGGCTTTTTTTTCCGACAAAAAAACGACCATGTATAGTAAGGCTTTTTTTTCTCGACAAAAAAACGACCATGTATAGTAAGGCTTTTTTTTCCGACAAAAAAACGACCATGTATAGTAAGGCTTTTTTTTCCGACAAAAAAACGACCATGTATAGTAAGGCTTTTTTTTCCCGACATAAAAACGACCATGTATAGTAAGGCTTTTTTTCTCGACAAAAAAACGACCATGTATAGTAAGGCTTTTTTTTCTGACAAAAAAACGACCATGTATAGTAAGGCTTTTTTTTCTGACAAAAAAACGACCATGTATAGTAAGGCTTTTTTTTCTGACAAAAAAACGACCATGTATAGTAAGGGTTTTTTTTCCCGACAAAAAAATGACCATGTATAGTAAGGCTTTTTTTTCCCGACATAAAAACGACCATGTATAGTAAGGCTTTTTTTTCTCGACAAAAAAACGACCATGTATAGTAAGGCTTTTTTTTTCTGACAAAAAAACGACCATGTATAGTAAGGCTTTTTTTTCCCGACAAAAAAACGACCATGTATAGTAAGGCTTTTTTTTCCCGACAAAAAAATGACCATGTATAGTAAGGCTTTTTTTTCCCGACATAAAAACGACCATGTATAGTAAGGCTTTTTTTCTCGACAAAAAAACGACCATGTATAGTAAGGCTTTTTTTTTCTGACAAAAAAACGACCATGTATAGTAAGGCTTTTTTTTCTGACAAAAAAACGACCATGTATAGTAAGGCTTTTTTTTCCGACAAAAAAACGACCATGTATAGTAAGGCTTTTTTTTCTCGACAAAAAAACGACCATGTATAGTAAGGCTTATTTTTTCTCGACAAAAAAACGACCATGTATATAAGGCTTTTTTTTTTCGACAAAAAAACGACCATGTATAGTAAGGCTTTTTTTTCTGACAAAAAAAGAACCATGTATAGTAAGGCTTTTTTTTCCGACAAAAAAACGACCATGTATAGTAAGGCTTTTTTTTCCGACAAAAAAACGACCATGTATAGTAAGGCTTTTTTTTCCGACAAAAAAACGACCATGTATAGTAAGGCTTTTTTTTCCCGACATAAAAACGACCATGTATAGTAAGGCTTTTTTTCTCGACAAAAAAACGACCATGTATAGTAAGGCTTTTTTTTCCGACAAAAAAACGACCATGTATAGTAAGGCTTTTTTTTCCCGACATAAAAACGACCATGTATAGTAAGGCTTTTTTTTCCAACAAAAAAACGACCATGTATAGTAAGGCTTTTTTTTTCTGACAAAAAAACGACCATGTATAGTAAGGCTTTTTTTTTCTGACAAAAAAACGACTATGTATAGTAAGGCTTTTTTTTCTGACAAAAAAACGACCATGTATAGTAAGGCTTTTTTTTCCGACAAAAAAACGACCATGTATAGTAAGGCTTTTTTTTCCGACAAAAAAACGACCATGTATAGTAAGGCTTTTTTTTCTGACAAAAAAACGACCATGTATAGTAAGGCTTTTTTTTCTGACAAAAAAACGACCATGTATAGTAAGGCTTTTTTTTCTCGACAAAAAAACGACCATGTATAGTAAGGCTTTTTTTTTCCGACAAAAAAACAACCATGTATAGTAAGGCTTTTTTTTCCGACAAAAAAACGACCATGTACAGTAAGGCTTTTTTTTTCCGACAAAAAAACGACCATGTATAGTAAGGCTTTTTTTTCTGACAAAAAAACGACCATGTATAGTAAGGCTTTTTTTCCGACAAAAAAACGACCATGTATAGTAAGGCTTTTTTTCCGACAAAAAAACGACCATGTATAGTAAGGCTTTTTTTTCCGACAAAAAAACGACCATGTATAGTAAGGCTTTTTTTTCCGACAAAAAAACGACCATGTATAGTAAGGCTTTTTTTTTCCGACAAAAAAACGACCATGTATAGTAAGGCTTTTTTTTCTGACAAAAAAACGACCATGTATAGTAAGGCTTTTTTTTCTGACCTAAAACGACCATGTATAGTAAGGCCTTTTTTTCTCGACAAAAAAACGACCATGTATAGTAAGGCTTTTTTTTCCGACAAAAAAACGACCATGTATAGTAAGGCTTTTTTTTCCGACAAAAAAAACGACTAAGGCTATTTTTTCCGACAAAAAAACGACCATGTATAGTAAGGCTTTTTTTTCCGACAAAAAACGACCATGTATACTAAGGCTTTTTTTTCCCGACAAAAAAACGACCATGTATAGTAAGGCTTTTTTTTCCGACAAAAAAACGACCATGTATATAAGGCTTTTTTTTCCGACAAAAAAACGACCATGTATAGTAAGGCTTTTTTTTCCGACAAAAAAACGACCATGTATAGTAAGGCTTTTTTTTCCGACAAAAAAAACGACTAAGGCTTTTTTTTCCGACAAAAAAACGACCATGTATAGTAAGGCTTTTTTTTTCCGACAAAAAAACGACCATGTATAGTAAGGCTTTTTTTCCGACAAAAAAACGACCATGTATTGTAAGGCTTTTTTTTCCGACAAAAAAACGACCATGTATAGTAAGGCTTTTTTTTTCCGACAAAAAAATGACCATGTATAGTAAGGCTTTTTTTTCTCGACAAAAAAACGACCATGTATAGTAAGGCTTTTTTTTCTTGACAAAAAAACGACCATGTATAGTAAGGCTTTTTTTTTTCGACAAAAAAACGACCATGTATAGTAAGGCTTTTTTTTCTGACAAAAAAACGACCATGTATAGTAAGGCTTTTTTTTTTCGACAAAAAAACGACCATGTATAGTAAGGCTTTTTTTTCCGACAAAAAAACGACCATGTATAGTAAGGCTTTTTTTCCGACAAAAACACGACCATGTATAGTAAGGCTTTTTTTTCCGACAAAAAAACGACCATGTATAGTAAGGCTTTTTTTTCCGACAAAAAAACGACCATGTATAGTTAGGCTTTTTTTTTTCCGACAAAAAAACGACCATGTATAGTAAGGCTTTTTTTTCTGACAAAAAAACGACCATGTATAGTAAGGCTTTTTTTTCTGACAAAAAAACGACCATGTATAGTAAGGCCTTTTTTTCTCGACAAAAAAACGACCATGTATAGTAAGGCTTTTTTTTCCGACAAAAAAACGACCATGTATAGTAAGGCTTTTTTTTCCGACGAAAAAACGACCATGTATAGTAAGGCTTTTTTTTCCGGCAAAAAAAACGACCATGTATAGTAAGGCTTTTTTTTCCGACAAAAAAACGACCATGTATAGTAAGGCTTTTTTTTCCGACAAAAAACGACCATGTATAGTAAGCCTTTTTTTTTTCCGGCAAAAAAACCGACCATGTATAGTAAGGCTTTTTTTTCTGACAAAAAAACGACCATGTATAGTAAGGCTTTTTTTTCTCGACAAAAAAACGACCATGTATAGTAAGGCTTTTTGTTCCGACAAAAAAACGACCATGTATAGTAAGGCTTTTTTTTCCCGACAAAAAAACGACCATGTATAGTAAGGCTTTTTTTCTCGACAAAAAAACGACCATGTATAGAAAGGTTTTTTTTTTCGACAAAAAAAGGACCATGTATATAGTAAGGCTTTTTTTTTCGACCAAAAAACGACCATGTATAGTAAGGCTTTTTTTTCCGGCAAAAAAAACGACCATGTATAGTAAGGCTTTTTTTTCCGACAAAAAAACGACCATGTATAGTAAGGCTTTTTTTTCCGACAAAAAAACGACCATGTATAGTAAGGCTTTTTTTTCCGACAAAAAAACGACCATGTATAGTAAGGCTTTTTTTTCCCGACAAAAAACGACCATGTATAGTAAGCCTTTTTTTTTTCCGGCAAAAAAACCGACCATGTATAGTAAGGCTTTTTTTTCTGACAAAAAAACGACCATGTATAGTAAGGCTTTTTTTTCTCGACAAAAAAACGACCATGTATAGTAAGGCTTTTTGTTCCGACAAAAAAACGACCATGTATAGTAAGGCTTTTTTTTCCCGACAAAAAAACGACCATGTATAGTAAGGCTTTTTTTCTCGACAAAAAAACGACCATGTATAGAAAGGTTTTTTTTTCCGACAAAAAAAGGACCATGTATATAGTAAGGCTTTTTTTTTCGACGAAAAAACGACCATGTATAGTAAGGCTTTTTTTTCCGGCAAAAAAAACGACCATGTATAGTAAGGCTTTTTTTTCCGACAAAAAAACGACCATGTATAGTAAGGCTTTTTTTTCCGACAAAAAACGACCATGTATAGTAAGGCTTTTTTTTTTCCGGCAAAAAAAACGACCATGTATAGTAAGGCTTTTTTTTCTGACAAAAAAACGACCATGTATAGTAAGGCTTTTTTTTCTCGACAAAAAAACGACCATGTATAGTAAGGCTTTTTGTTCCGACAAAAAAACGACCATGTATAGTAAGGCTTTTTTTTCCCGACAAAAAAACGACCATGTATAGTAAGGCTTTTTTTCTCGACAAAAAAACGACCATGTATAGAAAGGTTTTTTTTTCCGACAAAAAAAGGACCATGTATATAGTAAGGCTTTTTTTTTCGACCAAAAAACGACCATGTATAGTAAGGCTTTTTTTTCTGACAAAAAAACGACCATGTATAGTAAGGCTTTTTTTTCTGACAAAAAAACGACCATGTATAGTAAGGCTTTTTTTTCTCGACAAAAAAAACGACCATGTATAGTAAGGCTTTTTTTTCTGACAAAAAAAACGACCATGTATAGTAAGGCTTTTTTTTCCGACAAAAAAACGACCATGTATAGTAAGGCTTTTTTTTCCGACAAAAAAACGACCATGTATAGTAAGGCTTTTTTTCTCGACAAAAAAACGACCATGTATAGTAAGGCTTTTTTTTCCGACAAAAAAACGACCATGTATAGTAAGGCTTTTTTTTCCGACAAAAAAACGACCATGTATAGTAAGGCTTTTTTTTCCCGACATAAAAACGACCAAGTATAGTAAGGCTTTTTTTCTCGACAAAAAAACGACCATGTATAGTAAGGCTTTTTTTTCCGACAAAAAAACGACCATGTATAGTAAGGCTTTTTTTTCTGACAAAAAAACGACCATGTATATAGTAAGGATTTTTTTTCTGACAATAAAACGACCATGTATAGTAAGGCTTTTTTTTCTGACAAAAAAACGACCATGTATAGTAAGGCTTTTTTTTCCGACAAAAAAACGACCATGTATAGTAAGGCTTTTTTTTCTGACAAAAAAACGACCATGTATAGTAAGGCTTTTTTTTCCCGACAAAAAAACGACCATGTATAGTAAGGCTTTTTTTTCCCCGACAAAAAAACGACCATGTATAGTAAGGCGTTTTTTTTTTAAAAACATGACCATGTATTGTTAGGCGTTTTTTTTTTTTTTTTTTAACTACCATGTATAGTAAGCCGTTTTTCTTTTTAACAAAAACGACCATGTATAGTAAGGTTTTTTTTTTTCCTTCTAAACGACCATGACGGTTACGATCCGGGACGTGGGAGCCTGTGGACCCGAGTGCAAATACGTGAGGCAGGCAGAGTCACTTGGAGAGTCTTTAATCAAGCAACGTAGAAGTAAGCAGAGCAAGGCAAGGCGAGGAGAGTCCAAGCGGGAAGTGGATGATCCAGGCCGGTGGGCTCCGGTATACAGGCGAGTATGTGGCTTTTGCAGGTGCGGGATATCTCGGCAGCGAGTCGTGATCAGAACACGAGTCGAAACAAAGGCAGGACGGAGGCTGGATGCAACTGACTGTTGGAACAGTTAGCGTTGATCTGGCACATAAAAAATTATGATCATGTGTAGCCTACATGTCTGCGCTGGAGATTCATTTGCTTCCAATTTCTTCGACAAAATGGACGACATAATGAGCCACTACACAAGACAAAGTCCAAACAATTACCGTACACTGAAAATAAAATAAAATACATAGAGAAAACTTGGCAATTGCACTTTCAAGATTCACTCCAATATTATAAATAAGGAAGACCAATATTATCCTGGCTTTGAAAGTTAGCTATAGCATTAGCTATCAACGTTATCTTCTGAAGTTAATGATTACAATAGCTTCCAACATTAGCTTTCCATTAGTTAGCCTCACCATTACCACAATACACTTCAGGAGCTAATATTGAAGCTAACATTTGAAGCCATCATTAGCAGTAAGTTTGATAGCTCACTTTACAAGCCAACATCAAAAGCTAACATTGGAAGCTAATTTTGAAGCTATCATTGGGGCCACATGGTGAACATTAGCTCCCGACATTGTTTTCAAAATCATCACAATGGTCAATTCCCACGCGGTCACCATGACGACACAGGTAGCGTGTGCCCTCTCAACTCTCCACCGCCACTAGAAAGAGTACAATTTGTCTCTAAAAGTCAAATTATTTCATGGTTTTGTATTTGTTAGTATCCTTCCACATATACAAGACATGTACATACACTACTGTGCAATATTCTTGGAACGCTGCAGTATTGTTACCAAGACAGCACTTTCCTTATTTTGCTTGTTGCATTATTTTATTGTAAATATTTGGTACTATAACCTTCATGTGTGCCCTGTAGATGTATTTGCTTCCAATTTCTTCATCCATATGTGTGTAAATGGCAATAAAATTGCACCACTACGTTGCCATGGAAACTTCACACAACCAGTTGTCTTTGTTATTTTATTGAACAGTTGTTGAAAACGAAGAATTATACATAACTAAGGAAATATGAGTTGATATACATTTTGTTCAAAAGGGAAAGAAAAAGTGTATTATTCCAGAATCAAAGTATCTTATTGAAGAAGAATTAAAGTGTTTGTGATGAACACTTCGTCCCCGTACCAGGCAGGTCACAACACAAAGTTTCATTCAGAACATTTTTTTTTTTCTCGTTCATCTCATTCAAGGTGACTTACGGTGACGAGCCAATCAATTCTTTGCTCGCTTTCCTGCCAGAGGAAATTCAAAGATGGACGTGGGTGAGTCACTAACGCAACGAGAACAAAGTGCAAACATCGCATCTTACTTTTCTTGCAGATGAAGCCTTTCTTCACTTCACAGTCGTCCTCCTCCCATTGGCCGTTGACGGCGAGGAAGGAAAGACAGCGTTCGACGCCGTCGTAATGAAGGCCGTCTGAAGAAGACAGGAAGAAATCGGAATCTTAAGCGCCCCATTTCTCCACGTTGTCGCCTTCAGACATGCGTTAGCTAGCAAGAACCTGCGCTCCAGCGCATGTACGCCATCCGGGATCCGTCGCTCCACTGCCAGGAGTTGGGGGTCCAGGAGTTGCCGTCCATCCACAGGGAGGTCTCGTTCCAGCACCCCTGAAGGGAGTCTACGGACAAAAGTCAATTTTGTCCCCGCCGTGCCAACTTAAGATCGGTTTTGCTCCCAAAAGGCAAAGTGAAGCTAAGCGACTGGTCGCGTTACCTTGCAGGAAGGTCTGCTCCTTGAAGTCGGCGATTCTGAGCAGGTCCCCGCCCTTGGCCGTGCATACCCGACGCGCGTCGTCCCAAGTTATCCAGTAATTGTTGTTGAAAAGGTAACAGAAGTCGTCGGAGGGGTTGCCCGCCCACCAGCCGCAGTCGTCAGTCCAAACTGCAATCAAAACGCCATTTGACAAAGTCATATACTGTACGCGTGTCTGCTGTTGTGTGTCACGTCACCTGGTTTTTGTGGAGGAACGGGCGCCGAGCCCCTGGCTGTAAAAACGGACACAATGCATATCAAATATGAGCACATTGGGAGAATAATGAAAGCGATAATAACTTCCAGACCTTTTTTACAGATGAAGTTGCTTGCCGCATTGCAGTTGGCAATACACATGCCTCCATTGATGTCATGCATCTTCAAACACTGGGAGATGTTCAAGGCCGACAAGCTGAAAGGGCGTCGAGGGTTTTCGTCCTGTTCATCATTAACATACACTTGAAAAGGTGACTTTTCACATTAGAGTATGGTAAAATTATATTACTTTTTTTTTTTTAAATACTATAATTTCTGCACTGTAAAATGACCACTTAACTCATTTGCTCCCAAACACGTATAAATACGTTCTATTTTAAATGTTTTAAGTCTCCCAAAGACGTATTTATACGTTTTTTTCCCCCTTTGGCGAACTCATACAGAAGGCTTTGATGCAGCCTTTCAACTGCAAAGAACGGTTGCAGAAATGGTAGTTATTACACAAACGGCCAGCAGGTGGCAGCAGAGCAAAGGAGATCAACCAGGGCCATGTAGAAAAAAAAGCTGAATTACTTACAATTTTAAATAGATTTGTGAAAACTGATGAAACTTAGCTCTCTTCTAATGCTAATTGCTGCAACACGGAAACAGATAGAAACATACTTTTTTTTCCTGATGAAAGAAAAGACTTTAATCTTTCTTTTGCTTTTATAGCAATTCAACACAATATTCTGTGGGCCTTGCAAAATCAGTCAAAATCCAGTAAAACAGCCGGAGCGAACGGGATTGCTTCTGTGAAAACGGCGGCGAGTGAATGAGTTAAATGGTGGGAAGAAAGAACATTGACATTTAACGTTGGCAAGAAAACATTCCTATGACAAAATAGTTGAAACATGATACATTTCCTTTTTAACATTGGAAAAATAAAGTTTTAACATTAGCACCAGTAACGTCAAACAGCCATGGCGGAATGGAATGAAAAAAAAAAAAAAAAAAAAAGAACAAAGACTCCGAATCAAATGACAACTTGATTGATCCTGCTGTAAATGTTTCACTTACTAGAGCTGTTCCATCACTAAATGTATTCTTCTGTCCATTAGAACCCGTCAATCCAATCCAATACCATTTGTGTCTGTGACCTCCTTCACGCACTGAGACCACGTGATCTTCACGCAAGGAGAACATGAGCTTTAATTAGTACAAGAACAGCAACCGAATTTGTGGATGTTGTGCAGCTTGTGCGGGAAAGTCAAAGCGACATTTTAGTCTTGGCGCTTACCTGTCAAGAATTTGTACTCGCCCCACGAGTGGATGCTGATCAGGTGACTTTTCCTTCTGATGCAAAAATCCTCGGCATCCTGCCACACTTTTTTCTCGGTTTTATTGTCAAAGTAATAGCAAAAACCACGGTATGACACTTCATCAGGGTCGCAGCCGGAATCTAACGGTCGTAATGAGAAAATCACGGCGGGACAGAAAAGTAGAGCATCAGTGCAGGTTGACTCAAGGACTTCAACTTTAAAAAAATAAATAAGTCGGAATTCAACTGTTATGAAAATAAAATAGCCCATCACAAATGAACGTTGACTCACCAGAAGTCGCGCATGCGTAAAGGGCGAGCAGCGCCTGCACAAGCCATCGTAATGCGTCCATCTTCAGCGTCCCCTGGTGGCGGCTAATGGGACCAGTTCGGCATATGGCGAGAGAGGTGATTCGTTTGCGGTTCACCGAACAGGAAGGCGAGTTTCAGCGAGAACGGCGTGTTCGCTTACGTCAACGTCGTTGCGCTCTCGTGGCCTTTATGTCAAAGTTGTAGAAGCCCACCTATGAGGGCAAATAAAGGAATGACGGCCCATAACGTTGCCCTTTTAAAAAATAAATAAATAAATAAAATGTAATAGACATGACGCATTAACGGACCAATGACGTCATGAAAGTTTAAACTGTAACGTCATAACTTTTGGCCAGCATGTGATGCCTTATCGCAATATTTACGTAAATGGATAGGTTAAAAAAAAATAAAAAAATAAAAACTCTCCATCAGTCCTGCTTATATTAACTATTGGATGTAATGATTGGACAGAATCAAATGCCATCAGTCTGTGTTGAACTGCTGAAGGAAGATTTAATGTTATGTTCAGAAGAAGTGAAATGTTGATTATGTTACAGGACAGAACCAGGAAGCGCTTTTCCGGCCTGCTGTTGTAACTTTTATCATGTACACTACAGAATGTCACTTGACCCGCTGTTAGAAGCTTTAATGTTGATTATGTCTACACAAACAGCACCGGTGATATCCGGTGACAAGATGTTGAACGACATCATGAGCCACAACACAAGACACTGTCCAAACAATTACAGTACACTGAAAATAAAATAAATAAATAAAAAGGAGAACTGCGCGATCGCGCCATCTAGTGGTTAGAAGCAATATTGTCACTGAAATGTTCACACACTACCTCTATCGGCACCATCAAAATCAAGACTTTCAATGGCTTTTTGTCAGATTCTTTACATTTAAGGACCGTACCAGTGTTTTCATTGATAATTACAACATTCACACCTTCCTGCTTGGTGGATCACCAACTTAAAGGTGAGGCAAAGCCAAATGATTGTCATTCATAAATCTTATAGGGTGCAGTTAATTTTTATTAGTTAATATAAACATGAAATAACAGCCATGTCACCATGATATGCTCTAATGACTTTTTTTTTTGTTTGTTTATTAACCACAAATATTCCAATTGTGTCAGCTTTAAGAGACAGATTGAAACACTAGTACGGTCCAGTTTGAAACTATAGCTCAGTCATCTGTTATGAGCCTACCAAGAAAAGCCCTTTTTTGGTTGACATTGTTGCATGTTTATCAGCTGTACATTAATTAGCAGTTAGCGCCGATACTAAATTGTTGTCTTAATTGAGCACCCTGCCACATAATTTACCAAAATTTTGCACATGCTGATCGGCCATCTTTAATTTGGCCTTTTGTTGGGAAGCAAGGCATCCACCAATCAGAGTTCACATTTTCTCCGGTGGTCCCATGGCACAGGTGGTAAGCCAACGAGGCCTCAATCAAACCGTTACCTGCGAATGGTGTGTGTGTTTTGCTTGTGTGTGATGTCCGATGTCGTTGCTTTCCTCCCCTCGTCGGACGTTTTGCGAATCGACCCGGGTGACATTGTCGATCCAGCTACGGAAGCGGCTGACGCGTGTGTAAAGGGCAGGTGAGGACGGGTCCGCGCAGCCGTAGCTCCCGGCGACAACTCCCGCCAGCGCCCACCGCCCGGCCTCGCCCTGACACAGCAGGCCGCCCCCGGAGTTGCCACGGCAACCGTCACCGCTGCCGTGGAGCAGGCTGGTGTCCGGGGGGCTGCCGGCGCAAACGGTGCCGTGGCTGGAGAAGCTGTCACCGTGACGCTTCTTGCATTGCCATGACGACATGACGGGAACCCACGACGCCAGGACAGAGTCTAGGACAGAGAAACATCAATACAATTATAGAAATATCATTAAAAAAAAAAAAAAGACCTTCCAAAGTTACCCAACATTAGCTTCAAACATTAGCTTTTGAGATTAGCTTCCAACATTAGAGCTAAGAAAGACCAACTTTAGCTTTCAAAATTAGCAACATTTTCCGTTAGATTTCAAGATTCAATTCAAAGGTTACCACTAATGAAATTGAGGATGAGCAATATTATCGTACAAGGTTATCTTTAAAATTAGCTCTCACTGTTAGCTGTCTATGTTAGCTTTTGAGGATAGCGTCAGCATTACATCTAACATTAGCTTCTCACACTAGCTTTTGATTTGAGTTAGTTAAGTAAGTTTCCACTATTAGCTTCCAACATTAGCTTTCGGGATTAGCAATGTTAGCTCAAAAGAAGACCAACAGTAGTTTCCAAAATTGGCATAAATTTTAGATTCCAATGTTAGCTTTCAAGATTCACTCACATAATTAAGGAAGACCAATATTAGCTTGGCTTTCAAAGTTAGCTATAGCATTAGCTGTCAACATTATCGTCTTAAGTTAACGTCAAGCTGACGTGAGCTACCAACATTAGCTTGTGTTTCTGAAGTTAGTCTCACCATTACCACTACATTACACTTCAGGAGCTAATATTAAAGCTAATATTTGAAGCCATCATTTGCACTAACTTTGATAGCCAACATCAAAAGCTAACGCTGGAAGCTAATTTTGACGCTATCATTGGGGGCCAGGCGGCGAACATTAGCTTCCGACATTAGCATTAAAATCATCACCATCCCACCTGATCCCCTGTGAAACCCACCCGGTGTGCTCCACCGTGTGGTCACCATGACAACACAGGCAGCAGGTGTGCTGGTGTGGTCGTCATCAGGCAGGCAAGCAGCGTTCACGTGGGGGTCAAAGGTGAAGCAGTGACCCTTCTGGGCGCCGGGCAGCTTGAGCAAGGCCAAGTCGTGACCTCCGCTTTGACCTTTGAACTTCTTGTGGACCACCACGCGCTCCGGGGTCAGGGCCCGCTCAGAAGCCCCTAACCGCAACACGTACTTGGACGGCTCCGTTCCAAATCTGATGTACATTACAAAAGCAGGAAGATGATGTTTATCACAAGTATTTTTGCTGATACTTTTTGGTGCGGGTGTGTGTGTGTGTTACCTGGCGAAACAGGTGGCGGATGTGAGCGCCCAGCAGGAGCCAATTAGAGTGGCGCTGCAGAGAGGGCCGCCATCTTGACTTTGGGACTGAAGCCACACAGACGCCTGCCAAGGCCACGACGACCTGCAACATTATATAGAGTAGATTTTTTTTTTTTTTTTTTTTCATCCAGATTTTTTTGTTCTTTTTAAACTGTCAAATGCAGCAAAGTAAGGTCATAAAGAAACATTTCATTTTATATCCTGTATTGGTTACAGTTGCAGTTAGGATCCACCAGATGGAGCCAAACTGCAAACTAGTGGTTATTCCACTCACCTAAGCATGTTGCTGGTCTCCCCACCCTCCTCTTGAACTTTCCTGACCCCGCAGCTGGCCTCCAGGCGGTGGACTCGAACTGTCAGCTCGTGCGTCGAGGCGTCACACTTGACCCCGGCTGCTTGCCCGCGCTTGCAGCCCAGGATGTTAAGGCCCAGAGAGGGACACTCGCCAAGGAACTCCTCCTTGCCAGTGCACCTCACTTGGTCCAGGTGGACCGGCCCTTTGCCCTGCCCGAAGCCACCAGCCGCCAGAGCTCCGCCACTGGTGAAGAAGGAAGATCAACGTTAGCTTCCAATGTGACCTAGCCAGAGAGCTAAGCAAGACTGAACGTCCAAGACTTCAAAAAATAAGATTCTTCAAGCTATTGAATGCAGAAAATTAAATTCTGAATGTGCACATGACCTCAAGTCCACACACAGAAAAATTCAAACCTGAATCCAGTCTGAAAACTATTGGCTAGAGGCTTGCAGGAGTGCCCACTGTGAACCGCTAATCTACCAATTTGAATATGTTTCAATCATAAATGGTCAAATAAAAAAGGCTATTGTAAAGATTTTTGGCCAAATTGTTGCAGAGTAGCTTCCAACTTTACATTCAAATGTTAGCTTCCCTTTTTAAACATTTTTATTTGAGATATTTCAGCTTCCAACTTTACTGGTAATGTTAGCTTCCAACGTTGTTAGCGTTAAGAATAACAAAGATAGCTTCAACATTAGCTGCCAACATGAGTCTAAAGTTAGCTTCTGTTACCTCTCACGTTAGCTTTAACTGTTAGCTTGTAAGCTTGAGGGGAACCGTTAGCTTCAACACTAGTATCAAGTTCAACATTAGCTTTTTCTTTAGTTAGCCTCTATATTGACTTCATTGTTAGCTTTGTATGTTAGATTATGAAGTTAGTTTTGCAAGCTAACATTGAAAGCTAAAGCTGAAAGCTAGCATTTGAAACTTCATCTGCTATATTGCTTGTCACCTGTGGCCCAGCTGCCTGCACACTACGACGGCGTTGAGGTCGTTCCACCCCGAGTCACAGATCGTCCCCCAGTCGCCATGGAGATAGACCTCCACGCGCCCCTCCTTCCTGTTGACGCCCCCGGCGAGACGCAGCAGTGGACCTGACAATATTCAGAAAAATATCATGAGCTTTGTTTGTAGAAGGGCAAAGAAGCATGCAACCAACCTATTTTGTTTGTATTTTTCATGACTTCTCTTTTGTTTGGTGGCTTTAGTTTTCAATTGAGTGTACCTATTGAAGTGTCCCGTACACAACCGACCCTCCTCACCTGTGGACGGCGCGACGACGGGCACGTCGTTGGACTCCTCTTCAGGCTTTCCTCTGCAGCGCACGCCGACGTCCTCGGCGTGGGAGCAGTCAGTGCGGCCCCAGATGCCGTGGCGGCAGTCCAGCAGGGACGTCTCGGAGCCGTCGCAGTGGACGTCGTCCAGCAGGATGAGACCAGCGCCCTCGCCGAACAAACCGTCCGACACCACCTCGGCGTGACCCCTTAGTAGAGAGAAAAAAACTTAGTATATTGTATTAAAGTTAACTCCTGCCATTATTATTTATGTGGCTGTTTGCTGAGGTTTTTTTCTATCTCTCTTCCTTTTTAAGTTTTAATTTGTAGTCTACCTGTATCCGAGTTGTCCACACACCACCTGGGCGTGCTGTTGCGTCCAGTGGTCGTCACACACCGTCCCCCAGTCGCCGTTGTGGAGCACCTCCACGCGGCCCTCCCAGGGACTGTCGCCCCCCACCAGACGCACCACCCCATCTGAAAGTGTCAAACCACCACATTTAGCCCACTTTCAACATTAATGACCATGTTTTTGTTGCGATTTTATAAGCGTACATTGTTAACTGTACCAGTCCATCACCACAGCTGTTTTTCCGCTGAGTAATGATTTATTGATGTGCGCAGGATATAAATAGAAACTTTTAAGGCTGAGTGTGTGTGTGTGCGTCATGCCTGTGTAAGGGCTGCAGGAAACTCCGGCGTCCTCCATGTGGTCGCAGTTGTGCTGCTCCCAGTGTCCGTGCGGACACTGATCCAGGAACAGTTCGTTTCCCGTGCACTTGACGGCGTCCAGCAGGATGGGACCCGAACCCTGACCGAAGTGAGCCCATGACCACGCCTTGGCCACGCCGCTTGCATGCACACAATCACAATCAACACACACTAAATATTGTTGGGTTGTTTTAAATTAAAAAAAATAAATAAATAAATAAATAACTAAATAATAATAAAAAAAATAAATAATAATAATAATAATAATAAAAACTCATATCCATAAAAAAAATACAAGTAAAAATACAAAAAAAAAAAGATTCAAAAAGTAAAAATAAATATGGAAATAAAAATACAAAAATATATACATAGAATTAATCAAATAAAAACGCTCTGCTCTCACATTTATTACATGCTGCAGAAGCTCTGTCAAGATGAAATATTATTCAAATGAGGGGGCGGTTCTAAACGTTCAATTGAGCTGGTCGGCGAACAAGGAAGTCTCGCCGGCTTGCATGGAGAGCTCCAGCAATGGACTACTATCTTGTCCACTGCCACGTCACCACAACTTGCGACTAGAGTTGCTCGACAACAAATCCAATCAAATAAATGTGAGCGCAGAGCATTGTTATTTATTGTCTGTTATTTCACTTTATTTATTTTTGTATTTATTTCTACATTTATTTTTTGTAAATCAGATTTTTTTTTATTTTTATATTAATGTTTGATTTATATACAGTATATATTTATTTATTTATTTATTTATTTATAAATCTATTTTTATTTATTTATTTATTTATTTATAAATCTATTTTTATTTATTTATTTTTAATTTTGTCAGTTTTGGTCCATAGATTTTTTTATTTATTTTTTTAATAAATAACCCAGCATTGGTTCAGTTCCTTTTGGACCCCAATGCTCGGTTACGATTTGGGTTGCTTTGAAACCCAGCCGTTTTATTTAAAAAAAATAAATAAATGTATTTGAATCGTTAAATGAAAGTAGCAAATATTGCAAGATTCTTAATGTACCTGAAGCCCAACTGCCGGCACACCACCTCCGCGTCTCTGTCGTCCCATTGGTCGTCGCACACGGAGCCCCACCTCCCGCCGTGGAAGACCTCCACGCGTCCTTCAAAGTCTTCCTCACCTCCGACCAGGCGTAGCGGAGATCCGCTGCCTAGTAAATGACACGTTAGACGTATCACACCTAACAGTCTTTTGCAAGTATAACAATGTTTTTTGTTTGGTGTCTTTTATTTCGAAAATCAAATTTGCATTGGTGTACATTTGGAAATGGAAATCATATTTAAAAAAAAAAAAAAAAAAAGTCAGTGAAAGTTTGCAAACATCAATGTCAATTTAAAGTCTCCAATGAAACTTGCGTATGAAACATCAAACACGATTTAATTATTCGATAATGTATTTGTGTGTGTAAATCTGTCTGACCTTCAGGAGGCGCACACAGGACGGCCGCCTCGTTTCCATGGTTACAGTCCCCGGTGACGAACGTCCTGCTCCTGCAGGCGCTCACGCCGTTCTCGTCGCCACGGCAACCCAGACGCTCAAAGTGGAAGAGGCCGGAACCCGAGGCGAGCTGGGAGTGCCGCAACGCCGTGCCGATGTCGCTGCACCCCCGACGAAAAACCCCACACGGTGAGAACGGCGTCCCGGGTGTGGATGCTACGAGACCGGCGGGTCTTACCTTAAGCCCACCTGCCGGCAGACCACGCCGGCGTCCCGATCGGTCCAGTGAGAGTCGCACACCGCCCCCCACTGGCCGTTCAGGTACACTTCAACGCGCCCGCTGTTGGACGATGAGCCGCCGACCAGCCTGGCGGCACCTAACCGACAGGGAGGTGTGAAGGTATGTAAACGTCAAAGACAATTACAAACTTCAATGTTTTTTGGTAAAACATCAAAGGCAACTTAAATCCTTTGATGGAACTAAAATCTTTTCACAAACATTGACAATATACTGCCTTCATATTTTATTATATTCTTTTTTTTAGGCATTTAGAGCCTTCAAACAACCGGTCGTTTTGGGAACATCAAAGACTGTTTAAAGCTTAAACTGACAGGCTTTTTAATACTTCAAAGACTTTTTTTTTGTAAACATCAAAGATTTTAAATCCTGTGATGGAACGAACATCTTAAACATTACAGCCTTTTTTTTTTTTTTTAAAGGAGTTTACAACCTTCAAACAACCGGTGTTTTTGAAATCAAAGACAATTTAATGCTTAATCTGACAGCTTTTTAAAACATAAAGGACTGTCTTTTTGTAAACATCAAAGACAATTTAGAGCTCAAACGTAACATCTGTTTGAACATCAAAGACAATTTACAGTCCAAAGAATTACAGTCTTTGAGGAAACGGTAAAGTCTTTTGAAAAGATCAAAGACTAATGAAAGAAGTATGTTTCATAAATAATCTTTGAAAATAAATGATGAATTAAGTCTTCAAACTTAAAAGACCATCTTCTCGTATCAAAGACCATCAAAATCTAACAATTGAATTTTTGTAATCTGAATCAACACATTATTGTAAAAATCAAAGACGACTGAAAGCGACATATTTGTTAACATCAAAGAGTTTTGGTGTCTTTGATGTTTACAAAAAGCATCACTTATTCAAACCTTTGTGGAAAAACTACATAATGTTTTTTGTAAGCATCAAAGACAATTCTTTGCGTCCAGTGATGATATATTTTTCAAGGACAATTTCTAGTCTCCGTTGACGCTAACTCAAAACAGAAGCGTTGCGGTTGCCGTACCCTGGTGACAGTCGCAGTAGGCCCATCCGATGGCGCCAGAGTTCTGCCGGAAAAAGCACCAGGGGTTGGACTCGCGGTCCGGGTTCCGGCAGTAGCTGTGCTCGCCGAGGCCGCGGCCCGGGTACTGCACCACATAGTCGGGGAACTCGGTCCACTTGAGGCACGGGGCGCCCGAGTCCGTCTGGGACACGGTGCCGTTGTAGTAGCCCAGCTCGGTGAAACCCTCGGAGCAGGACAGAGGGACTGGGGAGGGGTGGATGAAGACATGAAAAGTGAGCTCTAATATTTTTGAATGAGCTCCAATATGAATACACGTGAAAACCTTTTTGACAATCTTCTTCATGTGACCTTGCTCTTTGGTGTTTCTTGCAGTGTTTTGTTTTTGTTTTTTTGTTCTGAGGCCAGACTGCAGCGAAACTGTGATTAATGGCGGACGCGCTTCGCTAACCAGCAGCAGTCTTATCATATTCACGCACACACAAGATAAGACGAAGCACAGAAGGGGGACGGAAGCGAATCGGAGCGAAACAAGAAAAGAAGAACCAAAAGCGAACATCAATAGAAAGAATCGTTTTGGGGTGCAAAGTTAACGAGGATTTAGTGAAGAACTCCACAAAAGGTTTTGCGACCATTTGTTGTTGTAGCGCAGACACGTAACACTGTTCTGATTTTGGCAGCAGCTTGTGTCCCGTTAGAATACGACCGTTTGCGTATCACTCGGCTATCTTCTTGTACTTCATCATTAATTCATGTCAGGCTGCTCCAATAACAAAGTACAGTGTGAGCGCAACTTTTAAGTGGTAAAAAAAAAAGAAACTATTCTTGTTTTAGATTTCAAGCTGTGCTTCACTCTGACTTTAAAGGGGACAAATAATTGTGTGTGTGGAATGCCTGGCTAACCAAAAGAGTGTGAAAGGAATCCAAGTCTTGCACATCCGACCCACTGTGATGTAACAATGCAGCGCATTAGCATAACGACCAACGCCACGCTGACTTTCACACCCAATGACACAATCAGATGTGGGGGTGGGGGGTGTCGGGGGATAGGAATTAGTAATTTAGCTCAGAATTTTTTTTTTTTTTTTTAAATGTATAGCATAATTGTTTATCAATTATTTTTAAATAGTTATATAATTTTACATGTCCCTTTACTGTTAATACAACTAATGACCAAAAAATAAAGAATCATTTTTCTACTAACTATGGCAAACTTGTTCATGAAATTATCCCATTCAATTAAAAAACAAAAAAACAAAACGTGTGATCATCTAACCATCTATTCATTTGAAAGTGCAATTTAAATGACATTTTATACTAATTAAAGCGTATTTTTTGTAAAACAAATTAAACAAAATGTAATATATTAGTAATAATAATAATAACAACAACAACAACAACAACGACGACGACGACAAAAAGAAGCCCTTTTCAAATCCGGGTCAAATTTTTTTGCTTAAGGCTCTTTTTTTTCATGAAATTCAAATTATTCAAATTTTTCAAATTATTATTATTATTATTGTTATTATTATTATTATTATTATTATGTAATAATTGTAGTTGAAAATTTGTATTAAAAAAATCCTACGGGAAAAAAAAACATTTTTCTTGTACATGAAATTTGCATTTAAAATCAAATTACAGTGAATTAAAAAAAATACATAAAAAAAATGCATTTACTACTATAACCTTAATTTAAACAAAAAAAATATCAAAATATTTTTTTCTAATACTACAGTCTAAGGTATTTGAAATCCTACTAAATTATAAACAAAATACATTAAAATAATATAAATGCATTAACATGTTTTATTATGCTTTCATTTTTGTGCATTCATTTACGCAACTGTGGGTAATGAATTTTTAGATTAAAGCCCATATTTTTTTCTTGATTAACAGACTTTTAAAAAAAAAAAAAAAAAAAAAAAAAGAAAATCTTCCACCTCCCCCATTCTACCAAACAGTCTCGCTCTCCATCATCGCCACGACAACAGCCCTCTCCTCCATCGCCATGGGAACACTCAGCCTCCCTGCTCGTATAATCCATTTCCCCGCCACAAAGCACATTTGACACGCTCCACACTTGCTCTATTAAGGGGGGGTATTTAGTTTGGGGGATGCGTTGTATTTGAGGGTGTTTATCCACCACACACCAATAACCAAAATGTGTATTAACAGCTGCAGTGGCAAATACCTGCAGGTGTACAGCAAACTGCGTGTGAAAGCCTTCACGAGCTCCTTGCCCTACTCCCGTCACCCCCCCTCCCCCTTTTCAACGTACGTCATGCCCCCCCTTCCCTAACACACCCCCTCTCAAAGGGAAGAGATAAATTAAAAAATGGTGGCAGGCTTCCAGCTGCAGGGGAAGGAGAAAGAAGAGCTTCCTCGTGCCCAAACAAAGCAAGAATAGGAAATGGCGGCGAGGTGAATTGGGGGGGGTTACAGAGAGCATCATGGGATGCGTCCGCTCACGTACCTGAGTTCTGCACCTCGTTTAAGTACGTGTCGTCAGCCACCACCTGAACACACAGACAAGAAATTAGAGTGAAAAATACACCATTTGTATAGAAGTGGAAAAATGTGCTGTGGTCTGACGAGTCCACATTTATTTTTTTGTCGTTTTTAATCTTTTAATTTGTATTTTATTTTTTCATTTTTATGTTGTAATTTCTCAAAAGTACTCAAACCACAAAGTACATTGGCGTATCATTCCAATACAATGCACACCTGCACACGCATACCAGCGCAGCTCTAATAGCACGGGGGCAGGAACATGTGACCCGTGCTGGTGCGAACACAGGCGGCAATTTCGCCAATCATGTCAACCGCACGCCTCCGTTACCAACCTAATGCGCTGTGATGCGCTTGCACCTGCTACCTCCAGGCACGCGAAAGCACCTGATTCAAGTTCAACTTCAACAAGGTCCCACAGGGGAGCTAGACTGAATTTAACATAAAATAAAAAGAGAACATAATTAAAATTAAATTGATTTAATTTAGATTAATTACTATGAATATTGCATTCATGTATTATGATCATTTAAATATAAGTTAAAAATATTTTGTGCACTTGCATCTAAACAAGAACAAAAAATAAATTGACATGACATTTAAAAGCAAATTAAAAATAAAGTAAACTTAATCACCAAAACTATTTTTACTGACTCAAGTGAATTGAATTATTTTACATTTAAAATGACTGAATTAATAATAAAAAATAAAAAAAAGTAAAACGAAATTGAGACCTTAAAAATATTTTGATAACATTTGATTTTTAAATCATGATTTACATTTTTATTTAAAAAAAATAAAATAAAAAAAAGACATTCCTCCCAAAGCTATATTTAAGTGTCAATTACGTACTTTAACTATTTTAATCATACGAATTTACAATAAAAATATTCAAATTAAGTAAGATATTTGCACATTACCCCAAAAAGTGTTGCATATATTTATTAAATAGAAAAAATACACTTAAAAGGGACCGTTTACTTACTTAGCCATTTTTTGCAGTCAAACATTAATATTTTGCCTATAATAAGTTTGACATTTTCATTATTTTTCATGTACAATTAGTACCTTTAAAAACACATTTTGCAACTTGCTGTCGACTGAAAATGATATCACAAGGGCTCAGGTAACCAATCACAGCTCAGCTTGTGAATGTCACATGACCAAACCTAGAAAACAGGTGAGCTGTGATTGATTATCTGAGCCCTTGTGATGTCCTTTTCAGTCGACAGCAAGTTGCAAAATGTGCTTTCAAAGGTACTAATTGTACATGAAAAATAATGAAAATATCAAATTTATTACAGGCAAAACAATGTTTGACTGCCAAAAATGGCTACCAGTAAATAAGTATCCCTTTAAAAGACAATTATGACTATTTATATATACACACTTGAAATAAAAATGGCAATTAATAGCACAGAAAAATAAAAATAATGAATTTCCATACCACCCTTAAAATACATAATTTAAAGAAAATAATTACATTTTAAGTAGTCGTGATATGTGTCTCAGTTGGTTGAGCGGCTCGCCCACTGACTGATAAGTTGGTGGTTTGACTGCCTTTGACTTTTGAAGTGTCCTTGGGCAAGACACTAAACCCAAAATTGCTCCAGGTCGGTATTGTAAATAAATTGTTCGATTTACTTGGTCAAATAAAGACTCAATAAATCAAAATGACTCAATAAAGTCTCTTGAAATGAAATATGAGGAGGCAAAGCATGTTGAAAGTCAAACTAATGTGCGTTCATTTGTCGAAACATCTCGGCTGTGTTGTGCTGCTGTTGTCTTCATTAACTTCGATGTGGAAATCTGCTCGTCTGCCGGCTTCTATTTGGCGAGTATCATTAATTCCCCGCACCCTGTTCTCCGCTAATGATTCAACGCACACACATACACACTTGTACAACACGAGCAGCAAAGCGCAAATGAATGTTATCTCCTGATTAATTGATTCCTTGATCATTTTTTCATGCCGTCTCAAAAGCAAAGTCAAACATTTTGGAGCAGAAGGTGACAGACTGTGACTGACTTGTGTCATTTGCTACCGCTCGCATCACAACAATGGGGTCAACCGGGAGGAGGAGGAGGAGGAGGAGGAGGATCTCCAACCGAGAGCGTTCAAAAGCGTAAATGTCACCTTAATTGGCCCACGTGCAGAATACATGAGGACAAGGTGAGAAACTACTGTAGCACGTACTTAAAAATAAAAAACAAAACAAAAAAAAAACTGAAGAAAATAAGAACGGAAAATCAAAGGAAAAAAAAAAAAAGGAAGAGTTCTGTTTTCATTGACAAATTCGGTCACAAGGCTCGTTTCACAATTTGGCAGATTGCTCTGCACCACGCTGGGCATTCTGTGAATATACGTCAGGAGGAAAGACAATTTGGTGGCTGAAAGTCGACAAGCACGCCTGCTGGAAACACGTCCAACTGTTGGCGCAGGTAGTTTAACGCGAATGTTGGTGAATTTGTTAGACACGTTGCGCCACATTTAAAGGCAATGAGAGAAACTGCGTTGCTGTACACACCCACAACGGCGCAAAGTATGTTTTCTTTTTTAATACGCCAGCTTCAGTATCAGAAAAATTGTCAGTCTGCCTGGAAAAAAAAATACCAGAAAATGAACAGCATGCTTTCAGAAATAGAAGAAAATAGAATACATTCAGAAACAGAAGAACATAACAAAATAAGGTAATAGGCAATATGCATTAAGACAGAAGAAATTCACTGTAAAAAAAAAAAAAAAAAAAAAAAAAAAAAAAAAAAACTGAAAAAAATAGACCACATGTTCTGAGAAAAAAATAAAGAAACAAAAGAAAATAAATATTGTCTATATACACATGATGGGGCAAAAAACAGCTGAGAGACATGGCTAAAAATTGTCAACAAAAATACAACATGGAAAAAACAAAACAAAAAAAAACTATAGTGTGCATGGAAATATGGAAGAAAATAGCCATTTTGTGCAGACTAAAAAAAATCCACTATCTCCATACAAACAGGAAAAAAAGATCAATAATGTAACAAAATACATAGAAAGTAGAGTCATACAGTAGATCAATACAGAAGATAATTATCCTCTGTTCCTCATTCTCTCCATTCATTTGACAGAACAAGCATCATCATCATCATCATCATCCTCAATTGACATATATACACATAATGAACACAAGTGCATGTAAATGTGATCAAAGGGTGGCGATCGTACCTGCGCACGCATCGGCAAGGGCAGCCCGAGGCAGGCTGCGCCGATCAGGCACAAGAACCAGCGGCTGATCGGTGACATCTTTTCCTGCCTGGCGTGTCCGCGGCAGGCACACAACAACGCGCGGCGAGTGACGATGAGGAGGAGGATGAGGATGCTGGTGGTGGTGGGGCTGCTTGGGGAGAAGTCTAAAGCGAGCAGAGGGTGCGGCACCAGAAGGGGATGCAAGACTGCGCACACACATCCAATCTGGATGGGAATTGTGTTGAGCTCTGCAGAAAACACCCTCTCCCCCCTACGTCTTTCTCTCTCTCTCCCCCCCTCTTGTGTGTACGTGTGCTTTTAGTGGGAGACGAGGACTTGTCACTTCACTATATAAAACATGTAATTTATGACCCTGAATATATTTGCATTCATTAAACCAAAATGGCTGAGTTGAAGGGGCTGAGCTTTGGTACTGTAAATAGCCACTTAATGGACACTCATTCATGAGTACTATATGGCGCATTTTACATCAAATACGTGTAACAAAAAAATGAGGCGACTCGAATTGTCAGTGGTCAAAGCAATCTGACAAAAAAATAACACTAGGAAAATTAAACAATGGAAATCCGACAGTGCTTATGGATTCAACAGAATTATTAAAAAGAAAAAAAGAAAACTTTAAACCAAGGTGTGTCCTCTAATTAGCAACACAGGCGTCTTCAAACTTGTAAACAATCAGTCAGTCTATTTCAATGGCAGGAAATGTGCTGTGCTTTTTATAATTATATATTTTTTCTAAATTATTTTTCCACCTTCTGTTTTATTATTTTAACTTTTTTATTTATTGTATTATTTTCTGTGTTTTAACATGCAGTCGGGACCTCTGCGCATACTCATAGTTCGTTTTTTTTTTTCTTTAAATATTTCTATTCATTTATTTTCTCCCAAATTTCTGTGGAAAAATATATATTGAATTTTTATCAGTGTTTTTGGAGGATTTTTAAAAACTATTCCCCCCCCCCAATGCATTTCAATGGTTGACAATTATGAATTTTTGTTATTCGTGGCCTCGCCCAGTGCCTGCCCCTCAACGAATACTAAAGTCTGACTGAATTCTAATTTTTAAATATAGATTTCTGGTTCTTGTTTCATTTTGCCTGTGCTACAAAATATTATTTTTGCACAGCTTTTGACTAGCTGGATGCATAACACTGTGCGCATGGCAAGGTCGCTTTAGTTTTATAATGCATTTCATAGACACGGGATAACTCGATGTGCTTCACATAATCAAAAGTACAACATTTAAAAGCGTTACAGACATTTGGAAGCAAAGAAAGAAAAAATTAAAGTTCTAAGAGTCGAACATTTTCCATGCAATGTTGCATTATCCGACATTTGTGGTCTAGCATTTGCAAAAATCTGATTTTTTTTTTTTTTTTTTTTTAATTTTGTATTTTTTTTTTTTAACAAGACTGTCATGAAAGGAGCAAGAGTTTTCATATTTGTGTCCTGTTGTGTCTTTTTCAGGTGAAATGTGTGCCGTCAAACTATCAACCTCCTCCCGCCGCTTCCTTCAGGTGGTTAGTAGGTCAAAAACAGTTGAACTCATCCATATTCAGAAGCGACATCTTTGTTGTTCTATTTTTCTTATCTCTCTTTCTGCATGCCGCGATGCCTTGGAGATATGAGCTTAACTCAACTCCTGCGTTTCACACACACTTTACTTGTACCCTCTCGCTGCAGGCTGGGAGATTAACATTTTTGGATTTCCCTTTTAAGTTTCATGCTTTTTCCCCTGCCAGCGCAATCAAGCGCGGCCTGCTATCTTTTCGCCCAAATTGTTTGTGTCATCTTCCTTACTTTGATTAGCTCGGCTGGGTGATTTTAGTGCTATTTCTAATATTTTTACCATTTCTTCTGGCTAAGAAAGAAAAAAAGAACAAATACTTATTTGGGTGCCATTTCAAACAAGAACTGCTGGCATGCTAATAGCGGCATGCTAACATGATAGCCATTTAAGTACAGAAACTGCTGAGGAAGAGGGATACAATAAACAATTTCTTATCCAAATGAATAAAACACTAACATGCTAGTAGTTACTATGCTAACATACAGCAAGATAGCAACCTTGTTTCCACTGTCATCAGGTATTAATTCTAACAAGGATTGCTAAAACGCTAATATGCTAATGACAAACTGCTAACAGTACAAGGCAACAAGATAGCAACCTGACTAGCAACTTGATAAGGATTTGACATTCTGCCCGGTAGTCTGGTTTTATTTCTAATGATAATGAATGGAATTTCAGCATGCTAACTGTAAAATATGCTAACATATTGGAAAATAGCAGGTGCATCTAATGAAATGCTAACATATTGCAAAATAGCAGGTGTACCTAATGCAGGGCCATTCCAAACACATAATGTACACTTTTTCAGTATGTGTTTGTATGTATTTTAATAGCATATTATGTTTATACTGTGTATGAATGTATATTTGTATATATTTACTGTATCATACACATACATATGAATCTATATTTTCTTAATAAAACACACTATTGTGTTTCCCTCTGCCTTTGTCTCTTTCATGTCATACCCCCCAAAAATGGCTGGTTGCCATGACAACACGCCAGCCTCCCCTCACAATGAAGCTGTAGTGTATATCTTCAAAAAATATATATAAATTACATTATTACAAACGCGCGCGCGCGCGCGCGCACGCAGATGCATTTGTGCTAAAGTTGTCGCCAGGAGCCTTTTTAATCGCCAATCTCGTTACACGCTCCTCGTCCCTGATGTTCGTTGCCACGGCAACCGGCACGGCGACGCAGCAAATTCGGCCATAACCGTTCATGTCGGTGAGCGGAACAATGCGTGAGGGGTACACATTGTGACACACACACACACACACACGATGTCACCCCCTGTGCTCTTGTAATGTTTCAATTTCCTTCCCTGGCGTTTATCTGACTTCCTCTCCCTTGAAGAACCTTCAGATACCATTCTCTTGCTCTCTCTCTCATATACACAAATCAAATAAAGAAGGCTTGTTGTCGATGACTTTGTCGATTTGCCTTGAAACAAGGAAGCGTTTGCAGATCAGAGATGTGCCTCGCCTCACTCTCCTCTCTGCCGTCCCCTCTCATGTGTCTCAAAGCACACATGGAGGAGGACAGAAGATGGATGAGGACGCGCAAATGGGAGCTGGCGTCCCACCGCTGCGAGTAGTTTGATTCGGTTCAGTGCCGTGCTGTTTATTATTAGCCTCATGTTCCATTCAAAGGGTAGTTTAAAGGTTTGGACTCGGTTAACTATTATTTATAATGAAAAGTAAAGGTCACTGATTGTGTAGCGTTCATTGGCCTGACTTGTTTGCAACCAATTTGGCTTCAGTTATATTTACTGAAATCTTTCAAATTGACTTTATTTTTGTGGTTTGTTTATTTTTGTTTGTTTGTTTTTTACTGTATTTTATTCTTAGTACTAATTATTATAGTATTTGCCTGTTTTAATATTTATACATTTTGGGATTTTTTTTTTTTTTAATTCAAGAAAAAAAGGCACCGCACAATATTCAACTAAAACACTACAAATGATTAGTTAGAAAACTTTCTGTTCACCATTTACCTCACTCTGCAGACAGGCCGCTAGATACTTTATTTGATTTGGGTAATTCCTCCTTTTCCTCGTCCATTCCGCTCCATCTGAGCCCTGCAACAACAACAAAAATTGTAGTCGTGCCACTCGTTTATTAATTACCATGTGTTTTGTTGCCATTAACAACAAACAAACCAAAAACACTTCAAATACTCGGGGCGACACAACGTTAAATAAAGCAAACAAATCAAGCAAATTAGACGTGGCTCAAAGTTCAAATGGTGTTGTGTTCAAGTGCTCAAATCCTACAACAAACAAAATGTTTAAAAAACAAAACTACAAACGCTAAGCTGACAGGCGACATCTTGCCTCACCTGTGTACGGCATTTCATGAATCTCCTCGCGCACACCTGTCTCCAAATGAGCTTCAAGTCAAACACCAATCAAAGACAACCTGGCTTCTTCTGCTTGTTGAACGGCGCTTTTGTTTTGCCCACTTGCGCCACCCGGTGGCCTGTCATGTTGCTATTCAAAGTGAATCACATGAACAAAGGGGCTTAGATTGCACTTTTCATTGTGTTTCTCTGCTATTTTATGTTTCATAGTGAACTGCTCACCATATTCGCGGCCGCTTCCCATTTTCACCTTGGTTGGACGTTGCAGCCAGGTTGTCGTCGACTTGCGATTCCTGCTGAATTTCGTTTGGTTTTGCAACAGCGTCCTCTTGTGGACAGTCAGCGCACAGTTATGTACCTACAAAACTGCAGGTGCCAGAGCGCCAACCGTTAAGTTGATGTACAAGCACGACCGCGCCGGAAACACGAAACCTTCAACGTGAAATCATCTTCTTAAATAACCATATGAACTGCGCACTTAAAAACGTTAGTTCATTAATATGTTGTTCTGTTTTATATGTTTAATCGTAAAGATTGCGCTTTAAAATTGATTTAAGTGATTTGCCACACCGTTTTAAGCGCTGTGTATTATCATAAACTTTTATTTTGAAGCCGCCGAACAAGAAGTCACTTGACACATAAGAATTTCCTATTAGCGTTATCCTGTGATGCCGCCGGTATACCGGCTGCTTGCCAGTATAACAAGCGCTCCTATTAAATGGCCAGTCTTTAATAATAACAACAATAACCCGGAAGCCTGCTTCGTCATGTTAAATAAGCAAAGCATTTGACGCTAAACGAACTGGAGTATTCTTTTCGACCCAGCCGCGGAGATGTTGACGGACATGAGCGTAGAAGAGGAGTTCGAGCTGAAGGAGGACGAGCCCTGGTACGACAAGCAAGACCTCGAACACGGTAACCTTTGCAACCTTTCTTGAACCAATTCATATACAAGTGAGTCTTATTTAATTAGTCGCATTTTCAATTTCAAATAAAATTCCGTTTTATTATTCAATGGGGATGTTATGGTGTTTTAATTCGAAAAGGATGCCAGAAGACGTCAAAACGTTTTTTTTTATATTTTTTTATTTGTTTTACATTATTGATTTACTTGGAACTTAATTGGAGGAAAGCTGTCAATGAGCCCAATTAGGCCCTGCACATCAACACAAGTGGGTCAATGGATCACAACACACGGTTTGCAAATTGTGTTCAATTTCTAAACTGTACTTGGGTCATACAGATTCCAAACCATGTGGACAGTCTTAAAAAAAAAAAAGCGTAATGCCTCAAAACGACAATCAATCACCAAAATAATGCCGTCCTCGGTTCTATCATTGCCCGTATCTGAACCGCATGCGTCTCCTCTCCTGCAGACCTTCAGCTGGCCGCTGAGCTGGGAAAGTCGTTGCTGGAAAGGAACCACGAGCTTGAACAGGGCCTGCAGCAGATGTATTCCACCAATCAGGAGCAAGTGCAAGAAATCGAGGTAAGACCCCCGGGACCTTGACAACCAGGTTGCCGTGGTTACGCTCATCAGTCAAGGTCTTTGGGATGTCTCTTGACTTCAACATATTTTAAGCTTTGGGAAAAACAAGACATTGAAAAAAAAAAAAAAAAAAAAAAAGATGTCACTTTATTAAGCAATTTTTAAAACCATACAGAATAATTATATTGATTCAGATTATACACTATAAAACAAATGCAGTTTATATTTAACAAAAAATCGGATGATATTAACTCTAAAAATCAGTAAAAATATCAGTTACTGGAATTTTATTACTAAATATTAGAATTGACATCGGACTTGAAAAATCCATCACTCCGCCCCACCCATTAAAAAGGGTCAAGCCCGCAACTGTAAAACCTTGAAAATGGCCTTAAAATTTGCCGAATTTAACCCCAATCAAACTATGTTGGCTTTCTCACATTTACTTGAAGTTTGCATCATCATCACTGAAGCAACTTTCCAGTGAAAAACAACAAGAGCAGAGGGACCCCCCCCTGCGTGAAGGCGGAAGTGGACTGTTCTGGATTACTTTAATGTCCTTAAATCTGCTTTGTCTGACCGGCGAGGCCTTCTCGGCGCTGACATGTTGACTTAATCCACAAGTTCTCAATGTTGACGTCATGGCACACAAACACGCATTGAGGTTGTGTTGTTGTCAGAGTGAAGGCAATGTTCATTGACAACAGGTTCGAATTGCTGCTCTGATAAGATAAAAAGTTCATCCATCTATTGTCACTTGGGTCGCTCTGGAGATAATACACAGAGCTATTTCTAATATTAGATATACTTATGTACCTAATCATGTGTCCTAACATGATGCTATTGCTTCTGTAGTAACGGTGCAGTTGTTAAAAAGTGGTAAAGACGGGCGAATGCAGTTGTAATTTACATAGTTACTCTTTAAAGAGCATCTCAAGACAAAAAAATACACAGTATTACACACCTCACATTTCTGCAGATACCAGATGCAGAACCATGCCATGTGGTCTGACGAGACCAAGATACATTTAGTTCAGTAATGAATTTAATACATGAGCCTTTGGGATTGATTTTAAATGTGATTTAAGTATATTTATTTCGATATTAAGTGGAATAAGGACGTTTGAAAGGGTGTCCGTCGCACAGAAGCGACATCATCGAGCAGCAGCCAATAGAAAAGCACCTTCAGATGATGTCGCTCCTCGGCGACAATTTTGTGTGCTTGACTTTTGGCTCGCCTGCTTTTTCGTTGAACCGAAATGCATTTTACCAAGTAATTAAAAAATAATAATAATAATACTGAAACTAACTAATATTAAACTAAAATTGAGCATTTTATTTATTTTTTATTTTATTTATTTTTTTTCATTTAAAAGTAAATTTAAAAAACAAAACAAGGAATACGTTACTTTTTTCATTTTACCAATTAAACACTATTTGAACACTAAATTTGCAGAGAGTGATTGTATTTATTTATTTTTATTTTTTGTGGTCCAGTACCTGGGCAAGCAAGTGGAGCTCCTGCGGCAGGTGAACGACCAGCACGCCAAAGTGTACGAGCAGCTGGACGTGGCGTCCCGCGAGCTGGAGCAGAGCAACCACAAGCTGACTCAGGACAATCGCACAGCCCAGCACAAGATCCGCGGGTTCGAACACAACACAACATCATCATCATGAGAAATTAAATCACTCAAATCTGACTTCCGAGAGTGTGCGTTTTTTGTTTTGTTTTTTGTTTTTTTTTGTCGGCGCAGGCTGACGGAAACGGTGGATGTGCTGCAGACGCGCGTGGACGAGCTGCAGCGGCAGGTGGACGACATGAAGCTGGGACCCTCGCAGCTCGGTCAGGGGGGCCGGCGGAGGTCGCGCGGCGCGCAGAGTCTGGAGGAGCTGCAAAAACTCAGGTTTGAGCCCAACTCGGCTTCTGGCTGCCCTGTTTTAAGCGCGCCAGCAGAGTCTATGGGCGCGTCTCGCTAATCAGCTGTGAGAGTAATCACCGACTAAAAGCAGACAGGTGCGCTGTAAATGTTACATCAGCTTATCACCTCCTGCTTGTTAGAACATGCTGTGCCTGAAGATAAAACGTAAATATGATGACTAATATGCCGTATAATAAGGGTGACATAAGTGAGAATGTTGTTACCTCAAGAGTGCAAAGTACATCATTCATCGCCACACTGGACTTTTCAGCTATAAAATCAAAATATTCATATTTTTGTAAGTTAGATTTTTATTAATTTTGTTATGTTTGAAATTTTGAACGTGATGTGACCTTTTTTGTAATAATCATTGATATTTTTAGCTGAGCAAATTTGCAAAGCTAAAAGTGTTTTACAAATATAATTTTTAATATTCCTGTATCAGTTTTTTTTTTTTTTTATCAAATTTGAGGTGTAAATGAGGTTACAAATTTAGATAAATTAACTCTTTTTTTTTTTAACAATCAGTTACTATATTACACATTTCAGATTTTCATGAAGATGAATATTGCAACAAAAATGAATCACTAATTCTACCTTAAAAAAAAATGCTGTTTATTTTTTTATTTTAGCTGAATGTCGAAAAAAGAAATGGCATAATTAACAAAAAAAATTATTTTGTTTTTGTGTAGTTATTTTACGTTTTTATTTTGACATTCAAATCAATTTGAATAAGGTCACGAAAGTATTAGCACAAAGTTAGTAATTTGCAAATTTCAGTATTTTATAAATATATTACATATTGCTTTAAAAGGGATGTCAAACCACAAATTTTCTTTATATTAATATATTGTATGCGTCCCTTCTCAATACAGTATTCTGATGGATATTGAGTTTATGGAATATGAATTAAGCAGCAAAAGCCACCCAATTTTATCCATCTAATAGGCGGCCATTTTGTCACTTGCTTTGATCAGTTTCCGAGTTTGGTCATGTGCCGTTGACCAGATGCACCGTGATTGGTCGTTACCTGAGCAACTGTGATGTCATTTTCACCAGTCAAAGTAGCAAAATGGCCGCCGAGATGGATAAAAACAGGTGGATTTTGCTTTATTCACATTCCACAAATGCAGGGGCTGCTTAGAACATATTGGAAAGAAAATATTGTTGACTTCCTCTTTAATAACATATTTCTGTACCTGCGTGTGTTCTTTTGATTTGTTCTACACTGTGACCGTGCAGGCGGCATGACGGCGATCCCAAAGAAACTCGTCTCGGCGTTGAGCAGCCCGACGGCGTGCAGCGGTGGCACGAGGAGCAGCAGACGTTCCTGCGCCGCTCGCTCCGCAGCCTCCAGGCTCAGTACGCGGGAGAACGCGCGCGGCGGGAGGAGGCCGAGCGGGAGGCGGGGCTACTGAGCAGGGAGAACGCGGCGCTCCAGCAGCAGCTAGCTGGCATGGAGACGTGCAGGGTAGGAAGATTGGGAATTTATGCTTTTACAGTTACAGTGTTCCCTCGTTTATCGCTGTTTCGCAGATTATTTACAGCATGCTTTTTTATTTATTTATTTTTTTGGTGTCTTTGCGTGGCCGTATCACTCGAACCCTTACGTCCGACCTGGAACATACGAGGAAAAAATATCCTGTGCTGTATAATAAGCAAATAAAAAAAATAATAAATAAACTTAATAGAAGAAATTGAATGTAGATGAAAAAAAATGAATGAAAAAGCATTCATAATAAACTAAAAATCATACCAAAACAAAAAATAAATGAAAAAAAATATATACTGACTGAGCTGTTTTAAAAAAAAAAAAAAGAAAAAAAAAAACTTAATGGAAAAAATTAATGTAAAGGAAAAAAATGAATGAAAAAGCATTTATAATAAACTAATAATCATACCAAAATGAAAAAAAAACATAATAGATGAAAATATATGTTGTATAAATAGTTGACTTGACTGTATAAGTAAATTAAAACAACAACATACTTTTAATGGGAAAAAAATGAATGTAAATGAAAAAAAGAACATGAGTGAAAACGCATCTATAAACTAAAAATCCGACCAAAACAAAATGAAAAAAATGTATACTGTGCTGTATAATAAAAAAAAAAAAATTGGAAAAAATGAATGTGGAAAAAAAACATGAATGGAAAAGGATTTATAATAAAGTAAAAGTCATACCAAAATGAAAAAAAAAACATAATAGATGAAAATATATGTTGTATAAATAGTTGACTTGACTGTATAAGTAAATTAAAAACAACAACATACTTTTAATGGGAAAAAAATGAATGTAAATGAAAAAAAGAACATATGAGTGAAAACGCATCTATAAACTAAAAATCCGACCAAAACAAAATGAAAAAAAATATATACTGTGCTGTATAATTAAAAAAACAAAAACAAAAACAAAAATTGGAAAAAATGAATGTGGAAAAAAAACATGAATGGAAAAGGATTTATAATAAAGTAAAAGTCATACCAAAACGAAAAAATCAACATAACAGATTTATTTTATATTTTTTTTAATTAACGAGGATTTCCATTATCACAGGTAGTTTTTTTAAACAACACCCGCAACGAAGGAACACTGTATATATGGACATGGATGTATACACTTACTTGTTTTGTGTTTGCAGATGCGAGTGTCTGAGTTGGAGCGAGAGGTCGAGGAGCTTCGCCACCTCTGGAAGTCCGAATCCTTCTCCCGGCTCAGCGTGGCGTATGCTCTCCCCGAGGAGGAAGACGAAGAGCATGACGCGGAAGCCGAGCCCAGCGGGTCGTCCCCCCGAAGCCGGCGGCCCCTCAAGCGCTGGGCCAGCGAACGTCTCCTGAAAAGCAAGCGCGGCGGCGCCGACCCCGCCGGCGAGCACGAGTGCTGGTGCGGCCGGCGGGCCGGGAAGGCGGAGCGCGGCGGCGTCTCGCTGCTCAACGAGGTGGACGCGCAGTACAGCGCCTTGCAGGTCAAATACGAGCAGCTGCTCAGGCACGTTGGCTTACAGCAGCGTCAACGAGAGCAGGAAGAGGAGACGCTGAGCCACAAGGCCGTTCAGACCGTCGAGTACGACGGCGGCGGCTTGCAGCAGCCCGAGTACAAGGAGCTGTTCCGAGAGATTTTCACTCGCATTCACAAAACCAAAACGGACCTGCAGAACAGGGCCAGGCCATCCTGCATCTGATGATGCAATGCAGTGTTCCCTCATTTATCGCGGGTTCGTCTTTCGCGCCCTCGCCATTTCGCGGATTTTTTTTACAGGGCGTACTTTTTGGTTTGTTTATTTTTTTGGGCTTTGCGCGGCCGTATCTCTCGAACCCGACATCCGACCGGGGACATACAGGCGCCCGCAAATTCATCTCGATGAGACAATACCAAAGGTGTCTGTCCCGTCGCTCCACGACATTGCATTCTGGAGTTAGAAAATATATACTATTCTGTATAATAAGTAAATAAAAAAAAAATACTTTTAATTGGAAAAAATGACTGTAAATTGAAAAAAAAAAAAAAAAAAAGAATGAAAAAGTATTCAAAATAAACAAAAAACAAAAAAAAGCATACCAAAATGAAAAAACATAAATGAAAAATATGTACTGTGCTGTATAAGTAAATTAAAAACACAAATATACTTTTAATGGAAAAATTAATGTAACTAAAAAAAGAACATGACGAATGAATTTTTTTTTATAATAAAGTAAAAATCATACCAAAACGAAAACACAAACAAATATATATATATATATAATTAATGGGAATTTAATTTTTTTTAAACTGATTGCCAATTATCGTGGGTAGTTTTTGGAACATAACACCCACGATAAACAAGGGAACACTGTATATTGAAGGAGAGGCCGGCAGTGATGTTTTCTAATTAGTAAATTATGTCCAGCACTTCTCTCCAATTCATTTCATTGGGAACATTTATTTATTACTATTTCTATCAGGCTGGGCGATATGGCCTTAACATAAAACTTTTCGTTAAGTTGGCAACAAACTGCTTTTGTCGACTAGTGACTATTTGCATCTAGTTTTTTAGTGGCAGTGGTGCATGTCAGCGCGGACTTTGAACTACTTCAGAAGCTACTAAAAAAAATATATATAAATAAATAAACCTGTTTAATCGCCCAGCCCTATTTATTATTTCTCGCACTTTTTCCTCTAATTCACTGCAATTGCGAGTCTATTTATGGCTGTATGGCTATTTATTCCAATGTGAAACCTGTAATTCTTACCATATCTCACTTCTATATGATATGTAGCAACTCTGAATGTGTCTTAGTGAAATAAGAGGAAAAAGGGATGGTGCTGAATTTTATGCAAAAAAAAAAAAAATCCCTGGACCGATACTTGATTACTTCGCTTTGTCGGATGACTGAGTGAACGTTTTGATCACTATCAAGGTCAGTTGTCTTGTGTCCTTATTTTGTTCTAACAGGAGTGTGCGAACGGGTAAATCGTGTTAAAGATGCTAATGTTGCTGTTTTGAGCCAGAATTATTGTTTACATTGCTTAGTATGTCATAATATCCAATTATGCATATTTATTGAATCAGTGTCACAATAAAAAAATAAAAAATAAAATCCACTTGGGGAAAGTGTTGAGATTCTATTGCATAACGACACGGAAGTACACTTGTCAATTAATCTCGAGGTGTGGCGCATGACATCCCTCAAACATATTCTGATTGAGACTCAGGCTAAACGGTGATCAAACATGACGAACGTTCATCTAAATGTTTTGTTTTTATTGATCATCCACAACCGTTTTTGTACATTCGAGTAAAAAGCAAACAAAATGCAGCAGTCAGAAGTTTGTCGTTCCCAACACGAGATGAAATCTGAAATGAACTTTCAGTTTTTAGGTCTTGCGTGTTTTTTGGTTACTGTTTAAAGAAAAGTGCCATCAGGTGATATGATGATTGAGGCTACTTGTGTCTTAATGTTAATGGATGAACATAAAATGGCGGCCGTCTCGCCTTCCAAAAAGGTCCATCAGAAAAAAAATAATAATAATGAGGCATTTGTTTTGAACGATTCTCCTTCAAAGACCCATTTCTCAACGTTCCCAGCGGCAGACGACAACGTGGTCGTCGTGACCGGCCGCGACCGGCTCTCACCTCGGCCGCGCTCCCTTGGGACACTGTGATTGGCTAAGGGTGCCCCCGGGGGCGGGCTGCTTGGGTCAGGACTGGGTGGTTCCTTTTAGGTACCACATGCCGGCATGGCTGGTGCAGCATTCCTATAGGGGGGAAATTGAAATAAATGGTCTGTTATCATTTTTGATTTGATTCCCCGTCGAGTGCTCACCTTGAGCAAGCGGTCCACGTCGGCCTTGGGGACGTCGCCGAACTCTTCGTTGAGCCGGGCTTGCACCGCGGTCCGTTTCAGGCGATAAGTTTTGGTGAACATATCGTAGAGCAGGTGCCGGTGCTGTGCCCCCCCAGGAGAAATATTAAAATTAGCTTAGCATAAATATAAGTGACTGTTTTTCTTTTATTTTTTACAATGGAGCAGAACTCTCCATTTTACTGCGCTATTTTTTTTTTTCCTGGTTCACCTTGTCACAGTCCTCTCCGGTCTCCCACAGGCCGAACACCTTTTGCACGTCGGCAGAAGCCGTGGTCAGGGCGGGGAACTACATTTAGAGGAGAAAGTTTTGGTCTTGATTGTGTGGACATACAAAAAAAAAAAAAAACATGCCAAACAAATACGCAAAGTGGAAACATATTTGGTTCCATTTCTAAGATTACCAAATATTGTACCACTTTTTGGGGCTTTGGTGACCAAATGGTACGGTTCTGCTCAGGTTTCCAAATGTGACCAAATATGGTTCCAACTATACAAAAATATTTACGCTAACACACGTTTTTCACTGGACGAAAACTTAACTAGACTAAAACCCTCATTAATAAACAATAACTGGGACGAAATCAGTATGCATTTTCGTCGACTAATGAAGACGAGACAAACGTACTTGACGTAATAAAAACTGGACTAATATCTGTGGACATTTTATTTCATGAACACGAGACGAAAATTATATGATTTTGTAAAATCCTGTCTCTACTAATCTGTCACTGTGACACAAATCTGCAGAGTGCAACACGCACAAACAGGAGATGGATTCACGGGGAGAGGTGAAAAAAAAAAGGAAAAAGAAAAAAAAAAGAAAACAAAAATATATATTATAGTTATACCGTAACATTCATCTGACCTCTAACTAATTACTAGTTTGTAGCATGGGACCATCGTAGCCACTTGTTGATATACTGTAATTGTGTGTCAAGTTGTTTTTCATCAAAAAGATGAGAGAAAATTTTATGTGAAATAGTTTTAGATCCGAAATGCTCAACATTATCTGCTGACAAAAAAAATATACGGGGGTAAAATGATTCTCCTGACTAAAAGTAGACAAAAATGTTGACAGTTGACTAGACAAATTGTTTTCTTGGACTAAGATAAAGACTAAAATGCTAAATTTATATCAGACAAAGCTGACTAATAAAAATAGGATAAGACTGACTAAATTTAACGAACGTGATGGAAACTGGACTAAAACAGACTAAATTTGAAAATGTCTGATAAAATTAACACAAGAATATATTCTAGCCTAGTATATTAGTAGTCAGACAAAGTTTGTCTTTAAAGGAATCCACAGGAAGTCAAAAAATGAGCCAAAAAAAAAAAAAAAGCCACCAGACAGCAAAATGGCAGACATTGTGGTTCCTGACAGGAGGCAGCTCGGCTCCTTCCAGGTCCGCCACCCTGCCGGTCTAGCGGCTCTCGCAGACATAATGAGCTTAGCGCTGAAGCTAATCGTCGGTTGCCTAATAAATGTGGCGTGCCTCCGTGGCCCCCACCAATCCTCTCAAGGCTGCAGTTGGGATAAGACTTAACTCACAACCTGGAACACAAAACTGCGACACCCAGAGATGGCGGTAAATCCGGCAAAATTCAAAATAAGCTGCAGCGCAGTCAAAGCACACATTGATTGACACCTGTCAATCACATTTGGAGCACACAGAGCCGAGATTGCGTCACCGTCTGACAAAAATCACAAATCTTCCACATAAATACCAAATATGATTCCACTTACATTATAACAGTTGCACTCGGGTTACCAAATAAGGTTCCATCCCTGTTCTATACCAGGAAGTGACACGTGCGACTACTCACAGGCACCATGATCTGCTTGCAGCGGCTGAGCAGCACAGCGTCCTGCAGCATGTGGTCCGACACGGGTCCGAAGGGGATGTGCCCCGCCGGCATGGTGGCCAGGTGGAGGCTGACGAGCCTCTTGAGCTCGTTGAGCGTCAACACGGGATTCTTCCCGAAGGTCTTTGTCACAAAGTCCAGCAGCTGCGGCGAGGGCGCGCCGGCGGGGCCGCCGCCGTTGGCGTGCTCGGCGCCGGCGTAGCCGTTGACGGAGCCGTTGGGGATGCCCGACAAGGACGGCGTAGGAGAGGACGTGTCCATGGGTTCGGCCTCGCCGTCGCTAACGGGCTCCTGTTTGACGCGGGCGCCGCCGCCGCCGCTTCCTGCTCGCTTGGCGTCCAGATCTTTTTGGAGAGAGGCCTGCTTCGCCTGAGCTCGATCCTGCGCCAACTTCAGACGCTGCTCGCCACTGATGTGCACCGGATCTGCAGGGCCACAAACATTGATTTTTCAAATGACATCAGAATCAACATCAGTACTGGCCAAGTACAGTATGTTAAACATACAAGGAATTCATCACCGGTAGTTTGAGCCACTTCCAGTATTACAGTAAACAAGCCACTATGACAAAATCTACATTTTATATACATGATGATTAATTCGTTTTTACCTGGCAACGCTGCCAGAAATGTATTCTAAATAGCTGGTAAACTAAACGCTCTTACATAAAAATTGGAAAAAACAATTGCATCTTTGTGAGGTTCCTACCAGGGCTATAGTTTGGAAATCTTTCTTTATAGTTAGATAAATTATTTATTTATTTTTTTAACAAAGTACTTAATTTGAATTCATTTTTAATGTGAGCGTTATTGTTATTATTATTATTATTATTATTATTATTATTATTATAGGGACCAAGTATTGAGGTAGTATTGAAATCACTTCAATTACAGCAAATAAATCAAAATAAAAAAATTGGGGGGCTTTAATTATTATTATTTTAAAGGCTTTTATCATTATTAGTGTCTGTGCACAGAGGTGGGATTGAAACTGCTTCAATTAGTGTACCTAAATTATTATTTTTGGAGGCTTTAATTATTTCTGTTATTGTTATTAGCATTAGCATTATTACAAGCAGTCATAATAGTTATGAACATTATTATTTTGAGGCCTAAAAGTGGTCTTCTTCGACTTAAAGAACTAAATTGCATTATTATTACTGTGAAAAGCATTCTTATTATGATATTTATTATGAGCATTCTGCTAACTTATTATTATTGTCATGACTAGGGCCGAAGCCAAAGATGGTGTTGAAATTGCTTTAATTCCGGCAATTAAATCTTCTTCGTGAGAGCCTTAATTATTATACCTTACTTAAAAAACATATAATATTCTATTATGATCATTTTTACTCTGAAGGTCCAGCATGGAGGAAGCATTTTTTCGGGGCAGCGTTTAATTTTTACTACTTCCCAATGATGATGTATTACTATCCCCTACTGACTTAAGCCGCTCATTACATACCAGGCTGCGGAGAATTCTTTGGCATTAAGTCGTCCTTTGAGAAATTGAAGACTTTTTCCAACCTTCCAAATGCAAAAAAACAAAAACAAAAAAAATGTAAATTGTCAGTAGTTGTTTCTTTGGTGAAACTTGCGGCCCCACCCACTTGTTCTGGATGCCCATCCACAGCATGTGCTGCCGGTGGGCCACGTCGGCGTGCTTCTTGACAAAGTCGGCGTCGGCGGGAAGCAGGAATTCCCAGCCGCGGTTGACCCGCGGCACCGCCACCTGCTCCAGGAAATCCTTCACATCCTCAGGAGGAAGCTGAAAAGAGGAGGAACAAGTCGCTCGCCTGAATTATTAAGTTCGAGCATCTTTTTGTTTTGTTGCTTGGGGGCTTTTAAAGGTGTCAACATGAGGCTCATTAAACAACAGAGGCTCACTTTGATCACGGCCGCCACTTCCTTCCTCATCAGGGAGCGTTCCAGCGTAAACCTCCACATCTGCACAGTGGCAAATATGAAAAAAGAAAACAGTCAAAGTAAAAAAATTGTTGTGACTTGGATAAAGATCAGATCACATTTTATGACCAAATTAAGAAGAAATCCAGTTCTTACAAAAACCAAAAGAAACATGTCAACAATATCAAAATGCATCAATTTCCCTCATTTGTGCTCACCACAAAATCCCTCCCCCGACACAGCACATCAGCCGGAACGCCGCTGTGAGGACTGCACGTGTTTTTGGGATACAGAACGTCACTGAAACGGCAAAAAGCGACCATTAAACTCAGCTGGCTGGGTCCAACTGGCGCTGAGAGGGCTTCATACCTCTTCACCACCCAGTTGCCCTGGACTAGCAGCGCCACCTGCTGGATGCAACGCAGCACGGCGGTGGAGTCGGTGCCTGAGGCCAGCAGACCCATCAGGCTGGCGAACTGGATCACTTTGACTGCAGGGAGGGACAAACATGCTATTTTAACGCACAAAACATGCAGATGAACAAAAAATATTGTGTATGGAGAATTTAGATATATTTAGAAATTAAAGTAAATATATAGTCAGTTTTTTATTTATTGTCACATACATGTATATATATATTTTTTTTTAAGACTCATTTTTTATTTTTGTATGATTTTTACTTTTGTTTATTTATTTATATATTCTTTGCTGTTTTTATTTATATTTATTTTTTATTAATTTTTTGAATTATATTTTTATATCTGTTTTAATTTTCATATATATCCATCCATCCATTTTCTGAACCGCTTGCTCCTCTCAAGGGTCGTGGAGGGGTGCTGGAGCCTATCCCAGCTGGCTATGGGCGGCACTATAAGTAAAATAAAAAGATTTTTCCTATTTTTTTTTATAGTAAATCAAGCAACTTTTAAATGAGATAAATGTGTACAAAACAAATGAAAAACGAATAAATACAATTTAGGGAAGCAATTTTCTGACAAAAATAAACAGCTATCAAAAAAAAAAAAAAAAAGGCCTTATTCTTCTTTTAATAATGTAAGCTATAACGTTCACTTACCGTTCCTCATCAGCGTCTTGATCTGCTCGCCAAGCGGCAACGTGCGCAGCTGGGCCATGGAGAGCACGTTGCTCGGGCCGATGGGCTTCACGCTACGACAGACGGTTGGAACCTCGTTTATTAAAATACGTCAAAACTATGGTGAGAAAGAAAAAAAAAAGAAAAAAAAAAGATGAACACTTACAATTTTTCCTCCGCCAGCGGCGGCATCAGCATCGTCAGGTACTCCCTTGTCAGGACAAAGAACAAGCCATCATAATTAAATAAACGTCCACAATTTGAGGAAATCCCGCCTCCAACTTGGAGATGCGTTCAAGAACTCACTTGGGCGTTTTAACAAGCTCGGAGTTGTCGGACACGTCCACATTCTGACAGAACAAATACTGCCTTTCGTGTTCCGAGCGCCCGTCCTGAGGCCAAAACAAAATGGCGGTCTTACACGAGCACCAGCCATTACAATGGTGAGCGGGGCACTCGTCGTGACGAGTTACCTTGACGTTGTGGTGCTGCAAGTGGATCCAGGGCTCTTCGGCCTGCTTCTTCTGGAGGAACTCGTACGACTGGATCCTCCTCTGGCGCGCTTGCTCCGACTCGGGCCGAGCGAACCTCACCTGCAAAACAAAACAGGGTCGATGTGAGCGTCCACAGCTTTATATTCTATTTGACGCTGAAGATTATTCCTCTATTTTTATTTCATATGATATAATAAAAACAAATAACATGCAATGTGTGAGGAAAGCGATTACTTACCGAAATGGCCTTGGCTTCTTCCTCACCTTCATCTTGGGACGAGTCTCCACCTGTGTGGAAGGGAAGCAATCAGATGCATGCAATACAACAAACAGAAGAAAATATAAATATGTGAGAAAAAAAAAAAAAAAAAAAAAAGAAGCAAACTGGGACCTTCGTTGGCCGCCTCTCGCTCCCTCGTTTTGTTGTCGGCCTTGTCCAGGTACGTAAAACTGGGCCTCATCTGCAGGATTCCCGTCAGCGGTGTCACGTGAAGCTCACCTGTGGACAACATCAACCAAAAAAATGGATCATTTCCATAATGTATACTTCAACATTTTGATCACACGTCACTGTTTACAATTTTTTTTCAAGAAAAAGAAATACAACTTGGGACCTTTTCGAAAGATGGCAGCGGCGTATCGGGCGGTGTTGGTGGTGGCCTGGATAGACGAGAAGCTCTGATTGTCCATCATTTTCCTGTACAAAAGTCATCGGATCCTGTGTCACTTTAACATGCTACAGTTAACAACCTTCATGTCCATCTACTTTTTAAAACGAGCCACTTAATAAAACAGTTGCGATGTCACTGAGGTAAAAAATCAATCAATCAAAAAACGCACAACACACACACAAAAAAAAAGACAAAACGGTTGCGATGTCACTTTAAATAATAATAATAATAACAAAATAAAATTTAAAAAATAATAATAAAAAAGGATCACACTGATTTTTTTTTTTAATGTATATTATAAAAGTGAAATTTATTTCCAAGATAGACGAATGATACATTTTAAAACTAGTTAACAAAAATAATTTTACTAGTTTAAATATTAAAAAAACAAAAGTAAAACTATATATTGAAAAAAAAGACAATACATGATTATACTTACATAATAATACATTTTAAATACTAAATTATTATTTTTTTTTTTATTTTATTTTTTTTTTTAAAAAAGGTTCTTACAAGTTTTGTTTTTCCCTATAGAAATGATGCCAAAAATATTAAATATGACTATTTTTTACTATCTTGATCTTCATTTGTATGGAACACACCTGCACACCCTTAACATTAAAATACAATATTTATATATTTATTTATAATATTTTTTACGTGTTTATTTACTTTCTGTATTTTGTTTACTGAAAACAATAGGAAAAATAATTGTCGTTGATTGAGAGCTGATATAGCATTAAAAACATAAGATTGCTAGAGATTTTCTTCAAGAAGAGTGAAAAAATGCGTTGTTTTTTGCTTCCGACTATTCATGCTTGGAAGGGCCAATAAATCGTGCACTATGAAGACACAGCGACATCTAGTGAAGCTATCCCAGCATAACACACGTACGGTCAAAATGTATCGCAAGCTCGTTTCGCCGCAAAACATACACTGAATAGGTGTTGTTCTCCTCGTAGCCGGTCCCGTCCACATTCAGCGCTATCTGCTCGCCCTTGCTGCGACAGTAGTTGGGGCTGGTGGTGTCCATGGCCATCTGCAGCTCCACCTGGTCACAAGGACGGGCGCCACAATCACAACTTTCTCAAATAGTTTTAGGATAAAGTAAGAACATATTAACTCATTTACTCCCAATAACGTATAAATACGGTTTTTTTTTATGTTCTACGTGTCCCAAAGACGTATTTATACGTTTTTGTTGTTTTTTTTATGCTAGAGCATACAGAAGGCTTTGATGCAGCCTCTCAACTGCAAAGAACGGTTGCGGAAATGGTAGTTATTACACAAACGGCCAGCAGGTGGCAGCAGAGCAAAGGAGATCAACCAGGGCCATCTGATGAAACTTAGCTCTCTTCTAATGCTAATTGCTGCAAAACGGAAACAGATAGAAACATACTTTTTTTTTTCCTGATGAAAGAAGAGACTTTAATGTTTCTTTTCTTTTATAGCAATTGAACACAATATTCTGTGGGCCTTGCAAAATCAGTCAAAATCCAGGAAAACAGCGAACGGGACTGCTTCTGTGAAAATGGCTGGGAGTCAATGAGTTAAAAGGTTTTCTTTTTACCCGCTGCTGTTTGGGTTTGATCTTAGCAGCCAAAAGATTGATGTTGTCGTAGGTCATGGTGGATGGTCGCACGGGGTACTGCAACAGGAGAAAATTAGCGGATGCTAGGGACTGCCTTACTCAGACACGAAAATGTTATTAATTTGGTTAACAAACATACTGGCAACTAATTTGCATTGAAAGCAACACAAACCACCCACCTGGAGTAGATAAAGCTTCTCTGCAAGGCTTTTGGCGAGATAGACGTCAATCTACGGGTGCAAAAAATAATAATAATAATAATCAGTGCTGATTAATTCGACGACAAGTATCTTTGATCTTCCCGCGAGCGCATACCTCCTCTATAATGGGGTCGTCGTCATCCCCGCTGGCCATATTTTAGGAAGCGGAGTGAGGAGGGGGAAGATGGTGTAGAGAGTGAAACCAACCTTTCAAAAGGAGACATATTGTGTACTTATTTTCCAACAATTTATATCAGTTATCTAAAATGTCTTGCCCCACGACAACTGGGGCAATTGGGTGTCATTTAAGAGACACTAAAACCAAACTTGAAAATTTGTCCAGCCTAGATGCCACATCATTGTTGAAAAACTTTGTGTGATGGTTATGTTCATTATTGGGCCTGAGGCGCAAGACTGTTAGCACAGACATTTATTCGGAAATAGGGAGATAAAAGTTTTACTTGGCTGTTTAATTTTACCCTTAAAAGGTGGACAGGTACTACAGAGAACGGTTTATTTACATAGTGATTAAAAACTGAATTTACCAAAAATAATTACAATAATAATTCTGTGAACAGTGGCAACCCAAACAATGTGTCAACTGCAAGAAATACAATTGTTATATGTTGGAAAATTTCATTTTCATGTCGCACAACATTCATGTGCTCATAATGCTGATAGAAGCAGGTAAACACTGATTATGATGAGGTCAAGCAGGTGATGCAAGAACGCGAAATCGAATTCAAATTGCTTTCCAAGGTTTGAACACAGTGACACAAACTAACTCACGCCACTAGGCAGTGATTAGTATTGATTCTAATGCATTTTCGAATCATTACTCTCAAAAATAAGCATTTTCGAGGTGTGTTAGCACATTAGCAAAACACACAGCAAATTGTCAGGCAGGCCTGTGTTAAACTCCGCCAAACTATACAAAAAAACCGTACACACAGCCTGCATTATAAAACGAGCTCCACGAAGCCCATGCAAAGGACAATATGTTCTATTACAAACGTAAAGGTGACGAAGTGGGCTAACGTTGAAGTAGCGGCAGGTTAGCAACTTTAGCATAGCTACCTAGCTTTGATTCACACATGCCGGTAGAAATAACTGGGCGAGCGAACGGGGCCTGCTATTAAGCGCAAAATTAGCCCTACAGAAAATTACAGCTATATTATATACTTTACCTGCAATTAGCCGAGTGTGCGAGCTATCTCAGCAGCGTGACATTTGTCCACCGAAGCCGACGGCGAAGTGGAAGAAGGAGCACGAACACACATGAAGTAGACACCATGTTGACTCCAGTCCGATCCACATCGGACACGTGGGAAGCGAGGCCGAGCCCACAATGCAAGGCGGGTTATAAAATAGACAATGTACTTTCTTAGTTTTGCTCATCGTCGTTTTTGTTTGCTGTGAAGTCGGGGAATTATCAAAGCTTGAAAGTGAAATGTATGTTTGCTGCACATATTGTCCAAAAGTACTGGCAGCGGTGGGATTCGAACCCACGCCTCCGAAGAGACTGGAGCCTTAATCCAGCGCCTTAGACCGCTCGGCCACGCTACCGATATATAAAGTGTAGAACAATATATTTAAATGAATGTTTAATTTTATTTATTTATTTTTTTTTTAAAATAGGCTGAGTGACGTTGTACTTTACTGCATTGTATTGTCTTATTTGCTCTTTGTCTCATGTCTTTTATATAATTATATATTTTCCCAGATGTATTACAATGTTTACAAAATTTCTAATTTTGGTTTTCTTTCATTATTGCGTTATGGTGAGTTATTCAATTTTTGTTTAAATGTTAGGAAAAAAGGAGAGAGAACCATATCGTTAGCCATTTTGACATTGTCACTATGCAAAGTTATGTAACAAGTTTCTAAAATGTTTATGTAACAGTTTCTAAACTGTATGTACCGGTACCTTATGTGAGCGGTATTTTTCCAAATATTTTACGATAATCAAAGATTATCATCATGGCCTATTAGTCAACTGTAAAATAAACTGGCCGTTAATTTTTAAGACAACATTGTTGAGAGATATGTACTCAGTGATGTGTAATGTTTTGTTTTCTTTTATCTTCCTTTGTTCTTTTATCTTTCTTTTACTATGAGCCTGAAGGCTGTTGAGTGCATACGTGTTTTGTTTTGTTTTAAATCAAAGCGAGCACTCCAGTTTAAATGATAACCCTAAAACCTCTTTAACCTATTTAAAGTAATGAAGTTAGATTTTAATTAATATTTAATCAATATAAGGTTTACCTGCCACAGGTGTCGTCTTCACCCACATGCCTGATCGAGATGAGTGGAACAGACTACAGCCACACAAACAACAATTTTTCCAAAAACTGGAATAATTGTTTCCTCATGAAATTCAATGCAAACTTATTTTTTTATTTTTTTACAGTCACCTAATGTAATCATTTTTTAATACACACTCTTCCAATAGAAATCTGTTAAGTAAACAATTGTATTGGTTTTGGCTCCACGGACCACATTCACAATAGACAAACTTAACAGTGAAATAGCAACTTTCCGATAAAAGAGAATCTTGCGCAGAAAACTCGATGAAGCTTAAATGCTGGAAGGCAAACATGCAAAAATGCAAAGCACCTTTAGCTAAAAACCTGTTATATAAAAAAAATAATGTAAACGCAACTCGTTTAGGGTCTGGCGGGGACACTTGAAGCCCTTTTTTTTTTTTTTTTTTTTTGGTGTGCACAAGCGAAGTTACTCCTCCATCAGTGCCCACGCCTCCTCGGCTTTCATGTAGTACTGGTTTGCTGAGCGCCCTTTCATGGCCTCCATGGCCGCTTCGGCGGCTTCTGTAAATAGGTCGCCTGTAAGGAGACATGGATGAAGATGCATTTGATATTCGGAGATTTTAATCCAACTCTTAACTCATTCACTCCCAGCCATTTTCACAGAGCAGTCCCGTTCGCTCCCGGCTGTTTTACTGGATTTTGACTGATATTGCAAGGCCCACAGAATATTGTGTTCTTTTGCTATAAAAGCATGGAACCTATCAAAAGAAAGATAAAAGTCTCTTCTTTCATCAGGGAAAAAAAGTATGTTTCTATCTGTTTCCGTTTTGCAGCAATTAGCATTAGAAGAGAGCTAAGTTTCATCAGTTTTCACAAATCCATTTAAAATTGTAAGTAATTGAGCTTTTTTTCTACATGGTCCTGGTTGATCTCCTTTGCTCTGCTGCCACCTGCTGGCCGTTTGTGTAATAACTACCATTTCTGCAACCGTTCTTTGCAGTTGGGAGGCGGCATCAAAGCCTTCTGTATAGCATAAAAAAAACAAAAACAAAAAAAACGTATAAATATGTCTTTGGGACACTTAGAACATTTAAAAAAAAACGTATTTATACGTTATTGGGAGCAAATGAGTTAATACCGCCACTATTATGTCAGATTTGTAATGTGGCTCTACCTGCTTTCTGTGGGTCCGCCGCGAGCTTGTAGCCGCCCACCATGAACATCTCGGCCTCTCTGGCCAGCAGGAGGTAACGAGGCTCGTCCTGTATGCCGTCAAACTCGCCGCCCTCGTCGTGTTCGTCCATGTTCAACGCGCTGTCGTACCAGCGGATCGCCTCCTCCCAGTCCTGCTGTCTGTTATGTTAAGAAAATGAAAAGTGATATAAAAATGGCATCGAACTGAGAATGGCAGAGAATTTCCTCCAGGGGGCAGTATTAGCCCATCATACATAGACGCAAAGGCCTCACTTGTCTGCTGACAGATTAACTCCCGTGTCAAAAGCTCGGGCCACGGTGATCATCGAAGATCTGTCGCCGGCTTCGGCAGCCTGCATGAGATACTTGAAGCCTTTCAATTTGTTTCCCGCGTTTTCCTGGAAAAAAAGACGCAATGACGTCAACAGTCAAGCGAGGCCAGAAAGAAGGCACGGGAAGAAGGACGCGGCACCTCCATCTCCATGTTAGGCAGGATGTGGTGGGGCAACTGCAGGCAGCACTGCCCGATGGCCACGATGGCCTCCAGCTCGCCGCACTGGGCGGCTCGCTCCAGGTGAAACATGGCCGACTCCTCGTCCCACTGCTCGTCCTTCTCGCAGAAGCGGCCCGCCTCGTGGTAGCGCACCATGGCCAGGTGAACCTGGAAAACAGAAATGTTCAAATCACAACACTCAACTCGAGATTCTGCTGTCTTTTTACCTTCCCCAGGATGGACTGCCCGATGCGCTTCTGCATCAGCGAACTGAGTCGCTCCACTTCGGTGGCCACGCAGGAGGATCTGTGCACGTGAGCGCGGGTCGAGTGGAAGAAGCTCCACTTCTCTTCTGTCAGCTGTGTGGAAAATACACGCGCAAACACTTTATCGGCGACTTGAAGACTCATTGTGCTGGGTTGTACCCCTCAACTTGATTAACTTGAGGAGTACATCCCTGTTTGGAGGAATGGGGGGGCGTGAATAAATAAAAAATCACATAAGAGGCGGGTTCGGAAGCACACTCAATTCCATAAACAGAAGAGGCAGATGGTTGATTTTTCTGCATGTTGCAATTGGAAGCAAATCTCTCATATTGGATCAAAAGTCTTGGGACAGGTTTTTATTAATTAGACATGTTGGACCCCCCCTCCTCAAACTTCTTACATGTGTATTTGTGTGCTGCAGACGAGCCTGAGCATCCTGATCTCAAACACGACCTCAGTAGATGTTGTAAGTAACGCTGACCCAAAACTTTTGTCCGTATTGTGTATTCAGCCTCAAGTGAGATGTCCTGCTTTTTGAGCCTTTATGCACCGATAAAATTACGACGGCCTATTAAGGCCACAAATATTTTTTTTATTTTTAGTGATGGGTGATATTCTGAGAAAAAAACACAAATTTCAGAGAAAAAAAAAACAACTCGTATATTTTCAACATTGTAAAGTGGCAAATTTGTGAGAAAAAAACCCCTCACAAATTTACCAAAAATAAACTCACAAATTTGTGACATAAAGTGCAAATTTGCAAGAAAAAAAACCCTCATATTTACAAGAAAACAACTTGTATATTTGCAACATTATTAAAGTGGCAAATTTGTGAGAATAAAACTCACGAATTTACCAGAAATAACCTCACAAATTTCTGGCATGAAGTGGCAAATTTGCAAGAAAAAAAACTCGAAAATTTACAAGAAAACAACTCATATATTTGCAACATTATAAAGTGACAAATTTGAGAGGAAAAGAACTCATATATACCAGTAATAACCTCTCAAATTTGTGACAAAGTGCTAAATTTGCGAGAAAAAAACTCACAAATTTACCAGAAATAACCTCACAAATTTATGACATAAAGTGGCAAATTTGCGAGAAAAAAATCTCACAAATTTACCAGAAAAAAGTGACAAAGTTGCAAGAAAGAACTTGTATATTTGCAACATTATTAAAGTGCGAAAAAAAAAAAAAAATTTTTACTAGAAATAACCTCACAAATTTGTGATATAAAGTGGAAAATTTGCAAGAAAAAAAACCTCACAAATTTACCAGAAAGGAACTCACAAACGGCGACCCTTGTGAGGAATAGGCGGTCAAGAAAATGGATGGATAGGTGGAACTCAAAAAACTGTGACATAAAGTGGCAAATTTGCAAGAAAATAAAACTCACAAATTTACAAGAAAACAACTCATATATTTGCTACAGTATAAAGTGACAAATTTGAGAGAAAAAAAAATCACATCTTTACTAGAAATAATCTCACAAATTTGCGACATAAAGTGGTAAATTTGCAAGCAAAAAAACTCAGAAATTTACAAGAAAAAACTTGCATATTTGCAACATTATTAGTGGCAGATTTGCGAGAAAAAAAACACGCAAATTTACCAGAAATAACATCACAAATTTGTGACATAAAGTGGCATATTTGCAAGAAAAATGTTATATAATATAATTTTGGAATAGCAACCAGCGCCCTCTAGTGCACATATGGGTGAAACGTGAGGGAAGACAAAGGAATGAGTGGGAAAGAGATGCAACGGTGGAGGTAGTTTGACCCCCTAATAGTGATGATTAATAGATTAAATGTGGCACACCGGCGTCTCGTATGTTGCTTTACCCGTCTGACACTGTCCTCGTCCGACTCGGAATAATGTCTTTGGTAGTGGTGGCGGGCCTACAGCGTTTCCAGATAAGACATGCATCATAAAAACAAAAGCAGTCAAATACAAAACAGCAGCAGGAGAAGCTAACAGGCTTCAGCATAGCAAAAAAAACGTCAACATCGGATTGTTTACCCCGTCCGGGTGGTCGTTGGCGTCTCCCTCACTCCTCCTCTCGCTGGGGCAGCCGCTGTCCCCTCCGCTGTCCGACTCCTACACACGCAAAAGTCCAAAATGTGACACTTCAGCTCTACTGGACTCCACAAGTTCAAAAGTTGTATTTCGTACCCTGTGCTCCCCTGCGTTGTCCAGTCGTTCTTGTTCGTACATCCCCGTGAAGGATAAGCCTGTAAAAATTGAACACTAAAGTCTCTGGGGACATTTTGGGACATTGTTGTTGAATGATAATGTCGAATTTGCTAGAGGATATTTATTAAAATAAAATTAAAAATTTTTAGGGCGAGGATCAGGTTGATACTCGGCCTTGTTTGAAAGTATTGGTACTCATGAGGACAACCAATACCAGTAATGGCCACCCTCTAGTGGCCATTTTACAATCAAAAATTAGAAATAAAAATAATAGAAAATTTTCATAAATTTCATGCAATTTTAACTCATTCACTCGCCGCCATTTTCACTGAAGCAACCCCCTTCGCTCCCGGCTGCTTTACTGGACTGATTTTGCAAGGCCCATAACATTTTGTGTTCTATTGCTATAAAAACATGGAACCTACCAAAAGAAAGATTAGAGTCTCTTCTTTCATCAGGAAAAAAAAAATATTTCTATCTCTTTCCATTATTCAGCAATTAGCATTAGAATATAGCTAAGTTTCATCATTATTCACAAATCTGTTTAAAACATCTTGTTGGAACAAGGCCCTGGTTGATCTCTTATACTCTGCTGCCACCTGATGGCCATTTTTGTAATAACAACCAATGCTTCAACCGTTATATTCAGTTCAGAGGCTGCAACAAAGCCTTCTGTATGCTCCAGGATAAAAAAAAAAAAAAAGTAAAAAAAACGTATAAATGCGTCTTCGGGACACTAGTAATATTTAAAGAACATATTTAGACAATTTTTGGAATCAAATGAGTTTAGGAAAAATGCGATATTGAGATATACAGGTCTTTTTTTTTTTATTTTGCGTCTTTTTTTTTTTTTAAAGAGATCTTGATTATATTATGTATCAGTACTTGCGACGGAATTAGAAATGATTAGAATAGAAAAATTACATCAATTTAATACAATTTTAAGGAAAAAAAACTATATTGGGTTGTATAGGGCTTCTTTAAAATTATCTGTTTTGTTGTTTTTTTTTGTAAATTTTATGTGTCAACAGTACTAGCGGACTACTCAAACGTACTGGTATCGGTCTAAAAATAGTTATAGTGAACATCCATAAAAATTTTACCCCCAATTTTTGGACTTCAATATCTCTAGTTAGCAACAGTGATGTCACAGTTACCTTTAAAAAGTAACCTAATTACTTTCCGGATTACTTGAGTTTAAGTTACTTAGTTACTTTCCTGATTACTTGATTTCAAAAGTAAGTTAGATTACAAGTTACTTTATAACGCGTTACCGTCGTCACTGATTAGCTAAGCATACACACCGGCAGGAGACCTTGCAATGCACGCAGGCACCACCAGGGGGGAGCAAGGCACCGAGTCCACGTCGCTCATGCTCTCGTCCGCCGACGACGTCTCGGACAGGCGTGACAGCAGCGGCGGTGCCCGGCTCCCGGATATGGTTCGGACGCGGGGGGAACCGCACTGCTCCTCGCAGCCTCTCAGCACCGTATTTGCCGATTTCTAACAGGAGAGAAGGGAAACATAAGGAGCGCTGATGTGATGGAAGGCGGATGTGACGGGGGTGGTAGCCGACCAGGAGTTTGTTGGTGCAGTCCAGCTGCTGCCTCTCGGCCGGGGACAGGTCGAACGGCGTCAGCCCCATGCTCTTGCAGATCTTGTTGCACATGTGGGAGTGGAAGAAGAGCGCCATACCTCGCACGCCTGAGCACACAAAGACTCCTGAATTCACCGTGCATGATGTCGTCAACACGAGAAGTGGGAGACGCGCACCCAAATTCCCGTCGCCAAAGTCCGTTCCCTTTTCCGTGTGAATTTGAGGGTCGGTGTAGAGATCGCCAACGCCTTGGATGTCCACCACGATCAGCTGGTGGCCAGAACGCTCAAAGCTGAAGTGACTGAAGGCCTGATAGGGACAAAAGACAACAGATCTAAGAATTGATGAAATGTTAGGAGTCATATTTAGATGAACAACAAATTAATCATCAACTTTATGGAGGATGAAAAATGCCTTAATAAAAAACTAAATAAAAAAAAAAAGAAAATTAAAAAACGATATAAAAAAGGTAATTAAAAAATTAAATAAAAAAAATTCATATAAATGGAAATAAAAACAGATATATAAAATAAAAAAAATACAAAAAAAGGATATAAAAATAGAATTAAAAAGTTAAATACATAAAATAAATCTAAATGGAAATAAAAAAAAATAAAAGAAATAAATACAAAAATGAGATAAAAAAATGAAATAAATGTAAAAATATATAAATAGAATTAAATGTCAATCAATACATAAAAACACCTTGCTCTCATAATTATTTATGTATTATGAAATGTTATTCATTAACTCATTCACTGCAAGCCCAGTAAAAAAATGGATATTTTAAAATGGATATTTGACGTCATTTTTTTGTATTTAATTTTTGAATTATATTTTTATATCCATTTTTATTTTTACTAAATATATCTATGATTTTTTTTTCTTGGTTGTTTTTAGTTCCATTTATATGAATTGTTTTTGCATTTTATTTTTGAATTAAATTTTAAATCAGTTTTTATTTTCAATTTTAAATAATAATAATAATAATAATAATACATTTAGCCCTGCGATTGGTTGGCAACCAGTCCAGGGTGTCCCCCGCCTACTGCCCAGAGCCAGCTGAGATAGGCGCCAGCAGCCCCCGCGACCCTTGTGAGGAATAAGCGGTCAAGAAAATGGATGGATGGATGGATGGATAATACATTTACTTTATAGGCGACACTCAAGGTCGCCATACAACATAGTGAAAAAAAAAACTAACAATACAGTAAGATAAAACATAAATTATTGATTTTGTTTTTATTTTGGCATTTTGTGTCCTCCGTACAACTCACCTGCGGCGTCAGCCTGATGTTGTCGTCCCGCACGAAGCCCGAGTTGGAGTTGTACTTGATGTACTTGCCCTCGATGTAATGCTCCAGATGGAAGAGCGGCTTGCCCGGCCTGTCGGTCATCTCCACCACGCACATCTGCACGATGTCCACCTGGCCGCAGAGCGTTTCAAAACATCCTTTTTACTCTGTCTCAAAGCAGATTCATGCGACGTGGTCTACCTGCTTGGGGGGCCTGTGGCGATTGAACTCCTCGCCCCAAAGCTTGGCCTCCATCTGCAGACGCACGTCCTCAAAGTAGACGCTCCGCTCCACCGTCTCCATGTAGCGCTTGGCCACGTAGTTGGAGGCCGACTTCCAGTTGTGGCTGTGCGAGAAGCTGGACAGCTTCTTCCTGTGAACAAGACGGGGGCCCGTCCATCATAATCTATTTTTTGCCACCATTTTATGCATTACATTGGAACACTATGTGGAAATAGTTCTACTTACGTTCTGAAGCACTCCCTCATGGCCCCTCTCCCAAACGGCTGTGATAGACATAAAGATAGTCAGTCAGTGGTAAATAGAATATACATGTGTTTTTTTTGTGTTTATTTATTACGTGATGATACCTGTGCAGCCATTTTGATGTGGACCCGGTCTTGGGCCCACTCGCCCGTGATCGCGCTATACCTGCAATGCATTCAGATTGCCCATTTTAGTATATGCAAATGTTTGTGAATATAAATATGATGTCATGAAACTTGTGTGAAAAATATTGGATTATTTATTGACACATTTTTATTATTATTTCTTTATTGTCATTTTTCTTGTTTCTCATTACACTGCACTTATTTTGCAAAAAAAAAATAAAATCTAAAAATTATTTTTAAAAAATGTTTTAAATGGGGAAAACTGCTTTCAATATTTAAAAATAGTTGATGCTGAAAATAGTTGACTACATTGGAAAAATAACACTTATTTTCAAACTGTAGCATATATTAAAAAAATTTAAAAAATAACACCCTCTACGAATTTAACTTATATACTGTAGAGCTTTTCTCAATATGTAAAGATGCAAATTAACCACTGCATTTACAATTAAACAAGTAACACCGTTTCTTTTCATAACACTATGTTGAATAAATAACAAAAATGAATTCCTCCTCCTTTTGCTCTGTGTCAAGGTACACATTGTGAAAATATGACATGAATGACTTCCAATTAGAAATGCAGATTGCTCCTGTTTAGTTTATGAATGTAGAGAGATTTGACTGCTGTTCAAAACAATTTTTCCTTGTAGAAAGTTGATCAGCTTGCAAGTTTTTTTCCCCAATTGTTTAGTTGACTGAGTTTGGTGTGCTTGATAAATTACAGTTTAAGAACCCAACGTAAAACTAATAGTGAAATGCATTTTTTTTAATGCAGATTTTAAAAAAAAACATGCTATCAAAAGTATATGCAGAAGATGTGAATTCAATATTTTTAACTCATTGACTCCCAGCCATTTTCATTGAAGAAACCCTCTTTTGACAGATTTTGCAAGGCCCACAGAATATTGCGTTGTTCACTGATGTATAATGTATTTACTTGTAAAAAACAAAAACGCCGAAACACGTTTTTGGGAGTGAATAACAAAGTATTGAAAACATTTTTACACGTTTTTGGACTTGAGTGAGTTAAGCAGTTGCGGTAAATGCCTGACTATATTAGAAAATGATGCATCCAATGTATTCTTTTTAAATGCAGAACATTCCTGGAAGGCAAAACAGCTGCAGTCTATTAAAAAATAAAAAAATAAAGCGGATACTGAAAATGGATGACTAATGGAAAAAAAACAACTTTCAATCCATATGCATCTTTTTAAGCATACATATAATGAAAAAAGATGACTACAATGGAAAAATGTAACGCTTTTTGTTCAGCAGATGCTTTCAATGACTATAATAGAGAAAATTAGACGTTCAATATAATTTCCAAAAAATGCAGAAAATGGCTGCCAGTGCCTCGAATGCACAACAGCTGCGCAAGACGACAACAAATCCCAAACGTAATGCTCTCCAGTCATAAACATGTCAAACGTCTTTTCCTGAAAATCACGCGATCGCACTGACGTAACCTTTGACCCACAACTGAGTTCAGTTTGTTTTTTATCCTCAACCCATCACAAATCAGTCATCATTTGTTATGCTCCCCATAAAACACAAAAGCACTGCATTATCCCCAAGTTAATGTTTCCCCCCCCCCCCCTCCGTGTACGCATACCACCTGGTTAGTGTGCCTGTTTGTCTTGGCCCTACTCGTGGAAATAGTCAACAGTGTTCAGAATGCAGAAGCGCCGCTCAAGTCGACACATATTTTCAGGAAAGTCTCGTTTTGGTTTTACAAACCACTTCAGGCTGGGAACACAATGTACTTTTTGGCTCCATGACACTAAAGTGGGTATAAAGAAGGAGGAGGAGGAGGAGGAGATTAAAATGAGCACATGAATAGCCGCCACTCCCTCCGTTTCTCGCTCCGTGTGTGGCTTATATAAGAGATTGAATGCGAACAGTGCACTCAGCGAAATAAACCCCTCCCGCATTGTGCGTGGGCCAACGGCGCGTTCCGTGGCGCTAACGTGTCCGAGCCAGATGTGAGCGAGCGCTTAAGCTCGCTGGGTTTCTGTGTCCAAACGAAACGCGGCAGTCAGCAGGCGCACACAGGCCCCCGTTGAGCTGATGTTTTTTTTTGACCGAAAACCGGACCGCGGGTTCAACACTGGGTTCAAGTGGAAAAGGTTGTTGGACTCAGTGGAGCTAAATGCTAATGAGAACATGAGGTTACATCGGGGTTACAGTTATTAGCAGGGATTATCATCGCTGTCGGGTATAATTAGGCCAGGGGTCAGCAACCGTTCCTGTTAAAAGAGCCCAGTTAGGCCAAATAAATTTTTTTAAAAATCTGTCTGGAGCCACAAAACATTTGAACATTGTGATGAAGGAAACTGTGTGTTAGTGTTAGTCGTCTAGTGTACTGACGGCCCAAGAGCACAGAGAACAGAAAAATATCCAATATGTTGAGATTCATGTTCTTCTATATTTTTAGACTTTTGTGCTTTTCTGTCAAATTTCTGACATTTTGAGCAATTTTATGGACATATTATAGTAATTTTCTATCTCTCGCTTTTTTTTCCTCTATTTTTTTGTACATTTTTTCTTCTATCAATTTTCTGACATTATCGTCTTTTTGAACATTTGATTTCCTGCCTTTTTAAAAATAAAGTTCCTAACTTTTTGGGGGGAATTTTCTGTACATCTTATGGTAATTTTCTGACTTCCTTTTTGTTTTGGGATATTTTATGGTTACTTTTTGAATGTTTTCTTTTCTGCCTTTTCGTCATTTATGGTCACTTTTTGAAGCATTTTAGGTAATTCTTCATAAACGTTTCATCTACCTTTCACCTCTCTTTTTGACAACTTGAAAATTTGGATTCTAACATTTTTTTTTCCAGATTTAATTATTCATTTTTTTATCTAAACCATTAATTCATTTAAATAATATGTTTTCTAAAAAATAAAATACATGATAATAATAAATAATAAAAATAAATAGGTACGAAAAAATTATAATAATAATTTCTACCAAAAAATAAAAATAAATAAATAGAGAGATCCACAGGAGAGGGACTAAAGAGCCACAGGTTCAAGACCCCTGAGTTAGGCCGATTCAGATCCAATTAAAGTGGATCAACACGACTGTTCCATTCACAAAAGTCAAGTCAAGTCAAGTCAAGTCAAGTTTATTTATATAGCCCTTAATCACACAAAAGTCTCAAAGGGCTTCACATGCCCACAGTTGACAAATAGCAACGACATCCCCTGATCAAACCACAAAAGGGCAAGGAAAAACTTAAAAAAAAGAAAAGAAAAAAAAGTTATCAAAATACTTCCACTTCTGTGCCACTTTATGTTTATATTGCATGGGTTCCACAAAACTCCACTAAAAAATTATAGTGTTATGTCATTTTTTGTTAAATTGGTAAATGTGGTCCATTAATTTCCTGCTCAAGAAGGTCCAAGCATATGAAAATCTAATCACATAGTAGTTGTATGAATGTAAAAAGGAAGTAGGTCAGTGGATCAAGTCTATTTTTGTGTTCACAGTCGTAAACTTGATCCGTTCATTTCCTGTTCACATGGTAAAGACACACATGACACGCAACAAAACCACCTAAAGACTTGTTCTCTTCTTTTTCTCACAAGAATGTAAACAGGAAGAAGGTGGGAAGAAACTGCAGCTATCAGATGATATGCTCAAGCTCGCCAAGTTAGCACTGAATTTCACCTGAAGTGACCTCAAACAGGATCAGTTTACAATCATGTGGAGCCATACTATTAATTTGGATTAGAAAACTGATGGTTGCTAGTGTGAAAGCTCAGTTTGGTTCACTTGAGAGGGGTCAGAACACCTCAGATCCTCCCGTTTTGAGGTCAATAGAGGTGATAAGCACATGTAAACAAGATAATAAAAGCCAATGTCTAGACCTGATTGGAAGCACAAACACATGTAAACGCATCCTGAGGTTATTCTCACCTGTAACGCAAGCAAGGTTCGGTCTTTTTGTCCTCCAAGTGAAACTCGGCCCAGGGGTCCGGCATGGCTTTTGCTTTCATGATGGCGTTTTTCCAAGTCTCCTATTGCAACAAGTACATTGAATACATTTATAAAACGAAACAACCTTTTTTTTTTTTTTTTTTTTTTTTTTTTTATGTAAAACGGGCTTGTGCTCAGGAAAAAAAAGGAGTAATCGATTTTAATTGTTAATTTGTAAACATTTTCACCAGATGGTGCAAATTTTTTCCCTCATTCAAAGCATGCAGCAAAAAAAAACAACAACATTAATTTTCTGCAACCAACTGATTTTTTTTAATCTTTTTTTTTTTTAAATTGATTTCGTAATATAAAAAAATCTGCACATTAAAACACCAAATTGCTCCTCCTGTTTTGTGTCTTTTTTTTATTTTTTTTTTTTATTAATCGTCTTAACGAACTCAGGGACACACCAATGTAAACTCGCACTGGTGTGAACTTGTTTGCATTGAAGGAGGAAGCAAGTTGGATGACACGTCGAGCAGTCACGTCGCCAGTCATCTGCGGCCGTGCCCGAAAATAACTTCCTCAGCGGGCGGGGTTTGGTAGTCTATCATGTCAAGTAACTTAACCCTTCGGAGCAGTCGCGCGTCTCCCTCGTATAGCTAGTAAACATCTCATACCAATTTAGAACTCTTTGGGATTGTCGTGAAAATGTCGGGACTCGAGTTCGCCAAATATGATGCATGTGGAAGCGCAAAAAAAAGGTGAATGTGCACATTCAAATTCTGAAGAAACTAAAATATAGAATAATTCTGTGGACTATTCTTGCTGCTGTTCACATTCACTTGTGAGGATAATATCTTCTGCAGGTGTATCGAATGTTCCAAAACATAAATCATGCAGATGGATAGCACAGAAAATAGAAAACTTTGAAAAGGGTTACAGATAAAGAAAAAAAAGGCAGTGAAGGAAGGTGGGGTAGACGATCAGTAGTGAAGAGACGGTACAGGATAATAATTTAAATGGTTGAACATACCCGTGCACTCTCAGACAAAACCTGGTACGAACCTTCCGCCAAATGCTCTGTTTGATTCTATGTGGGGGAAAGGTGAAGAAAACGCACCACTTTTCATCAGCGCAGCACATGATGCAACAAGACAAACTTTGATGTTTCGGCAAAGCAACACGCACACACACACACACAAAAAAAAAAAAAGGCGAATTTTGTTCCTAGTGACAAAAAAAAAAAATCACATGTAATTTTTAAACACAGATTTATCTTAAAATAAACTGTTTTCGTTCAAAATTCAATTTGTATTCGTGAATTTCAATTTTGTTTTTAGATTTGTCCACCAGATGGTGCTACTTTTACCATATTCAAAGCATGAAGCAAATATGTCACACTTTCTACTGCCTTATTGTGTAAATTATAGTGATTACAATCAATAACAAAAATTACCAATAGTTTTATGTTTTGTTTTTTTGTAGGGGTGTCAAAATTAGTGCGTTAATTTAAAGTTCTTTTAATGCCACTATTTTTTTTTAAATGCGTGATTAATTTTAACGTACTTATATGGAAAGCCTGTACCGGGGGAATTCCAAATGCAACATAGCAGACAGGTCCACGTCAAAATCTAGAATTTTTTTTAAAATAATATACATGTATATGTCTCCAAAAATACATACAATACTGGGCTCAAGTTATATTTTACAATTTAAAAAAATGTGCAGAATTTCACAAATTTTCACGATTAGACAGCTCACTCGTCTTTTTTACAGTACATCTTTTTAATTTTAACTCAATTTTATGAATTATTATGAAATTACTGTATTAACGACTAAAATATGCAGCCATATTTCTATTAGTTCAACATTTTTGCCCCCACTTTTATGTTAAGAGTATGAAAATTTAAATATTTTATTGTACATTTAAAACAGGTATAAAATTTGTGATTAATCATGAGTTAACTATGGAAGTGATGCGATTAATTACGATTAAAAATTTTTAAATCTCTGCGATTGGCTGGCAACCAGTCCAGGGTGTCCCCCGCCTACTGCCCAGAGCCAGCTGAGATAGGCGCCAGCACCCCCCGCGACCCTTGTGAGGATTAAGTGGTCAAAAAAATGGATGGATGGATGGAAAATTTAAATCGCCTGACACCCCTAGTTTTTTGTCATTAGGGACAAACGACGGGGACGACGACGCCTCCTCACCTTGTACAAAAATTCCGTCTTGGGCAGCGAGGTCGAAAGCTGCCGGTTGTTGACCAGGTTCTGCATGTACTGGCAGATCTCTCGGGCGGGGTCGTCCAAGATGGAGCAGATGAAGCCGTCGTCCTCGTCGCCGTCATCGTCGTCGGTGAGCGAGCACACCCGCTGCTTGGGCGCGCTCCTTTTGTCCGAGGACCTGCTGGCGCTGCCGTCCTCCTCCATGCTAAACATCAGCTCGTCCTCCATTGTGTCCACTGGTGTGCTAAAAGAAAAAAAAAAAAAAAAAAAAATGACAGAAGACAGAGTGAGTGGAAGTGTCGGAACAGCGGACAGCTTGCCACTGAAATGATATTTTAATCATTTACAAATGATTTATCATTTAACCCATTCACTGCCATTGATGTGTATATCCGTCAATGGCAGTGAATGAATTAAGTCAATTCCGTTCCCATTGACGTGTATATCCGTCAATGGCAGTGAATGAGTTAAAGTGTGCTACTTTTTCTCCATTCAAAGCATGCAGCAATAAGTTTCTATTTGTTTCCATTTTGTCCAACTTCAGAAGTATTTTCTCAGTCTCTCCTACCTAAGGGTTAAAAAATTGAATTCATATTTGATACGGGTAGTAAAGTGGATATATTTAAAGCAATTTTGGAGGATTTTTTTGGCCCTTAGTTTGGGAGCTCGTTTGACACTCTGTGTTTGATCACATAGCCCAGATTCGAACATGAACATCTGAAAATGTAACGCAGGCGTGCTAACCACTAGTCCAACATGTTGTGCCATTCTGCATGTCAGGTACAAGCTGATTCTGCATGTTTTCAATGGTGTGCTGCAGCTGGGACAAAAGTGGCCCATTCTTGTCATTCGATTGCATTGCAGCACCACACTGCAAAGGAATCTCCCCCTTCCGCCCCTCAAAACGAGCATCAAGATTCATTCAAGATTCGTGCATGCGCTAAGCGAACCCACCAAACCTGTAGCTTGACACTTTGTAGGCGTGTGAGCAAGCGCTCTCCTCTTGGGTCCAACAAAACACGATTCTCTCGGCGGCGAGATGTCACGCAGTTTGACGGCTTATCCCGGATAGGTCACTCCCCGCCTCTCCAGCGAGCCCTGCGGGTCCCGAGGCAAGCGGTTCGATGGGAGGGTTCCTCGCGACGGTTCCACCAGTCGCCACACCGATGTGGACCGTCGGCACGTAACAAACAACAGCCTTCCGTGGCAGCCCCGCCCCACGTGGTCTGCAGCCTTTTCGGGCTGTCGGAAATGTCAAAACAAAATGCCCCACTGGGAGGCCCGAGGACAGAGACGTAAACAGAGATAAATACATAAATAAATAAAGTTAATAGACTCATTGTAAAATTACATAAACTTAAATAAACATAATTGACATATTTTAGTGCTACACTGACACTTTTAAGCACCCACCATCAAGGAGAAGTGTATAAATTACAACCCGGAAGTTGCAGCGATTATGCTAGCGCTTGAACACTTGAAAGCCGCAGACTCAACCTTTTAATGATAAACGTCTTTTCAAAGCCTTTTTTTTCTTTTTTTTTAAATTAAAGAAAACCCCTTCAAACGACAGGTCCTCCTCGACCTCGTCATTTTTTTCAAACGAACTGCATTCGCCTCTCTCTGCTTCTGCTGCTCTCTCCTTGCTTGTTGCTGCTTCATTACATTTCGGATCCGCTGATTCGACACATAAAACCACGTTATGGCGTATCGTATTAAAGTCACAATTCGGATTAGGATTTATGCGTGTTATATGTTCATTTATGATATCTATTAATTCTACACATTACATTTATGGTTATACCTATAACTATAAATCTTTCAACCAGGAGTAATGCACGGTAGCGTGGCCGAGTGGTCTAAGGCGCTGGATTTAGGCTCCAGTCATTTCGATGGCGTGGGTTCGAATCCCACCGCTGCCAGTAAGTTTTCCTCATTTTATTCATCCCTTATTAAAAATAAATGAATATGTAAAGGGACAAGTCTCGGCAAACGAACACGGCAATCGCAAACATATGACATCACTTCTGTAGTGCTTTGAAAAAAATGGTTCAAACGTTTTTAGCCTGCCAAAAAACTCAACTGTTTCCTTCTACAGTAAAACAGGTCTGTTTTAATGATAAAATAATTCAGTCAGTTTATTAGCTATAATAAATTAAAAAAATAATTATCTGTAAGTTGCTTCTTTTTAAAAAAAAAAAAAAAGTCTAATTTAATTAGATAAATACATTTTGATTAGCCACCTTTAGGTAATAACAGCTCATGCAACATTTAATGGCATTGTATTAATAATTTAATCATAAATGTATATGTAAATCGTTTATTGTGCTACTACTCTTTACTATTTACAAAACCATAAATGAACAAATTATTAAATGAGATGTATGGAAATCTACGAATAAATGTTTTAGCTAACCAATGTTTCTCAGTTATGCATCAAATTAACAAGCTCTTTTTTTTTAATTGTATTATTTATGAGAATTTGTAATGCAGTTACTTTATAAAATAAAAATCTACAAAGAAAATGTAATCGTATTCATTTATTGTGTTCATTAGTCATTTTTTAAAAAACATTTTGTAAAATCTTTACAAAATAATTTGAAATATTAAATTCACATTTCATCATTTACAAAGAATCAATCAGAAAATTACAGAATGAGATAAATTAATCAAAAATAACACTGTCAAATATCCCCATTTTCTCCAGTTGTGCTTGTCTTTCAAGAGATTCACACTTGGCAAACATGTTACAATCCCCTTTGCTGTTTATTCTCCAAGCACTGACGGGCAACAAACTGCAATTTCCCGATGGCCAGCTGCGTGTCTTCGGCCGATATCCCCAGATGCCACACGGCTCGCACACAATTCCCAAAATGAGGGTACATGAGGACTTGTACCGCCTGGCCCAGCGCGTCCTCCTCCCCGTCACCCACTCGGGCCAAGCGGTCGCAGAATTCCGCTGGAGTCAAGTCGGGTTCTCGGATTTGGAAGCGCAGGATGTTTGTCTCCACTGCCGCCATGTCCACGGCAAACAGAGGCGGCTCGCACGTTTGCAAGGCTGGTACGGGGAGAAACCGACAAGTTGTTACGACGCCGACGAACGGCAAGATCGTGCGCGAGAACTCAAAAGACACCTTGAGCGAAGGTTCTGGCATTGTTGTGGTCTTCCTGTAGTCTCTGGACCATGTCCTGCAAAGACAGTTTCCCCGCCGCCGCTAATATGCCGGCCTGCCGCATCCCGCCGCCCAGAGCTTTACGGCACCTCACCGCCCGGGAAATGAAATCTTTAGGCCCAGCCAGCATGGTCCCCACCGGCGCACCCAATCCCTGTTAAACACACGCGCCACTATTTGGACAACAGTTCTTGGAATCCTAATAACAATGTGGCTGATTGTTTACCCCCCTTATCGAAGAAAAGCGAAGCTTCCGACGCTGTGAACGTACCTTGAATGCACCATTTTGCTCGCGTAGCATTAGCAACTAGCAAATGTGCAGCGTATGTTATTCTGTTGTCCCTAAACGTCCTTTTAAGTTGTTTAATCATACCGCAGTTGAAGTTAACTGTAAATATAAATACACAACATTAAGAATTACATCTACTGTATATTTAAATGCAAAACATGCATTTTAAAACATCGCTAGCCTAATGCTAACAGAAAGTTAGCATCGACTTTGGGAGTGTTTTTCCTTCAGATAACGAATATCCACACACAAATCTTGTAGGAACTAGGGATAGACCGATTATCGGCCGGGCCGATTATCGGTGCCGATATTTGGCAGTTTGACAAATATCGGTATCGGCCTTTTGACCAATCTGAAAGCCAATAAAGCGGGTATTTTGAACACATTCTGACAATTTGTTCACCTTCTGCAAAAATCTTTTGAAACTTTTTATGAATCCTGATGAAAACCCCAAATTTGCTACGTTTGCGTTAATTTTTTTGCACAGTGAAATACAGGAACTTTTCATTTATGGATCTATTTCAATTTCCACTTTATAAATAAGGATGCTGACACTGGGAATTCCCTACATGTTTTATTTTTAAGAATAAAAAAAAAAAAGTAAAAAAAAAAAAAAAAAAAAAAAAAAGAAATGTTGAAACTCCCTGCAATTTTTTTTAAATATAATTTTTAAACAAAGCTGCCAATATCGTTTAAAAAAGAAAAGAAAAAGTACTTTTTAATTTTTACACTAATATTTTCTCTTCTACAGCAAATAAATATCGGCTTGAAATATCGGTTATCGTTCTCCTTGACTACTAATAATCGGTATCAGTATCGGCCTTGAAAAAGCCATATCGGTCTATCACTAGTGGGAACAGATGAGATAACACTACGTAAAGGCACAAATTCTTTCCAATGTGTCAAAAATGAGTTATTTCAATAAATTGAATCGCAACTTTCTTCTGTATTCACTTTCAATGTGTGTGTATGTGAGATGCACGGCACCACACTGCCAACAAGCGGCCAAAACGCAAAGTAACAGAATTTGTTCTTACTGTTTTTTTCAGTTGTTATTATTATTTGTTTATTCTCTTCTTATTTCACTTAGTTTAATTTAGTCATTGTCCTTTCAAATTATATTCTAAAGTTGATATTTTAAGGATAATAGGATTCAAAGACTTTCTTTTCTCAAAATTCAAGGATGCGATCCCTATCACAAAGTAGTTCTGGTTGACTAACAAAAAAAATGTCAACAAAAACATGTTGTGAAGGCGTCACCTTGGAGAGACACACACTGACAGTGTGTGTGTGCTGCAGTATGTCGGCCGCCGGGACCCCCAGCGCCACGGCGGCGTTCATCAGGCGCGCGCCGTCCATGTGCACCAACAGGCCGTGTTTGTCGGCGAGAGCTCGCACCTGTGGACGCACATGCGGACGTCAAGGAGGTTAACTGCTAACCAAAACAGCAGCTCAGCCACGATTTGGGCTCACCTCCTGCAGGAAGTGCAGTGGCATGACTCGCCCTCCCTGTATGTTGTGCGTGTTCTCCACGCAGATGAGGCGCGAGCGGGGGTAGTGCGGGTCCGGGTAGTCGTGGCGGATCTTGGACTCCAGCTGGTCCAGGTCCAAGGTGCCGTCGGCAAGGGTGTTGGCTGTGGTGGCGTGGACGCCCGCCAGCTATGTAAACAACAACATGAAACAGCCATGCAGTAAACAAAAAAAAAAAATATATTTATATATATTACATATATATACTGTATATATGTTTACCTGCGCGCTGCCTCCCTGCTCGTAGATATGCAAATGAGATAAGTCGCCCACAATGATCTCATCGCCGCGCTCCCTACAGTGCACCATCACTATTGTGACCAATGCACGACGGTCATTTAAACCTCACCCCACCCCCGGAAAAAAACATATATTTCAGATAAAAGTGTTTCAAGTTACCTGCGATGAGGTTACTCATAGTTCCCGAGGGGACAAACAGCGCTGCCTCCATCCCAAACATGTCGGCTGCAATCTTCTGCAACTCTGCAGCCAAGAGGCGAAAATGCAAATGTGCAATAATAACCACATGGTCAAAGGTTTAAGAACAAAAATCTAAAACACTATTTCAAGCTTATGATCTTGTCCATTACATCATGATCATGGACTTTATTTTTTTTTCCACTTGAAAAAAAATTAGTTTAAATTGTGTAACAATTGTTTTGAATCAAACTTTTTCATTAATCATTATTTAATATTTAATTTGTATTACAGTAATTAAAAAATAATAGTGTTACTTATTAGGCTTATAATTATTTTTTCTATATATTTTAATGTAATAAATCTATAATTTATTACAAAAACAATTAATTCGGGATTTAAGTTTAGGTTTTTTGCGTAATTTTTAAATTGCATATTTTTTTGCTAATTTCACTAAATAGGTTTCTATTTTGTAATTTTTGTCAATTAAATTTGAAAATTAAAATGTATTTTTACATAAATAAATAAAAAAAGACTTGACTTAATGATTGTATTTGTTTGAAAAAATAGTAGTTTTTCATTATTTTACTTTTTTAGATTTCATTTCAAAACACAATCAGGCTACAATTATTGTACTTAATAAAATTAACAAACCATTTAAAGTTTCTAAAGTGCTGTTTTCCATCTATTTATTTAATTACACTTTTGCGAGAGTAATGGTATTTAATATAAATACTATTCAAATTTAAAATGAGGGATTTTGAAATGTATTTTCAAAATGGAGTAAATAATACAACTTAATAACTGACCGTAAAAAATGTTTTTATTTTATCCAAGAAATGTAGTGATTTTAATAAAAATTAATAATGTCAGGTTTCTAAAATGCTAAATATTTTTTTATCTAGCTTTTCAAAAACTATTTCATTAAAATACGTACAATAATTTAAGAGTAAAATCATTTAAATAACTAATAACATTAATTCGAGCTTTTCTTTTTCCATCATTTCATGTAATTAAAACAATTTATAAAAAATAATAAAATAAACAACAAGCTCCGAAAATGAATTGATGCAGTGTAGCTGTTGCTAGCTGCTAGCATGTTAACGTGCTAACTCGCTACCGTTCACTGTGGGATCTTCGCCCATCACATCGTCTCCGACTTCGGCCTCGGCCATGGCCCGGCGCATCGCCGCTCCGGGTTTGGTCACCGTGTCGCTGCGGAGGTCCACAACCCGAACATGAGCCTCCAGCTGGCCGGGCTTGGGGACTCCGGAGCTCCTGCTTTTGTGGTAACTTCGTTTCCCGCCGGCATCTCGTCGAGCGACGACCCGACCCCAAAAATAAAACTTGGAACAAAATGCTTTGAGGGACATTGTTGTAGCGGATCGGTTTGGGATTGAACTTTGGATCGATTGCATCGATAATCATTGACTTGACCGCATGAAGGACGGTTAATGGATGACCGAACTGCTGGTTAACATTGCACGTGTCAATATTGTCCACTGGATGGCGCCACATACATATAACATATAAAGCTATACAGCACAGTATTGTAGTTATTTAATTCGTAATACAGTATAGTATACTTAATATTGTAACTAATTAATATATTTTTGAAAAGAAAATATTGTAGTACCCAATGATAATAGTACTAATAATGAAAAAAAAAAAAACACAAAAAACAAACAAAAACCTAACACTGTACTGTATATTACAAGTACCGGTATGTATAAAGTATAGTACTGTATAAGTATAAACATACGGTTTTGTGGGTTACAACTATACTATATGAATATAAAAATAATATAAATATAATTAAATGTAACAATACATTATGATTATAATATTGCCCATAATTCAGTCCAACAAATAAATACATAAATAAATATGCAAATAAGTGTCAATACATATATAAAGCTTGGAGTCCATGTGTAACAAAATACTTTTCATTTATGATAATTTTTTTTGTATTTATTTTTGTCTTCAAGCAACGTAATGCTGACCACCGTCCGTGGCGGGGAGGCTCCCTAGCGCCCTCTATTGACCATCTGCCATTGACACCGCACGCGTCAAAATTTCAGCTGGCGTGCGGATTCGCGAATCTGCTGGATCGAATTCCAGTCACACGCGCACGCACACAACTTCCCACTCTTGTGTGATTGTAATCACTTGATAAGGGCGCGTGCGCGCCAGCGCGCGTGCGCGTGCAGTGCCAGTAAAGCGTGTCTGCTTGTAATATGTAATGGGGCCTTCCAGCTGCGTGACGCTCACACACTCGAGTCTTTGTGGCCAGCGTCTTCCATGGCACACAGAGAGAGAGAGAGAGAGAGAGAGAGAGAGAGAGAGAGAGAGAGAGAGAGAGAGAGAGAGAGAGAGAGAGAGAGAGAGAGAGAGAGAGAGAGAGAGAAATATTGAATAAGGCAGAAATGAAGCAGGAGAAATATTGAGCCCTTTCTGGGAAGAAGCAGCGAGGAGACGGCAACGCCTTTCCAATAACCATAAAGCCCGCCGGGGGCCCGAAATAGACCCCCTCCTATCCCTTCATTGCTTCTCTTTCGCCATCACTTGTTCCACAAAAGCAGGTGTTTATGGGAAGGCTTCGCACACAAACAAACACATTGGGGCAAAGATGGTCTTTGCTTAAAAGGTGGTGACATCACTGCTTGCGAAATCTGGTTCATATTAAGTCCCCATACAACCAACCGTCCTCATTCACGTCACTCACTCTCACACACACACACAATTTTTTCAGGGTACTTCCCAAAGTGGCATAAATCAGCGTGTCCCACCCTTTAGAATGTGTCACGGCCAGTAAAGTATTGGGACATCATGACAAAAATTTCCGCAGTTTGCAACCTCGGCAATCATTACTCGCGGTACCTGAGGTTGGTTGGTTACGTCACTTCAAATCATTCCACAGAGCATCAGTGATTGGTCGATGATGTGACTCAATCTCATTGGTCGGTCGACATCCGTGTTTCCCAACCTTTATTGCGCAAGCGACTAAAGGTACACATTTTACGAGAACTATCTCGAGGCATGCAACAAAACAACGTTACAACGTATTTAAATACTTTTATGACTACTTGACTTGACTTAATTAGTACAAAAATATTCCACTAGATGACACATTTTCGAACTGGTGGTTCGGACCAATCACAGAGCGACATTGTGTTTGGGGGGCGGGATATGCAACTTTGACGAAAACAGGAAGTCAGCGCCGACGCTAACAAACAAACCCAACATGGACGAATGGACACTACAATTAATTCTGTTCTCGCAGAATTACTCACCTTTTCCTTGTTGAATGTTGAACAGCGAGTGGCGCTTCGTGCATTTCTAGCTGGTAAGATGTTCGTGATTTTCCCCTCTTGGACAAGAACGAAAACGAAATTTTCACCCGTGGCCGTGATTGGTTAAAAACAAACGTGTAGGCTGTACAGAATGTCCCGCCTTTTCCCGACGAAATTAATGTTGGAGAGGTGCATATCCATCTGGCTATTTTCAGGTTAATTCTACTGAAGAGGTCCAAATTTCACACAACGTAAATTTCTGAATAAAGTATTAAAATAATTAGCTCAGTGTACTGTGTGTATTTTTTTTTGTTACAGCTTTGCTTTTCTAATGCCTCAACTCTAAATGTTGGGCAACACTGCATTTTTCCTCAATTTAATGGTGATGAATGGCTGCTCATTTGCAGCAGGGAAAAAGGATGAGAAGTGTTTCCACAGAACCCTCGGAGCGTTTTCCTCGCAACTACTTAACCATCAATCCAGGAGGAAAAAGCGTTTCGCGGCAATTTCGTGAATCATCTTCGTACGAGCACGGCGCCATTTCCAGGAAGTGTCCCGGGGCCTCCGCCAGAACCAAGGTGAACCTGACCTTGCAGTTTGCCGCCACTCATTCAAAATGTCCTCCCTCATTCAGCCGTCTGTCACCTTGAGCGCTTCATTCATTCAGTCGTTCGTTCGCTCGCTTCACCCTTTCTGTCACCTCCTTTTCACTCCTCTTCTTCATCAGTCTTACCACCCCATCGTCGCCCTCCCTCGCTTTCTCTCTGGGAAGTCACGTGACTTCTCTGAAGCTGAACCCTATAAAACCAACAGTACTTGTGGGGTGGGGGGGGGGGATCAGTGTCTGTACCGTGCTGTGATTGGCTCTTCATATGCTACGCACACACACAGAGGACCCCCTGTTTTCGACTAACGGGAACAAGAAGCGTGGCCCCCTCGCATTAATGCAGAAGAAAGGGAGGAGGAGGTAAATAAAAGTATTCTTGCTGGGACTGGGAAGCGCTGTTTGTTTTCAGTGGAGTGTTCCCGGCGTTCCCAGCATCCCGGCCCATTTTCATCCACTCGAAACCCCCGTCGCGGCCAAAGTTCACACACAAGAATATTTCGCAAACCCGAAGCCGCACAAATTGATTCAAAACATTCCAGGTCCGTAGGAGATGTGCGGTGCTTCTTTGATTGTTCCGCCAACGCCGCCAGTGAAGACGATTACCACCGCCAAAGCGTAAAAACCCTTCGAAGTGGTAATTCGATAGAAACTTGAGTTGCGACTACTAGCTATGGTGAGAGCAAACTAGACAAGCAGCAGTTTGAACAATGCTTCGAAAAAGAGGGGGACTCTGGGTGGAGGAGTGGAACCGTCACCGGCATTCGGTGCCGTTTGGCATGGGTTCGCCTCCCTGCCTGGGAGACCACGTTTGTTTGTGTGAGGGAAAAAAAAAAAAAAAAAAAAAAAAAAAGCCAAATGCTTGCTTCAAGTAGTTTCTTGCCACTTCCAGTTTAAAAATAAAGAATGCATTTTCTGGAGAAATTGCATGTGAAGGCTGAAAGGCTTCATGAAAAGACGTGGAAGGATATACAATGACTAGAAATGAATTGAACATGTTGAAGTTAGAATGGTTTGAATCGGTTAAAAATAAATAAATAAATGAAATTAGAGTAGAAAAACATTTTGAAAACAGCTTGTGGTAGGGATAAATTGGAACGTTTGAATTATCCATCCATCCATCCATTTTCTTGACCGCTTATTCCTCACAAGGGTCGCGGGGGCTGCTGGCGCCTATCTCAGCTGGCTCTGGGCAGTAGGCGGGGGACACCCTGGACTGGTTGCCAACCAATCGCAGGGCACACAGAGACGAACAACCATCCACACTCACACACACACCTAGGGACAATTCGGAGCGCCCAATTAACCTGCCATGCATGTCTTTGGAATGTGGGAGGAGACCGGAGTACCCGGAGAAGACCCACGCGGGCACGGGGAGAACATGCAAACTCCACCCAGGAGGGTCCGAGCCTGGACTCGAACCGGAGACCTCAGAACTGGGAAGCGGACGTGCTAACCACTCGACTACCGTGCCGCCCACGTTTGAATTAGTAAAAAAAAAATAATTTAGAAATTAGATGAAAAAAAAACTTAATTTGTGAGCTTCTTATTCTAATTGGCATTGAATAGGTATTTTTTTCATGGAAATTTTAGAGGTGAAATTGTTGATTTTTTTTGTGAACTAAATTGAATTTCAAATGGGAACGATGTGAATCTGTTTTGTCAAATGTGTCATTAGGAATGAATGAGGATTTTTTTTTTGTGGGGCGTGAAAACTTTTGGTATGCCGAAAAATTTTCCCATGGTGAATTTAAATTTAGAAATGGTATTTGCATTTCAAATGGAAATTATGTAAATCTTAATTGTTGAATGTGACACTGAGAATGATGAGGGATTTTCTTTACTTTTGGTAGGAATTTTAATGTTGACAATGTTTGGTGAATGGGAATTTTTGTCATGTTGAAAACTGTTTTCAAGGTGAAATGAATGAGTTGAAAGTTTTGAATTTTAAATGGAAACGATGTGAATCTGTTTGTACTGGGAATGATTGGTGAGAATTTTATTTGTGAAAATTTTTAAAAATTATGGATATGTGGGAATTTTTGTAATTTTCAAATTTCAAAATTTTTGTATATGTTGAAGAAAAATGTTGACATTTGAATGGTGTGAATAAAAAAAGAATGTGGGAAATGATACAAATGATATTGAATATGTCTAATTTTGGTCAAATATTAGAAATATTGTGAAAAGTATGACATTTTTTGGACATGTGAAATTTTGAAGCGTTGAGAAATATTGAAAAGGTGAATTGAAGGAGCTGAATATTTTGAATTGGAATGATGTGAAGCCTGCTTGTTGAGTGTTTCATTGGGAATGAATGGACATTTTTACCGTGCAAAATTTTACATTTCGGTAAAACTATGCAAATTTGGATGAAGAAAAATGATCGCCCGAAAAGTGTGAATTTTTGGAACGTGTTGAAGTTGGAATGGTGAAAAATCGGTCGATAAATGGGGAAGTCGAAGCATGTCAAAAGTGCAACGGGTCAAGTCCCACTGGCACCGCCACCTGTCCTTGCCCCTCCCCCGCTCATCTCGGAAACGCCGCTATTTTGTTTTACTGATGTGTTCCATTATCGGCATTGGTAGCAATTATTGTGCGATATCCGGCAAAATATTGTGATAACACAACATTGTGAGTCATCAAAATAAAGCAAGGCATGCGCGCAGTCCAAATAAAGTCGGAATCATGCGGTTTGAGCGAGCGCGGCCGCGCAGTGACCGCAGCAAGCTGCAGGTCAACACTTTGAATGCCGCGCAACAACACGCGCGTTCAACTATACAGCATGCTCATGCTTACCATATGGTTTTTATTGATCCACATCCCTATTATACCCCCACTCGCCTCCCTCACTTTCTGCGCGCAAGTGATGGCGCTGAAGGAATGATGGAATGCTTGGAGGGTAAATCTCTGCTTTCCTGGAAGCCGCTCTGGCTTTATCAGAAGCGGCTGTGACAATACTGGCGCTGATGGGCCGGCCCCGAACGGCTTTCCTATAAGCGCTGATCGGCCAACAAAAAAGCCTTCCTGGAAGAAACAATCAGCAAAGCCTCTTCCTGGAAGAGCGCCGCCGGAGCGCTCGTCGCAGGGGCGCGCTCCGAGTAGCCCCCTTTTTGCATGTTGTACCAGCTCGGAGTTCACGGAAGTATTTGCGCGTGCATGGGAATGTTTAGCCGGCTAAGTAGCATTATATTAATCTGTTTCCCAATCTGTCAACAAAGCACATCTAAGCAGTGAATCAACGCCTTTGTCGTTACCAATTTGAGGTACGAGTCCAGGCTATATTTTACCAAAATTTATACACTTAATGTTATTCTTGTGTAAATTGAATCATTCTCCATTCTTTCATATGCCCATTAAGTATATATGCTCGGGATGTAACGATAATATTGTGATATCGCAATATTAAAACTGCCACAATATCGTCGTCGTCATGTTCACGATATTTAATCACGTACAATTAGTACTTCTAAAAACACACTTTGCAACTTGCTGTCGACTGAAAATGACATCACAAGGGCTCAGGTAACCAATCACAGCTCACCTGTTTTCTAGGTTTGGTCATGTGACATTCACAAGCCGAGCTGTGATTGGCTACCTGAGCCCTTGTGATGTCATTTTCAGTCGACAGCAAGTTGCAAAATGTGTTTTTAAAGGTACTAATTGTACATGAAAAACAATGAAAATATCAATTTTATTATAGGCAAAATATGTAAAAAAAAATGGCTAAATAAGTAAAGTATCCCTTTAAATGCAACACATCTGTTAAAAAAAAGTCAGATTGATTTCCATGTGTGCAGTTCTAGCACCCTCTGGTGGCTAGTTTTTTAGTACAGTTTAATTTTCATGAGGGATGTTTTGGCCCTTCGATGTTTAAAATCTATGCTAATCGTTAGATGATCGTCGTAATATGCTTGTGTAGCGAGTCAATATGTGAAGGAACTCAATGTGGGCTTACATTAGGTGAGTAAGTGCCTCAATATGAAGTGATATGAGAGATTGTAGGTCGTTTATATGTATAAAAGCACAATATTGTGCTTTTTTTTAGTATGAGCTCAATTTTTTACAATATCGTGACCTTTTTTAAATATCGCCAACCTCCCCACAATATCGTGATAATTATCGTATCACGAGTGTCATATAGTGATAATATCGTATCGTGATATCGTTACATCCCTAATATATACCGGGCTACCCCGCCTAACATGTAGTTCTGGCACTGATATTGACTAATGTTGGTTTCGTTTGTTGTCTATATTCGAAATGGATTAATGGGCTAGTGACCAGCCTCTTGGGGTAACTAACAATTCAAAATCCCCAAAAGACTCCTGCCCACCGGGCAGCTTCCCTGTATGCCAGATGGGCCAGTCCAGCCCTGTGTATATGCTCAAAAAATTTTACATTCATGCTTAGAAAAAATCAAATATGCCCCAGTTACAGCGCTGAGGTCATGCACGACAGGAGGAGCTCAGACGCGTCGCGTTTGTTGACAAATGTCGAGCTGGTTCCGCCCCTCGCCCACCTCCCAAAAAAAAATGAATCATGCTGGAAAGACTCTGGTAGGGCGTGTGAGATGGGCCGAAAAGGATGGAGGGCAAAATATTCCACAAGATTTACAGTTTGTGGGGAACCTGAGTCACAGCCGAGCTCTTTTGTGCATTCGACTGCATGCGCGCTTCCGCTTTTTGGAAGTTTTGGGGAGGAAAAAAGAGGAAAGGAAACTACGAATACTTTTCCAGCCATTGCGGCATTTTGTCATTCACAAAATGTCACAGAGTTTATGTTGTGTTTTTATCTTAATTTTTAATTGTGCGCCATCAGTTTTTATTTATTTGAAAAATTTGTTATGCTTTATTTTAGTTTTCTTCAATATTTTTTTTAACACATTCACTGCTAGCCCAGCAAAAATGCCTTATTTGACGTCTTTTTCCGTAAATGGCAGTCAATGAGTTAAGATGAGATGTAACCAAAATTGACGGATTTTTAAGCAAAATTTGCCTTAAAAAAGAAAAAAGGAAAAAAAGGATGCTGCAATATAATCACAAAATATATTGGCACATTGTGTTTAACACATTCACTGCCAGCCCAGCAAAAATGCATTATTTGACGTCTTTTTCCGTCAATGGCAGTCAATGAGTTAAAAATACATTTTGATGCCATTTATTTGATTTAAAATTTCTTTTTAGTGTTTAATTTTTTTTCATATATTTGTATTTTTCATAATTTTATGTGTATTAACTACATTTGATTGTTTGTATTTTTAATTTTGTTTCTGGTTTGATTGATTCAATTAAAGTTTTTTGTTTGTTTGGCATCGTATTTCTGTTTCTATTTGTAATCTATTTATTTTAAGATTTGTATTTTATGAGCCCAGTTTTTATTTTAATTTTGTAATTAAGCTAGTTTATTATTTTGAGTTGGCTTTATTGGTTATATTCATTTTGTATTTTTTACATGTTTATTTAGTGTTTTGCTTTAATATTCAATTTTATGGTTGTATTTTTTTCTGTATTTAATTTTGATTTATTTTTAGACAAGTGTAATTTAAAAAATAGTTTTACATATCTTATTTGTATTTTTAGATTTTCATTTTATTTGTTATTAATACTGCCATTTAATTTTGTTGTGTTTTTTTTTTTTTATTATTCAAATTTCTTTTTTTATTTCATCTATTTTGTTTGTATTTTTTCCACAACTTTATATGTATTATCTAAATGTGATTGTTTGTACTTTTAATTTTATGTTTCTGATTTGATTAATTCATTTCTTATTTACAGTTTGTTAGGCATCATTTTTGTTTTTAATTGTAATATTTGTACTTTATGTACCTAGTTTTTATTCTAATTATATAATTAAGCTAGTTTATTATTTTGAGCTGGCTTTATTTGTTATATTTATTTTGTATTTTTTTTTATATGTTTATTTGGTGTTTTGTTTTTATATCCAATTTTATGGCTCTTTTTTTAATGTATTTAATTTTGTTCTAGTTTTAGAAAATTGTAATTTAAAAAAAAAAACTTTTTCATATCGTATTTGTCTTTTTTGATATTTTAAATTTTTAATTCTTTGTTTTGTCACTTGTCATTAAATTTTGTTGTATATTTTAAATTGATTGTATTTATGCATTTAATTTCAATTTCGATTGTAATACATTTAATGCAGTTTTTTTTTTATTTGTATGAACAAATTTTTTTTGTTTTACTTGTTTTTGCCCTTGATAGAAAATAATGGAAATTTAAAGCCTTTTTAATAACTATAGCTAAACTGTAATATTTTTTAGCAACATTTTGTTTTGCTAACTGTCAAATGTTTGTTTTCCAGACATTGACTTTTTCTTCAAGCTTTCCGATTGGCATTTTACAGATTGACCTTGCGCAACATTTGCAAGTCAACTAAATGGTCGTGCTTGGAAGTCACACTGGTGCTTTTGTGTGACAGCATGTCGTGTTTATTATGTCACCGGGTGTGCGATTGTGTGTGCGGTCGTGCCAGGAATGCTCCTCATAATTACTTTTACATCATTTCTCCGCAGCCTTGGCCTTTTTTTTTTCTTCTTGCGTCACTGAAAAAAATGTATTCTTTCTCCACTTCGACTCCCCCCCCCCCTCTCTCCACACACGCACGCGCGCACACACACTAACACCAGGCAAGCCGTAAAAAGTCAACTCAATTAAAGTGGCTCTTTCCTGGAAGCCAGTCACACACAGAACACAAGGTATGCAGGGAATGGGAACCGCGCGTGCGTGAGCATGTCACTTTTTTTTTTTTTTTGGAAACCGCTTTACCTTCGAGCCCGACGTTTTTATGTGCGGCGAATGTCGTAAATCACCCGCGCGTGGAAGCTTTCTCGTGTTTGACCTCACTCACGGGCGCTATGCATACATCTATCGACACGCGCATACACGTATATATAGTGTGTATACGTCCACCCAGCCAGCCACACACGCATCCTTGTGCACCCCTTGGGGCAGGATGTATAAAAGCCCGACTGCATTCCTTTCCAGTTAGGTCCGGCCCAAAGTGAGCGTTTTGCACAGTAAGGCCTGTGTCCAAGTGTGGAACGGCTCTTCTGGTAATCCCTTTGTTACCCCCCCCTCCCTTTTGAATCGCGAATCGATTTTTGAATCGCGAATCGCGAATCGATTTTTGAATCGCAAATCGATTTTTGAATCGCGAATCGATTTTTGAATCGCGATTCGACTTTTGGCGATTCGAATCGCGATTCGATTTTTGAATCGCGATTCGATTTTTTGAATCGCGAATCGAATCGCGATCCAAAAATCGAATCGAATCGCGATTCAGAAATCGAACCGCGATTCAGAAATCGAACCGCGATTCAAAAAAATCTAATCGCGATTCAGAAATCGAATCGTGATTCAAAAATCGAATCGCGATTCAAAAAAATCGATTCGCGATTCAGAAATCGAATCGCGATTCAGAAAATCGATTCACGATTCGCGATTCAAAAATCGATTCGCGATTCAAAAATCGAATCGCGATTTCCATCCCCCGGCTTTCCTTTGCTATAGGCCCGCCTTTATGTACCCACAATGCTTTGCAGAAGCTGAGAGGGAGGGGGGGGTTACAAGTCGTAATTTTAACTCGGCTAAAGCTAAAAAAACCGCTTGGACGAAAAGGAACAGGCAAACAAAGGCAGTTGGCTTTTGTAAAAATAGTGCTCTTTAATATAAATTATTGAAATATTTTAGAAATATAAATATGTGCAACGTTTCATTTTTTTTCTCATTTATTCTTCTTGCTTTGTTGTTGTTGTTGTTGTTGTTGAGAGATTACAGCTTGTGTCGTGCCACACTAAGTGGCCGCCATCTTGCTGCGGTTAAGTAGAGTCTTTATAAAAGACAAAATGATTTCACATACATACACATGACGTGACGTTGACGGGTCCACCGGCACAAACGCGTTTTCCTGTTTTGTTTGTAGTGTTTTGGACGGCAGCAGAAAAAGCCTCCGCTCCCGAGTGGATCACAGGTTAGCTAGCGCCGTTCCAAAAGTTTTTTTTTTTTTTTTTGTTTTTTTTTGTGGGGGGGGAAATATGTACGGAAGCGTATTCCATTCACTTGAAAAAAAATATATATATATCCTGTTTTTTCTGACCATTTTTGGGGGGAGCTTGTTTTTTTTGAGTATTTTTTTTCTGAATAGTTGTTCCTGTCATAAAAGAAAAAAACAGAAAAACTGAGAAAAAAAATTACTCTGGGGGTATTCAGAAAAAAAGAAAACTAATTATTTTATAAAACAGTAAAAAAAAAAAAAAAAAAAAAAGAAAAACGGGGAAAAATAAAAAATAAAAAAACAGAAAAAAAATACTCAGGAAAATAGTGAAAACAAATTACTAAGAAATACAGAAAATAAAATCAGAAAAACCAGAAAAAATATTGTTTTAAAAAACAGAAAAAAATTACTCAGAAAACTAGTGAAAACAAAAATTCAATAAAACAGAAGAAAATACTCAAAAAAAAAGCTCCCCCCCAAAAATTAGTCAGAAAAACAGGATTTTTTTTTTTAAGTGAATGCAATTTAAAAAAAAAAAAAAGTCCCTTTTTTGGAGAGGAGGGGGAAGATGTGTTGTCGTGAGGCATGACTGGAAGCGGGAAAAAATAAGAATACAGCACACTGTTGCCTCGCTCTCCTGCTGTCCCTTTAAAAATGGCTGCTTTGAAACAAAATGGCCGACATCCTGTTGGACCTGTTGAGACTTTTTCTTGGGTTACTTAAAACTAAAGCTGCAATCATAAATGGCCGATCTGTCCACATGAATTCCCTAGTAGGAATTTGTCAAAGAATGAAACCTAGCCAAACAAAATGGCCGACTTCAATAACGACATGAATTATGTTATACTTGTCTGCCGAACTTCTTGCCAATCAACCAATTTTTGCTAATCTTCCAGGGGGCGCCACCGAGCGCGAAAAAAATTACACAATGCATCTTTAATTTGGTGACCGTTACGTGTCAAAATCTCTTTTAGCTTACTAAACTTTGAAACGTGCCGAGTAATACTAAACAAAGTGACCTGCTCCTCGGGGGAAAAAAAAGGCTAGTTTGTGTGAAAAGCTAAGCGTCAGGACTCATTATTAACATTTTATACGGCCTTTTAACAACTACGCCGTATTAAATCGACTAATCAATGCTCGTCTTTGATGAAGTCATTCGGCTCGGCGCGATGAATTAATGATACGGACGCTAAATGAGTGCGCCGACCTCACGGGGCAGCACTCATGCATCTATTTATGCGCGTGTATATATAAAGTTATGTTTATATATTGTTATATGAAAACATGTACAGGGGTCCCTCGATTTACGGTTCCCGAAATACAAGGTCTCAAGGGTCCTGTTTTTTTTTTTTTTTATTGGTTTGTTTTATATTTCGGGGCTGAGATTTTTCACAAAAGTATTTTCTGTAATTATAACTGTGCTAGCATAGGTTAATGATCTAGTTCAGACAAATTGGGCTGTATGAACGAAACTTGTCAAATGAGGACACCCGCTTTCGTGGCGCTACTTTTTACCCCATTCAAAGCATGATATTAAATCATACTTTTTTCTTTTCTTTTTTTTCACCGTTTTCTACAATGTTAGCTAGCCAACACATGGGAGGTCCTCGGTTTACAAATGCCCCCTTCTACGAGGTTTTGACGTTTGGAATGGCACGCAAGAAAATCGTTATACTATGTGGTCACATGATGCATGGAAGGCACGCTCAGTTATCACCGTATTTGTAAGAATGACTTTGCTCCTGCGCTAGCATAGGTTAGTGATCGGCTACGGTGCATTCAGACCCGCGTTAAAATTTAAACCAAGGATATCCAGGATATTACAGCTGTATTTTGATATTATCGTCGGCCAATTTGCACTTAATTACCGCCATACCAAGAAATTATTCTTATCACAACACTGCCCCATGTGGTTTCTGGTGGTACTGCACCATATCTGATTTTCTTCCAGTCGTTGCATTCCAACGTTCCCGACGTAGCACAAAGTTTTCAGTGTTGGTACGGCGCGCAATGAAGGAGCTAATTTGCTGTAAGGCACACTCAGTTACCGCGATACATTAGGGTTGTATGTTTTTCAAACAAATACTGTAATTATGGCTTTACTAAACTAGTGATTTGACGCATTCCGACTTCCGACGTAAGACGAGGACCCTCTGTAGCTCCGTATTTTTGAGACTAGACTCCACGTGTTTTATGAGATGAGAACTACAAAAAAAAAAAAAAAAAAAAATTTTTAAGACTTGACGCCATTTTGGCTCTGGGGCGTCCGCCTGTCATTTCCTCGAAGCGCGAGGCGTCTCTTTTTTGTCACCCGACTTCTTCTTAATCCCATTTCCTGCTTTTCTTCTTTTTCCATCATCATGGTGTATTTTTGAAGCCGGATTTTGGATTAAACAACAAACAAAAGTCGAGCTTGGTCCCGTGTGAACACACGTACACAAGACGCTTCTTCTCGTTTAGTCTTCTACGAGGCTTTGCTCGGCGTCTAAGTCAGTCAATCGGGAGAAAGTTTTACCTCTTCTCTCGCTCACGTCCCCGCCGCCGAGAACTGGTCTGAGCCCGGCGCACCCCGTCAGTCATATGGGGGCGTCGTACTCCTCCAGGAAGTCTTTGAGCGTGTGCGGCAGCCGCTCGGCCCCGCCCAGGCCCTGGTTGTTGAGGGTCCTCCTGCACATGTGCTGCAGGGACGACAGGGAGTTGAGGAGGGGCCGCCGCAGCTCCAGCGGGATCCGCTCGCCGCCCGTGTGGATCAGATAGACGGTGCGGCCGGGGCCGGGGCCGGCTTCGGCGGGGCCCTTGCCCATGTAGTGCGCCACGAGCTTGAGCACGCAGTCGAAGCGCGGCGGCTCCTGGGCGCACTGCGCGTCGGGCTGCAGGAAGAAGCCGCTGCACTCGCTGTGGACGCGCAGGTTCTTGGTGCCGCGCGCCGTCTGCACCGACAGCGTGAAGAAGTGGCGGTTGTCCGACGAGTCCCGGATCAGGAAGGTGCCGGGGGGCTCCGAGCGGAGCAGGGAGCTGGCCTCGCGGCCCCCCACCCCGCCCCAGTAGAAGCCACTCTCCTGGAGCTTACCCAATGCACGCATCACCTGAAACAGGTGAATTGTTGTTGGGGTTTTATTTTGGGTTTGGGGATTTGGTTGTTGAAACAAAATACAAGTTTCAATGCTACTCATATGTTGTGGGTTGAAAATAAGCCATTTTAAATGGGAAAAATTATATTAAAAAATTGCAAGTAAATATATTTATTTATTTATGTTTACATTACCATATATATATATATATAGAGTTTTTTTTATATATATTTTTTTATAAATAATTATGATCACTAAAGACAATCTGTGATAGGTAATAAACAAAATATTGTTTGAAATGAAAGTAATAGTTGTGGTGTGCCATCTCAAATTGACCATTGCAAAATATTACATATAATAACAATAAATAAATAAATAAATAAATAATAAATAAATAAATATATATATATATATATATATATATATATATATAATTCAAGAAAGTATATTTGTACGATAATAATAATGGTAATAATAAGAAAAAAAAGAAAAAGGAATTCATAATAAATAAATTATATATATATATATATATATATATATACATATATATATATATATATATATATATATATATATATATATATATATATATATATATATATATATATTTATATATTTTCCCGTTTTTCTTGTCAAATATTTGTGCAAATAAAAACAAACAAACATGCATCTTTTGAATTATCGTCGTTGAACTTTGATCTGTGAGTGAGTTCATTAAACATCGACTGAATCGGTTAGTTTTACAGTTAATAATTAAATATAAATCATGTTTGGGGGACATTTGTTTATGTTTTGGAAACTTGTGGATAACTTTGGATCAAATGGAACCATTACAAAGCTTTAAAGCTTTTTTTTAAGTTTTTTTTATATTTTTTATAAGTACTCAAAACATTGTGCTCAATGTGAAATCTACCAGGTGAACTGTTTAATTGAACACATTTGTACCATATAAACTATTTAAACATGTATCATTTTGAATGAGGAAAAAAACTGAGTGCTCTATTCTCATTGATGCATGTTTGAGGGGAATTCCCTAAACAAATATTTATTGAAAAGATTTGTCGTGGCGTTAATAATTATGAGTTGAACAATTTAAAAACATAAAAAAAATAAAAAAAAATAAAAAAAATGTTGACACTGAAAAAAAGTGACAATAGAATCAAAATAGTTGAGATCATATTAGGCCCTGACCAATTTCAATTGGCTGGACGATTTTATCCCCTTTAAATTGGGAAAAATCATTTAATTTTTTTTGCCTTTTTTTTTTTATTTACATATTAACATTACATTTTTAAAAAATGTCAGATTTGTCTTAGTCGTAAAATTAAACAAATATTAGAGGATAAACAAAAAAAGCAGTTAAATGTGCTTCCTCTAATTCATAACTTTATTTTTCTAAGTGCGAAGGGATCAAAATTTATGTTGAAATTTAAGTGATGTATTTCTTTAATCAACCGTTATCGCAATTTTAGTCTGTCAAATATTGAAAACGTTATAAGCCTAAAAATAAATAAATAAATAAATAAAATAAATAAAATAAATCAATATTAGTCCAAATAAATTTAAATTTGTTCTGTAACCATGCTCAATACTCAAAACATTCATATCTCAAATCATCTTTCCCTATTGAAATGACTGGCATTGCCGATAATCCGTTCCAGTTCAAAATGTTTGTGCATCATGATTTCATGCTAAAGTATTTTTTGACATTGTGCTGCTCGTTCTGGTGTGTGCGCCTTGGCCACTAGGGATCAGTATAACACAGATGAAGACTTGTTTTTTGCAGAGGATCAAGAATAAATCTAAGTAATTGCGACTGTCTGGGTTAAAATACAAGTTGTTCAATGCAGCGGGAGTAATTTGCTAGTTTTATTACCTCATTAAGGCGTTTCACATTATGTGTTAGCGTGAAGCTAGCAGAATTTGGACAAACATAATTCTTTCAGTTTTATGTTTAGTTTGACAGTAAACTTCAGCCGGGAGCTGTCTCTAAGAAACAGAAAAGAAATTCGACTGACCTGCTGGTAGTGTGCGTGCGAGCGGAAGGGCTTGAAGTGATGAGGGCTGCATTCGGACCGTGGAACCCTCCCCTCTGATGGGGTCCCGCGGCTCATGGCGAGGGGCTCGCGCCGGCGGGAGGCCACCATGGCGCCGCGGCCATCCGCCTCCGGGCAGAGGGCGGGCGACGGCGGGAAGGCGCCGGTCGGCGAGGGGGACAGAGGGGAGGACGGCGGGGTCACGCACCGGGTCCAGGGCCCGGGGGCAGAGGAGCTGGATGCATCCAGAGAGGGGCTGGGAGAGACCACCGAGACACACCTGCACAGTAGATGGATGATAATGTTCATTTTGCATGCACAGTTTGTTTTGAGTTCCCCCCGTGACCCTTTAAAGACCAACAGGTGCACATTGCGTGTCACTGATTCAATTTCCCTCTCCCTTAAAAATAAACACATACATATAAACAACAATGTCACAGTTGTAAAATTCCCACTATTATCCTTAATGTAACACACAGAAATGGGGTCTCTTTTCGAAAAAAAAGTCATCACTTTTCACCTGGAAAAATAACAAATTTGACCCAAAGGGTTAAATGACACATTTGCAATGCACCTTGCATCCCATTCAGCAACTGGAGCTGCTATCGATTGTTCATGGGGGGTTCAAAAATAACGGGGTCACTGCCCCCTTTTTCTCTCCTATTCACTCCAGTTTTTAATACTGCTTCACTGGCCCCTTTCTCCAGTTTCACACAGTGAGGGGGGCCTCGTGTATGTTGCCCGCGCTGGAGCGTGGACGTTGGGGTACTGGAAAAGAGGAGTTCCCCATATAGACCCCTATACCAGCTCGGCGCCGCCATTTAAGTTTAACTAGCAGCCGTTTTGACTAATAAGTAACTAAGAAAGTCCCAGTACTGAATTTTCAACACATTTAACCGCGGTCTACTTTGCGAACTTACCTTGCGGATTAATACAACCCCGCGCCGCAACTCGTCGCCAAAAGACACACTCGGCAAACTACCCGAGAGTAGTGCTAGATGGAGGAGGATTAGCTCAGGCATTAAAATCCCCCCACCGGAATATTCCGCCAAAAAAGTATGCCGAGGACGGTCGTCTTCGTCGGCGGCGGCGGCGGCGGCGGTGCTGCCGTCTGCGGGGAAGGAGGTAGCGGACCGTATGTGTGTTTATGTTTGTGTGTGCGCGTGTGTGTATGTGTGTGGCGGAAGGTTACCGGAGGTTGTTTCCAGTGAGTAAAGCCGATCGTAAGGCCCCGCCCCCTTCTTCCAGTAAACGCACGGGTTCGCGCACGCGCATGCGCTGCACTCGCTCTGGCGGATTGCCAGTAAATAATCGCGGTGACCTTTGCAGCAGGGTCCGCTTCCTGGTACCGCTCGAGCCATTCCACGCGCATTTTACACGGCATGAAATATTCATTGTGATAATTTATCACATTGTATGCTTTTTATGCTTTTTTTTTGGAAGGGCGGGGTTGATTCAGGCGTACTTGTGCGCAGTCATGCGCATGTTACACGGTAAAGTCCTGCAATTAACTTTGAACTAATTACACACGCCATCAGAGGATGGACAACCTTTGTTGATAGGGTTGGGGAAAAAAAAAAAAAAAAAAAAAAAGATATATTTGAATGATAACATTGTTATTTTCATTTAAAGTTAATTAACTATTTAATTAACTAAAAAATGTGTAAAATTTTGATTATTTAGGGTGCAATTCAATTCAATTTTAATTTTTTAGCTTGTGAGTGGATTTGATCCGATGATTTAGTTCAACATTTTGATGTTGATTCAGTAAGAAGTACAAACAGATATAAACAAATAGTACATGTAGACAGTTTTTAAAGATTTATTTTCATGCCCATGTGGACATATTTAGTAGATGTGACCTCACATTTTCGAGCAAATATCAAATGTTTGCGCATATGGAGTACAAAAATACACACACAGTACACTTAGTATGCATTATAGGGATGTAACGATAAGTGCAATATCGTGATATCGTGATATTAAAACTGCCAGAATATAGTCGTCATGTTCATGATATTTAAAAGCAACACATCTGTTAAAAAAAAAAGGTTGATTTCCATTTGTGCAGTTCTCGGACCCTCTGGTGGCCAGTCTTTTAGTCCAAATTAATTTTCATTAGGGATGTTTTGGCCCTCCTATGCTGAAAATCTACGCTAATTGTCAGATGACATGCCTGTGAAGCAAGTCAATATGTGGAGGAACTCATTGTGCATGCATTAAAAACATAACATAATAATATTAACATAATAATAATAATAATACAACGTTGTGTATAGCAACAAAAAAAAAAAGTTGTGTGCAAGTATTTCCCCTCATTTGCATATTAAGTGTATAAAAAGAACAATACACGATAATCTTGTCGGTTAACGTGCCTGTGATGTTCCGTGTTGTGCATAATGGTACAATGAGGAATGCTTGTTATATATAGTGTTATCAATGGATATGCAAATACCGTATCTGTTCGTGTATTTCAGGTTGAGGTTGGCATCATTCTTGTGGAACGTAATGTGCGTTGAGTGATGCCAAGCTTGTTCTACTCACTGAAAGCCTCCGCAGGTTGTCTTGTCACGTGTCCAACGCTTTGTGTCAATAAAGCTTTTGGTTGTTTTGTTTTTTTTCCCCCTTCAAATGGGCGCTGCGGCAGCAATGGCGGCCCCCATGTCTTGGAGGAGGCTGGTGTACTCCGTGTACTCGCCGGCCCTGGCCGGGGTTTTCACGCGAATATCTGACCGGCTCTTCCGCGCGCGGGACCGACGAGGCGGGTAAGAGACGATGTTAAAATAACACGCGGAAATTACGGTGAAATACGACGTTTCGTGTCGTAAGATAGGCATCCCGTTGACAGGAACAGTAGTAGCCTGCGAATGCTAATGTAGTAACACGGTCGGTGCCGCTTAAATGCTGCTGTGAGCTTGAAACGTCCTTCTCCCTTGCTTTACAGTCTTCCAACGTTCGAGGAAGTATTCCCACGAGTTATTAAAAAAAATAGTAATAATAAACACTACTTCAGGCGTTTGCCACGAAATGAACTCTTTATCGTCCTCGTTTCAGCTAGTTGATTTAATCGGGAGAACTCGTGAGCCATTTAAAAATGCTTCCAATGGCGCTCGTTAGTTTTCGGCTGTCCTCGACAATCATCGGCTCTCCAAGTGCTGCGCTGCTCTGCTACCGGAATGGTGGTTCTGAGAGGGCATTGGCTGCTTTCGCCGTTTGTCCCGCCCACTTTATGACATAAACAAATAGCAGCCAATTGGGTAAAATTGTTTTGGTGGTGTGAATAAAATAAAATAAAATTAATTTAAAAAAAAAATGGTGTGAATTTGTTTATTTTTTTTTCTACTTATTGTCTTTCAAATGAACAAAAATGTTGGAACATTATGCAATAAATGTTTCCAAATGTAATGTTTTTCTGATTGTTTCAATAGAAGTGTATATATATATCTAAAAAAAAAAAAAAGGTAAAATAATTACCATAATCTTAGCTCATTTTCTTCAGTACAATTTTTTTTTTTACGTTATGTTTACTTCTTTCATTGACGGTTTAATATACCACAGGTTCGCAAACGTTTTGGTTCTAGGGATGCCCTACAGAAAAGACATTTTCAAAGAACCCTCACCTAATCCTTACAACAATTAATAACTAATTTAGTACCACGTGTATGCCTACATGCCAAAGGAATTAAAAAGTTGACTGTTATTGTTACAATAAAAAAATTTCCCCAAGAAAAAACGTTCTAAAGGTCTGATAACAAGTCCTATTTTTTCAGTAAAAAAAAAAAAAAAAAGTTTTTACAAGGACAAAGACACACAGAAAGTTAATTGTAATCTTGAGATTACATTCTCAAAAGTAAACTGAAACAATTATTTTTGAAATAATACATCTTATTCTCTTTTCATGCAGGAATGTCACATTTACTGTATGTGATAAATCACAATCATCAAAGTGTTTTAATTGTCACATTGCTAAACTTGGGAGAAGACACGGGTTAAATTTGTTTTAATGGTATGCAAGTGTGCACTTTTTTAAACATGATCCAAAAATTTACTGGAAATTATTTTGTGGACTGTAAAGCATTCACTGTTACCAAATGGTAACCTGAAGCATATTGCTTCTGTAAAATCACAACTTTAAACTTGGCCTGGAGGATATTCATACCAGCGATGGGAAATGCCATTGGCATGTCACCCACACATTTGCATAATTTAACAAAGCCAATGGCGTGAGCTATTTTGCTAATTTGCATGGCATGTGCGCTGTAAGGAAGCATTTTGCCAGGTGTCTGTGGGAAATCCGCAGCAGCGGATGACTTATCATCAGCCAAATGGGACACTGTATATGCTTCATAACTCTTTGTGGCAGGACTAAAAACTGCTTTGGCCACATGCCGCACAAAAAATAGATTAATCAATAGTCTTGACATTCCTTATTGGCATGTACGTTTGCATTGTTGAGAGAACCCCGCCTTTGTTATTGAGCACAGCAGCATGGGCCTTTGAACGTTCTTTGAATGCAGTTGACCCACTTTTACATTTCCGTCGGCGCAGCTCCTCCATTCTGCTTTTGGCGCCCCTGCTGGCCAAAACCGAGCTTGCTCCAGAGTGCGCCCCCGCTGCCACGGCGCCAGGCGCGCCCCGCAGCCTCCACGCTCACTTCCGATGGATGGCGGAGCGCGTGCCGGCCTTCCGGGTCAACGGCGCACGTGTCCACGTGCTGGCCTCGCCGGACCAGTTCTACCAGACGCTAAAGGTCAGTTCAAAGACAGATACTGGCCTCATGTTTTTTCAATTAATTCAGGAGGTGCTACATTCCCAGTAGGCTTAATCGCTCTACAATTAACAGAAGCTTTTGAGTGGAAATTTGTGAAGGAATAAGTCTCGTAGACACCTTTTTTAAAAATGTCCACCACACGTTAACAGAAGCCCAGAGGTGTATATTGAGAAGGTGTTCATGGGTATACATCCTGCATTTTCCTGAGTGAAAACGGAAGACCCCACCTTTAACACCCCTACTATCGAGTGAAAATGAAATCACAAGTTGCTCAGGTAACAACCAATCAGGGCTTAGCTTCAGAAAACAGGTGAGCTGTGATTGGTCTTGCCGGAGCAACTGTGATGTCATCAGTTGACAGCAAGTGGCAAAATGGCCACCCCCTGAGATGGATAAAAACGGCTGAATTGTGCTTCATATCTCATATTCTACAAATGTAATATTAATCAGAATTTCATGTTTAGACTAGTAAGGTCACATAACATGATTTTCAAGAAATGTTTAAGGTTGACTTCCTCTTCAAATGCAACTTGAATAAATCTTGTAGACACCTTTTTTTTAAAGGAATAAATCTCATCGGCGTCTTTTTTTCAAGGAGTAAGTATCCAATATAACTTGTAACGTTCCCAGCTGGCCAAGCGTCTGTGACACAGCTGTCGTCATTTGTGGGAATCACGCTCACATCCCGCGCCTTCATACTCACTTTCAGCTTTCCTTTCCCATCAGGCACGTGTCAGGACCGCAAAGAGACGAGTAGTGTTGGCCTCCTTGTACCTGGGAACGGGTCAGCTGGAACAAGACCTGGTGAGAGAAAGATGCAGTGTTACTGTGTTTGTGTTCTCGGAGAGAACGGCCATCTTCAGTTTGGGCAGGTGAGAGCGATACCAAAAACGGACTCCGGCCAAAGACGATGCCAGAAAAAGTGAGTCACGGTCCACTCTGGCGCAAAAAAAAAAAAAGGTCCAGAATGAAAACGTTGCCCACGCCAACTAAAAGCAATGACTGCAAAGTGTTGAGGTTTTACGGGTCTAAGGACGGCATTGCTGGCCTGCGCTGGCGTGCTGTTCGCCATGCCTGGAAACCCAGCATAACAGCATGAAAACCGCAGTCTGGGCCCATGCTCACATTCAGCTCTTTTGCCTGATGTTTTTGTTTGAAAAACACATACACAAAAAAGTACGCCACACAGAGAAGCTGAGTCACACGGTGAAAAGCATCCGAGTGAGCTGGCGTCGCTGCCAAAAGTCTTTGAGGATGAGTCACTCGGCTCTGTCGAAATCCCAAGCGTCGTCGTTGTTTTTGTGTATATGTTTGATTGCGATGAGACGCAAGCATGATAAGAATGGTGCCACATAACCTCCATTCAAATAATTAATATATTTGTGGTGTGTGTTTAACAGAAAGGGGCGTGGCCAGGGAGTTTCCATCTGTTCTGCCGCTAATACATCGGGCCAATTTCAAACCCCCTAATTTCCACATTGGCACCTTGCATCAGTGTTTCCCAACCTTTTAATTGGGAAAAATCTTACAGCGCACCATCCAAAAAATACAGAAACAATGATGACCTTCTCTTGGTTTACTTACTGAGTGTGAAATCTATGCCTCTGTAGTTGAATACAAGCTATGATTCTGTTGTCTGAATGACAAGATACAACTAAATTCTGCTAATTCGCACTCAATTTCCTATATATTAATAATTTAAACAGCAAATATACCACAAACTATGATTCCAAAACACTTGTACATAATTTCAAACTCATCTTTCTAACAATTACCCTTCAAAATATAGTAAATGGTTTACAGATGCTTGAGAATTTTAATAGCCACTCAGCAGAGTGTAAACAATCCATGACTTCTGGCTAAGTTGAGCACTTGTCCCATGCACTTAGAAATATCCTAGTCTGAGTTGAAATCAAGGTTATTAGAATTTTGGAATTTTTCATTTTAGTTAGTTTTTACTTCGTTTTGAGTTTTGTTTTGTTTTTAATTTAGTTTTTTTTTATTAGTTTTCAGGGTGGTTCTGTTAGTTTAAGTTATTTAATAAATGCTTAGTTTTAGTTTAGTTTGTTAGTTTCAGTATTAGTTTTACTTTTTAAAAGAAATGTGTATTACTTGTGCGCAATATTAAAAAAATAAAACACCGTGGGAGCGACGTCATCTGAAGGTGCTTTGCTAGATGACATCACTTCCGTTAATCTCAAAATAAATTATTTTAATTCACATTTAAAATCATCCCCAGAGGCTCATGCATTAAATCAATTCCCCAAAACTAAAACGAAGGACATTTTTGCCAATTATAGTTAGTTTTGTAAACATAAAATGAAGTTTCAGTTAGTTTTAGTTTTTCAGAAAGCATTTTCGTTTTTATTTCTTTAACGAAATTGTTTTTTTGAATTTAAGTTTTATCCTTAGTTTTAGTTAACTAAAATAACCTTGGTTGAGATAAATCACTTCAACAAACTAATTTGATACTGATTACGACTTTCCTTTATCAAGGTCCCACATAAAAAAAAAATGAATACAGGTAGGTGATTTTGTGAATACACTGCAGATAGGTAAGATGGATAAGTTAATTTTCTGCTCAATTACCCGTAAGTGGAATTGGATAGTTTGCCATGGCACAAGCCTGGTTAAATATTTAGGCTGTGCCAAACAAATCACGTGTGTGACTGCCTCTGACGACCCCTGATGGGACAAGCCAAAAGTCACAACAACAGTTTGACAGACTGATGATGTCTCGCGGGACATTAGTTTGTGGTTAGGAATCACAGCCTAAAACGAAGGACAGCAAACCGGGGGAAAAAAAAGGCAGCTCAGATGACTTGCGCGAAAGGGAGAAAATATGGAGTCGTTTCCCCTTTGCGGCCTTCCCCAAACTGTTCCCACAAAGTTGGAAGCATGCAAAAATATGTGGCTAAGATGAAAAGCATTAACATTCAGGGGAGTGTACCTACGTGTCACTTCTAGAAAGAAGAAGCATGCATTTGGGCACCAGATGCATATAGTTGAGTCATCAGCGTTAAACTCTGCTCTTGCCATGTCGAGTACCGGCATGGCTCGATTCGTCATTGCACACAATGTAGCTTGTCGCACTATTAAAAGAGCAGCAGGCGCTAATAACCTGTCATTAGTGTCAGCTGGCAATTATCGGTTAGTAATAAGCTTATTGTTGCGTTTGGGTAAACTCCCGAGGGCGTAGAGTGAACAGGATAGTGCGCGTAGATTCCGTCAGCTCAACGAGGGCAAAGGCAACTTAACTCATTCTCTACCATTGATGGCTCGAGACATCAAAGATTCATTTTTTTTTTTTTTTTTACTAGGCTGGCAGTGAATAATTTAGCTATACCGGCCAAAAATCTGTTTCAACTGGGCTGGCGTTAGCCTCACTAGTCTAAACAGCATTCTGATTAATATTGCGTTTGCGTTGTATGAATTAAGCTGCAAAATCCATCCGTTTTTATCCATCTCAGTGGGCACATGCTAACATCACAGTGCTAAAGGGCTTAGCTTGCCAACAACATGAAATAAAATGATGGCCTTACTTAATACTAAAAAAAAAAAGTTTCAATCTAAAAATCCTCCATTAGAAGGTCTTATAAAATGCCACATAGTTGGCCAGTTTCCACAGTAACCACCTGCCGGCACCTCATCAATCGCCATTTGCCAAACGAAACTGTCTATAGAACGTTCGCAAAACTATTTATAGAAAAATGCACCCATTTTCTCCAATCCACATCTTTTTGTACTCTTTCTGTAACATCTTGTTCCTTTTAAGGCACTACAAAGTGTTATCAATGATAGCCACCTGTTTGATAGCAAGCTAGCTTGACAGCAAAACGTAGTTCAAGTAGAGGTCCGCCAATTAAACATTTCTTGTTTTGTACCAAAAAACAAATGATCGTACTCAGCATAATTTCAATTATTACCAATATAATAATGATAAATATTTTTCTTCATAATCGAGCAGCCCAAGGTATCTATGCATTACAGTCATAAAACGTGGCTTATGATGAATTTCTACAGTTTTTGTTGTTGTGTTGCAGGTGAACTGCCTGCAGGAAGCACTGGAAAGCTCGCAAGAAAACAGCCACGCCCCCGACCTTAAAGTCTCTGTGTTGCTGGACTACACACGAGGCTCTCGAGGTCAGCGTCGGTCCCCGTCACAGAAAACATGTCTATCAGAGGGGCAAAAAGGTGTGCGCTAACACTCCCCGATTGCTCATCTCCTCAGGGCAGGTGAACTCGAGGACCATGCTGCTGCCTCTGCTACGGCGCTTCACCTCGCAAATGCGCGTTTCCCTATACCACACGCCTGACCTGAGGGGCTTGCTGAGGCTGCTGGTGCCGCAGCGCTTCAACGAGACCATCGGCGTGCAGCACATCAAGGTCTACCTATTTGACGACAGCTTCATCATCAGCGGGTAGGTGCCGACTCATAAGTGACTTCTCGGATCAGTTCTTGGAAATGTTTGAACAACAGCGTCATGTGTGTTTTTTCTGTCAGGTTATGTTTGTAGACTTTGCTGGAAACTGATGAAAAATGCAAACAAACTGCAAAATCAAATAGATTACGTAGGAAGTGCAAATGCAAATCCTTTGAAGCGTGTATTCAATTGCCGGAGCGCATGCAATATTTTATTTATACTTTATTTGATATAACTATTTTAGATATCTCATTTGGGCCTGCGACTGAGTTAGAAAGCACAGAAAATGCCTCCACACAGGAGGGCCAGGATTCAAACCCTAAACCTTAGAACTACGAGGCAGATGTGCTAACCACTCCTACACTGTGCTATCCTATTTTGTATTATCCCATATACATATTTTTGTATTACTATTTTAAATGTAATTGTTTTAATTTTACATGTCACCTTTTTTTCCCAACTGATAAACTGTAATTGCATTTGTGTAAAAAACAAAATCAATAAAACAAAAATGACAATACCTAAAAAAAAATTTTTTAAAAGTACACAAAAAGTTGGTAATTTTTCCTGCCTTTTCAAAAGTCAATGACCCAATTGTATTTGTGTAAAAAAAATAAATAAAAAATCAATAAAGAAAAAATGACAATACTTAAAATAAAATAAATAGGTACACAAAAAGTTAGTAATTATTCCTGCCTTTTCAAAAGTCAACTATAACCCAATTGTATTTGTTAAAAGAAAAATCAATAAAGTAAAAATGACAATACTTAAAAAGAAAAGAAAAAGAAAAGTCATACAAAAAGTTAGTAATTTTTCCTGCCTTTTCAAGTCAATTATGACCCAATTGTATTTGTGTAAAAAAAAAATCAATAGAGCAAAAATGACAATACTTAAAAAAAATGTTACACAAAAAGTTAGTAATAAATTTTCCTGCCTTTTCAAAAGTCAATTATGACCCAGTTTTTAGCCCTCCAATTGAGAGCATGTAGTATGGTAAGGAAGCACCCACAAGAAGGTTGAAAATAGGGCAATACAGCTATAAACAGCTCTTCTGGCAACGTTTCACAAAATTTTGTGGCTTGCTGACCTGCCATTCTAGATCTTTCTGCCGCAGCAAATCTATTCAAGTTTGCCTTTATCACTTTGTGAACAGGCATTAAAACAAAAATAAACACGCTTGGGTGTCATTTTTTTCAGGGCCAATCTGAGCGACTCCTACTTCACTAACCGGCAGGACCGCTACGTCCTGCTGGAGGACTGCGGCGAGCTCGCGGACTTCTTCTCCGAGCTGGTAGAGGCGGTCGGGGACGTCTCGCTACAGCTTGGACCTGATGACTCGGTGGCCATGCGGGATGGCATGGTGCACCCGTACAAAGGTTGATAACTTGAAATTTTTGTGTGGAATTGTGCCAATGTTTCTAATATTTTGGATGTACAACTACAGTGATAAACAGCGCATCCAGACTATATTCACAACACCCCATTTTTATATGAAAAAACATTTTTTAAACTTAAGAATCCACATGTACATATTGTACATGTCCTGTTTGTACTTAACATCTTTAAGATCTTTCTAAAGCTTGACTCAAATCTAGTTGATATAAACACCCAAGGGTTAATGTCTCAAAACACAAACGTCTAACCTGATGGGAGGTGCTGCAAAGAGATTCCTCCGCCCGAAAATAGGTGTGCCAAGCTTGTGGCATCATATTTACAAAGGCTCGAGTCTGTAATTACTGCCAAACCAGACAAGTATTGCGCAAGGGCTGTAAATAATTATGTACCTGTGATTTCTGATTTTTAATAAATATGCAAAAACGTCTAAAGCTTTTTCATGTCATTATGGGGTGTTTAGAATTTTTAAGATTTATTTTATTTGAGAATAAGGCTGTAACAAAATATGGCAAAAGTAAAAAGCTAAATCGGTCCTGAATTTTACGTTTACTTCTACCATTGGGCGTCATGTATACACACACGCACACTTACTTACATTGCGTAGCCATAACTGGAGTACAGAATTCCAAGATGCCAGTTCTGAGGGGTGAATGACATCATGTCTGCCGGACTGCGGAAACCAAACGCTGGGAATAGCGTTGTGCTGTGACAGTGATGCTGTAAGGCGATATGCCCTAGAAGAACACGCGCATTCATACTGACACACACACACCCATGTGGTTAATTGATAAAAATGCCGTTAACATTTCCTCATAGTAGAAACACTTTCAAGGGTAAAATTAGCTGCCACAATTGTAGTCAATGAGTAAACAAGCTGTCTATTATAAAGGCCAAAACTAACCTGCTAATGACTCTGTAATTAGTTGTTTTAAACAAATGGTGACTATTCAGAGCATCCGGAAAGTAGTTAAAAGCCTTTCACTTTTTGAACGTTTTGTTATTCCAAAATGGTGTGAATTCTTTTTACCCTTAACAGAATTCTACAATTTTTTGTTAAAAAAGCCTTTTTGCAAATGTTTTAAAAAATTCAGAATAAGATCGTAACATAGAGAAAAAAAAAGTGCGTAATTCTGGTATGGTGCATAAACTAACAATACCCACACTAAACTGTCTTGACCTCCTTTGGATCTCCACGACAACCAGGCGACAGGCAGGACTTCTCTGCCGCGGCGAGCAAGCGCATCATGGAGGTGGTGGACATGGCCCGCGTGCGCCAGCAGCTGCTTCTCAGCCAGCACCGAGAGGAGGAGGAGGGACAGGAGGACGAGGACACTTGGGTGTTCCCCCTTGTCCAGATGAAGCCCCTCGGCATCCAGGTGGACGAGCAGGTCACGCAGGTGGGCGAGAGCGGCGTGTTTGTCATCCTGCGTGTGACTCACGGAGTAAAAACATGACTAACGCCGGAATATTTGAGCCTGTTGTTAGTCACATTTTCTGGGCATTAACTCAAAAAACAATCGCCAGTGCAATGGAATGTAAACGAGTGCATCAACACTGCAAGCTTCATTTGTAAAATGTATTAGAACTCACACATTGGTCCTGTACTGCAGTTAAAAACATGCTTATAAAAAATAACTAAATGCTAAAAATCATCACTCACAAGTTTTTCCTCCAGCGTTTGCTGCGAGACGCGGGCCCGGACTCCACCGTCTACCTGACGTCGGGCTACTTCAACCTGACGCGGGCGTACATGAGTCTGGTACTGGGGGCGGGGGCCGGCTACCGCATCCTCACCGCTTCGCCGGAGGTCAACGGCTTCTTCGGGGCCAAGGGCGTCGCCGGCGCCATCCCCGACGCGTACACGCACATCGCCAGGCAGTTCTACGAGCGCGTGCGTCAGCTGGGCCAGCAGGGCCGCGTCCAACTGCACGAGTACCACAGGCCCAAGTGGACGTTCCACGCCAAAGGTGACTCCATTTTGGATCTGTTGATGTGTGAAATTGCAGGTTTGAAATACAAATGATTAGGGTTTTCTCCTGTGTACAAAATTAAGAGGTAGCCACCTCCAGCCTGAGTCACTGATATCGCTCAACACAGCGCTCCAGCTGTGTTGATTGAGCTCGAGAGGAACGCATTTTAACTCCAAGAAGTCATTTTCACTGAAGCAAGCCACTCGCTCCTGGATGTTTTATTGGATTTTGACTAATTTTGCAAGGCCCACAGAATATTGTCTTCTATTGCTATAAAAACCTACCAAAAGAAAGAGTAAAGTCTCTTCTTTTATCAGAAAAAAAAAAAAGGAAATTTCTACCTGTTCCCGTTTTGCAGCAATTAGAATTAGAATATAGCTAAGTTTCATCATTATTCACAAATTTGTTGAAAACGGTTGGGGAAAGAGCGTTTTTGAGATCGTTATGGACGGTCCATAATGGTATGTTTCCGCGAGTACTAATACCTTAAAATAAGGCTGGTATTGGTAGTCAGCCTCTGCCTCGATTTGATCCAGGAAAACCCCCAGATTATTGTATTACTAAATTGTGACTGTCAAAAATATATTTTCACGATGTCTGTCCCCCGATTTTGTGTTGTCATCCTCCAGGTCTGTGGTACTACCTCCATGGGCAGGACCGGCCTTGCCTCACACTAATCGGCTCCCCCAATTTCGGCTACCGCTCAGTTCACCGTGACCTGGAGGCCCAGATCGCTATTGTCACGGAGAACGAGCAGTTGCAGGACCAACTGCGGGAGGTCTGCTTTTTGTTTTTTTTCCTTCATCCTAGTTAGATGTAATGCCGACGGCGGTTTGTTTAGGCCTGCAATTGTCTTCTGCCATGAAACAGGAGCAGGAGATGTTATACCAGCGCTCCTCGGAGGTGTCCCGGCTGACATTCGAGCAGCCGGACCGCCATGTTAAACTCTGGGTCAAACTGGTCACGCCGTTCATCAAGAACTTCTTCTGAGGTAATGCAACCAACTTGCAGCTCTGTTTACCTTTTTGCTTGGCAGGGCGATTACATGTACTGTATGTGCGTATACAGTTTCAGGATATACAGCACTGCCCTCTACATAAAAGATTAATGCACTGGAAAGTCATGTCAAGTTTGTCTTGCCAGAATGTTTTTGACATTTTTATATTTTTTTTGTGACATCATCCATACATGGATGTGATTAATAGTCTTGGACTGGCGCAGTCACCAGAACCCAGCTCTGAAGCAACCACGGGCAATTTTCTAAAGCAACTTCTAGAGCCGTTGTGGTCCATCCCGAACCCCCGTCCTCGTCTTCCCAGCAGCATCCCCCAAAAAGCGCCACGACTGACTCACCCCTCCTCGCTCTTGACTCATTCACATTTATTTATGAGCACCATCTTTGGAGGTTCACCTCCGTTGTGTGGATAACTCTTTGTTTGGTGTGCATGACAACTAAGAAATAAGAATGTGACCACTCACTGGCAATGGGCAAAAGCTGTGAAAACCAAAAATCCATTAAAATACAGCTTTGATATTTTTTTTTTCCACTAAATATATCATGATTAAACCTCTAAAAAAAAATGTGCATCTTTTTTTCTAAATTTACAATTTTTAAAAATTCAGTTGAACAAAAAAAAAAAAAAAATCTACCTTTGTTTGACCTCAAAACAGGAGCCATTTTTAGAAGCTCTATTTTTGCATCCGCTATCTCGCTGTTCCTGGCAGGAAAAAACAAAAAGCAGCACTCAAACAATAGCTTTGTACGTAACAATTACAGAAAACAACTACTGTACTGTAAAGATTATTACCATCTGCTGAGAAGAGGGACGGTGTTATTGTTAGAACATTAATTTTTGGACCCGCTCCAGGCTTTGTCTAAGATTCTACAAGGGTGGAACAGTTCAACTGACTACACGCTGGAGCAGTGTGCCTTCTAGTGGTGAAAACAGGAATGGTCTTAGACGTTAGCCCAATCAGATCTTTTCAAGGTTTTAACTTCAATATTTATTGAGGAAAACCTACCAGCCGGGTCTCATTTTATCCTCGACGTTGTGTCTGTGTTGTTGTTGTTGCACAGGTGGTGAATATCAAGGTGATGTCGTTTCTGCTGACACTGCACATATGTGAAAGACGCACTGGAGTATCTCTGGCATGCCGGGTTATCTCAAAACTACAATTGTGTGATCCAGAAATTGAAACACAGACTGATTTACTTACATGTTACATTTCAAAAAGCATCTTCTGCTCTGGAGAAGTGAAAGGGACTTCAAGAGAGAGAATGTTGCAAACAGTGAAGGACAATGTGTGCCATATCGTGCAATTACAGATCTACTTACCGTACTTGCAGTGAAAAGTGAGCCAATATATTTGTATTATAAAAATGAAAGTGTGAGTGTTTTGTGTAAGAGAAACAATGCAGGTTTAGGAAGAACCTTGATTGGTTGTAAACTTTTAATGAGACAAAACAATAAATAAGGACAAATAAATACCAAGCGACGCCTTCAATCACCTTCATTTCCACGAAAATGTGCTTTGAAAGCATGGGAAGGGGAGAATATGGAAATGAAATGTGAAGAGATCCAGTTTGTCTTTTTGTGCCTCATTTAAATGAATATCTGCATGGTCTTTCATGAGATGTCAATTGTTCAGTCGGAGAAGTAAACTCTAAACAGATAGAGGGTGCTTCTCAAAACATAATTATACTGTATGTATTTATATATATATATAAAAAAAAAGAAATGAGTTGAATTTGCAGTTGGGGAAATGAAGGTGCAACAGTGGTTCATTGGCGTGAGCAGTTGAGTTCCATTTTTTTTTTTCCCAGCAGCACGCATCGGTCAAACCTGTGCTTGTTTTCGCACGCTACACGCCCTTCAAGGAGGAAACTTTCTTTTTGCGAGCAGCCAACATCTCGTAGAAGGGGTCCTTGCTAATGGCGGCTCTGCAAGAGACACATGGAGGACATTTGATATCAGAGGACAAAATCTAAGCGATTATGTATAAAAGGGTAACCCAATTTAATATGTAATCTTTTTAGGTTCTATATCAAATAAATCACATTCTACTGTCAGGTGTGTGCCATCCATTTTGGCAACAGCTGCCCTATGTAAATGGCTACCAGAATTTAATATGGGATCTTCCTAGGCTTCATTCGCATGGATCACATGTGTAAATGTTAACTCCAGTTACCTCCCATACACAATATAAATGGCTATTATTTAAAATGGGGTCCATGGCCCCCAGTCCCAATTTGAAAAAAACACAACCGATAAGACTGACTTGATGCTGTTGATCCACTCGTCTTTCTCCTCTGCGGTGGGGGCGGAGATTCTGTAAAAAGTGTGGTTGCCCTCCACGACGCGGCCGTCCGCCTCTGTCTTGCAGGCTTTGATCACCTGATCTCTGTGGTCCGGGATGAAGAGCTCGAAGCAGTTCTTGGGAACGAGACGAGGATAAAGAGCGTCAGTGAGCCGTTTGGAAACCGCATCCGGCGTGAAAAGTTCAAAGAGTTTACCGGCTTCTTTGAGTCATCGACTTCGCGGATGCTCAGATTTTCCAGGGGAATGATCCCTCTGGGTTCTTTGTCCTTTGCAGAGAAAATACATTTCACAATTGCGGTATTTAAAGGCTCACAATATTCTTGGGGATTCTACTTACTGTTGTGAACTCAAAATAATAAAGGCAGTTATCTGTGAGGATGAACCAGCGCCTTTTCCAGGTCTTTACCCGTCCACCTGTAGACGTACAACAGGTTAGCGGCCAGGATCCTTGATGGCAACTTTTTCTGTTAAAGCAGGTTAAAAAAAATTTGTGGCAGTAAAAAAAAAAAAAAAAAAAAAAAATTGGGTAAGGGGATCAGAAGCCAGCGTTTATGAGATTAAAAGCACAGCGTAGGAGAAGAGGCGTGACATGGCTTGCGTTCTAGCGCGTGAGCTCAAAGGTAATGTGCACAGAGCGGTGAGAGGCGGCGAAGCGGTCGGTGCATTGAAGCGGAGTTGGACGGTATACTTACCTCCTGGTTTCATAAAACAGAAAACAAAAAGAAGAAAACAGTCATTTTGTTAACGTTAACATCGATTACATCAACGAATGAGAGCTCTCCCTTAGGAGAAGCCACTAGGAGGCGGTCTTGGCAAACACGTACCTAGTTTGAGCAGCCAGCCTTCTCGGTCTGGATTGAAAAAAGTGTGCGTGAGGTCGTTGCCGTCATCCTCTGGGATTTTAAAGGGCTCGTTCTTGATGCTTTCGAACAGGTTCTACACACAGAGTCAGACGATGGATTCTGCATGGGCTCGTCAATGTTTGACAGTTATTCGTGATAGAAAAAGACTAGTTGAAATACACATTCAAAAAAAGTCAAGTCTATGTCGATGAATAAATGTCATCATTGGTACTTTTTACAATTGTCAACTATTTGTGCTTCCGCTCATTTACTTTTCAGTTGCAGTGACCACGCAGTAAGCAAACCTGCAGTTTTGTTAACTCTGCGTGAGTGTAATTTATGAATGGATGAACGAATCTGGGGGATGAAGGCTTGAGCAGAATGTTCGTTGCTGGTGACAAACGCTCATTTTCAGATTCTACAGGTTATTGAAAGACCATCGCTTGTCATCATTTCGTCAAAGTCATCGCTACAGGTTATTAGCGGTCGTTTCACTGTTACAGGAGAGCGTTGGTTTGAATTCGTCAACGGCTGACGTGAGAATTCAAGCCTAGCGTCAGATGGTTGCCATTTTTAGATGTGCGTTTGTAACATTTGTATTTTTGTCTTATTAGAGGTTAGACTTGCATATTTTGCAAGTGACTGTGCTAGTTTGCCACGTTGCCCGACCACCTCTTGATTTGAGGGTGGCACCCGTGTTGTTCATGCCAAAACACGTGATTGGCGATTAACATCAAGCTATAATCATCATTAAGCAGTGGTGAAGTCCATCTGTCATCAACTCGGTACAAGCTGTACTGTGTAGAACAATGCAATGTGATTGCTACTTTTGTCAGTTTACCGGAACATTTAATGTGCAACCAAATAATTCATGTGAGTACTTCCCTGTCATGGTTTTTTTTCACGACAACAGCCATCTTGCAATATAGAAATAAGCAAATTATGGAAGTTTAGGTAAAGGAAAATTCTCTCACTCGGAGAAGCTCATCTGGCAGATCTCCACCATCGTTAATGCCTCGATTCATGGCAGTAAATCTCTGAACGGAGGGCTTGTCCTTCACGTTGGGGTTGTGCAAACTAGTGTTTAGCATGATGACGGCGAAGGACAACACATAACACGTGTCTGTGGAAATAAAAAGCAGTCATTATTGCAGGAGTCCGGCCATCAGAATCCTGCGGCTGAAGATTGCCCACTCAACCTGTGCTTTGAAACACGCCGGGATTGCAGTGGCAGTACCGCTGGGCGAAGGCCTCCATCATGCGGTCGATCTTCTGGGCCTCGCCGGGAAGACGGAAGCTCCACAGGAACTGCCGCAGGGCCTGGACCAGGTTCAGGTCCGAGAACTCGTGCAGCTGTAGGAAGGCGTGCAGCACCTCGATATTGAAGTCGTCTCTGCAAAACACACACACACACACACACACACAAACAATTGACCAACTTTGTTATATTATAAATTAACACAGTTCGTCTTTGAATATGAACTTTAATCAGATTACTCAAAATAGCAGCCATTATTGAGGAATGCGTTACCGGCATCACTGGGTATAAAAGGGTATAATTTGTGCTTAAGATGACATTTTCGGGATAATTCTCTGGAGGGAGTGCCTGCAAAAACACTGACCTCTCTCCGAGGTAATCGCCGATGGCCGTCTTGTTCAGGCCCTCGCCCTTGTAGAGGAAGCGTGCAATGTCGTCACTGGTGTTTTTCAGCAACGAGCAGTCAATCAGGAATTGGATTCCCTTGAGACACATGTCGCAAATGCATACATTCATGATTAACTCATTCACTCCCAGCCATTTTCACTGAAGCAACCCGGTTGTTATACTGGATTATGACTGATTTTGCAAGGACCACAGAATATTGTGTTGCATTACTATAAAAACCTGGAGCCTACCAAAAGAAAGATTAGAGTCTCTTCTTTCATCAGGAAAAAATGTACATTTGTATCCATTTCCGTTTTGTATCAATTAGCATTAGAATACAGCTAAGTTTCACCGATATTCACATTCCTGGGGAAAACATTGTCAAAAGGAGCTTGTTTCACCATGGCCTTGGCTGATCTCTTATACTCTGCTGCCACCTGCTGTCATTTTTTTGTAATAACTACCATTGCTTTAAGCCAAGAAAAAAAAAAAAAAACGTAAAAATAAAGTTTTGGGAGTTATGGAGAACGTATTAACATGTTTACGCGTTTTTTGGTTTGAATGAATAAGCATAGCAGTTTTTCAAGCAGTAAAAAAAAAACATTGTAAAAATTAAGCGTTATAAGCTTTAACTTTCAAAAAAAAAAAAAAAAAAAACGTTTTGTTTTTTTTTTTGGGGGGGGGGGGGGGATATTTCTCTCACCTTCTTGGGGTCCATATTGAACTTCTTCCGACCCATGGCCATCTGTTTATTCCTCTGCATGCTTTTCCTATTGAACCAGAAAATACCATCAGCTACATAAACCTCATAAGGTAATACTGTACACAGCGTCCCCGGTTCGGTTCGGTTCCTACAGAGAACTCAAATTAGTAATTCAGAACACCATAATACCTCATTAATGTCAATACTGTAAATACTTTTCAAATAACCAGCCAGGGTTTTGGCACCATCTTGAGGTATCTTAGATCATTACAGCAAGAGCACAAGTATATGTAAATAGGCGAGTTTGTCAGTGAATAGCTGGGGATGAGTTCTACAGGAAAAAATAGGAATAGGTGAATTTGAATATGGAACCGGAAACATTTCGCTGTAAACAACCTCATAAAAAAATAGTAAGTACAGTAGTAACTGAGCATGCATTTGAAAAGTCCGATGTAAACTGAGGAGTCCATTTGATTTTAGTATAGATCTGGATATGTTGAGGTAAAGTCTATTCCAGCCTCTTCCGTGAATCAGGAATTAGCCTGCTGACAAATAAAGCAGACATAACGGTGCCCTCAATTTTTTGGGATCATCTTTCATAGTCTCGCTGGAAGTCTGCACTCGCACACAAAAATGTTTCTCGAAAGACTTCGTACCTTTCTTCAGTCAGTCCCAGGTTATCAATCTCGCTGGTGACCTCTGCTATCTCATTCTTCAGCCTCTAAGAGCATAAAACAAGAAAATTAAAAATATAGATGAGTGAAAGCCTACAACTCTATCCCCACAAATCTCTGTGAGAGCCGGAGCACCTGTTCTTGGGTCAGCCAGGCGACCTTGCTTCCCCTCTCACACCCTGACCCACATTCACTAGCCTGCTCGGCCAAATACCCCCCATCCCCCCCAACACACACACACACACTTGGCCCAGACTGGTGCAAGTAGGGATGAATGCAATGACGATGAACAGCAAGAAAAGAAAAGAAAAAAAAAAGAGAAAAAAAAAGTATAAAAAGATCGAAGGTGGAGTATGATAACAAAAATGGGACAAGGAATGGGTCTCTGATTAGAAACTGCCCAGACACAATCCTCATCACGAGTAAATAAGTCAAGTCTGGACTCTTCCACATGCGTCTCCCCCCTCCCTCCTCTTGATAAAGCAACGCCGACCCGTGTCTCCATAACTGGAATATTTGACGGCCCATTGCACACTTGTCCTGAGGGCATGTGGAAGGGACACTTAAATCAGACAAGTGAGGTTCGAAAAACACCAAGAAACATGTCAATTGCAGGTGAATTTACTTTTTTGTTTCCCTTTTCTGTCATGCCTCATAATGAACATTTTACATTATTTCCTGTGGGGGGGAAAAGTAACAGGTTCAAACGATACTATTCCTGTAATTATCCGGTCTGTGTGTAACATCAAGTTTAGCAGAAAATTGAGACTTGACGGTAGTTTTGCCACGAGTTGTGCGTTTGTGCATCTGTGTTTGTGTTTACTTGGATGTCCTGCAGCAGCTCCTGTTTTCTGCGGCGGATGCACTCCAGCTCCTGTCTCTCCTCTGGACTGAGGTCATCGGGCACTGAGGGCCAACAAGAATGTGTAAATACAACAAACTGACAAGGAGATTGGTCTGTGTCGCTATGGCAACAACAGTTTTGTATGCATTATGACCCCCACCCACACCCGCCCCTGAAGTTCCAAATTTTCGACATATTCCAAATTTATTCAATAGAAAACAAACACTGCAGTTGTTATCTAACCATCTGGTAAGACAAACCCCCGAAGACACAACATGACTGAGCTCAAATTAGCTCCATCTTGATTGTGTATGTGTCACTTTGATCCTGCCTTGGCGTTCAATCCGGTCACTAGAATGATTATGACAACAGTTTTGCCTTGTGATCCAGAGGTCCACAGTTGGCTAAATAAATGCAGCATTACATCCCTTCTAAAAAGGGCAAAGCTCCCAGACAGATGCATTTATCCAGACTACAGTCGCTCTTATTATAAACCAGCACAAGAATAACAAACACACCACTGTGAGCAGAAAACAGTGCAAACACTTGATTGACATCAGCACGTTTAAAATAACATCCTAAGTTATAACACACATACAGACAGCAGCAACAAGAGGCTGTGGAGGCCACTAAGTTTGTGTCTGTATTTTTGCAAGCAACGAGACTCCTCGTCATAGCGGCCAGCTGCACGGAATGTGTGACATATGCGCACTTCACACACAATGCACAAAATGAATTTGACAAATGTTAGCACTTAAGTTGCCACCTATCACATGTGTCCCGCTGCTTCTTACCAGTGATATTTACATAAAAACTCAATAATCCAATCTGATCCACTCGTCTAAACTTTAAAGCTGATAAGTCCACATATTTGGCCTTCGGTCCTTTGTTAGTTATTAAGATGGTGTCCAGTTAGAACTCCAGTCCAGCCTCATGACGCTCAATTCAGCATGGGAGAAGAGACCGATCTGCAAGCGCTAGAGAATGGTGAGACCCTTTAACATCACCCTCCCCCAATACCTCCCCTCCCTCTTCTATCTCCTCCCTCACAGTGTGACCTTAGAGTTGGGCATCATGAGCGCAAAGTGAAATTTGATTTATTTGACATCCGTATAGCTGCTTATGTAGCAACAGATGCATAATGGGTTTCACTGTTCAGAGGTAGTTTGCCGCTGAAACCGGTTGCAAACGAAAGAGGAAGTGCAGTCTATGATGCAAATGAGTGACGTTTCAAGTACAGAAAGACCTTGTGACAAGTAAAAAAGTAAATATTGCTAGACCTGCAACATGAAATGATGTAAAATGAATGGGGAGGAATGGTGAGGTTCCCCGGATTAGTGAGTTAGTGGGTTAACATATATTTGTTTGTAAATTTTCATTGTAGTTTGTTTTTATTTCATTTTCAGCTTTTTTTTTTTTACTTAGTTTTAATTAGTCATTAGAGCCTGTTTGTTAGTTTTTGTATTTATTTATTCATTTATTTATTTATTTTACCAAAATTACCATTAAATATTATGTAATAAAAACGCAACCTTTACACACATTATTTAAATATTTTTAAAACAACCATCCACGTCAAACACAGGTACTGTTAAAACAGTCCACAAACTTAGCAGGAAAATTTACCTGGAAATTTATTTTTAGCGCGTGTAAAGCTAACCTTCACGAAATGTGCCCAAACAAAGCAGAATTATTGTTCCGAAATGTTAAGACAAATTGAAACAGTTTATTCCTCAACTCATCAAAGTTTCCAGGTGATGCAAAGTTTTAGCTTTGTACAATAGGCAGGTACATTTTCGCCACTCACAGTCCATCCATCCATTCAATTCCTTGATCGCTTACTCCTCACAAGGGTCGAGGGGGTTGCTGGAGCCTATCCCAGCTGGCTTCGGGCAGTAGGCGGGGTACACCCTGAACTGGTTGCCGGCCAATCGCCAAATTCAAATTCAAGTTTCAAGTGTTTGTCTATCAAAGGATATTGCATGCAAACAACAAACCGCAATTAGACATCGAACTTAAACCATGTTACGGAAAATACAACGGGAACAAATATTTTGATTGCATGGCAGCATGAACCTTTGAAATTTAGCTGAGCCTCAGGCCCCACTGCCTTTCCATTCCGGCTTTTTTTTTTCCGAGAAATTTCTTTTGAGTGGAATGAGGATTCTGGATAGACAAAATGTTGTTGTGGTCATTACATGCCTCTCAGTTCGGTCCAGTCTCGTCCAACCTTACCCCATTGGGACTGTCAGAGGCAGCTGACCAGGGACCCGAGGCCAAGCGGGTTTATTTGGGAAGAAAAGAAAATGATGCGTTTGGTTGTCTCGCTTCACTCATAAAGCGAGGATTGTCTCTCTCCACGGCAGCTGGCCCCAAGGCTAACCAGCTCGACGCGGCATGATATAATCCAGCGGTTACGGTGAACTCCCCACGGAGACTGGGAGCCATTCATCACCACAAAGTCCAACGTGTTCAACTCAGCACAGCAGACATGTGGCCAGAGAGAAAGAATGAGGAATGAACTGGAGCTGTTTTTGGATGCAGGACATATGCCACAAACTATACTGCAGGAAGACGCAACATCGCAGACACCTGCAACAAATATTCTTTCCTGTATACTGAACAATATGAACATTATTGCGAATGGTACACTTTTTTTTTTTTGTACATTTCCTGTTTGAAACCAAATGAGCTGCACCAATTCTGCTAGCATGTGTGTTGTTTTTAGGCTTATTTCTTTTTATTTTGCACCAATCATTTAAAAAACAAAAACAAATCTTTAATGGGTTAACACATAAATTGATGGGAGTGACAATCCAAATATGGAGACACATCAACAAAAACAATATTACTCTTTAATTGCATAATGTACATTATGTTTACTATTGCTGCTGAATCATTTACTAACATTTCGAAAACAACAGAAATTCACTCATTCGTAACTTCAGGCTCATTTAGATTTTGCACTATAGGTAATATATTTAATTTAAGACATAAATCACACATGCATTGCTTAGGTGCGGTCAGAAAGCATAATATAAATAAAATATTAGCTACTGTCTCGAGTAAATAACTGGACCAATATCGATAAACTCAACAGAATATCAACATTCACTAAACGTCACACAAGGTCCTGATGTCTAAAATATCCATTAACGACGTAAAAAAAAAAAAAAAAACAGACAAAAAAAAAACAAGTCTTAAAAGGGAATGCTCTGGTTTAAAGGACTAATAAATGAGCACGGAACATCATCAAGTGTGGCTTCGGTCCAAGTTGACTAATAATGGCTCGCTTGTGTGGCCATAAAGAGCTATTATTGACACAGTAAGAGACGAGATACTTACTTGTTAACTTAAATAAAACGCGAATGATGCGCTTACTGGTGTATTCAATTACATCACGTTAGCTGCTAATTAGCCCAACTCGCTGAGCTAACTTTGTTAGCTTCATTTAAATTAAAAGGACCCCCAAGGCAACTTACCGACGCCGTCTTCCGACTTTAAAACCATGTTCGCGTCGCTGTTCAATGGCCCGGAGATGAAACGAGGCCCAAATGAAGCAAGAATATACAACTTTGAGTAATTTTAAAGGTTAAAATTGGAATTTATGGTTGCGTTCGGATGGGGTGAAAAAAATGACAACTGTGTTCATCAGGGAAAGCAGCCGGTGTTGGGACTCGGGGGAGTGGGCGTGACTTCAGCGGAAGCAGCCAATCAGAAAGCAGCTGGTATCGAATCGCGATATCTGACTGGAGGAGAGAATTCTTACATAAAACGTTGAACAAATAAAAACAAACTATCCATCTATCTATCTATCTATCTATCTATCTATCTATCTATCTATCTATCTATCTATCTATCATGGGATTTGTTTAATAGCATTTTCATTCATTCAATGACTCATTTGTTCCTTTAAAGTGGATGTCAACCCCAAAATGTTCAATAATAATATATTGAATGTGCCCCCACTAGCATAAACACCACATTCATGATTAATATTGCTAAATTATCATTCCAGCCATCTCAGGCGGCGGCCATTTTGCCAGGGCTCAGGTAACGACCAATCACAGCGCACCCGTTTTTTTTAAGCTGAGCAGTGATTGGTCGTTATCTGAACTCTGAACAACCGTGATGTCTGCCATTTTCAGTCAAGAGCAAGTGGCAAAATGGCCGCCACCTTAAATAGATAAAAAGATTTTACTTTCGTACTTTTAGTTAAGTATTGACCCAATTAAACACATTACCAATATTTGAATTAAATACTTTTAGTGGACATATGGAGATTTTACTTTGTAATTTTGTATACATATGGTTGGGTCAGTAAGTGCTGTGCACCCCTCAAATGTGAAATTAAATGTAATTGTAGAATTTGCTGAACTGTAGCTAATCAAGATCACTCAAGTAAAAGAAGTCCCCCTCTGTAACAATGAATAATGTGTAAAACCAAATCATTTCAAAGTCATTTTCTGTGGCGGATGCAGCTGCCGTATTGGACGTGATTGGATGGTGCTGGGAAGCAAAGAAGCCAAAGATCATCGCAGCTGTGCTCTTTAATCAGCCATTTTAGACACGCTAACAACAGGATATGCTGAGGATGGGTAAAAGGAAGAGCTCAGGAACTCTTTTAACGGCCCTTTTCCTGAATCAGATAATCAACATGGTGACCAAAAAAAAAGTTGAGATTAGATACAAATCTAACCCCTGAGTGGAGCAAACTTTTTGTTGATTATACAGTGCAGTAAATAAAACAAGACCAAAAGACAAATCTGCACACAATTCAGGTCCACTCGAACTCTTCTTGTCCTCGCGTGTCCCAAATGGACTTTGAACGAGGCGAAAATGACACGCAGGCGATCAGGGCAAGAGCGGTGGGCCGCCGTGGAGATGATATCACTCGGGCACCCACTTGAGAGGAGGATCCAATCTGGGCCCGAGAGGGCGACGAGCGTGCGTCACGCTCTCCAATCGAGCCCACCATCTCGCGCACGCAGCTTTTTTGCCTGACTCATGCGTGCGTGTACACCAAAATGCCAGATAAATAAATGAAATAAAACACAGCATGGCACGCACACGCACTCTCCGAAATCTCCACGGCAACGGCTGCAACATGTTGCACCGATATTTACATGAGGAATTGGGATGAAGTCTTATATTAACACTGATAGCGTTATCAAATGTTTACATGACATTTCTAATCCTTCATTTTCATATTTTTCAGTAATGTAGAACTTTCAAATGGACATTACATTATGTGTCATTGTGACTGTGACATTTTAACTACACCATCGTGTGATTGTTATGCCACACTAAGCTTTGAGAATATTTTTTTAAACTAATGAGAATGGCCATTTTGACTAGTTAACATGATTATTTTGATTCACCGGTGTGTGATTGTTATGCCAGACAGATTTGAGAATGATTGTTTTGATTCACCAGTTGTCTGATTGTTATGTCACACAATTTTTTGACTACATTAGCATATGGTCATGCTACACATGGGTTTGAGAGTGTTTGTGTTCATACGACGAGTATGATTGTTATGCCATACATACGGTTGGGAATGATGGCTTTGGCTATGGAATATTATTTTTGATTTACCAGTATGCTATGTCATACGTAGCTTTGAGAATGATTTTTATACTCTAGTGTGTGATTTCTAAGCCACATACAGCTCTAAGAATGATAGTTTTGATTCACCAGTGTGTCATTGTTATGCCACACATGGGTTTGAGGAGGGTTTTTTTTTAACTATTGAGAATTATTATGAGCATAGGCAAAAAAAATTACAAGTGTAATTGCCATGTCACACGCAGCTTTGAGAATGATGGTTATGATTCACTTGTGTTTGCTATGCCACATTTGAGAATGATAGTTTTGATTCAATAGCATAGGATTGTTATGCCACACTTTGCTTTGAGATTATTATTATTTTTAACTAATGAGAATAATCATTTTTACTAGTGGGTATTTTGATCCACCATGATGTGATTGTTATGCCAGACATAGATTTGAGAATGATTGTTTTGATTCACCAGTTGTCGGATTGTTATGTCACACAATGTTTTGACTACACTAGCATACGGTCATGCTGCACATAGGTTTGAGAATCTTTGTGTTCATACGACATGTATGATTGTTATGTCATACTAGCGTTAATGATGGCTTTGGCTATGGAAAATTATTATTGATTTACCAGTGTGTTATGTCATACGTAGCTTTGAGAATGTTTTAGATAATCTAGTGTGTGATTGCTATGCCACATATAGCTATGAGAATGATAGTTTTGATTCACCAGTGTGTGATTGTTATGCTACACATGGGTTTGAAGTTTTTTTGTTGTTTTTTTACCTGTTGAAAATTATCATTTTGAGCACAGGCCCCCAAAAAAAAAAAGATTTACAAGTGTGATTGCTTCCTCACGCAGCTTTGAGAATGATGGTTATGATATACTCGTGTTTGTTTGCTATGCCACATGAAGAATGATCGTTTCGATTTAATAACGTGGGATTGTTATGCCATGCTTTGCTTTAAGATTTTATTTTATTTTTTAACTGAGAATAATCATTTTTGACTAGTGGGCATTTTGATTCACCAGTGTGTGATTGTTATGCCAGAGATTTGAGAATGATTGTTTTGATTCACCAGCGAAAGACCGTTTTGACTATAAAAGGTGATTATTATGCCACCACCAGCATTTTACATGCCATAAACATCTTAGAATGATTGTTTTGACTACACCAAGACACATTTGAAAATGCTTTAACTCCTGAAAATTGTTTTGATCCACCAAGTTGTGATTGTTATGCCACACACAGGTTTAATGACACATAATATGCCACATGCATCTCAAATACTTATCTTCATGTCAGCCTATGTAGCTACCTATAAAGTAAATCATCACTGACCTTTAGTAGCAGGAGCAGCAGGAGATTCCAGAGCTCGCACCGTCGGACACAAAAACGCCTGAAAACTGGAAGCGCACAATTCGCTGACACTCCCCATAACGCGGTCGCCCCTTGGTTGATGACTCCAAAGTGTGCGAGGCTCACAGCACCATCACGATTTGTCCTCCATCCACCGACACCGGCACTTTGTGATGGACTCTTACAAAAGAAGCATGATTTTCTTCTTCTTCATCTTCATCTTCATCTCTCTCTCCTCCCTCACCACCGCTCACACATTTGACTTGACTCTCAACATCCACGCACAAACACGATCACAGAGACACCCAATATGACTCTTTGAACAGTTGCTCAAGTATTATTGGAAGTGATGGTGACAAATGGGCGTGCACACATGCACACAAACGGTTTCTCCCATGCACACGCAAACATACATACACGCTTACGCACAAACCTACACACACATATGGACACGGCTATTTTCATTTCAGACGTGGAGGAATTTACTTGTAAGAATTTGTGTTGTGTCTCTGGGTCAATGTGAGCATTTATTTTCACTTAAGGTCAATATAATGTAAAAAAAAAAAAAAAAAAGATTGACATTAAATAAAATGAGTACTAAAGTAAAACTACTAACACTGTATCTCTCTTAAAAAAAAACTCAAGTAAAATAAAATAAACATATACTAAGTTTCTGTGTCATCCTGACGTTCACTTTCCCTTGCACTCCATTTTGTTCCAATAATAACTCTCCTTTTCCCCTCTAGTGCCGACCTCGTTCTGCTGACCTCTCTCTTTCTCTCACTCTTGAACTTTTCTGCCACCAGACGTTTCACCTCTTCCCCTTACAGTTCTGCTTTTTTTTTTTTTTTTAAATTCTTTTCTGTTTATTTGCACAGTCGCACGCTTTCCCTTCCCACTTCTGTATGGAAATGAGAAAATGCGTGTAGGCGGCGAAATGCAAGCAAGCCTCGGCTTGGTCATTTGCATGCAGCTGAAGACAACAAAACAACTTTGTGACTCATTGGGAAAAGTATAGAGGGGGAAGTGAACACTAAGTGAGCATTTTTCTTCACTTCTTCATCAGCCTAACAAAATCAGCCTAACAAAGTGTCTCCTTGGAGCAATTCAGAGTTGAAAGACAAGGTCAAAAAACAAGCACAGAGAGTGTGAAAGAGAATCCTCATCTTCCATTTTGGCTGCAAATCGATCCAATTGAAGATTTTAATAATACAAATAAATGAATGCAAGCAGCACATACTGGTAGACGTAATTAAATAAAAACAAATATACAGAACGGCACCATTTAAGGTTTAAAAGACATCTTATTTATGCATCAACTTTACTATAAATATTTTAAGGTACGTATTATTTGTTTTATGCTTGTGAAACACGTGTCGCAACAACAGTTCGTCATTCAATGGCCTCCCTAGCACAATGTTGACAGTGATGAAGTGACTGAGGATAGCCACTAGAGGGCGACAGACCACAGATTTTCCATTGAAAGTTTTACATTAAAAAAAAAACAACAACTTTACTGGCGTTTATGTCAAATTTACATTCTGGTATGGGGAAAAAATATGACAATTTTGAAATAAACAAGCGTTTTGAGCGTAGAGATCAATTTAAAAAAATGGGGGGGGGGGGGGGGGGGGGGCAGGACGTTTGGTTTGACCCATTTTGCAACGTTTGTGAAGCCAGAGAGTACAGTAAACATCCGAGGCCAAAGTCAAAAACAGAAATTAAATGCAAGCGTGCACAAACGTACATAAAGTCAGGTACTCCCACACAAACTCGCACCCACCCACTAACATCCATATAAACACAATCACAAACTACTGTTAAAAAAAATAAATAAATAAAAATCATGTTATAAAGACAGGAATGGACAAAAAATACAAAGCTACTCCCTGGGCTGGGTTGCACATTTTTCAAATATTTTCCAACTGGAGTCAAGTAACTCAAGTGATGTGTCTGCTATGTCTTTCACTCTTGCTATAGCAACCTCTCAACTGAGGCTTAGAAATTTAGAAACGGCACTTAATGTCAAATGAGGAATACGGTGTTGGCTTTTCCTTTGTTATGAGTCTTGAAATATTGTATTAACAGTATGCTATTAACTACAGAAGCATGGACATATGTGTATGCTAGGTAGAGCTAAATACATTTCAATACGGTCATTACATTTTATTTAGTTGTATATACACTATAGATTATACATTTTTAATTTCTAAATGAATTACACCTTCACCTGCCTTCACTTTCACTATATATATATATATACACGTATTTTTCAAATTAATGATGCAGCTTTTTTTATTTAAAAAAAAATATTGTATTTTTAATTGGAAAAAATATTTTAGTTGACAGATGTTAAATTCACCTGCTGTCAGCTGCCATTTCATTTTTGTTGTCAGTTTTTAAATAAATAAAAAATATATATATTGTTTCTTAGAAAAATAAAACAATTTAAAACAAATGTTTGGGGTAAAAATGCATTTTTATAAAGCTACATAACACATTGCTCAAATAGTTGTCAAAATATGAGATTTTATTCAGTTTTGTTGCATGTATTTTAAGATTTCACCAACACTGGAGAGAATATGCAAAACGACATTGATCCTTTCAAATACATCTTTTTATTTGATAATATGGAATATTTCTGTCCTTTTTCACTGGACATACACAAAGCATCAGACACATGCACGGTGGTCTATTATTATTATCATCATCTTTATTATTATTCACACAAGGAAAAAAAAAAAAAAAAAAAAAGAAAAAAAAAAAAGAATATTCTTTCTTCACTCTCACGGTGCTCCAGCGCAAGAGGACCTTGCCTCGACGGCTAAACACATTTAAGACAACGAATGGAAATAAAAAAAAAATGTAAAAAAAAAAAATGTAAAAAAAAAAAAAAAATCTACCAAAAACACACAAAAACCAGTAACAGAATGGAAATTTGAATTTAAATTATGCCTCTAATACTCCTTTACATATATACTGTATATAAACAATCACTTCCCAATTTATCAGGTACGCCTTGAAAAAAAAACAAAAAAACTTAGCATTACTTTTTTTTTCTTTGATGCTCGTTTATAGCGATACAGTGGATTTATAACGGGAAATTATGATCAGTTCCAAACTCCAATCAACACAAAACCGTCAGGAAAGATGGAAAATGTCAGGAAAAGCCTACTAGAACATATGAACTTTACTTCATCAGAGGCGCTGCAAATAGTAGCAGCTGCGTTATGACTCCTAATTTTCCATAAGTTTGAATGTAATCAACCCTGCATTCCACAGCTATAAAAGGGTGTGCACACTTATGCAACCCCCCCCCTTCAAATATCAATTGAGTTGTGCAAGTTATTAGTCACACTAGTGAAACAAGCTTTTGCAATGGTTCATCTTGGTGAGAATTTTTAGAACTAAAACCTGATGTTAGAACAGGGGTGTGCAGACTTTTTAGATCCACTGTATATATTCAAATTGGGTGTTAAACTACATTGTGTTTAATTTATTTTTTTTATCCATTTCATTGTTGTTGTTTTTTTATCTCAGCGTGCAGTACCTTTTAAAATGGAAAGTACCTGTTTGCAATATTGTTAAAAAAAAAAAAAAAAAAAAAAAAAAAAAATCTTTGCATATAAAGCAGCGCTGCGTCCTAAAAGGCTGTAAGAAAGCTTTGGCGAGTAACTTGGCAAACGGTGAAAATGCACATACAATCAAAAACCTTAGACATTAAAATTAGCAGTGAATTTTTTTTTTTTTGTCACTCAATTCAAGGCTCTGCTCTGGGGAAGCGTGCAATATTAAACATAATACTACGGATACTAATACTTGTAATTGTAACATCAGTGTTCAGGCCTTTCTGTACGTGAACGCTTTCTCGAGAAAAGTGCAAATCTAGTTAACTAATGCAGTAAATAATTCATAAAAATAATACTAATAGGTCAAGTCAGGACAAAAACACGTATGCGCTGCGGATTTGAACATTAGTTGATTTCATACGCTCCAAAAATATAACACTTGCTACGGTAATTCTTGTTCCCATTTAACATGAATTTCAGTACAGAACATGAAACGAGAGGTTTAAGATCTTATTTTTGTTTTAAGGCCTGTATCGAATAGGGATGTAACGATAATGGCAATATTGTGATATTAAAACTGCCACGATATATCGTCGTCGTCATGTCACGATATTAAAAGCAGGCGCATCTGTTAAAAAAAAAGAAAAAACAAGTCAGGTTGATTTCCATTTGTGCAATTCTAGCACCCTCTGGTTGCTAGTTTTTTTTTAGCGCAGTTTAATTTTCACAAGGCATGTTTTGGCCCTTCTATGTTGAAAATCCATGATAATGGTCAGATGAAGGTGAATGTATAATATGGTTGAGAACTTGGTCAGTATGTGGAGGAACTCAATTTATTCTATTTATTAATTTATCATTTAATTGTATTAATTTTATTTAAAAAATGGTTTCAATGTATTGTAATGCTTGTATTAGTGCCTCTATATATATATATATATATATATATATATATATATATATGATAAATTATATAATTTTGTGTTTTTGTTTTTTTACAACATTCTGACCTTTTGCATCGCCAACCTCCCCATAATATCGTGCTAATTATCATATCGTGATGTTTGGATATCGTTACATCCCTAGCAGGGCTGCACTGGCACCAAAAAAAAAAAAAGAAATAAAAAAAATAAAAAATTAAATAAAAAATGGGCCCTGGCATTTTGACTTAGGCCCACCAACGCGACTCTTGCCTAACATATAGTTCTGCCATTGATGTTTATTGATGATGTATTTTGCTATCTATATTCAAAATGGATTAATGGACTGGTCCTTCCAAATTGTGGGCTAAAATGTAGGGGGAAAAAAATTAAAAAGCACTGAATCGGCCACAAAAGAGGCCGGCCCACCGGGCATCTGCCCTGTATACCAGATGGCCAGTCCAGCCCCGATACCTAGTATCTCATGGATGTTTATACTGTTCAGGACTCATCGAAGCCGTCTCCACGGCAACGAGACCATATGTTTGGCGAGCTGGAGATACTGTGCATAGTTTGGGGCCCGGATGACTTGCATCAGTTCACCGACTCGGCTGAAATGCTGCAGGCTTACATGGTTCGGATTTATCAGTAAACCGATTCTAATTAGCAGACTTGGCTGACTTGACTCGTTTCCATTCCGAGTTGACCGTAATTCATGGAAAATGGGAGCAAGCAAACTTGTATCTTGTCTGGTCATGTACATTCACACCATAGACTGGTCCAGTGAGTTGTTTATCAGCAAACAAAAATGCTGAGTCGTGTTTTGAAAGAAGACTAGCCTGACATGGGCGCACTTTAAAAAGGACAAAAAATGTGTTTTAAAAAAAAAAAAAAAAAAAAAAAAAAGGCAACTTGGAATTTCGGCTTTGGATGAAATGGACAACGAGGTCATTGATGTGTAACATCTTTCTTTCGATCGATTGGTTTGGACTTTAAAAAAAAGCTTTAGAGGAAGTGCTAGTCGCTACAAAACAATAAAATAAAAATAAAAAGTAAAAGTTGTGTCCTCCTGACGCCAGCCTCAGGAGGAATATACATCACTTGACCAGTCTCATACCTCAAACGCGACAACAACAAATAACCCTCATTTTGGTTTAAAATGGAAACAGAGAGGCTACAGATTCTTTTTTTTTCTCCCCCCTCTAAATCAAAATGGCCTGATGTTGGTTTTTCCGTGACGGGGTGTGCATTGATACTTTCAGGCCCGAGCGGCGGGGCCTCCCCTAGGGATCCTCGGCGTCCAGGAACTCCTTCTTGGGCGGGGCCACGCCGCGGTACCAGGAGCAGGATCCGTCGGCGCGCTTGACGCAGGCGTAGTGGTTGGCCTGGCGCCCGTAAACCTGCTTCTCGATCATCAGGTCCGTCCACAGGCACTCCTCGGGGGCCGAGATCTCGCAGGGAAGCGAGGGGCAGCGTACGATCTGCAGCCCCACCACAAAACGGACACTTTTTTTTTTTAATTTTTTTTTTAGCATGCACGAACGAGTCTCACAGAACAGAAGTGTGGCCAATTTTGGTTCAAAGGGATCCAACTCCAAAAGTTCCAGAGTTTAATGAATTGTTGGTGTATGTCCCAGACCTGTCCTGGAGATGACTAAAGCTTTTTTTTTTTTTTTTTTTTTTTTTTTTTTAAATATATTATATATATACACATTATATATTTATTAATATATATTATATATATATATATTATATATTAATTAATATATTTAAAATCAAAATTATAATATTTTTCATTAATCTTCTTTTTGAAATATAATTTATATATTGATTTAGCTTTCTTAACTCATTCACTGCCATTGACGGAAAAAGACGTCAATGATGCATTTTTTGCTGGGCTGGCAGTGAACGTGTTAAGAGATTTTTATTGAAACAAACAAATTACTATTAAATATTTAGTCACTCTAAAATGTATTTAAAAAATTATATTATAAGCCAGGGGTGTCCAAACTTTTTCATTTGAGGGCCACTTACAGAAAATCAGAGGGACGCAACGTTCATTTTTTTTATTTTCGCCAAAATAATATTGTCATATTCAGATTATACTGTTGATCACTATCATATACTGGAATGATTTTTCATTTTTTCATTGTTTTATTGATAAAAGCAAAATTTTTGATTGATCGATCATTTAATATTTAATTTAATATTTATCATTCCAGTTGTACATACACAGTAAATTCTATAAAGTAAATTTTATTCTAAACAGAATCTATTTGGTCCCACTCTAAAAAGTGTCAAATTTACATTTGGAAGTACAGTAAAATATTCAGAGTAAATATTACTCAAAGTATTCTTAGCGTGTACGAGAGAATTGGCTTATTCCATGAAAAAACACTTAAAGATTTTTCTTTCACTCTGAAATTCTAAGTACATTTTACTAGTTTATTTAAAAAAAAACAAAAAAAAAAAAACAAAAAAAAAAAAACGAACGAACCCACGACCTTCAGCTTGGAAGACTAAACTATGATTGTAGTGAAACATTTTTAAAAAGAAGTGCATATGTTAAAAAGCATATCATCAACGCCTATATGTCCAATTTCACATTGGATTTGCTTTTTTTTTTTTTTTTTTTTTTTTTTAACAAAACAAATTACTGACCAATTTAAAGTGGATAGAAATAGAAAATGCAATGTTAATGACAACCATGGTGGGTTTTCTGGACTTCTGAAAAGTGATTTTTTTTTTTTTTTTTTTGGGAGTGATGTGAGGAGTAACAAAAAAAAAAAAAAAAAAAAAAAAAACCTTACCTTGCACTCGCAGCCCATCTGGTAGCGTTGGCTGAGACTCTTCTTCTGGGTGTTGCTCAAGGAGTCCCAGAGCATAATGTAATCACACAGCGTCACGTGCATTTGCCCGCCGGCGTCGGCCTTTCCTGCAAAAAAGGACAAGAGCGGACGACAAATCAACTTTTTTATTTTTTTTTATTTTTTTTTTTAGCTTTTGAAACATCTGCCGAGTTTGCAATATTCTCGTCTGCGGAGCCTGCTGCTCTCATAGGACGACACTCCTTGCAGCTGCAGCGAGGATGAGTCATGCAGCATCAAATAGCAATATTAGGTCTGGAACGGTATACGTGTTTTCATTGTGATATTCTTTCTTCCTTCTTTAGTCAGGGACAGGAAATGTCATCGCCTTGTGCACTGGCCACGTGTACTCAGTAAACAAACACAGTGCAGCTCAGCCTCTGGTGAGCAGACATCACTGCTCGCAACCTTTCAAATGTATTTAAAAAAGCAAACGCCAAAAAAAAAAAAAAAAAGATGAAATTTTAAGAGAAAGGTGTATTTTTGTACTCGTGTTTCATATTTTGGTGTGCTTAATGTGCAAGAACATTGATCAGGGGTGAGCGAATATTGGTCCAGGGTCCACATCCAGACCATTCTTTCACTAGCGTTTTTTAATAAATAATAAAATAAGAAATTGAGTTGAGCATTAGGTAGATGCTTTGTTTTTTTTTAAGTTTTATTCAGTGCAATAAAATAATTTGCTAATTGACTCACTGTAAATAATAAAATAACTACCAGTATCAGTTATTTCTATATTAAATATTTGGTTAATATTGAAATTAGCAAAATGGGAATTTGCAATCATTTTCTTTTTTTATGTTTTTTTTTTTTTTATTCAGTGTAATAACATTTGCTAATTGACTCACTGTAAATAAAATGACGAGTTATTTCTATATTAAATATTTGGTTAATATTGAAATTAGCAATAAGATACAAAATGTGAATTTTTTAATAATTTTTATTTATTTATTTAATTATTTTATTTATTTATTTTTTAATGAATTGACCTGAACTCAAAGATCAAATGCAAGCCTTGAGCATAAAAAGAAATCCAACACAGACTTTAATGACTTACCAATTAGGGCTTCAACTAATGATTATTTTATAAATCAATTAATCCTTTGATTATTTTGGTGATGAGTGGGATTTAAAAAAAATAAATAAATAAAAATAAATTTAATTTTACCCCCTTTAATCAAAAACAGGTCACTTTTTCAAATTGAACAGTGTAGAAAATCTGCAAATGATTCATTTACTGGTTCGGTCATTAACGGAAAAAAAAAAAAAATAATAATAAAAAAAACAAAAATAATTAAAAAAATAATAATAAAAATTAAAAAAATAAAAAAAGAACAGAAAAAAAGTTGATCATTGTTTTTGATGTTTGAGGACAATTGAAATCAGACCAAAAATAATGATCTACTGGCAGTATTATGTGATTCCCTCCACTACAATCAACAAATACACACCGGAGATCAAGTACTCCTTCTTGCCGCTAGCGTCCAGGGTGACGCCGCACACGGCCGACACGGGTGCGGTGAAAATGGTGTCGATGTCCTGATTGGGTCCCTTGAACATCTGCGGTGGGGGGGAGGAAAAATAAAAAATAAAAAATTTGAACATGAAGCTTTGAGGACACATCAAACGCAATAGGCTTGCGACGACCTTGATCTGCTTGACGTCATACTGAATCCTCTTGATGGGGTTCCCATAGATGTCGTTTCCAGAGTCCACCTCGCGCTCGCCGACCACCTTCGCTCGGATCACTGTTCAAGAAAACAGACGGTTTAGTACATTTGTATCCGTTTCCGTTTTGCAGCAATTAGCATTAGAATTCACATTCCTGGTGAAAACACTTGACAAAAAGGGCTTGTTGCAACATGGCCCTGGCTGATCTCTTATACTCTGCTGCCACCTTATGGCCGTTTTTTGTAATAACTACCATTACTTTAAGCCACATATTCACATCAGGAGCCGCATCAAAGCCTTTGGTATGCTCTTTCATAAAAACGTGTAAACACGGTTTTGGGAGGGGTGGATACAGTATTTAAAAACGTTTTTACACGTTTTTGGGATTGAACGAGTTAATCATGAAAATCATGCTGTGGGATTTTTAACATTGCATTATGACTGACGCTTCCTGCTTCCAGACATGACCAGCTGAACTGGAGATGCTATGATGACTAAAAAAGGTTTTTCATTCTACTCTATTTAAAGAACCTGAAAGCTGATACGAACACAGTGTGCGCGTGTTTGACGACGTCCCGCTTCAACTATGCTTACGACATTAAATTCTCAATGGAAAATGTGAGCAAGAGAGTCAAGGAAAAACAATCAGAAGTGGATGAAATACACAGAGACATTCACTGAGCCACACTCAAGTTTGTTAACATCACACTCACTACGCTGCCCCACATGAGAAAGAAAGGACAACTACTCTGTATTATATATAAAACAAAACAGCAGCGTAAGCAAGGGTTCAAATTACATCCATTGATGTCATTTTTACAACACTGTGAAGTGCTTTCATGTGAACTTTCCGCAAGCTCCTTCAAGCATTTTGTACAGGTTGAATAATGCTCAACTTTATATACTTGGAACCGTCAGCGTTTTCAGTCCCACTCCGCAAATATTCAGCACACGAGTGTGGTTGTACCTGGCTGGCGCTCCGGCCTGCATTCCTCTCCGTTTTTTTTCCCCCCCTCCTGCTCTCACTTCCTGACCTCATTTTGAGTTGCATTCTAACGAGCAGAGGATCGACGACGGGGGTGCTAAGATGACAGGAAGTTGCTGTTAAAATTAGCAGTGTCGGCAAGATACACAAGATAAATGTAGTAGCCCAGCACGTGTAAAGTTTAAGATGAAGCACCTGAACACAACCCCCCAAAACTAATAAGTAGTTGAATGGTATAATCAACCAAGCCATGTAAAAAAATGTCTCAAGGATCCATATCCAAAATTGAAAAGGAAGTCAGACATTTTGGCGTGAAGCAGCCATTTTGGGGCTCATACTCGGATGAACGTCGACAACGGGATTCACACAAATGAGTTCTAATCAGGTACACTAGATGAATTGGCCACGCTAAATTGCGAACCACAGAGGATGAAGATGACTACTTGAACTGTAGAAGATCTAAATCGACACAATCATGGTAGACAAACCGTACAAGATGTCAGACACATAAGATGACAATGTGATCCATAGAAGCAAACCACAGGCAGCAATTGTAGAAGAAGACAACAGAATCCAACAAAGATTTTGCAAACTAGAAGACTAACTGTAGAAGAGAGCAACGCAAATCGTAGAAGACTATACGAACTGTAGAAACCGAAGACTGAAGAAGCTAAAGAACTGCACAAACAGAAGATGTGAAACAGAAGACACCAATGTAGAAGAGGATGATACAAAGCACAGATAAGTGGGCAAAACAATGTGAAGTAGAAGACGCAAACTGAGGCACAGGACGATGCAACGTCGTGAACGGAGAGACTGTAAAATGTAGAAGACGCAAACTAATGAAGAGTAACTATGCCAGGTAGAAAGTCTCCGCAAAACGTAAATTCCAGAATTAGGTTGAGAATAGTATGACGCCAACTGTAGAAAACCCAATATAGAGGACACAAACAGTATAAGATGTGACTCAATAGACAATGAAGAACCCATAGAAGAACCACAGAAGATGAACGTTGTAGAACACGAACTGAACCGTGGAAGAAAAAGATGATGGGAACGGCAGAAGACATCACAAACCATCAAAAACAAGTCATAGAAGACGAAGCAAGAGTCATACGTAGAAAAGACAAGAATTTAGAGGGACTTTGGACAGACCTAGTCACAGTGGAGTCTACAGACTGCAGATCAAACACCACAAGGTCATGTGATCTGCGCCACACCGCCAATCCAACAGCAAACCACCGAGTGACCCACATTTCGCTTGTTAGCGTTCTCAGGATGCGGCGGAATGACTCAGATTTTGATTTTGGACAACTTTTCCATGCACAAAGTCCCCCGCCACCCCACTGCACCACAGCCCCCTCCTCCAATCAGCCCACCACCACCACCATGACGACCCTCTTCCTTTTCCACATGTTGAGCCAATTACATCAGGCTGCGCTAAAGCTAAAACGTCAGCTGTAATTTCTGTCATGTCAGCTGTATGCCATCTGCAATGCTAATGTACAACAGCAGCGTGTTAACAAACCCCTTTATTTTGAAATACACCATCCTGGTATGGACTTCCTCCTTTACTACTTACGCTCACCTAAAGTTAAATGGTGAAACTTAAAAGTTCCTCTTTGTGAAAGGTGGATGTTGCATCATTTCAGACATCAGTAGAATTAGCCTTTACTTCAGCATGTTTGACTTCCCCGCGTCTTCAAGTTATTTCTCTGCCCTGCGAGGCAGTTTATAGTATCTTTTGTACATTTGTTTGACTTCCTGTTCCTGCCAATTAATTTCACTATACTTTGAGGAACGATTATAGTAAGAGTGAGATTAAGCTAATAGGAGTAACTGTTTAGTAGTCTTTAGTGTACATTTGTTTGTTTATAGATAAACATGTTTCGTAGTTCTACTTTGAGGACTTAGTATAGTAAGAGTGAGATTAAGCTAATAGGAGTAACTTTTGTAGTATTTAGTGTACATTTGTTTGTTTATAAACAAACATGTTTCGTAGTTCTTTCAGTGTCCTGAGTGAACATTTTCCGCCATGTCTCCCTGTTTATTTAGCCGGCTAATGAGCATTAAATTTAAATGTTAAGCAGTCAGTCAATAGCCCAGCTAGGCAGTGTTTCAACGTATTTGTCTTTGTTACTTCGCTGCCAGCCTCTCATGCCGTCACAGCAGCATCTAAAGTGTGCTTGGTCACTTCTTCACCGCCTGGACTAAAGACGACCGATTAGCTTAGCGCTAGCTAGCTACCATTGGCCAGGGTACTGTGAGAGATCCTGGGAGTTGAAAAAAAGTTATTTTTAACTAAAAATGTCCAGCCTGAGTTGCAATTGGAACAGCATAGTAAGCATTACTGGCATTTTTTATGTCTACAATTGGACATAAGGCCACAAATGCTCGAGTCCCCCTAATTCTGCCTAGCAACAAGCAGCCGCGTAACCACAAGAGAATTGTTGCTGTGCTAACTAGCAAGTTAAAACCGTATTGTCGCCGATGTTTGCGGCGAGAGCATGACACTGCATGACCGCTGCGGCTTGCGGCCCGCCATGCAGAATCAATGAGCATCAAAACAGCTTGTCATACACGCAAGTTATTTACAGTATGGAAGCCATTTCCACTACATAAACACCCATTGTCGCACCGCATCATTTTGACGACGTCGATTGCAGGAAGCACACACAGACGGCTTAAAAACAAAAATGCTCTCAACGACTGTGCCGCTGGGTCACGCGTAAACCAAAAACCACATTTTAGACTTCCTGTAATGGACTGTTGACTCACGAAAGGTCTAAAAAACACACCGGCTCACCAAACACAGACATCCTGTTTCTCAAGGAATGGAATCAAAGGAGCATAAGACGTTTATTTGTTGGGATGATTTTTTCCCCCCTAAATATATTTTTCGTAGCTTCCACATCCCCGCTTGACATGCACTGCTTACACTAATAACATGGCTGTGACCAGAGGCTAGTTTACAAAATAACGGTCAGTTTTGCCAAATTAGTGATTTGGTTGCTGTATTTAGCAACCAACCCCAAACAGTGACTATTTTTCAAAAGTGTGCTTAAAATTAGGGATGCACGATAATGCTATTTTCAACAGATACTGATAAAGCAAAAATTTTGAAAGTGCGGATGTCGATAACCGAATTTGGAAAGTGCCGATGGTGATGTCGATAATCAATAAGGTAAGCCAATAATTGTTTGCAAAATTAACTACAATACAAATATACCGTGGAGTTTACTATTAGTCTAACATGTACAAATGCATTGAAACGTGTAAAGTTTATACAATGTTTCAATTTATGTAAAGCAGCATGAAGCTGAATTTGATTGATATGAGCTACAACCACAACAGATGGACCAACGTGGCATGTCGATTATCGGCCGATTTCTTTATTATCTGGTTTATCTGACGTCAAATAGTTTGATAATTGCCGCTAATTATCGGCCGATTTCTTTATTATCTAGTTTATCTGTATGAAATCAAATTGGTTAATAATTGCCGATAGTTTTCAGCAAATGTCTATGATCCGGTTTATCTGTAATGAGTCAAATTGGTTGATAATTGCCGATAATTATCGGCCGATTTCTTTATTATCTGGTTTATCTGTTTGACATCAAACAGTTCGATAATAGCCGATAATTATCGGCCGATTTCTTTATTATCTAGTTCATCTGTATGGAATCAAATTGGTTGATAATTGCCGATAATTTTCAGCAAATGTCTTTTTAATCTGGTTTATCTGTAATGAGTCAACTTGGTCGATAATTATCGGACGATTTCTTTATTTAGTTTAGCTGTATGAAATCAAATTGGTTGATAATTGCCGATAATTATCAGCCGATTTCTTTATGATCTAGTTTATTGTATGAAATCAAATTGGTTAATAATTACCGATAGTTTTGAGCAAATATCTTTATGATCTGGTTTATCTGTAATGAGTCAAATTGGTTGATAATTGCTGATTAATTATCGGCGGATTTCTTTATTGTCGGGTTTATCTGTATGAAATCAAATTGGTTGATAATTGCTGATAATTTTTGGCAAATTTCTTCATCTGGTTTATCTGTACGACGTCAAATTGGTCGATAATTGCCGATAATTATCAGCCACCGATCTTATTGTACATCCCTACTTTAAAATCTATTTTATTTCGAAGTCATATTGCCCAGGACACATCAAAGTCTGCGTAAAAACACCTAAAACGTTCCCACTCGTCATATGAAATTCACTACAGAGTCAATAGACATAACACAAACAAAAACAATGACAAGCAAGTGCAACTTCTCACACCAATTTTCTCACACATTGCTAATTTTATTGCTTCCCTCTCGCTTGAAAACACACCCAGGATGTCATCCAGATGTCACCCGAGCCGCAGCGTTCACTTCCAGCGTTACCGATGTTTTTTTTGGCATGTTTTGAAGTGCTCGTCCCTTTTATGAAGCATTCCTGTAATTCCGAAACTCGCACCACCCCTCCTCACAAAAAGGAGTGGAAATCAAAGTAAAAGGACAAACTGGACACTAGAGAGGAAAGTTTGCGGTGTGGTTGAGATTCGATTTCTTCTCAAACGCTCCCGCCTCCCCCCCCCCAACCCTGAAGTGAGACCGACCCTTTCCACACTGCTTCTCTCTTTTTCCCTGCGCGGTGCCACGTTGTCCCGGCCGAGCCCCGTCGGCATCCCGAAGGCCCCGTTTCGTTCCCAGACTGCGCGTTTAAACACACTTACAGAAAACTAAGAAAACAGACAGGAAAAAAAATGCGATTATGAATGTGTCGCCAATGCAAGTACAGACAGAGTGTAAAAATGCGCTTTAGTGGGGACTTGACTCAACTTGCTTGATCTTTGCTACAGAAATTTAGGACTTGCTTGAAGATATTAGCGACTTATGTTTACACCACACTTGTTGGTAGAATTTTATAAAGTCGTCGTAGTGAATAAGAATGAAAGTTAAAGTGTTTAAGCAACTAATTGAAGCAGATAACTACATTGGCTTTCATATTAAGTCGTGATTTATTTTCAAGGGAAGCTTATACTATAAAGCCAAAAAGATTATACAAAATCGTTATTGTTGGATTCCCACATATGTTATTGTGATTTGTATTCTCCACACTTTTTTTTGCCACGTAATAACTCCCACTTAATACTTCCAATTAGGGCTGCACGATATTGGAAAAACATGCGATATACTTGCTGAACATAGCGATATCGATATTATTGCGATATTTAACATGTACCTAAAGAAATGTCATTTTTATTACCTAATGAAAGAAAAACATTTTTCATGTGGCAAAATAAGCAACCTTAATGTAATCTTAGTTAATTAATTGTAATTATGTCTTGATAATTTTCAACTATTGAATGGCGATGCACATTTTAGTTGGCGTCTGACTGGTCAAATTCATATAAAAAGCGTAAAATTCCATATAAAACTTATTGCGTGCCTTTGCGATATGCATATTGCATGGGCCAATATCGCGATATCGATATTTTTTCGATATATTGTGTAGCCCTACTTCCAATTTACATTGTTCAAATTTCAACTAGCTACAAAAATTCACGTCTCTCAGGATATATATTTGATTCCACATTACTTACAATATTTGTACAATTCACATTTAATATCAACTTTTCCCCATTCATCGTCAATGGGACAGACATTGAACTTTTTCTAGGTATCACTTTCCATGCCCACTTTATAACTCAGAATTTTGGCACAGTTGGTAAAGTGCATTGTCAAACCAGTAGGTTATAATTTATCTCTCACTTAACTTCATAAGCATTCCACATGCATTCAAATCTTAGCGTTTATCAGCATTTATTAGCATTCCCGCGCAATTTCTCCGGAAATTGCACTTAGTCTAGTTCAGATTATTCATTCATTCATATTCCCAAAGCATTTCATGCTCAGCATGCGGTTTCCTTGGCAACCTGAGGGTCACATTGGGACTGCGAAACACTCATGTATACACTTTAATGTCTCAACTGAATCTGTATGTAATGAATAGACAGCAAAGCATAAATGCTCCCCATCCAACCTGAAAAAATTCCAAGGTGTCCTTGATTCTTCAAGGAAAACTGCAAAAAAAAAAAAGAAAAAAAAGAAAAGAAAAAAAAAGTGGTTTTCACATTTTTTTTATAGCTCATTCTGTAGCTCCCTAAAATGTCACAAGATGGCACCAAGGCGCTGTCTAAGAGAAAAGTAGTAATTGGTGTCAAGGAAGTATAAAGAAGTTTAAGATATTAGTATGAGCAAATATAAACATTGAATTACTGGCTGTTTTTCATGATATTTACTGGTAGTTTGATTATATTTTTGTACATGCAGTTGTCATGTCATCAGTTTTTTAATTTAATATGAATGTGGTGCTCTAAAAGTTATGTTTAAATATACAACAAAACTCTTTTTGTGTTTTTAACATGACATTTTCTTTAATCATTCTAAAAGTAGGTCACGACTTGATGACAGCAGATGAGAACCACTGCACGACACTACAGTAACTAAAATCTAGCCAAGGTTAAATAAACATCCTAAATCAAGACAAAATATTTTTGTTCTTTTGTCTGATGAGATATTTCTTCAGACCAGACAGTTTTTGTGTTAAGGGCAATTCTCTTGTGTTCAACACTGTCGCCCCTCTTAAAATATTTTCAAAGTATTATGACTATAATTTCATGAGTGCAAGTAGTACAAATACAGATGTTTCTTAGATGCTTTTTTTTGGGGTAAATGAAAACCTTACCAAGCCGAATTTACTGTTTGATTGTGAGGTCTTTCTACATAAATTGATTGATTGATTTCTCATACAATTAGAGCAATTAAGGACCCGTTAAACCCAGTTTTTGCAGTGTCTGTTGTGCTCTAGAAGGGGCTCTGCAGGAGGGTGCTGCTTTTAAAAATCAGCATGCAAACCGAGTCGTGGCCTTGAACAGCACACAACACCACTAGAACGCTAAACAGATTGATGATTCGGGTGCTAGTTGGTGTGGCATGTGGAACAGACGACAACAACAACAGTGTCTGGGCATGTGTGGGCGGTGTACTTACCCACGTCGGCGTTGCAGAAAGCCTGTTGCGGGTGCACCGGGGCGCAGCTGCACGCCTCGGCCAGCTCCTCCGCCCGCCACACGAGCAGCAGTGCCAGCGTGCACAGGACGCCGTTCACGCTCAGCGACATTGTTGACGCAGACAAGGCGACTCTTGGGGTTTTCTCTTTTTTTTTCTGCAGTGTTGGCGGTGAAGACGCCAACGAGAAGTGACTGTCGTTTTGTCTGTAAGGATATCTTTTTTTTTTTTTTTTTTAAATGAGCGAGTCAAGACGTCAACGACAAGACGAACGAACGGTTGGCGTAAGTCACAAAGGTAAAGTCAGGTTGTGTCGCATTCAGAGCCGAGTTCGTTTGGTCGAGCCGTTCAAGGACTCTTGTTGTCGTCCGTTGCTCGGCTCTTTTATAGACGCTGTTTACTGGCCACGCCCCCTTCCTGCTACAGCAAGTCGGAAAGGCCAAAAAGACCGGAAACACAATTGCAGATGCAGTAACGATTACAAGTTGAAGCCATACGATTACTTATAAAACGTTTTAACACTAGCATTAATGGCAGAAAAACACCTACCGAATTTAAATTGAATGGAATTCAATATTTATCTGTCGTTGCTAGCTTATATGCGCTGCTGCTTACAAGTAGAACATGGCTGTAAAGTTTACACAACCTCACGCTTCAGTGTTGCCAACTTAGTGACTATATACAGCGGATATAAAAAGTCCACACACCCCTGTTCAAATACCAGGTTTGTGTGATATAAAAATGAAGCAATTACAACTGAAATAATATGGTAGCAAAAGTGTGCACACCCTCAAAAGTAAATGCCTATTTCTGTATTGTAAAAGCAATATTTAGCCACGTTGGAAATTTTTGCCTGGAGGTGCGATTAATTTGTCGAGGTGAAGCGAATCCCTGCTGACTTTTGGGAAAAAGATGAGGTACACCCTGGATTGGTTGCCAGAAGAGATGTAACGATATCTAAACATCCCGATACCTTATATATCAGGATATGAAAGTCACAATATGATAATTATCACGATATTGTAAAAAAAATAAATAAATAAAAAAATAATAAAAAGAGCTGCTACTTAAAAAAAAACATTTGTGCTTTTGTACATTATAGCAATGAAAAATATAAAAATATAAATGTATAAAAAATGTATTTACATAAAATATTGAGGCACTTACTTGCTAATGCAACCACACATTTAGTTACATATTGACTCTTTACATATAAGGGCCAAAACATGCCTTGTGAAAAATAAACTGAACTTAAAAAAATAAAATTAAAAAAAGCCACCAGAGGGTGCTAGAACTGCACAAATGGAAATCAACCTGACTTTGAACAGATGTGCTGCTTTTAATATCGTGACATGACGACGATATATTGTGGCAGTTTTGATATTGCGATATTTCCGTTATCGTTACATCCCTAGTAGCCAGTCAATCTCACAATTAAACAACCATGCTTTAGTCAGCTCCCTATTTCTGAAAATGTCTGTTAGCGTGTCGTTTCGGTTTCTGTAAACCGTGAAGGTGCTTGACCAAACAAAACAAATTAGAATACAGCACAGTAATGATTTTTAAATATCATAGGTCTTTTATTACATCTACTGAGGATTGTGGTATCTTTTGACACAGCTTCAGTTTGAACCATGCAAATCAGAGCCAGAGTTGTGTCCTCCATTTTGCGCACCACTACCATATTTTTGAAACCAGTGGTGGTGTTTGTCCATCTTGAACCGTGCATAGGAGTCCATTTGTGTTTTGAGAACATCCAAAAAAAAAAAACTTGTTACTGTAGAGACGTTGTCCAAGGCACGTAAACACTTGAAGAAAAGAAGAAGTACCAGGACTTTTGCTCAGTTCCGAGCTAGCAAAGTCAACAAAAGAAAATTCCTGAGAAGAGATTATTTGGTTTGTACTGAGAGAGAAATGGAAATCATCACAGCAGAATTAAAAAGCATTCATCGAAGTTCCCCACGTACAGTATAAGGTATAAGTTCCACGTAATAAGCACCTCTTAAAACATGTGAGTAACCACTGGGGAAAGGAGTAAGAGTGAGTACGCAGTGAGTCCTGCGGGTGGAGTTCTCAGAGGCCTTTGTTGAAGTAGACATGCTGCACGCTATCGCCGCACTTGGATGTAATGGAGTCGCGCAGTTCGGGCTCCAGCTTCGACACGGCAATGGAACTGGGACACAAAGACGGCAGACGACAGATACGGTTAGAACTCATCAACCAATCAGATGGCTTTCAGCAATTAAAATGTCCTCACCTAATTATTTGGAATTTGTTGACTGTTGGGCTTGAATTCCTTTATTATTATTATCATCATCATCATTATTATTATTATTATTATTATTATTTATTAATTAACTAAAAAATGTTATTCAATTATATATTTTTAAAAATATATAGATGATTTTGAACAAAAGCAAATGAAGATTTTTTTGCACACTGACTGCAGCCCTTTTTGCAGCTCTAGGCCTGAATTACTTAGTTAAACGATAAAATGTAACTAAAATGGTATAAAAAAGCTAAATATTGAATATATACAAAATTTATATGCTTAGAAAAAAATATTTGAACAAAGGGAAAATATATAGAATTTTTTAATTATTTTATTTCGTAGCCTGTTACAGGAAAACATATTTATATTTTTTTTATTATTATTATAATTTTATTTTGTATCCTATTAAGGCAATAAATGAGTTGGGCTTGTATTACTTGTTCTATTCAATTATATTTAAAAAATTTAATATACATTTTATAAAAAGGATAATTACGATTGAATTTTTTTGCAACCTGTTAAGACAGCAATCAAGTTGGGTTAATATACTAGTCTATTGATAAATATATTTGAAGAAAAAATATATATGTATATATACAATAAAATATTTAAAAAAAAATAAAATACAATGAATATTATGTTTTTATTTAGTTTTTGTGCAACCCGTTCAGCCAGCAAAAGAGATGCGGACTTAGGAACATTAAATTAACTTTTAAAAAAAATTTGTGCAAAAATATTATATAACAATTAAATAATTATATACATTTAGATACATTTAAATGTTGTTTTTTTTATTACAGCTCATTACACCACTACTATTTCAATTGCCTTTAGCATTTATTGACCTAATTAGAAATATTAATATTTTATTCTGCATCATCACTTATTTTTCCCCTCAATCACAGCAAGAAAAATGCATGCATTATTCTTCATAGTCAAAAAAATATTTCTGGAATAATAATAATAACTAGGGGTGTGAATTGCCTCGTACCTGACGATTCGATTCGTATCACGATTCACAGGTCACGATTCGATTCGATACCGATTAATCCTGATACGAATTTATAAGTCGATTGTTGCGATTTTTTTTCATTCAAATTTAGAAAATACTAATCAGTAAGCTTGTAGAGTGTAAGATTTATATGAAAATGTATTATTTATTTATCTGAAATTTCAGTCTTATAGAGGTTGTAATCTGTTTCATGTTTAAACAGCATTAAAATAAAATATTAAGGCTTAATGTTCCGTTCATATAACATTCTTCCATGCTTAAGGTGTGAATCCTAAAAAATAAAAAATAAAAAAAAATAAAAAAAATAAAAAAAAATAAAAAAAAAAAATAAAAATAAAAAAAAAAAAAAATAAATAAAAATAAAAAAAAAATCGATTTTGCCTATTATTGAATCGATTCGAGAATCGCGCGATGTAGTATCGCGATATATCGCCGAATCGATTTTTTTAAACACCCCTAATAATAACAGAAAGTATCCACAACAAATTCGACACGAGTTACCATCTTTGCGGGAACAGCGAGCAGGCTGCCGGTACCATGAAGGTCAAACTGTTTGGAGACAAGCGCAACAAAAGCGAGTTGACCCCACCTTGAGACTTGTATCGCTAAAACTCCTTCCAACCTCTCCTCGCCAGATGTCGTACTTACAAGACGCCCACCATCATCACTTGAATGGGCCCGTGGAGGTATGTGATTCTCTACGGAAGAGAAGAAAACACGTCTCCACGGGGTGACTCAGCAAAGAAAGGCGGAAAATTAAAAAAAAAAGGAACGAACCTGCATGAATTTGTATTTTTCCAGCCGCTGCATGATGATGGGGAGTATGACTGCGGAGGACAGCGCAAAATAACGAGCCGTTTGTAAGACGGGGTTGTTGTTTTGTTTTTTTTTTTGTCTGTACGTACTCATTCCCGGTGCAGCCATGGTGATCCTGGAGATGACCACCTGCGTGATGCCTTTCACCGCCGCTTTCTGCATCAAACAACATTTCAAGTGAATGCAGGAGGTTAAAGGTCGGTTTGAGTTTCAATATTTATGTTCAAATCACATATCTTACTTGTGAGTGGCCGAGCTTGTTGCCATTTTCATCGGTGACAGCGATGCCGTTCAAGATTTCCCTGAAGGAACATTTTAGGCACATTTTCAGTTGGGAGAAAAGATTTTTTTTAAATTACGTGACGGGAAAATGACTTTTTAACTGCTTGTATATAAATAGTGGGGGTATTTGGATTAATTGGCTGCCTAACCATCAAGTGTCAAATTAAACAACCAAGTAAAATTGTATTTGTTTGGTGACGTGTACATTAGGGTCCTAGCTCTTTTTTTTAAATAGACAAAAATCAGCCGATTTTTTTTCCTTCAGATTCTTAGTTTTTTCAAGACATTAGCACACCACACCTCAAAAAATAATTAAATATATATCTAAAAAAAAATTGTCAAATTTCTTTTCACTGTTGTTAATTTAAGCAAACTGAACGACAAACATATTGTAAAACATTAATGGAACAACATGTAATTCATATCTATTTTTTAAAGTACATTATAAAAATTAAAATAAAAAAATATATACATTTTTAAGTACATATAATTCATATCTTTTTTTGTAAAAATGTTTTAAAAATTCAAATAAAAAAAATATCAAAATTTTTAAGTACATGTAATTCACATCTTTATTTTTGTAAAAATATATTTGAAAAATTACAATAAAAAAAATTATAAATGAAATTTTTAAGCACATGTAATTCATATCTTTATTTTTGCAAAAATATATTTTAAAAATTACAATTAAAAAAATTAATTACATTTTTAAGTACAACATGTAATTCATATCTTCATTTTTGTAAAAATACATTTTAAAAATTAAAATAAAAAAATATACATACACATTTATAAGTACAATGCAATTCATTTTTATTTAAAAAATATTTTTTTAAAAATTGAAATTTAAAAATATATATAATTTAAGTACAACGTGTAATTCATCTTTATTTTGGTAAAAATCTATTTTTAAAATTACAATTAAAAAAATATAAATTATATTTTTAAGTACAACATGTAATTCAGATCTATTTTTGTAAAAAAAAATACATTTTAAAAATTAAAATTATTTTGATTTTTTTTTTTTTTATATACATTTTTAAGTAATCGGGCGATAAATCGGAATAACACCTACAGAAAGTCTACACACCCCTGTTCAAATGCCAGATTTGGTGATAGAAAAATGTCAACTTAAAAAAAATGTTTTCCTCCATTAATGTTATCAATAGACTATAAAATTAAATTCATTTTTTCTTTAAAAAAATAAAATATTTTTTTTTTTATATTTTTGAGAACAACATAGCCTTGGTTGTAAAAGTATGCACACCCTCATCAAAGGGCATGTGGCTGTGTTCAGAATTAGCATTCAAAGTATGATAACTGGAAACTGGTGGATTGTCATGAATAAATCCCGCAAGTCCGAAAAGTGCGCATGCGGGACTCACTGTTGCCTCATCATGGGAATGTTGACACAGTTGGCCGCCGCCACGGCCGCGAAAGGGACCCATCGCGCCACCAGTGGAGGCGCTCTCTGCGGGAGGAAGGCGGGGGCGAAGCAGAGTGTGATGTGTAGCCACGGGGAGAAACTTCACACACAAGAGCGCCTACCCGGTCTCCGTGGCAACCGTACCTTCGTGTAGAGGTTGAGTCCCACCGCCGTGGCTAAAGCCGTGCTGGTGGCGGTCGCGTAGGCCACGCCGATCTGCCTGAGGCGCGCAATGATTATGTCATTTGAAGCCTGCGATGGCGATGGACGTAAAGAGGTCTTACTTGGGCGTGATGGGCGAGGCGGCGTTGCGGTTGGTGTAGTTGACCAGCGCGTTGAAGGACTGGTTGACCCACTGCCAGAAGACCACCGCGGGAACAGTTCTGGAATAACAAACCCGTCGATGCACTTTTTAGCAGCTGCCATCGTGGTTGGCGAGCATGTTTGTATTAAATTGCTTCTCTCATTTGTGTCGTCGACTACTAACATTTTTTTTTTTCGTTTTTCTTAGTTTTAGTTAGTTTTTTTTAATTAAGTGCAGGGTCAAAATAGGTCGCTAATTATTTTGTAGACAACAATTTTTAAACAACTGTTTGACCTTTTTTTGTAGCTATAAATCTACAGCAATACCAATATAAATATATTTAAAACAGCATTAAACAAAGACGAAAACTGACATTTTTGTTACAATTAGTAATTTTTACAAACATAAGAAGTTGTTTAAATGTGTTTATTAAAAACAAAACAAAAAAAACACTTATTTTCACAGTATTTTATTTTGTTAACGAAAATGTTTTTTCAGTTTTAGTTTTTCTTTAGTTTCGTTAACTATCTTTCATAACCTTGTCTGATTAACGCAACACCTTCTTTCTCCTGTTAGCCTTGATAAAGCCACAGATTGCGCAATAGAATTAAACAAAACTCTGCAGGAGAACACGTCCAAGGTGACGTTTGCACAACTCTAACCTGTAGAACTGCAGCATGCAGCCGGTGATGGCCATGCCGCCGGGGACTTGGAAGGACATGCGGCCGATGATGTTCATGCGGTCGCCCGAGTCGGGGTGGAAGGCGGAGTCATACAGCTTCTTGGCATAGTGGAGCTGCTCCTCGGTGGTACCCGGGGGGACCGAGCCCGCCCTGGAAAACAAAACGTGCAGTTGAACGCGTCGTCATGAACCATTTTTCGACATCACCGTGTCCTACCTGCAGCTCTCCACCAAGGCTTTGGCCTCGTCCAGGCGCGAGTCGGGCAGGAGCGCCGTCCGCCAGTCGGTGATGTTGAAGAAGTGCCAGAGGCGCCCCGCGAAGGTGGTCTGGTCCCATCGCGGGGCGTCGATGTCGAACGTGGGGCTCAGCGCCATGGCGGAGGATTCGCGAGTCGTAGGTAGGGGAGGGTTGACGTTTATCCTCCGAAAAGGTTCGGATGAAAACCTGAGGAAGAGAGTGCAATTACAGTTCTGCCAGTAGAGTTGAGTTGATTTATTGGATTAGATTCAAAATTTGATAGCAATCGGACAAAAGTTCATCTTAACTCATTTGCTCCCAAAAACGTTTAAATACGTTCAATTTTAAATGCTTCACATGTCCCAAAGACGTATTTACACGTTTTTGTTTTTTGTAATGTTTTTTTATTCTACAGCATACAGAAGGCTTTGATGCAGCATCTGAACGGCAGAGAACGGGTGAAGCAATGGTATGGTATAATTATAATATATATATATATATTATAATTATATAATGGTATAATTACACAAACGGCCAGCAGATGGCAGCAGAGTATAAAAGTTCTAAACAGATTTGTCAATAATGATGACATCTAATGCTAATTGCTGCAAAATGGAAACAAATAGAAATAGTTTTTTTCCTGGTGAAAGAAGAGATCTAATCTTTCTTTTGATAGGTTCCCTGTTTTATAGCAATAGAAGACAATATTCTGTGGGCCTTGCAAAATCAGACAAAATCCAGTAAAACAGCCAGGAGCGAAGGGCGTTACTTCGGTGAAAATGCCTGCGAGTGAATGAGCTAAGTTACAGGTACTTTTTTTTCCCCCCATCTTCATCAATCTATATTGTCCTCGAAAAGTTCCTAAGGTGCAAATGTGCCCTTTGCATCCTCTTGAGACAAATTTCGAAACAAGTCCCCCGCTAGAAATAATTGACAGGCGCCTAGTGAATGGTTCGTCAGGTTCGTCTGGCGCTCCGCTCGGCTCCCCGACCAGAACCAGCAGAATCCAGCTTCCCACAGAAAAACAACAACATAACTTACTAATTATTCACATGAGGAGTTAGTTATTCACAGATGTTGCTTTTAAGAGACTTTGTGCAACCCAAGCTTGACTTTATCTGGATAGTTCTGGATCTGTTTACTTTCTAATGTGGGCCTGCAACGGTCAAAAGTCAATATTTTTCGTAATGCTTACTGAGCTTTTACCAGCAAACTTAGAACTGATAGGCCCCTAACGGACATTCACATGCATGAAAGTAGGTCATTAGTAGAATACGTTAAAAAAAAAAAAGCTTATATACTAACTTGTAACGTTCAAGTTTCCAGATGTTTACTTTCTCACATGCCTGCCTGCGTTAGGAAACAAACACATGGATCGTGATGTTGCTGGAGCAACTTTAGACAGCATTTTACTCACAATTAACTCAAGTACAATTTATTATAGCCGTTAAAGGAAGCACCTCCGTGTGCACCTGGAGCTTGACAAACTGGATCTACAAGCCGGAGCGCATCTGGATGTAGTCCACGCGGTCCCTAGACACTCCGGGCGTTGCGTTGAAAATGTATTTAATTGCATTAAAGAATAAACGAGGGTGTGATTCAATTGCATTCGTGAGTTGGGTGGATGGTTATGTCAGAAAGAGCAGAGAAAACATATGCCCGGTAGAGTGATGCAACTTGTGTCTCGTGTTACTGGCGATATGCCCGCAACGAGGCAAAGAAAACACCAAGAAACAGATTTTTGTGCTTTAGCTCGCACGACAATACGCAATACTCACCTTTGAGTGGGTCGTCCGACGCTTGTGAGTAAAAAGCTGCCAGGTAGAGTCAAGAAACGTAAAGAAACGTTGCACGTGGCAAGCTCTCCGCCAATGGCGCGGCGGGGCAGCTCCCGGACGCAAGGAAATCGGCCGGGTCCTAAAACCCGAGTAGATTTATCGTTCTTGAATAAAACATTAGTCTTCTAGCTTGCTAAATCGTAAAGAGTCCACGACCTAATTACTCTTAAAGTAATATTTTATTAATATAACATAAAATGCAGAGTCACAAAACATACAGTCAATACAAGAAAAAAATAAATCAAGTCAAGCGACTGCTTTAAAAAAAAAAATTAAAAAAATAAAAGTTTCAAACATTTCACCTGCCTTTAAAATGTCTATAGAAGTCTCTAACAAATAGTTAGAAATTTATCTGAATAAATGTATTGTAACGAACTGGGTTATGCGCTAGAGACGGTTTCATTCATGATAGATTCCGAAATTTACAGGGACACATAAACGCCACATGACGCGAGACTTGAGTCCAAGAGCGGCTTGTGATTGGTAGAGAACCCGGAAGCGAGTTTTTTTTTTTTTTTTATGCGAGTAAATATAGCAAGAGTTAGCGTGCGAGTAATTGTTTTCTTGTTCTGTTTTGTGTGTCCAGTTTCTGAATTGTATGTTGTTTTTTGAATTAAGAAAAAAACGGGGAAAGAAATCGAATCGAATCTGTTAATAAAATGAATAAAGACAAAAAAAAAAAGTAAGAAAAATCAACAGTGCGGAGTGGAGTAAAATTAGGGTAAAAGGTTTTGTACTTGAAAAGAATAAAATTATGTGACACAGAAAATTATACCCATACATATCGTTAATGTAAGTAAAAGACAAAGGCAGGATCTTACATTGTTGTTGGTGCAAGCCACTTCGGCCTCACTGTCGCCACCTGTCGATGGGAGTGAGAACAAATGATTTAATTCTTACGTCCATTTTTTTTTATCAACATTGTTATCCATCTTTATGTAGATCCTCAGCATGCTGTTTACAGCGTGAAGTGCTTTTCAAGCACTTCAGCGGCTTAATATATCCGCCACTCGCGCGTGCCTGTGCGAGTGACGTCACCGTCCTTAGTAACCCTTCGCGGCGGCGTCTCCACGACACAAGACAACAAGATGGTGAGTTGTCCGTAATTCGCTCGTAATTATCGTTAACTGTGCGAAAGCGGGCCGAAACGTGACCGTTACAACACGGGCAGGGATGCAAAGTTGTCAACTTTGTTCGCGGGGGCGATCCAACCGCGAAAGCCGCCCTGTTGCGTTAGCTTCAGTTGCCAGGAGGGGAGATTAGCTTAGCAAATTAGCCGCGTTTAGCATCCCAATTACCAGCCAGTCAAGAAAACGGGACATCAGTTTAGATGACGACCAAGAACGTTTTCGATGCACTGAATACATGTTTAGAAGACGGAATGAATGTGACTAGTGTTTTGCACGTCTGCATCACATGTTCGAAGGTTCTGGGTTCGAATCTGGGCTCCGGCCTTCCTGTGTGCGCCATGAAAAACTAAAGACCTGAATTAAAAAAAATCCCTGATATTTCTTGCATAAAAATAAAGTGATAAAAATCAATGTTGTGTGTGCAGGGATTGCTGTCAATCCTGCGCAAGCTAAAAAGCACACCTGACCAGGAGGTGAGGATACTACTGCTGGGACTGGACAACGGCGGAAAGACCACCCTTCTCAAGCAGCTCGCCTCCGAGGACATCAGCCACATCACTCCCACCCAGGCAAGCAGTGATCCACTCTACACAGACCTAAAGAAAAAAATCACAATTTTTACCAAGCACATTGGTATTGCTTTTGAAAATATGATTGGTCTAAGTTTGAGACTCACAAATGTTCCTCCGACAGGGCTTCAACATCAAGAGCGTTCAGTCGCAAGGCTTCAAGCTCAACGTTTGGGACATCGGCGGCCAGAGGAAGATCAGGCCCTACTGGAGGAACTACTTTGAAAACACAGACGTGCTCGTACGCTCGTGACGCTATCGGCACATTGCGGAACCAAGTCACAGTCGACATCATAACGTCACGTTTTGTTTGCAGATTTATGTCATCGACAGCGCTGACAGGAAGAGATTTGAGGAGACGGGTCAGGTATGTACCCGGTCTGAGACATTATTAATTCTTCTGCAACATGCTACACGTTTTGAAGATGCCTACCTTAAAAAAAAAAAAAAAAAAAGTTACATAATTTGTTTTGTTAGGTGCACAGTACGTATGAAGTCAATAGAACATTAATTTTGTATGAGTAAATATAACAGAAACAATGATATAGGAATGTTTGACACAGCAAAAAATAGTCATTTATTAATAATAAAATTAAAAAAAATCATTACTAAAAATATTTGGTTTCCTCCAAGGTAACGACAACAAATAATGGGGGAAAAAAAACATATTAAATTTTTTTTATATTGATTTATGCTTCAATAACGGCAATAAAAAAAAAACAGTTAAAAATGGTTATTTTTCTTTTAAAAAAAACTTATTTGCAGCTACAATATCAACAAAAAAAAATCGATTACTAAAAAAATGCCAGTTTGCAACAAAATAATAATTAGCTTGTTTTTTAAATAAATAAATAAAAATGCTGGTTTGTGTTAAAGCAACAACAACAAAATAATTACATAAAAATTACCTTTAAAACGACGTGCTTTCTCCTGAAGCATCATCAACATCAACATCAAATAAATAAAATAACTTTTATTTTAATGCTTGTTTCAACTACATCATCAACACGTTAAATATAATTACCTGGAAAAAAATGGCAAATGCTGAAGTCAACTACAGCATCAACAATAAATAAAAATAGTAAACATTTAATAATAAAAATTCAATAGTCATCTTTATGAATTGAAAAAAAATCAGTACTAAAAATATTTGGTTTAGTCCAAGGTAATAAAAAATAATGGGAAAAAAACAATTCCTTTTTTTAATGATGAGTTCTGCTACAATATCAGCAGTTAAAAAAAAAAGAAAAATCATTGCTAAAAATATTCAGTTTCCTCCAAGGTAACAACAAAAAATAATCGGGGGAAAAAACATTCCTTTTTTTTTTTTTTTAAATGTTGATTTCTGCTTCAATATCAACAATAAAAAACAGCTAAAAATATTTATTTAAAAAAAAAAAATCTGTAAAAAAAGGGTTTTCAGCAACAACAACAACAACAAAAATTAAATTACTTAAAAAAAATAGAAGTTTGCAACAAAATAATAACAATTAGCTTGTTTTAAAAAAATGAATAAATCAATAACTGTCATGTTGTCGCTTTTTTTTTTTTTTTTTTTTTCCAGGAGCTGGCCGAGCTGCTGGACGAGGAGAAGCTGAGCGGCGTGCCCGTGTTGATCTTCGCCAACAAGCAGGACCTCCTGACGGCGGCGCCGGCCTCCGAGATCGCCGAGGGCCTCAACCTGCACACCATCCGCGACCGCATCTGGCAAATCCAGTCGTGCTCCGCCCTCACCGGCGAGGGCATCCAGGTACGCCAATTTGTTATTTTAAAGAATTAGTTTGCGCTTTTTTTCCCATTTTTTTTTTTTATTTCTCCTTTCCTGCAGGAGGGCATGAACTGGGTGTGCAAGAGCGTCAACTCCAAGAAGAAATAACTTGACGTTTCTGGTCGTCTTCTCCTCGGGAAGGACGTGCGACGACGCCTCCCGAGCCTTAAACACTATACGGGGTACACCTGTGAATGTACACGCGCGCACACTACTAACCCAACGTGGAGGTTTTAACGTCACCGCCGCATTCCTATCCGTCACACTTCCGCCACTCGCGTTCCCCGTCGAGCTGCTGTCTATCAAGAGGAATATTGGAACACCCACCCTCGTTATCAGGTCAAAGCGTGTCATTCCTTAGTAATCGGTCCACGCGCTTTCATGGCCCCGTTTTGACGTGAGGTCTTTTATTTTTCTAAGTGTTTTATTTATGGCAGAGAGAATAGAGTGTGCTTTCACCACCCCAAACCTGCTCAAGAATGATACTGTACATGTTATGTATAAAAAAATAAATGAAAAAAAAAGTGATAAATTACAGGAGTTTTTAAATCCACTGTAAATAGTGTGGGAACCCCCCCCCCCCCTGTCTCGTCCCACTTCTTGCGACACTTTTTCGGGTTAGATTCCTTTTGATATTCTCGAATGTGATCCGTGCAGAAGTGAAGGTACTGTATGTGAATAAAAGAAGAAAGAAATGGAAAAAAAACGAGTGTTTATGTTTACCTTGTGTGAGTGGAAGCGGCCTCAAGGTGAGCTCAGCAGCTGTCGGTGGCAGTGGAGAGGTCTCAGGCGTGCGTGCGTGCGTGAGCGGGAGACGGCTCAACTGAATGAGACAAAAAAAACACGAATGGATCAAAACACAAATCCAGGCCGTGTAGCATGAAAAAAGATAAATGCTGTTGGAAAAGATTATCGGTGGCCTCATCTTTTCTCACAAACATCCCTTTGTCTCATCATACACACACAGTACTATGTACATAGCTTAATGAACAACCATTCTAAAATACAATAAAAAATGTGAGTGAATTGGGTTATTTAAATGTAATCTAAAAACTGTATAATATAAAATAAAATTTCTAGAGCCCACCAACCATTCACGACACTTTTTTGTCACCTAAAATGTCTGACTCACGCCTGCAAAACTCCAAACAAACAAACTCCACCCAGGAAGGCCCGAGCCTGGAGTCGAACCCGAATCCTCAGAACTGAGAGGCGGACGTGCTAACCACTAAACCAATGTTTTCGTCTTTGGTAATTTAATGCATGATCCTTTGGGAATGATTTTAAATGTGATTTTTAGTAGATTTGATATCAAACGGAATAATGAGTTTGAAAGTATGTCACACAGAAGTGACGTCATCTAGCAGCAGCCAATAGAAAAGCACCTTCAGTTGACGTTGCTCCCATGGTTTTTTTTTAAATATTGCGCCCAAGTAATACACATGAAAAAAATAAATAATAATACTAATACTGAAACTAACAAACCAAACTAAAACTAAGCGTTTTTAAATAACTAATAAAAACTAACAGAACCAAACTGAAAACTAATAAAAACTAAAATTCCAAAACTATAATAACTCTACTGCCATATTACAAATAAAATTGGACATACACTGTAGCATTTTTCTAAATATGCAAAAGCACAAATCAATTATTTGTACAATTTTTAGGACTAAACACAATTTCTCTTAACATTATGTGGCACTCAAATGAAAAAGTTTGGACACCCCTGGGCTACCTACTCAAATGTATTTATTTATACACGTGTATTTGATTCGTGAGCGACCATATCACTCCACTTTCCATTGCATTGGACAGCTGCACGACAGCTGCGTGTGTACACGCGTGGGAGAATGTCAGGAGGGGGAAAAGAGGGAGTGTTTTACAGTACAGTATGATGTGTGTGTACTGTAAGGAGTGGGAAGAATATTTTTTTTAAGTTTGCTGAGGGTCGCTCACGTGAGAGGCCTCGGGAGGGACACTTACGGTGGGAGCGGAATGAGGGTGGAGTCGGAAACGAGGAATGTTATTGTTACAATGCTGTCAAATTGAATGAAAATACAATCTAAAAAGAGTGCTTGGACACAGTATTTCATCACCAAGTCACTGCCATTTGTTAGTAATAACGCTCCACCCCTACGTAGACAACTTAGTCGAACATTTTTAATCAGAAGCTAATGCTAACCCTGCAGCTTAATTTCACGGAAGGACAGTCCAACTTTATATTTACAATGTTCCATGCGCCCCCACTAGTCTAGACATGGTACTACTACATTGTGATTAATGTTGCGTTTTTGTAATATGAATTAAGCATTAAAACCTACTTGTTTTTATCCATCTCTGGGGCCGGTCATTTTGCCACTTGCCGTCCACTGAAAATGACATCACATTTGCTCAGTTAACGAACAATCATGTCTCAGCTGTTGTTCACAAGCTGAGCCGTGATTGGTCGTTACCTGAGTAACTGCGCTGTCATTTTCACTTTTTTTTTTTTTCTTTGAAAAACTATTCATGATAAGTATATAAATACTTGTCGGTTGTATGAAACATTCTTTTGATTTTAATCATTTGGTACACTTTAATCAACCAGACAGAAACGTTTTAAATTCCTTTCTTTATTGGAATTCTCCAAAACACGTGTCATTTTTCCATTTCACAAAATATTTACAAAAAAAGATACTTTCAAGTTGTTTTTTTTGTCCTTTCTCTTAAAATCGAATGTCCTTAATGGCTTCTATGCAAGAAGGCTGACCAGTTCATTCTCGTTCTTTTAGAAAAAGTAGATCATCATACACTCCTTTTTTTTTTTTTAACTGCATACATTGCCTCTTCTTCTGAGTGCTTAAAAAAAAAAAAAAAAAATCTCTTCCTTTGCACGCTTACAGCTGCAAAGAGGAAGCCAAGAGCTATTGCGCGCGCGTACATGTGAGTGTGTGTGCTTATTGAGAGGAAGTGACATCGTCGCCCTGAAGGAAGTACGTTAGATGGCGTCGTCGGATCCTCTTCTAGTCAACGCTTGATTGGTTTGGTCTGTCCTGCCAGTCTGGTCTCTTATTTCCCGTGGTGAAAAATAATGGAAAAGTGTCCTCCAAGTGCATTGTGGGTATTGGGTGGAAGAGCCTGGGAAGCAGTAACAAGTGCAGCGAAGGAGGGGACTCAAAAATGAAAAATCCGACGACGTAAGGCAACTGACCTTGGTGGACGCGAAACCAGAAACATTTGAGAAACTTTTTTGTTTTTTTATCCCACCCATTTAAAGTTAATTTCCATTTTTCGCTCTATAAATAAAAATACAACTTCCCTTCTGTCTCCTCCCTCAGTCTCTTAAAATGGCTGCTATGCTTTTTTTTTTTTTTTAAGGTTTTCTTTTAAACATTTTACATTGACCGAAAAAAAATTAAAAATAAAAAGCGATCAACCCTGCCCCCGAATGTGTATACATTGTACTCTAGAGGTGTCCGTGTAGTTTAAATGTGTGTAGGCTATAACGGCTTTAAAGCAATCGAAAGTAATCACCTGCATTTTTGTGGTACACCATTATGGAATTATTCAATTTGTGCGCTCTTTCTTAACAAGATGGCGCCAAAGTATTGGTTAGTAGTACATTGGTGTTTTCCCCCAAATCATGTCATCTGCGATCCGTATGTTTTTAGGGGTGTTGTCATATGTTTTGCTGCGTGTGTTAACTGGTGACGTAGTGCTTTGTTGACGGCTGCCCGTACAGCCCGTAGAAGTCGGCGTGTCTGTGCGACTGTGAGGCGTCGATCCAGTCGCGCACCGCCAGGCCCTGCATGGACGGCCCCCCGGAGGCCAGTCCGGGCGGCGGGGGGTAGTCCTGGGCGCTGACCCACGGGAAGGAGCCCGAGCGCGGGTACGGCGGGTGGCCGCGGTGGCCCGACACGGACGGCACGCCGGAGCAGTAGCAGTTATCCATGGTGCACACCAGGATCTTGCGCCCGCCGTACTGCGGCAGCACCGCCTGCTGGGAGGAGTGCGAGGAGCCCCCGGTGGCGCCCCCGCCGCCGCCGCCGGGGGGGAAGTGCGAGGAGCCGAAATGGTGGTTGGCGCCGTCCGCGATGTGAGGCGGGCCGCACGGCTGGTTGGCCGACTGGCCCTCTCCGGAGGAGGAGGAGCCCAGGTAGGGCTGCTTGCTCGAGGAAGAAGAAGACGAGGAGGAGGAGGAGGCGTCTTTGAAATTGGCCGCGCCCGTTTTGCCCGAGTTTCCGTCCGGGAAGGCGGCGGAATGTTTCCGTTTCTCCGTTCCCGAGGTCGAACTCTGGCCGCTTGGGAAGGCCGGGACGGACTGCAGGAAGGTGGAGGGAGGGGTGAGGGGAGCTGAGGGGGAGACAAGAGAACACGTCAACACAGAATATGTTGCTTTTTTACGGAAGCGTATTGCATTCACTTGAAAGAAAGAAAAATTAAAAACTCCTGTTTTTCTGACTAATTTTTGGGGGGAGCTTTGTTTTTTTGAGTATCGGTAGATTTTTTTCTGTTTATTGAATATTTTTTCCTGTCATAAAAAAAAAAATAAAAATTCCGAAAAACAGAAAGAGAAATTACTCCGAAAAACAGGGGGGAAAAAAATTATTACAAAAAACAGAAAAAAAAAAATTCCCCCCCAAAAAAACAGGAAAAAAAAAAAAAAAAAAAAAAAATTCCAAAAAGCAGAGCACCAACTTCTCCTGTATATCTGACTGGATAGCCGATAGCCCATACACGCTAGTGCAAGCCGTTGAAGTCACAGGACGGCCATCTTGATGCTCCCATGCCGCAAGCAGATTACTGTATAAACTAGACGGTATTACAAAAGTAGCCTAATGGCAAACAAAAATGAAAGCTTATTAATAATTTTGAGTTGCTTAAACATATACATTTGCACCTTTTTTAAAAATTTTAAAATAACTCATTTAATAAATCTTGGCTAAAAAAAAAAAAAAAAAAAAAAACCTGCATCATTCGTATTTAAAAACAAACAAACTTATTTTAAATGTTTAAACACTTTTGTGTTTTGTACCAAAAAACAAATGATTGATTTCAATTATTAGCAAATTAATTGGGATTAAATTCATGGTCGAGCAGCCCCAGTTTAGAAGCGCGTTACCACTATCAGACATTTTCTAGAAGGGAAAAAAAAAAAAAAAAAGGGGGGGGAGGGCTACCCAAGTAATCGATTGAATAATTGATAGCACAATCAATGATAAAAATATTTGTGACAGTCGTAGTTGTAAGAATGTGCTGTGTAGTGTATGTCACTATTACTCCCTGGTAAAGGCAACCAAAACAAAGATCAGACCGTGTACCTTCCAGCGTTCTCTTCAAGCTCTTCTCCCGTTTGGAGATCTCCGAGAGGAAGAGCTTGGCGTTCAGATTGCCGACCTTGTAGGGGGCCAGAGTGCTTCCCACACACGCCTGAGACCTACAAAACATTCCCGATGAGACCCCGACGACCACCAGTAAGACGCGCAAGCCCTCGTACCTGTCGGTGAGGATCTTGACGGGCTTGGTGTTCTTCATGAACGCCAGCTCCTCCGCCTTGCCGAACGCCGTGTTGATGGCGCTCAGCAGCTTGTGCGCCTCGTGCCGCTGCTCGCCCAGCGCCAGGACCTGGGCGGCGTTTTCCTGGCAGAAGCGCGCTTGTGCCCGCTCCAGCGCCTCCAGCGTGCGGCCCAGGTCCTCCTCCAGCAGTTGGTGCATGCGCTGGTACTGCATGCGAACGTCCTCTTTCAGCTCCAGCACGCGGTCCTTGCGGGGGGAGGAGGCCAAAGTGTGAATGGCAACGCAAAATGGAGGCTGGGTTGCGCAATGCCAATGCATCGGAAAGCGCTTCACTTTTTTTTTCTTTTTCTTTTTTACACATTTTATCCTACAGCATCACTGTTTCCGCATTTATTGCGGGTGTTATGTTCCAAAAACTACCCGCAATAATGGAAATCCACATTAATTAAAAAAAAAAAAAAAGAAGAAAAAGAAAATCCCGTTAATTATATATATTTTTTTAATTTATTCTTTTTTGTTTTGATATTTTTACTTTATTATAAATGCTTTTTCATTTAGATTATTTTTTTCCTATTAAAAGTATATTGTTTTTTTTTTTTAATGTACTTATTACAGTATACAGAACTGTATATATATTTTTTCCATTTATTATATATGTCTTTCCATTTTGGTATGATTTTTAGTTTATTATGAATGCCTTTTCATTCATCATTTGTTTTTTTTGTTTTTTCATTTACAGTCATTTTTCCATTAAAAGTATGTTTTTTTAAATTTACTTATTACAGTATACAGCACAGTATATATTTTTTTTCATTTTTTGTATTTTTCATTTTGGTATGATTTTTAGGTTATGAATGCTTTTACATTCATCTGTTTCTTTTTTTCATTTACAGTCATTTTTTCTATTAAAAGTGTTGTTTTTTTAATTTACTTATTACAGTATATATATATATATATATATATATATATATATATATTTTTTTTTTTTTTCATATATATGTTTTTTTCATTTAGGCATGATTTTTAGTTTATAATGAATGCGTTTTCATTCATCATTTGTTTTTTTTTCATTCACAGTCATTTTTCCTATTAAGAGCTTTTTTTTTTTTTTTTTTTTTTTTTTACTTATTACAGTACACAGCACAGTATATATGTATATTTTTTAATTTATTATATGTTTTTTTGTTTTGGTATGATTTTTAGTTTATTATGAATACTTTTTCATTCATCATTTGTTTTTTTTTCATTTAGTCATTTTTTCCATTAAAAGTATTTTTTTTTTAAAATTCACTTATTACAGTAACACAGCACAGTATATATATATACACTGCATACATATATATATATATATATATATATATATATATATATATATATATATATATATACATATATATACATATATATACATATACATATACATATACATATATATATATATATATATATATACACATACATATATATATATATATATATATATATATATATATATATATATATATATATATAATGTTTTTTTATTTTGATATGATTTTTAGTTTATTGTGAATGCTTTTTCATTCATCATTTATGCTAAGCACGCTGCTAAAAAAAACAAAAAAAAGACAAACAAAAAAAACAAAAAAACAAAATGCTATAAAAAAAATCCAGCAAGGCCGCGAAAGATGAACCCGCAATAAACGAGGGAACACTGTATTCTAAAAATGACTCGTTCAACTTATGAGGACACTATATGAATTAATACATATCTTTTTTGTTCTCAAAATGGCAAGTCAATCATTTCCACATGCATTGTCCGCCACGTGCAAACGCACCTCCACCACGCACTTGTCCGAGTCCAACTTGCATAGCTGCTCCTCAATCTCCTGCACGCGGTCCTCCACGCGCTCCTGCTGCCTCAGTAGGCTTTGCTGCAAGGTGACAGCACAAGAAAACAGAAGGAAGAAGGTCTTTAAACACCGCAACATTTCCCCCTCCCTCCATCCCCGGCTTAGTTGGTCCCCATCCGACACGCACAATCCCCGCAGGAGGGGAGGACCACGCTGTCATGGCAACCAGCAGCTGTTTCGTGCTTGCATAAGTGCGTGTGTTGGGGGTTTGACTTGATAAATGAAGCGACATAAGCAGGCAGGAAAAGCTCCCCTCCCGTTTTAGTGGCCCCGCTAAAAACATGGCCATGTTTTCATAATGGGAGAGAGAATGCGAGGCGATGATGATGGAATGCTTTTCATTTCTAGTCCTGATTATTGTTGTTGTGCAAGGTGCTGGATATCATGAGCAACCGGTGAGAGAAGCAGTTGCGTAAATTATGAATGTGACCGAGTGTGATTGGATGGGTTACAGTATTTCTACATTTTTGTTTATTTCTATTTTGAAAGGAGGAGGACATTATTAACTCATTCACTCGCCGCCATTTTCACAGAAGCAATCCCTTTCGCTCCCGGCTGTTTTACTGGATTTTGACCGATTTTGCAAGGCCCACAGAGTATTGTGTTTTATTGCTATAAAAGCATGGAACCTATCAAAAGAAAGAATAAAGTCTCTCCTTTCATCAGGAAAAAAAGTATGTTTCTATCTGTTTCCGTTTTGTAGCAATTAGCATTAGAAGAGAGCTAAGTTTCATCAGTTTTCACAAATCTATTTAAAATTGTAAGTAATTTAGCTTTTTTTCTACATGGCCCTGGTTGATCTCCTTTGCTCTGCTGCCACCTGCTGGCCGTTTGTGTAATAACTACCATTTATGCAACCTTTCTTTGCAGTTGAGAGGTTGCATCAAAGCCTTCTGTAGCACTAGCATTAAAAAAAACACACAAAAAAACAAAAAAACGTATAAATACGTCTTTGGGACACTTAAAACAGAAACGTATTTACACGTTATTGGGAGCAAATGAGTTAATAACTGGCAAGAAACGTAATTTGACATGTCTACAACGGGTTAACATAGGGCTGCTCGATTATGAAGAAAATATTCATCACAATTATTTTGGTTACAATAAAAAATAAGAAATAAAATTCTTTGAAACACTAATTATGCAAGTTCATTTTGACGAAAAAATAAAAAATGTGCAAATTTATCAATTGAAACAATTCAAGCAACTCAAAATTAACATTACTAATTTTTGACGATTATGCACATTTTATAACTGAAGTAGGGCTGCACAATATTTTGAAAAAATATTGATATCACGTTATTAGCCCATGCAATATGCATATCGCAAAGACATGCAATGTTTCATATGGAATTTTATGCTTTTATTTGAATTTGACCAGTCGCTAACTAAAATGTGCACCGCGATCCAACAGTTGAACATTATCGAGAGGTAATTACAATTAAATAACTAAGAATATATTTAGTTTTATTTTGCTGCATGAAATTTTTTTTTAATTCTATCATTGCAATAATATCAGTAATGACTACATTCAGCAAATATATCACATGATTTTCAAATATCGTGCAGCCCCTACTGTGGAGTGTAATAATTGAAAGTGTAATTGAATTTTGATTAATTGCACAGCCCTAGAACGTTAACGTTAATTTAACAGTGGTGTCTACTTATTTTTACACTGTAGTATTATTGAAAATTATTTAAATAAAAAAAAATAAAAATAAAAAAAAAAGCCTGGCAGTCCACCAAGCTTTGAAAGCACTGGGGGAAACCCTGCAGAAGGGCAACCAAAACTTTTGTACATTTTTCTAAAAGCAAAATGGGAAAATAATCAATAAAATATTCTAAAATTGGATATTTAACTATATATTTTTTTTTCATCCATATGAATCTCCACAGCCCCAAAAAATAAATAAATGTGTATTGAACCTGATGTTGATTTATCGGTGATGATATAATCAGTCCACCTCTTAAAGGTTCTACACTATTTTCATACAAAATTCAGTCAATTCAATAAACAAAAACGAAACAAGATATAGTAGCGGCATCAACTTGATCCAGATTCAAGCGAACAACCCCCCCCCCTTTGCAGCCACATTAGCGCTTGCAGCTAAATGCTAATGCCAGCGCACAGACCTGCCTCTGTGTTCCCTGGGCCCATCTTTATTCTTATTTCGCTACCTCAGTGTGTAGCACGCTAGCATGCTAACAACAAGCCATGTCAGTGCGTGGAAATCAGGATCGCAGGAGTGCGACGTGGCTGGCCACTCAGCAAACAGCTGATTTTATCATCGGTTCCCTGATTGGAAACCACTGGCCTAGATATCACGTGCGCGCACGCACACACACACGGTTGCCATGTTACAAGCAGGACTGTGACCTGGTTGTGCTGACTGACTGAGTCGGGCCGCGAGCAGGAAAAAACGTCCGGGTCGAAGTAGAAGAAGCTTAGCAGAAGGAGGTTGCAGCTATGGATAGGTGGGTGGGATCGGGCAGTGGGGGTCAAGAGGGGGCGGGGGGGTTGGGCGGTCCCAATCTTTCGCTGTCATTTCAGCACAGTGGCTTTTCCATCAGGGGCAGGGGGCCACGGGGAAGGTCTGGCCGCGCCTGGGAGGGAGGTGAATTTGATGTGCGGGGCTAATGGAGGTGAGGGGGATGGGGACGGCGAAGCGAGGAGTCAAAATCATATTAAAGATGGCCGACACAGCTCGAATCAACTGTTATTCATCTTAAAGGCAAGGCTGGCATATAAGAACCATAGCGGATTTGGTGAATATGCAAATATATGCTAAGTAGACCCTCATATCAATGTGCATGAATGCAGAACGGTAATGCAATGTAAATATTCAGCACTAAATAATTCAGTGGGTTCTAATTAGAGACCATCCAGACTATTAATAATGTAGGAAAAAGATGGCAAAGGGTATTTTTTTTTGAGGGGGGGCCTGGCTTGAGAGTTCAGATGGGCAACCACACCCCCGACTGTAACCCCCGTCACCCCTCCTGCTGACTCATAGCGACAGGAAGTACAAGAGGGTTGACACCGAAAGCCGGTGTCATGAGTCAGTCGACGCCTCACGTTTCCCCCTCTGACTAATCCCCCCCACACACACACACACACCTTAGAAAAATATGCACGTGTGTAAAGGGGGGAGGGGTTCGAAACGGCAGGAAACCGATATGTCATTTAAAAAATTTTAAAATCCACACAATCGAGTGACGAATCACTATAATCCTCTCGCTGGCGATCCCCGAGCAAGGATGCACCTGTGCCGGCGAGATAAGCCCGCCCCTCCTCCTTCACAATGAGGGACCCTCATTGTCCCCGCCACCCGCAGCCCCGCACCCTCCGTCGCTGCATTGTGTGGCATTCCGACAGATGACAAGGACGACCGCAGCAAGCTGGATGCATATTCCGGCCTTTCAGTCAATGAAATGTGACCGTTTCAAGGCCGCAATTTAAATGTGCTTGTTGCTGCTTGGCGACGACACAAAGTGATAGCTTTTATGTGGGTGCGATTCAGCCGTAAACGCACAAAAGCACTTATTGATCGTGTCAGACCAGCACCTATCTACATATTTTTGTGCTTCCTCTATTAAGCCATTTTAATGGCGGAATAGCTAACGTTACCCACAGGCTGAGCTAGCTAGCCGGCTTGACAACAAACAGCAGCTGGATGGAAGATTCCAGTTGAAGTCGACAAGCAGGTGCTTGAAAGCTCCTTGTGGGGTGAATACCAGAGCGAGACGGATGGTAAACATCTCAAGATGACGCAGATAAAAGTCGGAATCAGATGGCTACTCAACATAAGGTATAATGAGAATCATTAGCGATATATGCTACGTATCACCGAGTCAAAAAAGGTACAAAAAGAATCATTATTGTTTGTATCATTGTATCATTATTAGCAATATATGCTACGTTTTACTGAGTCAAAAACATAAATTGCTTTATAAAAAAAAAAAAAAAAAAAAGGAACTAGTATTGTTCCATATTTTTGCTGTGTTGCAAGTCTTGGCTCCTTAGCGCCATCTAATGTTGTGGAGGCATATCGCACTTATCTATCACGGAGAATGAACTGTTTACTGTGGTTGTTTATCAATCTGTGAGTTAGCTAGCAACCTACTTCCTGGTTTTGGTACTCGTCAGCGGTAGCTCAGGTAACAACCAATGGCGATTCAACTTCACAAAACAGGTGAGCCATGGTTGGTCGCTCATTATTATTACTTACTGTAGCTAATTGCTACAAAATGGAAACAGATACAAATATATTTTTTCCCTGATGAAAGAAGAGATGCTAATCTTTCTTTTGGAGGGTTTCATGTTTTTATAGCAATAGAACTCAATATTGTGTGGGCCTTGCAAAAATCAGTCAAAATCTAGTAAAACAGCCGGGACCAAAGGGGTTGCTTCACTTAAAATGGATGGGAGCGAATGAGTTAAGTCTTTAAGATTGATGAAAAGACCTAAAATACAAATCATATAAAATATTTTGAAGAAATTACCTTTCGTGTTGACTGTGAGTGTTGCCAAGTTTCTCATATTAAAATACTCATAAAACTCATATTCAATATTATTAAAATACCGAGTTGATACTAGTGGGGCTGCATAAAATATATTATTGTAAAGAAACTTTACAATAATATATTATTGTAGCAGGTTGACAGTAACCTCAATAGCCCTGGCCAAGAGCAGTTTAAAAGTGTCTGTGGTGAGCGTGTGAACGTCTTACTCTGATGTCATTGCGGCGCATCTCCACGTCAGCGACGGCATGCCCGTGGCTGGGGTGGCAGCGGGCGAAGCAGCAGTACTGGCACACGGCCGTCTGCTCGGCCTCGCAGTGGTAAAGCCGGTATTCGTCGTGCTGCGGGCAAGTCCACGCCTTGACCGCCTCGGCCTCCACCAGGAGGTGCCCGAGCGCCGAGCACGGCTGCTGCAGGTGCGTCTGCACGTGCGACTGGCAGCACGGCGCGTTGCAGCGCAGGCACACCTTGACGGCGGGCAGCGGCGGGCCGCGTCGACACAGGATGCACTGGGGCGGCGGCGCCGACGCCTTCTCCACGCTGAGGGCGTTGTACTTCTCCACGATGTTGGACAGTTTGTGGTTCTTCTCCAGGCTGGGCTTCTGGCTGTACGCGTGGTTGCACTCGGGGCAGCGGGCCAGCGTGGAGTCCTTGGCCCAGGCCTCACTGATGCACGGCCTGCAGAAATTGTGCTTACAGGGCAGCTGGATGGGCTCGGAGAAGACGTGCAGGCAGATGGGGCAGATGAGCTCCTCCTCGAAGCAGTTCTTCCACGTCTCGGCCATGTCGGACGCCATGGCGGCGGGGAAAAGGCGTACGACGACGCCTCTCTGGGTTTCGGTCTGCGTGTTCTCACGAAACCCGAGCCTCCCGCCCACACCACCCTTCTCTGAAAAAAAAAAAACCTGACGCTGTCCAGAAAGTGTGCGTTTACCTCTGCGCTGACACCCTGACTTGTTAGTTATTGCTGCAGCAAGTTCCGGAAAACTGACCAAAGGAGAACACACACAGTGAGGCTGACGTTACAAGATTACTGTAAACTGTGACACACGCGCTCGCACATACACACACAGGGCGGGTTTTTATGTGTGTGGCCTACAGGAAGCAGCAGCCTGCAGGTAAAACCTTGGAATCCAAACAAGGCACAGATAACTAAACCTGGTGCAGCCCAATATGCAAATGAGCACAGGACCTCCTGCAAGTGCACTGACAGCTGCCTAGTGCTTGATTCATTAACCTGCTCCCACACCCTGATTAACACTTTTTTTTTCTACCTGACTCTGAACCTTTAACAGTCACTTTTTTTTTCAGCCGAAAAAAAAACGAACGAAGCAGCACAGGAGGTTCGGCTCGGCTCGGTTAAGCACACAACGGCCGTGAACGCACCACGGACCCACAACAGACTCCGATTAATAACGCCTCCGTTTCGTTTTGACGTGAAACGCCATTTCCATGAGATGAATAATAATCCACACACTCACACACATACAGACAAGGCCGCGGCTCTCTCTGGCACTTTCCACTCGAAAACAAAAGGGCCTACTAATCTTATTAGATGGAGAAATCATAAATTCATAGCCGGGCCGTCGCTTTGGATGCGGTTTCACTGCATAGTTGTCGCTTTTTAAGGGCTCCAGTCGAAGCTACGGAACAAAAGAGCTTTTATTTAGCTTTAAGGATCCGCAGGAATGTTGCTTCAACACCCATCGATCGAATAATCCCCCGCCTCCACACACACACAAAAAATACAATTATTATGTATTATTTAAATCTTATTCCGGCGTCCTGCTTATTCGCCTGCTCTCTCCGCCGCCGTCGACCAACAACATATTTTAATCGACTTATCTCGACGACAATCGTAGGGGGGGGGGAAATAAAAGCGAAGCGACTCACCTCACCATTTTGTAGCACAGGTACACATTTTAAACCGCACTTTCGTCACAAACGCGGCCCTTGCTTGCATACAACAAATACATTATTTTCTTAAATATATTTATGTAACTATTCCAATGATAGAATATAAAAATATGAGGATATTAAAAGTCGACGTCGATCCGCTGTCCTTGTTATACTGGCTAGCTGCTGTCATCAGCCATCTTGATATTAAAACAACACACACATAGGATATCCACGGTGGAAAAGGTTGGAGGTCGTTTCACCGAAGCTTTTCTTCTTTTTACTCTATATTACCGACGAGATGGAATAAAAACGGCCGTTTTTTGTTGTTGTTGTTGTTGTTGTTGCTACTGCTTAATGACGCTCTTCTCTTCGGGTCCAAAAGTCCACAATCCTGACGTGCTAGTTATTTAGTCACGGCCCATATTTGGTCACACGGTCCCGTAAGAGTCGACGACTCCTGATTTATAAAAATCCAGGTCGCTTTGGGGCTGCTGGGAAGACAAACACACAAAAAATCTTTTGACGTTTTCTTCTTTAATGGCTTCCTTTCTTCCTGTGTCTCACTCTGCCCCAGCCAGGCTGTCGACAGAGGAGGAATGCGGGCGAGCTGGACGCTTCCTTCGGTTAGCATCAACGTAGGCGAACAGTGGAAGCAGGAACTTCCGGCGTTTCAGAATTAAACCGGATGTAAGAAGTCCACTGCAAAATATAACTTTTTAATTGCTTGTATGCCAATTATTGGGTTTCTGGAGTGACTGTCTACTCTTTAAGTGTGTAATTAATTGAATAAATACATTTTTAGTTATCTACTTCTGAAAATATGTCTACTCCGTATGCTAGCAGTTTTGTAACGTCACAGTGTATGGCAATCAATAACCAGAAAGGCACAAGTCGTCAAATTTCCAGAGTAAAAAGAACCACTTTGACGCATCGGTCAAAGCAATAGCATTTCAAAGCCAAAAGTTTAATTAAGTAGAGCTGCAGTATTAGCACAGATTAGCATTAGCTTCTGATGATAATGTCATCGTCATGTTTTGCTTGGTTGTCTCAAAGTGGTATGTGAGAATTGTGTTTGTTTTCATGGTCTTGGGTGATAACAAGCTGAAGATGCCCAAATGCTGGCAGGTAACGAAAGCCAGGTTTTCCAATCTATTAGCAAAGCAGTAAGTGTGGGAAAGATGAGGTCTGATTTTGACCGTGGCATGAAATATGCTAGAAAAATATGTCTAATTTTTGTTATGTTGGGGGTCGCACATGTTATTAGACACCTGGGAACTGTTTTATTGTGGAAAAGATATAATGTTTTCTGTTAAACATTATGTATAGGTAGTATTTTGGGTTGCATGCAGACAGCTTTTCAAAATAAAGCACAGTCAGGCAGTACTAACGACAGTGAAACTCAGCAGTGTGCTAATTATAGATTCCGGTAAACAATGGAGGTTGATTACACACCGAGAAAAATCAGTATGTGGTCACGCAGACCATAATAACGAGCGACGGGTTGTCGGCCTTTTGAACCATGTTAATCCTGGCTTACCTTTCCTATGATGCTTTTAGCTGTGTGCTACATCCAACATGGCGGATGATGACGTCATGATCACACAGTGCCCTCTTTATGTCACTTCAGGAAAATCACAATTCTTTTCACTTCCTGTTAAGTAAGAGTTTGACATTCCTAATTGTCATAAAAGCACAAAACAGTCAATTGAGAAATACTTTGAAGACGCCTGACAGACTTAGTAAAAATGTGCCATTTCCTGATCAATTGCATGCCAACCTAATTGTGTTTCTCAACTCCTTATCAGAGGCCCCACATTTCATATTGTCTGCCAATGAATGTCTTTTTTTTAATTTTTTTTTTTTTACTATGTTTACATATATGAAAGTTCTGTGTGGTCTAGTTAAATAACAACCTTTTAAAATGGTAGGCCTACAGATTATATAATGTATTTAAGTACAAATGAAAAAAATAATAATCATCATTTTGACTGTAAATTAGGTACAATTCTTTCTGTATCTTAATCCATACCTTACTCCATAGTCGTCTTCTTCTGCTGGTTGTATCTTGTATGCATCAGGTTACTGACAAGCTTGACAGCCAAAAAACACAAACCTCAGCATTTGAACGGCTCAAAATGGCGAATGAGCTTTGAAGTTTTGTGGGTCGTAATGAATGTAACCTGCAGGGGGCGACAAAGACATTTTGACGGGGAGGGTGAGCAGTTTTGTTTACCGAAGAAAAGTTTTGTGCTTGGGTCTCTCACTCGATTCTGAAAATGAAAATAATTATTATTATCAATTAAAATGTATGTCATTTTACAATTTTAATCATAAAGTGATGCACTATAAATTTGGATTGTATTATCTAGAATTAATTTGATTAGAAGTACAGAAGATGGATGAATGCACGTATCGGTTAAACAATTATGTAAACGAAATAAAAATGTTAAATGTGCACTTTTTAAAAACTACATGAAACCGATATAAATTTAAATATAATTAAATAAAAATGTTAAACGTGCAATTAAAAAATACATTAAACCAACAAACCAATTATTTAATGGAGACAAATTAAATGAACAAAGTAAGAATTATTTTTAGTCGAGTGGGGTGGTGGTGGGTGCCGCTGGTGTGTCTCAACCTTGGTCCTCGGGTCACACTACCAAGCCTGTTTTCATGTCTCCCTATTCCAACACAGCTGATTCCAACGACAGCTCATCAGCTACGCTGGACTAGGGAGACATGGAAAACCGTCTGGATAGTGTGCCTCGAGGACTAGAGTTAAACTTGAGATGGCGAAAGCGATACACTGGCCTAAATAACACATTCGTGCTTCACAACTAAGCACTCTTCTTATGAATGTGGTCTTCTGCCACACAGTATTTTGCTTTTAACCAGATAGAAAGCCCCGCTTTCGCAGGGCATCAAAAAATTGGTAAAAACTCTTGTTGTTCCTCCCCACGGAAATCTTTAGTAAAAGGCGAAAGATTTATACGATCTGAAGAGAAACAAGAGTGTACTGACTTCTTCGACTTAGGCACGGCGAGGTCATTGCAATAGATACAACTTAAACTAACGGTGTGTTTACGACACGTTTTAACACTCACTCAAAACATCGTACTCGATAGAATAACGTTTATACAAAACGGATATGATGAGGTTATAATCAAAGTTTACGAAATAAGAAGTATAAAACCTTAAAATAATTCTTGCGGCGCAAAGCATGCTGGGAGGAATGTCATTTCCTGGTTGACTGCGTCATCCTCGCTGTTAGCTCCTCCTCAGTGACGCGCCTTTAAATTTGAATGTAGCAAACAGCAAATAAACGTCAGACCGGTGTGGGATTAGATTCATCCCTCCATTTTCTGCGGTGTTTATCCTTGTTTGAAGAGTTGGACATCACATGCTGTGTTGTCTTGGGGGTCAGTGGCAGAGTCGGGCCGTTTCCAATGAATCTAAAAAGAATGATTTTGAATATGGGTGGAAGCCTGTCAATGTTGCAAATGATGTGATGTGATTGATGTAAACTGTAATGTGTCCGAAAGGAAAAAATGAATAAACTAAAGCCTATGGAAGACCAAAAGTGCCAACATTAAATAAATAAATACACCATTAAATAATTAAATAAAAGTGTCATTAATTAATTACATGTGTCATTAATTAATTGAATGTGTCATTAATTAATTAATTTCAGTGATTATTTATTTATTTATTTATTTATTTATTTATTTATTTATTTATTTATATATGTATTTATTTATATATTTATTTATTTATTCATTTATTTATTTCTCTATTTAATTATTTCATGGTCGCTGTTTTGCGGTGTTTCGTGAATTTATTTTATCTGTCAAGCTCGCCCGTCAAAGTTAGTGGGCGGGGCTGAGGCCTGATTCACTCAAATCTTGTCTAAGCGACTGCTTCGGTCTGAAGTGGTTGTCAACATGGCGGCTATGGTGATAGATTTTTTGCTGATATAGAGTGATCGAGGCTTGTCGTTGTGCAAAACCAACATCAAAATAAAAGCGATATTTCTTTTATTTCGATAAAGTACAATTTTGCCTTGTAGGCGTTTCCATTGAAGAGTAATTTGCTTCTGAGGCGTAGTTCTCGTAATGTCCCGTCTCAGCTCTCGCGAGATCTCGCAGTTCATGTAGGCGGTCGCATCATGCAACGTCACGAGAATAAATTGTTTGCGTGTTTTAGACTTGATACATTTAAGGGATTTTAAATATATCTCAAATTCTATTAGAAAAAATATTATAGATAGATGCAGGGAGATTTAAGAAGTCTTGTTTATGATGCCTGGAAACAGCAGTGGCGCGGGCAGCAAGTCAAACAGCGACATCTGCTGGCTTTTAGGTACACACGTTTGGAATGTGATAGAGTTTACTGTTTGTATGTTGTTAATTTAATGTTTTAATTGTTTTCGTATGTTTGATTTGTATTCCATGTTGGCGACAGCAGTTTTCATTGCAGCGATTTTTTTAAGTGCTCTCAAAATAAAGTTGAGCTGAATTTAAATTTGCTACTATTGTTAGTAACGTTTTACATACATAAATGCAAATTTTGTTTTGTGTGTGTATTTTTATTTTTTTTGCAATGTTTTGATCGCTTTGGTGATGTTTGTTGTTGGACTTGCAGCAGTTGTTCAATCGAGCATTTTGCACCGTTGTGGCCTCTCGCTGAGCCACTGATCCTGTACTTCCTTTTCTCCGTGACGGGGCGGAGTCACATGACTAGTAGGAAATGCGGGGGGAAAAAAAGTGTTTCCGTTAAAATTTTGCGAAGAACTACCATTGCAGCACGTCTCAAAAAGCACCTAATGAAAGCGTAAATCTAATGTCTAATGGAAACGCACCTATTTAGGTGAAAAGCGCCACCCAGCCTATCAATTGTGTTTACTAGCTACGAACACTGCATCAATTGACTATTCTGAAATGGATTTGCCTTGACTTGATGAGCAGGTTGACCAATCAGGTGTTAGGACCCGCCCACTAACTTTGACGGGCGACCTTGACAGATAAAATAAATTCACGAAACACCGCAAAACAGCGACCATGAAATAATTAAATAGAGAAATAAATAAATGAATAAATAAATAAATATATAAATAAATAAATAAATAAATAATCACAGGGAAATTAATTAATTAATGACACATTTAATTAATTAATGACACTTTTATTTAATTATTTAATGGTGTATTTATTTATTTAATGTTGGCACTTTTGGTCGTCCATAGAAGCCTGTGTACACCATGATATCCACAAAATTAAAATAGAATCTCAAATGCTTTTACAATCCAAACTGATTTTGCTTCTTATTTTTCCCTTCATGGCTTTGCTGAAAAATATTTGAAACAGTTTTTGTCGTCTGTTTCTAAAGTAGGAAGTTAAGTCGCTAGTTGCATTTCTAAAAATTGTCACTTGAAAGTTCTGAAAAGTCACCAAGTTCGCAACTGGACTTTTGTAGACATACTGTTTGCAGCCATGCTGTTAGAAAGATGTGCTGTCAAAAGGTGCAAAAAAAAAAAAAAATGTCCTGAGTAATACACTCAATTTAATTAAAAGGCAAAAAAAAAAAAAAAAAGATTACTTGCCCATCCCTACATCATGTATATAGCAATTTCCCACAATGATTGTTACAACTACTCCAGCTACCTCTGATTCACAACTGAAACTGAAGCCATTGCATAACTTGATAATTTGACAGACCATTGTTATTTCCCTTTTATCTTTGTACGCTAATGCATGAAGACAACGCCGCCTGCATCTCAACTCGGAATTCTTCACTACAGGAATGTGTGCAATTGGGCGAGCCTGTTTTCGACCCAAGCATCAGCACGACGACTTACCGTGAGAATGTTACCCGTGCATTGACCCAACCACACAAACCCAAGCGTTACGTGGAATGGAAAAGCCTTTGAAGTAATACTATGCAAAAACACAGTATAACAGCCATAATCACTGGTAACATAATCAGCGTTACCTATAATACACTGTACATAAATAGTGTTAAAACGAGCCCTTCAAATGTCAAGTAAAACCATTCGGACATTCTTCCCGTTACATTTTTTGAGGGGGTTCCGTTTCACTTCTTTGATACAGTCGCATGATTTTGCTTTTGTGCAAGTTTTCCCAGGTTTTCATTTCCAGGATGTAGTCGTGATTTGCGTAGAAAATCACGCGGCTCTTGTCATGCTTCTGGAAATAGTAGTTGGAGTACTTAGCGTAGTCCCTCGTCATGAATCCGTATGCGTCAACCTGAGTAGAACGAAAATAATTGGATCAGGAGCTTATATTTTTGCGTCATTGTTTAAAAACAACAACGATATCTCACTATGTCACATGTGTGAAGAGCCAGGAAGAGCGCAAATGCGCCATTGGTTGGTCGGACTATTGCCCAGAATTTCCGATTCAGGTTAGGAGATTTCAGGAACCTGAAAAGTGGCAAAAACATGCTTTCAGTGGGAGTTGTAGTCATGAAACATAATTAACTCATTCACTCCCTGCCATTTTCACCGAAGCAGTCCCCTTCACTCCCGGCTGTTTTACTGGATTTGGACTGATTTTGCAAGGACCACAGAATATTGTGTTCTATGATTGTTCTATAAAAACATGGAACCTAACCGAAAGAAAGCTTAAAATCTCTTCTTTCATCAGAAAAAAAGTACATTTCTGTCTTGTTTCCGTTTTGCAGCAATTCGGAGTGGAATATAGCTAAGTTTCATTATATTCACAATTCTGTTTAAAACTGTGGGGAAATGAGCCTGTTTTCAACATGGCCCTGGTTGATCTCTTATACTCTGCTGCCACCTGCTCGCCGTTTGTGTAATAAATACAATTTCTTCAACCGTTCTTTGAGAAGCTGAATCAAAACCTTCTGTATGCTCTAGTATAAAACGTATAAATACGTCTTTGAGACACCTCAGACATTTAAAATAGAACGTATTTATACGTTTTTGGGAGCAAATTAGTTAACAAGTGAAGGTCTACCTGTTGCGCACATATCGTAGAAAATCTTGGTGCAGGACATAAAAACGGCTCTCGTTGTACTGCCCCGTGTAGTACGTCTGGGGCCTGAAAGTGAAAGATAAAAAAAAAAAAAAAAAGAATCATACAAATGTAAACAATCAAATATATAATCAAATTCATCACCGTCTGTTTTTGTACGGGCCAAGCTCCACCCTCTCTCCTCTGAGGAGTCCCCGTAGCCACTGGAAGTCCCTCATGCCCTCTGGAATCATCACATATTTGATGCCCTGCGCGAAACAAGCTGCATGAGTGGCAGTATAATCAACGAATGGAATTGAAGACGGGTTTACCTCGTCGTGGGGGGCCGACTTGTAGCCGTATTTCTTGAACAGATACAAAGACGTGGTGATAGAGTGCGCCGTGTGGACGTAGACGGACGTTTTGTTCCCCACGTCGTCCTCGTAACCCTTGGTGACCGCGCCGTTCATCCTGTCACATTATTATAGTTATTGGTGATTTTTTTTGTGTGTGAAGTCATCGCTTTACCAATGTGCTCCATCGCGCACACAGACGCGAGACATTTTTTTAAGGGTTGACTCTTGTTAGACATGTTCAGCAAATTTTATGTCACTAAATGAAACTGGATCGGGGGGCTGAAATTTAAAAACAATTCTGGGTGCTTAAAAATGGCCAAATTGACCCACTACGACTCGCTTCCAAACAAAATGGCGGATAAAATATCTACGTCTTTTCATGGCTTTCGTGGCTTCTTGAGATTTTTTTTGTGGGTCCACTCATGGCAGTCATGCATACCAAGCAAATTTCATGTCGCCAAGTGATAGTTGCTTCAGTAAATTTATTTATTTATTTATTTGTTTAAATGGCTGGATGGATTGATGTTGTCTTTTGTCTAGTTTGTCTTCCTTGTCTCGTTATCGTTACCCTTGTCCACCTGCGTGTGTCTTCCCTTCCCATTATGTGTGACCAATCAGTGCCCTCAGCCTATTGTGTTTCCCAGGTGTGTCTTGTTAGTGTTGGTGGATTTAGTCAGTGGTGTTTGTTCACGCGATGTGGGAGCATTGTCTTGTCTTGTTATGCCGTGCTGTGTTGGTGTCGGTTGTCATCAAGCCAAGTCTCCCCACGTCCCAGCCAAGTCTCCCCATGTCCAAGTCAAGTCTCCCCATGTCCCAGCCAAGTCTTTTTCATCCAAGTCTCTCCACGTCCCAGCCAAGTCTTTTTTTCATCCAAGTCTCCCCACGTCCCAGCCAGGTCTCCCCACGTCCCAGCCAAGTCTCCCCACGTCCCAGCCGTCTCCCCACGTCCCAGCCAAGTCTCCCCATGTCCCAGCCAAGTCTTTTTCATCCAAGTCTCCCCACATCCCAGCCAAATCTTTTTCATCCAAGTCTCCCCACGTCCCAGCCAAGTCTTTCCACGTCCCAGCCAAGTCTTTCCACGTCGCAGCCAAGTCTGCCAAGGCCCAGCCAAGTCTTTCCAGCCAAGTCTCCCCACTTCCCAGCCAAGTCTCCCCACGTCACAGCCAAGTCTTTCCACGTCCCAGCAAAGTCTTTCCACGTCGCAGCCAAGTCTGCCAAGGCCCAGCCAAGTCTTTCCAGCCAAGTCTCCCCACGTCCCAGCCAAGTCAGTCTCCCCACATCCCAGCCAAGTCTTACCGGCCAAGTCTCCCCACGTCCCAGCCAAGTCTTTCCACGTCCCAGCAAAGTCTTTCCACGTCGCAGCCAAGTCTGCCAAGGCCCAGCCAAGTCTTTCCAGCCAAGTCTCCCCACGTCCCAGCCAAGTCAGTCTCCCCACATCCCAGCCAAGTCTTACCGGCCAAGTCTCCCCACGTCCCAGCCAAGTCTTTCCACGTCGCAGCCAAGTCTGCCCACGTCCCAGCCAAGTCTTTCCAGCCAAGTCTCCCCACGTCCCAGCCAAGTCTTTCCAGCCAAGTCTCCCCACATCCCAGCCAAGTCTTACCAGCCAAGTCTCCCCACGTCCCAGAAAAGTCTCCTCACATCCCAGCCAAGTCTCCCCACATCCTAGCCAAGTCTCCCCACGTCCCAGCCAAGCCTCCCCACGTCCCAGCCAATTGTCCCCATGTCCCAGCCAAGTCTTTCCAGCCAAGTCTCTCCACGTCCCAGCCAAGTTTTTCCACGTCCCATCCAAGTCTTTCAAGCCAAGTCTCTCCACGTCCTAGTCAAGTCTACCCACGTCCCAGCCAAGTCTTTCCATGTCCCAGCTAAGTCTTTCCACGCCCCTGCCAAGTCGCCTCACGTTCAGTCCAATCATGGTGATCAATCCGCTCACGTCCCGCCCCATCATGGCTACCTGCTTCCCCTTTCCCGGTCAAGTCTTGGTCCCCAGTCTTCTCACGTCCTTCTATTGCCCTTCCTGTTTGTCTCCCTGTAATGTTTCTCAGCAATTGGGTCCATCTCCCCTCACCCACTCAAACCACCCACCGTGATAGTCATACCTAGGTAGGAAAGAATGCCACTTCTCCTGTCTGGTGGGCAGAACACGTTTGTCCGCTTGCATTGTGAAACTGTTATATGAAAACAAAAATTCTTGATCTCCGATACAATCGCTTTACATGTGTTGTTTTTTGTGGTTTTTAATCTCACAAGATGAGACACATACCAGCACGTGTAACTGTCACAACCTGGAGACAGCTCCATCCACATACCACACATGGACTAAAGTATTGGGAAACCTGCTGTCAGTCTTCGTGCCTACCGTAAAACACAGCAGTTAAGGTGGCTGTAACACGTTCATTTATTATTCACAATTTGGGTGGATGTTGCTCCCGTAATAGATCGCGACACCATTGTATGCTTCCGGACAAACCCACATGAAAGTTATTTGTATTGGAAGACGACTCATGTGGGCAAACTGGTTTGCGTATACAGTTTGCCATAGGCTCTATTGTGTGCGCGCCTTGAGCCATATTTATTTAAAACATCCTGAAGCTTACTGAATGTCAATTGCAAATGAACGCTGCTGACGTTTGGACTTGAAAAAGAATGGACTGAAATAATATTGCATGACAACTCATAATTATAGAGCATTATATTAGCGTTACATAGAGCGTTATATTAGTGCAGGTTAATTAAGCACCGGTAATACTAGGCAATTAGATTTTGTTTTCATATCCATGTAATACATATTTATTATAAAACAGCTAGGTAATAAAACAACCAAACGTCGCCAAAACTAAACAGAAAGAAACTATTACCGAAACACGTAATCGTGTGCGTTGATTTCTTCCCCCATTTTGGAGCCGTTCAGGATGCCGGCGGTGCCCACCACAGCACAACGAATGCAACCGTCGGGCTTAGGAGAGAGGAGAGGCTCCTTTGGCTCTGGGATCAACTTGACTGCGGACATTACATCTGGCAAAAAAAAAGAAAGAAAAGAAAAGACATTATTATACTGCATTCAAGGAAGGTGGATGTCGGATTTATCGCACTTGTATTGTCCCATTCCTGATGTCAAAGCGTTTGAGGTGAATATAAACAACAAAGATGGTTGATTCCGATAAATTGTTTGTTGTTCTGGCTAACGCAAGTCTAAATCACGTTGGGTTATGTCAGTGCTTCTCAAATAGTGGGGCAAATAGTGGTATGAGATCGGAAAAGTCCGACTTCCCACCTTCCCCAAATGCAGTGTAAGTTTCATGTTTTATTTACAGCTATACTTCCATCCACATGCAATAACAAAAATTAAAATTCCTCGCAATTTAGTGTCATCCATCGGTGTCGTAATTCTTGTTCAAATTTGTCAGCAAATGGATAAAATCCTTAAAAGTTACAAAGTTTGTCTTTCTAAGATCCCTGGAAATGGTCGAAATGATCCTAAAATGGCTGCTTCAAAACAAAATGTCAGATTTCCTTTGAGGCACTGGTAAGATTACTCATAATAGATATGTCTAGCAAATGGTATTGTTACTGAGTGGCGGTGGCTTTGGATTTTTAGAAAATTTTTAGAAAATTTGGGGGTCCTGGAAATGGCCAAAATGATCCTAAAATGGCTGCTTCAATGCAAAATGGCTGTCTTCTCAGGCTTAACCTTGATAATTTTAGTTATGTGTACAAAGTCTCATGTCGTTATGTAAAAATGGCTTCAGGGGGTGAATTTTACAGAAAATTCTGATGGCCTGGAAATGAAAACGAAAAATCACCCAAAATGGCCGCTTTGATCCAAAATGGAAGACTTTCTGTGTCTTCTCAGGCCCGAGACTTTTGTGGGTCTACGAATGATAGCAAAATGACAACCTTCCTGAGACTTTACGACGTTTTGGCAACCATGTGACAAATCTCTGACGATAACTGGAAATGCCGACTCACCATTATAAGAGAATCCCATGAAGCCAAAAGGATTGTTGAAATGCGAGAGTCTGTTCCACTCGCTCATGTTAATGTTATCCTTGTGCAGGAACAAGCGTATGTTGGGAAGGAAAGCCTTCTTAAAGTTCTCATCCTTGGAATTCCTCAAAGATTGTTGGCACCTCTAGAGAGAAAAAAAAGAAATGAAATTCATGCGTTCATTTTTCTTTAGTGTAATGGAGCGCACTTACTGTGTTAGCAGGTGCAGCATCCTGGTTATACACGTCCTCGAAATCCCACACGGGAAGTTTGGAGAAATTTGTTCTCAAGAGGATGGGCATGGGCGTCTCGGAAACGGCGGCGCGAGTGGAGACGTTTTCTCTCTCTGTGACGGGTGCTGAGGTTACAGACGTGGCAAGCACTTTGGTATTGATGGCATTCGGCGTGGCGGTGGTTTCCTCATTATCCAATTTGGAGGCGTTCGTCTCAAAATTTCCAGAGAAAATGCTCCAGCTGAATCAGACGAGAAAACATAAGAATATTTAAATGACCTATTCCTCCGTTTCGACAACAGTTCCCATCATCCAAACACAAACCCTTCAAAAAGTTTTTCAAATAAGAAAAAGCACACACTTACTTGTTCACTGATACATTTTCTTGAAAAACAACAAAAAATACAATTCCGATGGAGATGACGAGTAGCCAAGTAAAAATCCTGGATATGTGGAAGGCCATGCTCCACCTCGGACCTGCCAGGCTGGAATGATCGCTGCTCTGCTGGGGCTGGTTGTGAGGGGGAAGTGTCACCTTGTGGCAATCGCACCTGGGCAGGGCTTGCGCTCGGCGCTTGCGCCCGGCGCTTGCGCCCACTCAGACACAAACACACACATGGTGCCTTGTCACTACGCACAAAGCACCCAAGCACCAGCTGCGCGTTTCCTAGAGTTCATCCACAACAGAAGAGGTTTGTATAAGGCTCCTGGAAGAGTCTGTCATACATGATTCTTATTAACACTAATGTTTTTTACTTTAGTGACACTTGTAACAACTGAACAGTGATTTCATTCAACAAAACACGATTGAGGAAAAGTCTTATGATTTTCCAAATATCAGGTGGAAAATTTTTTGCACCATTGCAGAAAGGTTTACACTATGTTAAGAATATACATATGTAACATGAGAACTAAATAAATAATATATAGGTACATTTGCTGTAATACAAGACCACATGCAGTGTTAGTTGCTCCACATTGTTCAAACACTTCCATGTCAATAACCAGAAACGCCTATATAACAAGGGACGTATGCAAAAAAGATAATTATTTTAAAAATGTATTGTACAAAAATACTGAAAACACTGAACCGCCGGAGACCAACTATTTCGGAAAAAAAAGGGTTAATTTTTGGCTGCAATTCCATGAAAATGTCGCCATCTCCTGGTCAGTATGAGAATTACTGTCGTGACAACTGACAACTTCCGGTAATCGGAAAAAATTAAAACAAACAAACGGACAGACAGACAAATTCTTAGTGTTGCCCATGTAGTAGACGTTCACATTTGTGAGCAAATGGACAAAATCCCCCAAAGTGTAAAAGTTCCTCTTTCAAAATCCCTGGAAATGGACAAAATAATCTGAAAATGTCTTAATGACCTCTGTGGCTAAATTGTAGAGAAAATTCTGGGGCCCCGGTGTCGGTACCAGATGTGATCGGGCTGCCAGATTGTATCGGGGTCGCCTGCCGATGACGTCACGCTACAGGATTGTCTGGAAATTGTCCGTTTACAATTGTTCAAAATAGCAAAATGTATGGACTAAAATTGTAAAAACGTAAATAAGCCTAAAAATATAAAAGCATGATACTTAAGAGTGGGAAAAAAAATAGATTGAAGCGCCTTCTTCGCACTTGCCGGTGAAGTCAGTACAGCAGCGCTAACAAAGTTAGCTTCGGTTTGGTTTCTTTCTTAGCTGTTTACAAATCAATCACAAAAACAAATTATTATTATTATTATAATTATAGGAACACATTAACAATCTAAACCAGAGGTGTCAAACTGCATTCCCACTTTCAACACAGCTGACTCATATTTAAGCTCATCAGCAAGCGCTGCAGGAGCCTGATAATTATCCTGATCATCAAATCAGGTGCGTTGGAGTAGAGATACCTGGAAAACCTGCAGGACTGCGGCCCACGAGGAATGCAGTTTGACACCTCTGAATTCTAAATTGACAATAGGCCCATTTGTCACATCTGAAACAATTACTTTATACTTATTCAATATATTTTGAAGTTATATTCTTAGGTTTATGTTAAGTTTTGGCAGCTCAACGATGCATTCGGATGAATGGATGACGGAAAGATGAAGTTTCTTTTTTCTCTCTCTCTCTTTTTTTAAGAGAGAGCTAAGAATTGTTCATTCGGTAGTCTTACCGATTCAACGTCTTATCATCATTGCTCTGTCTTTTTTTTTTTTTTTAACGAGTATGTGTGCGTGCGTGCAAATACGTGTACATTTCTACTCATTAATTCACCTAAAACCTAATAAAAATCCCAGACTTTTTTTCTGTTATCTCCAAATACGATCATTTTTTGAGGACGAGCTTGGGTCCTGGTTTGGTTTTACCTGCTATGAAGAAGATTGAAGAATTTCTTTATGAAGGGAACCAACTCAAGTTTATTTCGAGAATGTATCGCTTGTTGATGACTGAGAGTCCAAAACCAGGTTTACATAAGTCTAGTTTGAAATGGGAGTTGGATCTCGGTGTTGCAAATTGATGAGCATTTATGGGTGGATTTGTGCCAGAACAGCCTTTCTACTCTCATCAATGCGGTGTTTGCCCCAACAGCTTTTGAGAATCAAAAAATGCTTTGTCAAGCATACCGGGACGCTGATTGGACGTTCTTTGCACGTCGAGAAGTACCTGAACGCTCAAGGGGGATTTTTAGAAGTGCGTTCCGGCCCACTTAAAACACTGTCTCTTGCTATATTTACATATATTACATGTGTGTTTCATTTAGAAGAAAATTTTAAAAACCAAGTAACCAAGTAAAAACCATTTTTGTTAATTCTCACTGTAAACTGTGGGGAACCGGTTTACTCCAGAAACATGTCAATTGCGTATGTTGAGGAGCTGTTGTAGCAAAAAGAGTACCGATACCCTTCCCGAAAAATTGGGATATGTTTATATTTTAAGTCCTTTGCATAACTTTTATTCGATTAGGTTTACTTACTGACTCCCCATGCAATTTTTGGAGCAGAAAGTACCCCCAAACCATGACAACATACCTATTACTATACCTTTACCCCCCCCCCCCATACATGCACAACTTTGTAGTACGCAAGCGCACCTATATGTCTTTATAGCGCCTCTGCCGCCCGAAACTCTGCTCGGAATTCTTCACGACAGGAATGTATACAATTAGGCGAGCCTGTTTTTGACACAAGCATCAGCACGACGTCTTACCGCGAGAATGTCACCCGTCCATCGACTCAACCACACCCAAGAATTACGTGAAATGGAAAAGCCATTTGAGGGTAGTATACTATAGTAACATGATGCAAAAACACAGCATCACAGCCATACTGACTGGTAACAAACATAATCGCCGTTTGTTACCTATAATACACTGTACGTCAGGGGTGTCCAAACTTTTTCCTCTGAGGGCCACATCCAGAAAAATAGAAAGCTGCAAGGGCCACTTTGATTTTTTGATTTTTTTTTTAAAAGTTATTTATTAACACATTCATTGCCAGACCAGCAAAAAATCCATCACTTGACGTCTTTTTCCGTCAATGGCAGTGAATGAGTTAAACATGGTAAAAATCAATGAAGCAATTATAAATTGTTGATATAATATACAGTTACTTGTTGAAAACTGCTAACAGTCACAAGACAAATAGTGACCCCTGTGTGCCACTATAATAGATACGCCTCTCCACTGAGCAGCAGTTGAATCCCAACTTGTCATTCTGAACCACAACAAGAACAATCGTCGTCAACTGACCACACTTAAGAACCATTAATCTAATGTGATGTTTTCACACATTGGACCTTGACACTAAGCAACAAGTGGATGAAACTTTTTTTTTTTTTTTTTTTTTTTAAAACAGCATTCAAAAATTATTTTTAGTATTTGCCCGGGGGCGCCAAAAAATGTATGGTGGGCCGCAAATGGCCGTAGTTTGGACACCCCTGCTGTACATAAATAGTGTTAAAACGAGCCCTTCAAATGTCAAGTAAAACCATTTGAATATTCTTCCTGTTATGTTTTTTGATGTGATTTCTTTTCATTTCTTTGATACAGTCGCATGATTTTGCTCTTGTGCAATTTTTCCCAGGTTTTCATTTCCAGATTGTAGTCGTGATTTAAGTGGAAAATCACGCGGGTCTTGTCATGATGGAAATAGTAGATGGAGTATTTAGCGTAGTCTCTCGTCATGAATCCGTATGCGTCAACCTGAGTAGAACGGAAATAATTGGATCAGGAGCTTATATTTTTGAGTCATTGTTTAAAAACAACAATGATATCTCACTATGTCACACGTGTGAAGCGCCAGGAAGAGCGCAACTGCGCCACAGGTTGGTCGGACCAAAGCCCAGAAATTCTTATTCAGGTTAGGAGATTTCAGGAACCTGAAAAGTGGCAAAAACATGCTTTCGATGGGAGTTGTAATCATGAAACATAATTAATAAATGAAGCTCTACCTGTTGCGCACGTATCGTAGAAAATCTTGGTGCAGGACGTAAAAACGGCTCTCGTTGTACTGCCCCATGTAGTACGTCTGCGGCCTGGAAGTGAAAGATTACAAAAAAAAAAAAAAGAATCATACAAATGTAAACAATCAAATATTTCATCAAATTCATCACCGTCTGTTTTTGTGCATGCCAAGCTCCACCCTCTCTCCTCTGAGGAGTCCTTGTAGCCACTGGTAGGCCCTCATGCCCTCTGCTATCATCACATATTTGATGCCCTGCGCGAAACGAGCAGCATGAGTGGCGGTATAATCAACGAATGGAGATGAAGGCGGGTTTACCTCGTCGTGGGGGGCCGACTCGAAGCCGTATTTCTTGTACTGCCGCAAAGACACGATGATGGAGTACGACGTGTGGACGTAGACGGACGTTTTGTTCCCCACGTCGTCCTCGTAACCCTTGGTGACCGCGCCGTTCATCCTGTCACATTATTATAGTTATTGGTGTTTTGTTTTTTTTCTCCAAGTCGTCGCTTTACCAACGTGCTCCATCCTCGTAATTATATCGCGCTATATTGGGGTTCAGTGTCATGTCTAGTCCACCAACAGCAAATATTGAAGGGCACACAGAGACAAAAAACTAGGGATGTAACGATATCCAAACATCACGATACGATAATTATCACGATATTGGCAATATTTAAAAAAGATCACAATCTTGTAAAAAAAGAGCTCATACTAAAAAAAGCGCAATATTGTGCTTTTGTACATAACAACAATGCACATAAACCACCTACAATCTTTAATAACAATATTGAGGCACTTATTTGCTAATGCAAGCACACATTGATCGCTTCACAAGCAAATTAGGTTCCCCTAAATTTGACAATTAGCATAGATTTTAAACATAGAAGGCCAAAACGGCGGCACGGTAGTCGAGTGGTTAGCACGTCCGCTTCCCAGTTCTGAGGTCTCCGGTTCGAGTCCAGGCTCGGACCTTCCTGGGTGGAGTTTGCATGTTCTCCCCGTGCCCGCGTGGGTCTTCTCCGGGTACTCCGGTCTCCTCCCACATTCCAAAGACATGCATGGCAGGTTAATTGGGCGCTCCGAATTGTCCCTAGGTGTGCGTGTGAGTGTGGATGGTTGTTCGTCTCTGTGTGCCCTGCGATTGGTTGGCAACCAGTCCAGGGTGTCCCCCGCCTACTGCCCAGAGCCAGCTGAGATAGGCGCCAGCAGCCCCCGCGACCCTTGTGAGGAATAAGCGGTCAAGAAAATGGATGGATGGATGGATGGAAGGCCAAAACATCCCTAATGAAAATTAAACTGCACTAATAAACTAGCCACTAGAGGGTGCTAGAACTGCACAAATGGAAATCAACCTGACTTTTTTTTAAACAGATGAGTTCCTTTTAAATATTGTGAACTTGACGACGACGATATTGTGGCAGTTTTGATATCACAATATCACGATATTGCCTTTATTGTTACATCCCTACGAAAAACCATCCACACTCACAAGCACACCTAGTGACAATTCGGTGCGCCCAATTAACCTGCCATGCATGTCTTTGGAATGTGGGAGGAGACCGGAGTACCCGGAGAAGAAACACGCGGGCACGGGGAGAACATGCAAACTCCACCCAGGAAGGCCGGAGCCTGAACTCGAACCCGAGCCCTCAGTACTGGGAGGCGGACGTGCTAGCCAGTCAACCACCGTGCCGCCCCCGGTAATTCTGGGTAATTATATTTTGTTTTCATATACAACATGTAATACATATATATCATAAAACAGCTAGGTGATAAAACAACCAAGCGTCCCCAAAACTAAACAAAAAGAAACTATGACCGAAACACGTAATCGTGTGCGTCGATTTCTTTCCCCATTTTGGAGCCGTTCAGGATGCCGGCGGTGCCCACCACAGCACAACGAATGCAACCGTCGCCGCCGGGCTTAGGAGAGAGGAGAGGCTCCTTTGGCTCTGGGATCAACTTGACTGCGGACATTACATCTGGCAAAAAAAAAAGAAAAAAAAAAAAAAAAAAAAAAGACATTACTATACTGCATTCACGGAAGGTGGAAGTCGGATTTATTGCACTCGGATTGTCAAAGAGTTTGCGGTGAATATAAACAACAAAGATGGCTGATTCCGATAATTTGTTTGTTTTTCTGGTTAACGCAGGTTTACTATTATTATTATTTTCTAGCCACTTGTGCAGTATAACCCGCGACAACAAATGCACATGACGATGCCTGATGCCTGTGATTGGCTGACAGGTGTCCTGCTTACTGACATTGCCGTTTTAGCTGATCTAGGACCTGTAGAGTGCGGTTTGCTGTTAAGCGCTAATTGCAAAACTTGCCAGCAAGCTAAATTCTCGCAGAAGAGTATAAGAGATCAACCAGGGCCATGTGGCAACAAGCTCTTTTCCCCTGTTTTCAACAGGTTTGTAAATAATGACAAAACTTAGCTATATTCTAAAGCTAATTGCTTCAAAATGGAAACAAATGGATAGAAATACAGTCAAACCTCGGTTTTCGAACGCTTCTGTTCTCGACCAAATCAGTTTTCGACTAGAAAATTCGAGAATTTTATGTCTCAGAACTCGTCCAAAAAAATCGGCTGTTGACCAAACTGAAAAAAGTCGTTTTTAAGTTTTGCATCGTGTATTAGCCCCTAATCATGGGTCCAAAGAAAGCAAGTGCATTTTGTTTTTGTTTTTTTTCTCCATCATTTTAGATTCTTCTATTAACTCTTTCAATCCCAGCCATTTTCACAGAAGCAACCCCTTTTGCTCCTGTCTGTTTTACTGGATTTTGACTGACTTTGCAAGGTCCCCAAAATGTTCTGTTGCTATAAAAACATATCCGTTTCCATTTTGCAGCAATTACCATTAGAATATTGCTAAGTTTCATCATTATTCACAAACCTGTTGAAAACACTGGCAAAAAGAGCTTGTTGCAAATGGCCCTGGCTGATCTCTTCTACCACCTGCTGGCCGTTTTTTGCAATAACTACCATTGCTTTAAACGACCTCTTCATGTCAGAAGCTCTATCTTTATGCTTTAGCATTAAAAAACAAAACCAAAAAAACGCATAAATATGTTTTTGGGAGTGAAGAACAAAGTATTGAAAAACGTATTTTTACGTCTTTGGGTTTGAATGAGTTAAAATAAAACAGTGTCGATTTCTACCCTTTTCTATTTCTGGTAAACAGTACAGTGCAGTTTATGGTGTAAAATAGTTTAAAAAAAAAAAAAAAAACTTGGAAAAAGTTATTTTAAACTTGGAACGGATTAAAATTATTTACATTAATTATAATGGGAAAAATTGTTTCGGATTTCGAACAATTCGCTTTTGGAACAGCCTTCTGGAACGGATTATGTTCAAAAAACGAGGATTGACTGTATACTTTTTCTTCCTGATGAAAGAAGAGACTCTAATCTTTACTTTTGGTAGGTTCCCCGTTTTATAGCTATAGAACACAATATTCTGTGGGCCTTGCAAAATCAGTCAACATCCAGTAAATCGGCAGGGAGTGAAGGGGGTTGGTTCAGAGAAAATGGCTGGGAGTGAAAGATAACTGGAAATGCCTTGACCTACCATTATAAGAGTATCCCATGAAGCCAAAAGGATTGTTGAAATGCGAGAGTCTGTTCCACTCGCTCATGTTGATGTTATCCTTGTGCAGGAACAAGCGTATGTTGGGAAGGAAAGCCTTCTTAAAGTTCTGATCCTTGGAATTCCTCAAAGATTGTTGGCACCTCTACAGAAAAAAATGAAATGAAATTCAGGCGTTCCTTTTTCTTTAGTGTCATGGAGCGCACTTACTGTGTTAGCAGGTGCAGCATCCTGGTTATACACGTCCTCGAAATCCCACACGGGGAGTTTGGAGAAATTTTTTTCGAAGAGGATGGGCATGGGGGTCTCGGGGACGGCGGCGCGCGTGGAGATGTTTTCTCTCTCTGTCACGGGTGCTGAGGTTACAGACGTGGCAAGCACTTTGGTATTGATGGCATTAGGTGTGGCGGTGGTTTCCTCATTATCCAATTTGGAGGTGTTCGTCTCAAAATTTCCAGAGAAAATTCTCCAGCTGAATCAGAGGGAAAAACAATAGCAAGGACATGAATACTCAAAAAACACTCAAAAAGAATAGATTTATTGAATGTTAGGAATTGTGTGGGGTAACTGTTAGAAATAACGCCATATATACCCTTTAAAACGTTTTTCAAATACCAAAAAGCACAACACTTACTTGGTCACGGATAAAGTTTTTTGAAAAAGAAGAAAAACGGCAATTTCGATGGAGATGACAAGTAGCCAAGTAAAAATCTTGAACATGTTGAAGGCCATGCTCCACCTCGGACCTGCCAGGCTGGAATGATCGCTGCTATGCTGGGGCTGGTTGTGAGGGGGGGCGGGGCGGGGGCGTCACCTTTGAGGCAACCACACCTATAGACAGGGCGTGTGCTCTGCGCTTCCACCCACATATACATTGAAAAAAAAATTCAAGCACCAAGTACGGTAAATGTGACATATATGTATCAATGGTGAGCGGTGACTTTTTCGAGTGCTAAAGAGTCACGTATGTACGCAGGCCCTAAGATGACATGGTAGAAAAAAAAACAAAAAAAAACTTTGAATTCCCTCGCAAACATCTTTGCGCTCCCTCGCAAAGATTGAAAATGGACGGCGGGCCGCAAATGGCCCCCCGGGCTGTAGTTTGGACACCACTGCTTTAATCCTTACTGCAGGCCATCATTATGTAACCTCATACTAAACCTCAAAGAAACCACAATTTGTCTCTTTCCTTAGAAAAAAAAACAGGTGCAAAAAAAAAAAAATTGCAAAAGAAGAGCGTGACTGATCAAATTGACTTTTTCCGTGGATACTTGTTGTAACAGCACAGTCTTTTCTTTCTTACAGGTTTATCCATTCTCTCTTCTTGTGTCTTTCCAGGCACAAGACTTTTTGTGGGTCTACCAATGATTGAAATTCTCAGTAAATTTCATTTTGATGGCTAATAAAAATGGACTGAATTTTATAGAAAATTCTGGGGGCCTGGAGAAATTAAAAACAAAAACAAAAAACAATCACAGCAGATTGAATAGATTTTTACAAGATATGTGACCGTTTTAATGCAAGTATTCGAAGTTGGATGCATCATAAACTGAGAGCAAAACAATGGTGATGTCATTAACAGCCAATTGTGTTTTAGTTGTTGAACGGGAGTAGAGAAAAGCAGTGTTGGTTTGCTCCAAAATATATTTGAGTTTGTCAACAGAAGACTAACTTATGCACTTAGATGTACTCTTGTTTATTTATTAACCTGCACTTTCAAAATAAAACAGTCACAGTTGTACTTTCAACACATTTCAGACACTAGTGTTATTCTTATTATTGTTTTGCAATTTGTTTTTCGTTTTGCTGTGCTCTGATTCACTTCTTTGGTACAGACGAATGATCATGCTGTTGTGAAGTTTCTCCCAGCTTTTCATTTCCAGCTTGTAGTCGTGGTTGGCGAAGAAAGTCACGCCGCTTTTTACGTGCCTCTGGAAATAGTAATTGGAATATTTGGCGTAGTCTTTCGTTATGAAGCCATACGCGTCCACCTAGGATAAAGACAGAACTGGATGAGTAAAACGGTTTTGATATACAGGGTGAGCTAAACACATTTTTTTTAAACAGTTACCGCAATTAGGTAAATAATTTCCGTCATCAACTCACCGTGTCACACGTGTGAAGAGCCAGGAAGAGTGTAAAAGCACCATTAGTCGGTCGGACTATCCCCCAGGAACGTTTATTTAGGCGTGGAGACTTCAGGAACCTGTTGGCAATAAACGCCACATGATGCTCAAATTGCTCTACGCTTGATCTCTACAAAATCTGCCTAGCAACATGTGCCTGCGTGTATTTTTTTCCCCAAGGTTGATAAATCAAGGAGGACCTGTTGCGAACGTATCGCAGGAAGTCCTGATGCAGGACGTAAAAGCGGCTCTCGTTGTACTGCCCCATATAGTACGTCCGTGGCCTGCAATGGAGGACAAGTAAAAATGATGTAGATGTTTAAATGCTATTCTACAATTCCCTCTTATGGGCAAGGAACCAAATCTGGTAACATCAGTGAGAGCTGCGTTATTATGAGGGGTGTCAAAATTAGAGCGTTAATTTTGAGTTAATTTAAAGTTCCTTTAACGCCATTAATTTTTTTTTGAACACGTGATTAACGACTGTTATTTAGAAAGCCTTTACTGGGGGAATGCCAGTTGCAAAGCAAAACAATTTAGTGGTAATAAATTTAATAATAATGCATATATTTGTGGAGTTGTAGTTCACAGTTTTAAAAATATGCAGAATTTCACAAACGTTTGTGTTGGTTATTTTTATGCCACTAGATGGCAGAATTGCATTTGTAAGACGGTGACATCTTAGAGAATTTTTCTTTTGATATTAAGAACTATCTAATCTTGAAATGGATACTTGACTCATTGAGCCATTTTCAGCAGTCAAAGTTCATATTTTGTCCAGAATGAATTTGATAACTACAATATTTTTCATGTACAATTAATACCTTTAAAAAGTATTTTTTCTACTTGCTGTGGACTGATGATGACATCACCTGTGCTGAGGAAGTAGGTAACAGCCAATCATGGCTCAGTTTACTGACCAAACCCAGAAAACAGATGAGCCGTGATTGGTCGTTACCTACTTCCTCAGCACAGGTGATGTCATCATCATTCGACAGCAAGTAGAAAAATTACTTTTTAAAGGTATTCATTGTACATGAAAAATAATGAAGTTACCACATTAATTATAGACAAAATATGAACTTTTTACTGCTGAAAAGAGCTCAATGAGTCAAGTATCCCTTTAAAGATTAGATAGCTCTTAATATCAAAAAAAAATTCTCTAAGCTGTCACCGTCTTACAAATGCAATTGTGCCATCTAGTGGCAGAAAAATGAACAACACAAATCAATGTCGCACTCGTTTTTTACAGTACACATCTTTTTAATTTGAATTCAATATTATGAATTATAATGAAATTTCTGTATCAATGACTAAAAGATGCAGCCATATTTCTATTAGTTTTACTTTTTTGTTCCACTTTTATGTTAACAAGAGTGTGGAAACAGGAAAAAATGTATCGTGCATTTATTGATTTTATTGACTTCTATTGAAGAAATGCGATTAGTTACAATTACAATTTTTAATCACCTGACACCCCTAGAACTTAATTTATATTATTTATGCTTTTCATAAAAAATAAACAATTTCTTTGAATAAAATAACCAAATAGAACCCAGAGACTTTATTGCTAAGATATATATTTATTGTAAGCCAATGTAATATTCTTTCACACACAAGATAACCTAATCGATGTATAGTCTGTTATCTGGCATGATTTATTTTTATTACCATTTTTTACTATACGGTCCAAGCGGCACCCTCTCTCCTCTGAGGAGTCCTCCGAGCCACTGGAAGTCCCTGAGGCCTTCTGGAATCATCACATACTTGATTCCCTGCACAATATGAGACATGCGAATGATATAATGTTACGTAGAAAAGCGCCACTGAATGAGTGGTGGTTACCTCATCGTGCGGGACCGACTTGTAGCCGTATTTCTTGAACAAACTCAAAGACGTGGTGATGGAGTGAGCCGTGTGGACGTAGACGGACGTTTTGTTCCCCACGTCGTCCTCGTAACCCTCGGTGACCGCGCCGTTCATCCTGACGGAAAACATCAAAATCTCTTTGGAGGTGTGTCTATACCAGCGGTGTCCAAACTACGGCCCGGGGGCCATTTGCGGCCCGCTGTCCAATTTTCAGTGGCCCGTGACATATGCTAAAAATGGCATTTGAGTCAGTTCAAATAAAATAAAAACAAAAATGTTTGGAGATGGTCAAAGTAACAGGTGCCATTAAAGGTTATTTTAGTTAACTAAAACTAATGAAAAAACTAAAATTCAAAAAACAATATTGTTACAGAAATAGAAGAAAATGCTTTTTAAAAAACGAAAACTAACTGAAACCACATTTTATGTTGACAAAACTAACTAAAGCTAACTATAATTATAACAAACATATCCTTCGTTTTAGTGTTTTGTAATTATTTTAATGCAATTAATTTAATGCATGAGCCTTTGGGGATGATTTTAAATGTGCATATTAGTAGATTTGTTTTGATCTCAACCGGAATAATGATGTCACACAGAAGTGACGTCATCTCGCAGCAGCCAATAGAAAAGCACCAAAAGATGATGTCGCTCCGATGCTGTTTTTTTTAAATATCGCGCACAAGTAATACACATTTAAAAAAAACAAAAACTATTACTGATATCGAAACTAACAAACTCAACTAAAACTAAGTATTTTTAAAGACCTAAACTAACAAAAACTAACAGAACCACCCTGAAAACTAATCAAAACTAACTAAAAGGAAAAATTCCAAAACTATAATAATCCTACTGCCATATTACAAATAATTTGGTTTATATACTGTAGCATTTTTCTAAATATGCAAAAGCACAAATAAATTATTTGTGCAATTTTGAGGACTAAACACAATTTCTCTTCATAACATTATGTGGCCCTTCTTGCGTCCTTCTGATTTTCTGTATGTGGCCCTCAAATGAAAACGTTTGGACACCCCTGGTCTATACTCATAATAGATTCATCTAGCGTAAAAATTAACAAAAGGTTACCGAAAGACGTAATCATGCCCGTCGATTTCTTTTCCCTTTTTGGAGTCGTTGAGGATACCGCCGTTGCCCACTACAGCGCAATGGATGCAAACGTTGCCGCCTGGCTTTGGGGAGAGAAGAGGCTCCTTCGGCTTTGGGATCAACTTGACTGAGGACATTACATCTGAAAAACAACAATTAAAATCAACATATATAATAGATTTATCAAATGAATGGATAGATGGTTGGATTTGCCACCTTTGTAAGAGTATCCCATGAAGCCAAACGGATTGTTGAAATGTGAGAGTCTGTTCCACTCGCTCATGTTGATGTTGCCCTTGTGTAGGAATAAACGTATGTTGGGAAGGAAGGCCTTCTTGAAGCTCTCGTCCTTCGAGTTCCTCGGAGAGTGTTGGCACAGCTAGGTCGGCGACAGCAAAACAAAAGGAGTCAGTTATGCAAATTAACCACTCGGCAATCCAATGGCATGGTTGTCTACATTTTACCGTGTTTCTGGGTGCAGCATCCTGGTTATACAAGTCCTCAAAATCCCACACGGGAAGTTTGGAAAAGTTTGCCTTCAAAAGAATGGGCATGGGGGTCTCTGGGCTGACAACACGCGTGGGGAGGTACGTCACCATCTCGGTGGATGTTTTATTGAACATGACGCTGGCTGTTGAGGTGGTGACGTTTTCCTTGTGATGCCATTTTGTGGCAATAGTCTCATTCCATGGGTGATCTGCGACTAGTTCAAATTTCTCAGAGAAATTGGTCCAGCTGAATCGAAGGAGGGTGCAACAGAAGAAGAATTTATACAAAAAACTAATTGGCATAACACCACAAAACCCAGCAAATGAGCTGTCATTTTGTCATCAGACAATAGCAAATTGTTGCTGTGTAACCGATGGTACAGCAAACCAACTAAAAAACAATATTTTAAGTATCATTATCACACACAAAAAAAAGCTTTAAAAAAAAGAAAATGCCACTTACCTTATTCGTGGGATAAACCTTTTGTTTTGAAGATGTGACATATACCACTTATTTTTTATTTTTTGCATTCCTCAAAGTTTGACTTCGTTTCTCACAGTTCCTATCAGGATGTTAAATTGTGTTTTTGGAAACTTACATTTGTTTTACGATTATTTAATAATAATATTGATGGTTTTTAATATTTGTTTTATGTGTACTTTCCTGTTCTTTTTTTAATAACTTGATTTAAAAAAAAAAAAAATAAAAATACAATCCCCGGGTGCCCAAAACCAATATGGCGGTCACGTCTTTTACGACGGATAAAGTACCCGGATGATCGTCAAGATCAACGTGCCCAACACAACATGGCGTCAACTCATTCACAAACACTCAAGTTTTTTGTTTGTTTTCTTTAAAGTTTAAACCATTACTACTGTGATAAACACAGTGTTTAATAGTTATCCGATGTCACTTACCTTACATTTACCGACAGATTTCCCTGAAGTAAAACAAAAAAGACAACGCCGAGGGAGCCGACGAGCAGCCAAGCAAAAATCCTGGCGGTGTGGAGGACCATCGCTGCCGGCCGAGAACACCATGCGGTCACAAACATACAAACGCCACCTGCGTGTTCAGTTTTTATTTATTACACAACAGCAGAATATTACACGGGGAGGGAAAAAAAATGCGTTTATATTGGGAGTTGCTCACATGGTAGCTTTGTACTGCGTTAGTCCAGCCGTTCAACAAAAAGCAAAAACAACACAAATGGACCACTTGTTTTGTGCCATAACAAAATAGCGGCTGCTGCAATACTGTCACACAAATGTGTTGGTGAGTTTGGTCGGCGAGGTAAGGCAGCGCATGTGACGCCATCGATGTCTCTCTCTCTCCCCACTCAGATGGAGTAGAGACGCATCTGCTCCTCCATGTCGCCCTCGGAAACGTCGCCGAACGTCTCCGTGTTGTCCTTTAGCAACTGGAAGATGGCGGCCAGCTGCTCCCGCTGTACCCTGGAAAAACAACGGAGACGATGGCGGTATTCAGGTTGGGCCAACAGCATACGCTTAAAAAAAAGTAATACTTTTATTACATTTATACTTAATGACATTTATTAATCACAGTTTGATACACATTAGGATGTAAATGTATTCATTTTAGGGTTTGTGTGTTGACCTGGAGACCCTAAAAGTGGCATTGAGCTCCAATCCTTGCCTCCTTCCTACCCTTTTATCCTTCCTCCATCCCTTTAATGCCATCATTTCATCCTTGTAGCCCTCCTTCCATAACCTTCCTCCTTCTCTTTTTTTATATTCTTGTTTCTGGTCTTCTTCACATGCACCCTAGCTACCTTACTTTGATACAATTTTTGCTTCTTTCATTGTCAATTGTCGTCATAACATCCAATACGTGTTACAGGTGCACTCCATTTCTTCTTTTATTACAAACTTAGCTTTTCGCTAATGATAATTAGTTTTTGACAAATCATAGTGAATCGCCAAAGTAGTAATGGGTTTTCAAAGGGGGCTATAGCATCCCCTAGTGGTCTCCCTGGCGCAGGTGCAATTAAAATTGAATTTATTTTTTGTTAATTTATGAGTGACACTCTTTACAGTAATAATAATGCTCAGTTTTGATTATCACCTTCAGCAAGGTCCGATTGCAGATGCTATTTTGGTTATTTATTATTAGTCTTCATAAATAAGGTATTTTTCATCCAGATTTTGACTGTAATTATCTGGCCACAAATCAATTAAAATTGTGGCCACACAAGCTCATTATGCTCATCTGAACAAGTGACTGCTGTGCCAGGAGAGCCAATCAACACTTGGAACTGGACCCGTGACACCCGGGAGTAGCACCTTTAATAGACCAAGACAGTGCAGGGAAATGTGACATCTTTGTAAAGCAAAATCCTCAGGGCGAGTCCCTGCGTCTTTTCCTCTGCTTGCTAATATGTCTCTCCGCCACGTCCTCGGGTCAAACGTCCTGTCCCGCGAGCTGGCAGGGACTCAATCTGGCCTTAAGTCAGTCTAGCCCGCATCGCACGGCAGCTTAAGAGCGGAAAGCTGCAAGGGAAAGGCGGCCAGCACACAAGCAGAAGGTCACAGCATGTTTTGAACTGACCTCTGCTCCTCCTCCAGCTCCTCTTTGGACATCATCATCTCCATGTGGTGCGAGCGCGACTTTCCGGGGAGGTACTTCAAGGAATTGTTTGCGTGGAACTCCGATTTATCTGCAAACAAAAGCAGTATACACGTTTAATAAAAACATGAAGTAAAACACAATATACAATACATATGCATTTTAAAAAATATATTAAGTAATTTTTGTATTTATTGTTAATAAAAAATATTAGTAATATGAACAATTTTACAAATAACATTTCTAACTTTATTTATTTAAAGAACCAATGTACTTGTTCCAAATAAAAATTATTAAAAATAAATTTACATGTTGAATGTAACACGTTTTAATTATATTACATAATTTGTTAATGTACTGTAATTAAAATAATGTATACATTTCATTATTAAATTAATTTTACCAAACAATTTATTGTACAATAATAAAAATAATAAATGTTATCCATATACCCAAAATTTTTGAATTTTTATTAGATAATTTTATTAAAGGGACACTTCAATTAATTAGCCCATTATAGCAATAAAAAGTTAATATTTTGTCTAGAATTAATTTGATACTTTCATTATTTTTCACATACAAATACTACCTTTAAAAAACACATTTTGCAACTTGCTGTCGACTGAAAATGACATTACAAGGGCTCAGATAACCAATCACAGCTCACCTGTTTTCTTGGTCATGTGACATTCACAAGCTGAGCTGCGATTGGTTACCTGAGCCCTTGTGATGTCATTTTCAGTCGACAGGAATTTGCAAAATGTGTTTTTAAAGGTACTAATTGTACATGAAAAATAATGAAAATATCAAATTCATTATAGGCAAAATATTAACGTTTGGCTGCCAAAAATGGCTAAATAAAGTATCCCTTTAATAATTTTATTTTTAAATGTTTTATTAAATAATTATTGCAAATAAAAAGAAATAGTAAAAAAATAGATATATTTTAATATTTTCTCATTTCATTAAATAAATTTGTTGTACAGATTACACAATAAAATAAAAATATTTAAATATAATAATGTATACTAATAATATTAATAAAATAAATAAAAATAATATTAATACAAATATCTGTAAAATAAGGAAATTCATAAATATTTAAGTACATTGAACTTTACATTAATTTATTGATCAAAGAACTTGTTAATTTATTGTAGATTTTAACAAAAGGACATTTATTTAGCGTTTCTCATTTTTGAAATTAGTTAATTATAATAAAATAATGAAATAACTTTTAAACATTTTATTTAAGCAATTTTCTAAAATTATTTTTTTTACAATTAATTTGATGGTTGATTAATTGATTAATGGCAGCACCTCAAGTACAAAAGTTTGCCTGCTCCTGCATGAAATGCACTCATGTCGGTCAGGGAATCCTACTACATTCTCAGTCGAGCTCAAATTTGGTGCAGCTTACCGTTGACTTCCGGGCTCTCTGCGTCTCCGTCGGTCTGGGGGTAAGAGAAAGCACACTTTAGGAGCTCCTGATCAGAGAGCCCGATGAAGGAGCGCCGGCCGCGCCCCGACGACGCCTCGGACGACGAGTCGAAGCTGGCGTGCCTGGAGTCGGGCCGCGGTACGGAGAGGCTGGACGCCGCCGACGAGGAGGAGGAGCGCTCGGCCGGGGCCGCCGCGACCGCCGCCGGCTCCGGCTCCTCGCTGGCGGGGCGGGTTTCCGCCTCCTCCTGTGCCGGAGAATGAGCCGGTGGGAGAAGAGACAGAGGCGTCACCTTGAATGGATGTTTGACAGTTGACTTGAAAACATTGGAGTGGTGATAATTGCCTTGGGACTTTTCTATTGTGCACTGAACCAGACCCATGTTTATATTTTCGTATCCATGTTTATGTACCACAAATGGACTCTCTGTAAAAAAAGTCATTTCTAATGTGCATCAGTTTTATTTCCGGACTTGCAAGTGTACAACAAATAGACTTTAAGAAAATGATTTCTAATGTGCATCAAGCTTTCTATTGGCACACATTTGGATTTTCACTAAAGAATGATTTCTAATGTGAATTGAATCTTTGTTTCTATGGCAATCACATTTGGACTTATTTAAAATTATTTCTTATGTGTACGATTGGCTGGCGGCCAGTTCAGGGTGTACCCCTCCTACTGCCCAAAGCCAGTTAGGATAGGCTCAAGCACCCCCGCGACCCTTATGAGGAGTAAGTGGTCAAGAAGACGGATGGATGGATTTCTAATGTGAATTGCATTTTCTTTTGTACTGGGAGATAACTATGTTTATGTCCAAGAAATGCACTTAAAGTAATAAGTAAATTGATTTCTAATGTACATCAAATTTTTATTTCAAATGACATGTTTTTCATGGCAGTAGGAACATGATTTCTACTGTGCATTAAGTCTTTGTTTCTATTGTCAGCCACATTTATGTACAACAGTAATTTCTAATGTACATCAGGCCTTAGGTTTTTTTGCCGTTTTTCTGTGGACATAAATGGTACAACTTGTCGTAAATAATTGATTGCAAATGTGAATTTATTTTATTGTTTGCTTTGTACAACAAATGCAGTGAAAAGTATTGATTTCTAAAGTCATTTAACTTATGTCCACATTTGTCATGTACTGTGCAACAAACTGACTTCGAGTAAGAAGGTGATTTTAAATGTGAATCGGAAGTTTGGTTCTCTTGGTACCTCATAGGCAGAGTACTAACAGTAAGAAAGTGATTTCCAATGTGCATTGAGCCGGGTAAATCATCTACAAGTTGACAACGAACTTTGTTTGCTCCTTTGACAGGACAGAGTGGGAGGGGAAGGTAAACAGCTTAAGGCGGCGACGTAATCTATCACAGCTTTAACACAACAAACAAATGTGAATGGAGACTCACTGATAGCACAGATTTGACCACGTCCCAGTGGTCGTGGGAGCTGCCGCTCAGCTCGCACCAGGCGTCCCCCGCTGCTGCCTCCTCCGCCGCCTTCCCCTGCTTGCTGTTCTGCGGTATGTGGCCGTTCTGCTTAGCCGCCGTCTTGCCACCTCTGTCGGCGTCTGAGCTGGGTCCAGCCGGGTAACTCTCGGCCGGAGATGGCAGCGATCGGGAGGTGCCGTTCAGCAGCGACGTTGCGACCACCAGGGCGAGTAGCGTGAAGATGACGGCTGATAAGATTAAAGTCAAATCCATAGCTGTTTTTTTGTTTTTTAATTGTCCCGCGTGGTTCCACCGGCAGCCATAGCGACGATTTGAGGATAATCTCCCCCAGACAAGCTGCCTAAACGAGCGGCGTTTACTGGATAAGGCAGGCGGCTCTGTCCGGGTGTGACGTCACGCCATCTGTCACCGCCCCCTTCTTCCTCCGCTGTTCATCAGGCGCGCCAGCAACGTGCTCGGCTCATCACCTATCTAGGTGTTAATCTCATCAGCGGAAGTGTCCAGATGTACCGTAGATGGATCAATTGTGACAGCACCCGTGTAGGCACAGGGTGACTTGACTTACACAAAAGAAAGTCAGGCACAGGTCAGCGAAAAGACGCTCGCCCTGACCTGAAGAACACTTCCGGGGGCGTGATCATGTGACTCGTTTCCATGACGATAGTCTAGTATGGTTGTCCGGTTTGTTTTTGTAAGGCGGAAAAGTACAATAAATGACTTGTAGTTGTGCAAGTTGTGTGTCAACAAACGATACATTTTAACAAATGGACAAAAAGGTCATATTTCGATTTTTTTTTTTAATAAACTGGCCCGACACAGTTTTTAAACAACAAACTTGCAGTTAAGTGTATTTAGGTATTTCTCATTTGGATTGAGCTACTGCTAACTAAAACAAATTAGACTATTTTGTTTACGTAAGACATTAAGTGGAAAATTTAAATGTTGACTTTTTCAGTAAAACTTTCAATTCATTGCAACCTATATTGCTCCACATTTTATGGAAGATGCAGAGCCCTAAACCTGCTGTAAATATGGCAACATTCAAATGTAAATTTACACCCGGAAAACAAAAACCACACAAGCAGCCCATTTTCAACAAACATTTATTGGCATTCACCTGAAGAAAATGCAAGAGAACAGAAGTCAACGTGGGAATACGTAGCACAAAAAGATGTGATGAGGCATCCAGAGCTGTCCATTTTTTTTTCCCCTCTTTTTTTTTTTTTTTTTTTTAATCGGCAACCCTTAAACTGTGAGCCACACTGGACCCACTTCCCAGGAGCAAGTGATGAACCAGACATGGGAGGAGGCAACAAAGGAGGGATAAAAGCTGTACACCACACAGGAGGGAAGTCAAAGAAGGCACAGGGGGCGGGGAGGACAAGGACGGAAGGAGGATTCGAGGGAGGTGGGTGGATGATCTGCAAAACCTTTGAGCTTACAAACCGGCAAACAGCAGCGGAGGGTCGAGCGCCCCGGAACAGTGACCGGGCACTCGGCACCGCAACACGCCACACCATGTCACCACTGCACTGCACTGCACTGCACCGCATCTTAACAGCTAACCAGCATTACTCAACTGCTACACAACTGCGCCTAGTGCACAAAAGATACACAAGAAAGAGGGTTAGAGTCATACGAGGCAATTTTAGCTAACAGAAAAAGGAAAAACAAAAATGTCATCTTGACAACTAAAGCCAGGCTGATTAACATACAGCACGTTTGTCCAATTGAGTGGGGTAACAAGCCAATATTTGTAATTGACAACCTCCTGCCGAGACAGAGTATAACAAGGTCTTGCATTCAAGAAATTAACTAAAAAAAAAAAATAAAAAAAAAAAGGTTTATTGAAGCACAAATTCAGAAATAAAGCAATTTCAAAAGGGGGAACAAAAACATACATATTCCTTTCATTCAAGATGCCCAACTTTGTGAACAAACAACATGACGATTCTTTAGGTAGCACAAGTGGAATTAACTATTGAGAAAATGTTTAGACCAAGTTCCAAATAACCTTTCAGTCCGCTTTCAATGGCAATAGTGGAGTCCATTTGAACATGGTGAGACTCCTCCTGATGTCCTCGGCAAAACAAAACAAACATCCGAGAGATCTGCAAGGAAAGAGAACAGAGCATTGTCAGCAAAAGGACACCCCAAAAGACGCCATCTTAACCCCTAACCCGAGTATTGACATTACGTGACTACACCTCATGTACATTTTACGCACCTTCCATGGCACCACATTCCCAAAGTCTAGCTCTACACAGGACTCTTGCACTTATTTTCAAACAAACCTTTGGGTCGAGAGGCGGGAGTGCAAAGCGCAGGCGGCGGGTGGGGGGTTTCCCGCCCGAGATCCCTGTGAACGTACCTCACCACACCGCCTCAAACACCAACTGACAGCCCCGCACCGCCGCCATGACGACCTGCTCCTGAGCAACCAAGCGTTGCCTGGGTGACCTGCTCCCGAGCAACTGCCGCCGCCCCCAACCCGGAAACGGGCAGGCGACATGGGCGGGGTTCACACACTATAACTGCTCTCTCACTGCCACACCCCCATCTCCTCCTCCTCTCTTTGCAAACAGGACTCAGCAGCTTGGAGGAAAGAATTTCACATTAAGTGAACGTTTGGAGTGAAGCACACCCATATATACTCACATTAACCCAATTCCACCCCCCCCCCCTTTTTTTTGCGTGTTTGATATTGTTTATCATGGCAACATGAATGCTTTTGAACCAAATTAATCTTAGCTATTGCTTAAAATAGTCATGGTTCTGCTGACTTGGTTGATTATGTCAAATTGAAGAGCAACCGCAAGAAAGCAGAATACTAAACATCTCCCATATTTATACGTGAAATTCCAGCCATCTCGCTAAATACCGTCATGTCGTGTCCAACTTTGAGCTAAGGCTCCGTTCCGTTGTCCTCTGGAGACTTGGGTCGGCTCTTGGACTTCGACCTGGATCTGGACCCGCGGTTGGAGGCGGGAGTCCGGCTCCTTGACCGAGAGGGGGACTTGGACTTGCTCCGTCTCGGGGTCCTGGACTTAGATTTGGAGCGGGACCTGGATCGGGAGTAGGAGCGGGACCTGGAGCGGGAGTAGCGACGGCGGCTCCTGGATCGAGAACCACTCCTGCTCCTGGAACGGCTGCGTTTGCGGCGGCGGGGGCTCATTGAACGTCTGCACAGAAAAACATTGAATGTCACAAGTAAATATTTGATATTTCACTTTAATCGTGGCTTTTATACATGGGTCAAAAGAAAAGAAAAGTGAAACCCTTCCCTTCCATATAAAATATATATAGTTGACTAGTTATGCACGTGTTGAAGAAAACAAAATGGCTGCTTTTCACGTGTGCAAAACATTTTTCCAACTACTTCTAAATGGAAACGGCGGCCAAGTAGACCACCATTTAAGCACGTGTCAACTTTGTTTCACAACTAAACAGCTTTTTGTCATTATTTCAACCCCTAACCGACGTACCCTTCGTGCCGACGCTGCGGTGCTCCTCTCCGGCTGTACAGGGAGTCTGGCGGCCGGCCATAACGGGCCATCTGCACGCGGAGCTCCCGTCCGTCGAGCAGAGCTCCGTCCATGGCGTCCATTGCGTCTTCGGCGTCGCGCTTGTCGAGGAAGCGCACGAAGGCGAAACCACGACTCTCCTTGGTGTACCTGTCCCGCGGGATGTACACGTCGCCCACGCGGCCGTACTTCTCGAAGACGCGGCGAAGCGTCTCCGGGGAAGTCCGGTACGTCAGGTTGTCCACTTTGAGGGAAGTCATCCCCTCCACGTCCGGCGGCGGCCTACCGTAGCTCATTTTCTCCGCGAAACCGAACGATGGTACACTAAAAAATAATACTTCTAATTCGTCCTGGCTGTAAAATAACCACAAGACGACGCTGGTTCTAAATTAAATTCGTGCTCGATTCAGTTTTGAAACACTCACGCGTGTGCGCCACCCAAGCTGCGTGTTTCCAGTACACGAAATGGCGGCAACAAAGCTTCCTCTCCCTCTTTCTTCTCGGCCCGTGGTGGCCTTTTCTGATTGGTTGATGCGCTCGCTCGTTTCCCCCAAATATGCTTTACTGCCCCCTGTTGACGGGGAGGTTACATGGCTATAACAAGGCATTACGTGCCACTTTTGCTGCTAGATTTAGCAAATTTTCAGACTACCCAGCAACTTTCCCCCCACAAAAGCACCCAGAAACAAATTTATCCACTGAATTTGAGTAGAAATGTTTTAACAATTTGTAAAAGATGTTTCCTTGCACTACATTATATCAGTTGTGTATTTATTTTGCTTACCCTCTCTAAAATATTGACTTTTTTTTGTTTTTTTAATTGAGCAGGTTAGGTCTCATTGTCAATAATGGTGAAAAGTACGGGAATTATTGGCATATTAGGGCCGTGTATACATATATATTTGTTTTAATAATCCGAGAAAAGAAATGCAGATTTGTGACATATATCCAAATTAATTTCTCGTAAATTTGTGAGTTATTTTCTCAGAAATTTGCCACTTTATTTCGCAAACATTCGTGATTTTCCTCGTAAATTTGTGATTTTTTTTTCACGTAATATTATCTTCTTTTTTTTTTAAGTGTCTCTGAACTGGGATATATACTTTTTATATATTCACCAATCCATGCACAAACTAATAACCCCTAAATGCCCATCGACATGTACACGTAATTACTCAATGACGTCATCACGTAACGTTAAGGTCAGTTTGCGACTTTTAGCAACAAATTACCCTGCCTGTAACAGTACCTCTTGAAAAATAGTTGGCAACTTCACCTATCGCTCCTCCTTTGTCTACCTCAAAATGTTTCAGTTTACCTTACAAAATTATCTATAGTGAGCTACCATGCTATGTTGTGGTAGCTAGGTTTCTTGGTCATTATTTTTTTTATGGACCCCTCACTACGCCCCACGAGGCCTCGCGTGAAATGTCATGTTTTGCGTAGCTAGCTCATGAAATTAACCTGTATTATTTTCCTCCCAGTCGTGTATTGCTACTACGTGCGTGTTACCGTCTCTGCATTGCAGTCATCGCGGGGGGGGTTAGCTACATATGAGGCGGCTATGTTCGTTGCTAAGTAGAGAGAAAGAGAGAGAGGACTGCACCAAAACCAGGGTCCGGATTTGTGACGTCACAGGGAGCCACAGACCTCTGACAGAACCGAGGTTGACTTAAAGACCAGCGTTCTGCCACCACCTTGTTGTACATTGACGTTTTTGGTGCTTTAAAAGTCCAAATTAAGCTTGTTTGTTTTCAAAGGGAATCCCACAACTGCTGCTTTTACCCCTCCAGCCTCATTCAACCTACCAACCGAGCTCCACCGTTGACCGGCGAGGACAAACAACCAGAGGACCAGTCACTAATCCCTGGAACGGTCACATCCACCGTGTAGAAAGGGGAGCTCAATCCCCCTTTTTACGAGAAATGGACACGAACAAGGACCAAGTGGATTAAATGAGTCGAAGTAATCATCATCGAGGGGGTTTGACAAAGCGAAGCTGAATGTCCATTTTGTCTTTATTCTTGTCATTTGACTGGAGATGGGGGCTTTCGCGAGCAGACAAAACATAGGCGTGGAAGAAGTGGATATTCCGTCCAATTCGGTGTACCGTTACCCACCGAAATCTGGTAAGTCGCCAACAACAGGTAAACCCAATGTGTGTGCGCGCGTGTACTCGAGTGTGTGTTGCTGTTTGTAATGGATTCACGCTGTGTTGCAGGTGATTGTGTTTTGCGGTAAAATGATGAAAAAGTAGTATACACGTAAGCAACAGAGGCTGCTTACAAGGTGGAAAAGAGCTGCAGAAAGGCCTTCAGGGTTAACATTACATATTTCTGTGCTGTAAAATTGTTTTACAGTCACTGTAAATAACACTAAAATAATGCTGATTTATTATTATTATTATTATTATTATTAAACACAAGTAGGGTTTGATGAATTTAACAGCACATTATTGAACCATTCCTAATCTTGAACCTCTGGTGTTTTTGTAAAAGTAACCAAAACATGGCACCCTCATAAGCTCCAGAGATCCATTTCACATTAAAATATTCCAAATAGTTGCCTTTACGTCAGTCAGTGGCGGTCCTAGCTTGAATGGCACCCTTTGGGAGACAACCACACCCCCGTTCACCCCCCCACTCACCTTCATCACGCACATACATAGAACTGATGGGAAATACAAAAAAACTAGCATAGACTTTAAATATACATACTGCAACAAAAAAATAATAGTTGGAATTTAGGGAAAAAATGGAAACACAAATCAATTGAAATGGGGGGAAAAAAACAAGACAACAGCAATACTTTTTTTCTCCAAAGTAGTAATATGTCTGTTGAAAGCGACATAGTATAAATCCAAATCCCAGTTTGATTGCAGCGTGGCCCGCAGGGGAGTTGAGCTGCAATCTGATTTGAAAGATCAAAGATAGATGTTGAAAGAAACGTTGCTTTCGTCTCACTTTAAACGGAATTTGCGCGATTACACTTTGATGTCACACTAATGAAAAACAACACCATCCATTGTGAGAGGCCAGTGGCTTTGTTGTTATTACAGGAAACAAAAAAAATATATATATTTTTTTTACAATTTACAAAAGATCCCAGGTCTCAAAACACCCTGTTGAGAGAGCGCACTTAAACACAGACTTCTTGCCTTGCTCATTCATGTGATCACCTGGAGCCAATGAGTACTGATTTTGTTACCATGACGACCGCGGGGCGAGGTTAGGGATTGAACATGCAAGGATCTATTTTTCTGTGTTTAGCGAGCAATCAAGTATTTGCCCCTTATCAGAAGCTAACATTGTTAGCTAATGCTAATCTGTGTAACTAACAAAACTCATTGCAGTTCTGCTTACCTTTTCGACTTTGATATGATGGCAATATCGTCACACCTGTGTGCTTTGTGGGTATTTCTTCATGATAGTGCTTCAGACAGACCTGAAAGTGGTTCTGGATCAACATGTGGCGGTTATCATGTACATTTTTAGAATTAGGTCGCTAATATTTTTACTTTGTTTTTTTAATTCCACACCTGGTATGTGGCCAGGCTCGTGAACAACTAAAAATAAAATGAAAATTTCTATAATATTCTCCTGTTTAAATCTATTTTTTATGGCATTTTTATATGTCATTGCTTGTCAGTGTTAGGGGAAGAAGGAGGAAGGTTACAGATGAAATTGATCTGTCAGACCCAGTTCCCGTTAGCGGGATCTGGTGACAAAGCCGCCGACCTGCTTCAGGAGCTGTCATTCAGTCTTCTTTTAGTCCGAGGATGTGCAAAACAAGTCTTGAAGGTGTCAGACTCGACTCACACCTCCCACATTCTGTCAAATATGTATCCGGATGCGTACTATTACTTGTCATTCCTCGTTGTGAAATAACTTTCCTAGCTTCTTTTCTGGAGGGGTGAAGTTTGGGCCAAAAAGTATGGCAATTTTTGCTGTTAACAATTTGCGGTCCAAATTTGGAAATTCATTTTATAATCTTGTGGGTCCACAGGAAGTTACTTTGCCAGCCACTTCATCATGGGCGGAGAGAAGTTTGACTCCACCCACCCTGAAGGTTATCTGTTTGGAGAAAACACAGACCTTAACTTCCTCGGGACCAGACCAGTCGCGGTAAATATTCTCATTCACTCATGTCCCTAATATCAAATTACAAATTGAAAGTTAATTTATTGCTGAATAAGTACAAATATATTGTGCTTCACTGCCAAGTTTAGCTAGTTTCCTTGTTTGTTTGTTTTTTAAGCTAGGTTTAGCTAGCTAACTTAGCTCTACTGTTTAGCTTGCTGCTATATCAGGAGGTATTGTATTGCACTCATATCAGCACAAAACAACAAATCAACCAGTCCAGTATTTTTGTTTTTTGAAGATTCTCTTTTGTTTTTCTCAAGACAACTGATAATTCAGTTTTTTAATCCATCTTTTAATTTTTTAATGACCTTTTATGAGTTTACATTCTGAAATAATTTCTTCATTTTAAACCGAGAGTTACTGTATTAAAGTAAAATAAATTGAAATAAAAATACTTAATTTTCTAATGTAAAATAATGCAATTAAAAATAAAAAAATACATTTAATTAAAGCAAAAAATAATGAATTGAAGTTAAATTAAATTAATAATTTCAATTGTAAGAACAGTAAATAAAAAATGTAGACGAAATGTGAAAAAATGAAACGCTATAATTTTTGCATTCACCTACTTGTGGAACCTCTGTATTTTTTTTTAGGATCCCTCACTTATTATTATTTATTTATTTTTTTACTCGATCCCTCGCATCTTTTTCACGAAAACATTTCCAAAGATACTTGTTGTACATATTTTGTTGTTGTTAATATTCTGTATATGTTTTTCTGTGTTACGGAAAAAAATAATGGTAGAAAAAACTATTAAAATATATATATATATTCCGAAAAACAGAAAAAAATATTCACTAAAACAGAATTTTTTTTTAATTACTTTTTTCCTTTTTTTTTTTTTTTTTTTTTTTTTTTTTTTAAAAAACAAGGGAATTATTTGATAATTATGGCTATTTGAAAACACAGTCTGCGATTGGCTGGCAACCAGTTCAGGGTGTACCTCACCTACTGCCCAAAACCAGCTGGGATAGGCTCCAGCACCTCCCGCGACCCTTCTGAGGAATAAACGGTTAAGAAAATGGATGGATAAAAACACAGTATTTAAAAAGTTCAATAATTTTTTTACAATTTCTTTCATGATTTCAGCACCTTCGTCAAACTACTCCTTTTACTTGACAGCCGACTCCATCATCTGGCATTCATTTGGTGTTGACGTGCTGTACACAACCCCGCTCGTCTGCAGCTGACGGCGTCCCGCTGCAGCGTTTAGCAGCCTTCCCGCACTCTGCCCGATTGCAATTTACATGGACGTGTCATCCTGTCAGAGTAATTAAAAATGAAAAGGCTTTCTCCTGCGGCGTTTCAATCATGTCACCGGAATGTTGAGCTCACGAGCAGAGAATTTTTGCAAAGAAACTTGTGGTCTTTCTTCCGTTAATGTCTAGACTCGGGCTAAAATTAGCAGTTTTCCTCCCAGATTATGTGGGCGTTTAAATCCTCCCGCGGGCTCAGAATTCACAAAAAAAAAAATCTCCCTCTCGTCATCTCTCTTTGAACGAGACGCTCAAAGCAGCGTTATATAACGCTCGGTGGCTTGTGAGCAGATGGCGCAGTAAAAGCATAAACCCAGCTTGAGTTATTGCGCTCTGGCTCAAGCTATATTTAGAGATCCTCCCTGCCCACATGCAATAATCTCCCATAAGGAATTGAATGTTTTCAAATGACGTTGGTTGAACATACACAAGCGTGAATGGCCGCTGTGACGTTTCTAATAAGACCTCCAGTGTTGCCTAATGAAAGACTCGTTTCAGCACCAGCGCGACTCCCACCGAGGCCCAGATGTGTATCGCTACTGTCGTTCGCAGGCGCGTAAACACTCGAGTGAGGTTTGTGGAGTGAGCGGAATTATTCCGCCGCATCCTAGGTTGGTCTTTTTTGCACAGTCAGCAGCTTGTGGCTTGGAATCAAATCGAAGACAAACACAAACAGGGTCAAGTTTGTCGATGTAAACAAGGGATGCTTGACCCTCAAGGCCAAATATTAATTCACAGCTGATAACTATCTTCTTGGAAAGTACATCAAATTCAATTAAAAAAATTTTATTACACATTATAAAAATTTCAATTATTACACATTGTAACATTAAAAAAAAAAAAAAACACTAGTAGTATTTTTTTGAGTTGTCTAAATTAATATATTTTCAGTTTTTCACCTTTTTAACTTTTAAAATAACTAATTTCATAAATTTATTTTTCATGTTGAGTAGTTGAAATCGTTTAATGTTAATAGGGCTGTGCAGATTAATCGAAATTCAATTAAAATTTCAATTATTATACTCCACAATTATAAAATCAGCATAATCATAAAAAAAAGATTATTAGTACTAATTTTTAAGTTGTCTAAATGCACATATTTTTGCTTTTTCACCTTTTTAAAATGTAAAAATAGCAAATTCAATAAATGTAGTTTTCATGTTGAGTAATTGAAATTGTTTATTGTTAATAGGGCTGTGCAAGTTAATCGAAATTCAATTAAAATTTCAATTATTACACTCCACAATTATAAAATCAGCATAATCGTAATGAAAAAAAAAATATTAGTACTAATTTTTGAGTTGTCTAAATTGATATATTTTCGGTGTTTCACATTTTTTTACATTTTAAAATAACTAATTTAATAAATGTATTTTTCATCCAAAAGGAATAGTGTTTCAAATAATTTTATTTTTAATTTTTTTTTACGTTTAAACATTTTCTTGTTTTGTAACAAAAAAATCGCACTTCTGCACTCCAACTTCAAGTTTTTTGCGAACATAAATAAATATAATAAATTCTGTTTGGTCCTAAAGGAACTTATATAATTGTAGTGTTTCAATTTTTTTTTGAATTCGTCATTTTATTGTTTTGGACCAAAAAATAATTGTTTGAATAATCGTGATATCAATTCTTGCCAGGTGTGGTGGGTACGAGAGGACTGTCTCTTAGCGTGTATTAAACGTTCCCAAACCATTGTTGTTTTTTCTTGCTTTCAGTTCCCATACGCGGCCCCTCCACCTCAGGACCCGGTGAAGACCCTACGGAGCCTTATAAACATCCGCAAGGACACACTGCGGCTTGTACGGTACGCTGTAATACAACTCCCACTCGCACAAGTGCTGACTAAGAAAGAATGAGCAGCAACCGCTAAATCCAGGCTCGGTGACAAAAATGTGGATGTTTGTCGGTCTGTGTGAGTCAGCAGCCTACTTCCTGGTTTAGGGAGAAGAAAGTTGACAGCAGCATTCTGGATTTTTAGTGCACAAAAATGGATAAAAAAATGTTTTAGAGCAAAAAAAAGATCAACACAAAATAAATGACAGCAGTCAAGACGCTTTCATAGCATGACCTTTTGCTAAATATATTTTTACATTAATTGTGCTTTTATACATTTAAAAAAAAAATACAAATCGACTGAGATGATTTTTTTTGAATCCAGATTGTTCCCCAAACCGACACCTTGAGTTGAAAGTTAAACTTAATCAGTTCATTCAATTTTAAAGTTTTTAATTGGATGATAATTGATTTAGTGTGGTCTCTGTATCCACATCCGAAAATGACACAAATAGCACGTTTGTGTAAAAGAACATCTATTTTCAAACGACTGCGTCTGCTTGCAGGTGCAGCGAGGACCTGAAGTTGCCCGGCGACGACGAGGCGGGCAAGCAGCGGGCCTGCTACAACGTGGAGTTCACCTTCGACGCCGACACGCAGGTGGCAATCACCATCTACTACCAGGCCGTAGAGGAGTTTCACAACGGCGTGCCAGTGTAAGTTCTCCAGAGAACCAGCTTGATTTTTTTTTCTCCATTTTGTGTGAGCGAACCCGTTGACCTTAATTGGTTCTACGTAGGTACCTGCCCCAGGACGGCTCTCTGCAGTCGGAGACGGTGCACTTCAAGAGGGGGGTGAGCCAGCAGTTCTGTCTGCCCTCGCACACCGTCAACCTCAGCGAGTGGGCGGACGAAGAGGTGAGTCGTCCCTAAGAGTTGCTGTATGGAAGTCAAGTCAAGTCAAGTCAAGTCACCTTTATTTAGGGACGGCTTGATTCGCGCCTCACTTAATTTAAGGCGCCAATTTTTGGACTTGGGACTCGCTTGGCTACGATTTATGAAAGACTCGACTTGACTTGAGCTGCATGACTTGTAAGCTAGTGACTTGATAAGTCTTTCTTTTTTTTTTTTCAAGAATTTATTTCATTCTTTAAAAAAAGAAATTTGTATAGTAATATAAATAAAATAAATTAAATTATATTATTATAATTATGTAAAATTATAATTATATATATTACATGCATTATAAATATTACTATTAATAAATTAAAATTAATAAATAAAACTAATAATATTAATAATCAACACAAAATAAATAACAGTAAACAGTAAAGATGCTTTCATGGTAACAATTAAACAAAATTATTTAACAGCATGACCTCGTGCTATATATATTTTTCCATTAATTGAGTTTTTATACATTTTAGTAAAAATACAAATGGACTGAGATGGTTTAGTTTCGTAATCCAGATTGTTCCACAAAGTACATATTTTTTAATGTAATTTTTATATTGACTGGTAAAATTTCACGATGTGCTTCATACATTATTTTAAGGTGGTTAAACTTGATCAATTCATTGAATTTGAAAGTTTTTAGTTGTATAAATAAATATTGGATTAGTGTGGTCTCTGTATCCACATCCAACCACGACACGAATAGCACGTTTCTGTGTTTGGTGCAGGTTTTGCAGGCACAATAGGTCGGGTATGGAACGACACCAAAGCATTTTTCTATATTCAGATTTTTTTCCAGGTCCATACTGTGCTCCCCTTTAACTCATTCACTGCCATTGATGGTTATCGACCACTGAAGCAACCCCGGTCGCTCCCGTCTGTTTTACTGGATTTTGACTGATTTTGCAAGGCTTACATAATATATGTTATACTCTCCTGCCACCTGCTGGCCATTTTTGTTCTAACTACCATTGCTTCAAACGTTCTCTTCAGTTCGGAGGCTGCATCAAAGCCCCCTGTATGCTCTAACATAAAAAAAAACGTATAGATACGTCTTTGGGACACTGGTAATATTTGAACTAGAACGTATTTATACGTTTTTGGGCGCCAATAACTTATTTGTTCTCCGCAGCTGCTGTTTGACATGGACAGGGAGATCTTCCCCATGGTGGTGCAGGCCGTGGTTGACGAGGGCGACGGTGAGTTCACTTACACACCGACACGAGGGCGTCGTCAAATGACTTTGTGAATAAATAAATGTCTTTGCTTTCTGTACGCAGAGCACCTGGGCCACTCTCACATACTTCTGGCCACGTTTGAAAAGGTAAACGTGATTTTGAGGTCCTTTTCATACGGAAGCATATTGCAGTCACTTGAAAAAAAAGATCCTGTTTTTCGGACTATTTTTTTGGGGGGGAGCTTTGTATTTTTGAGTAATATTTTTTCTGTTTTTCTGAATGTTTTTTTTTCTGTTTTACTGAATATTTTTTTTCTGTCATAAAAAATATATATATTCCGAAGAACAGAAAAAAAAAATACTCAGAAAAACAGGGGGGAAAAAAATTATTCCAAAAAACAGAAAAAAATTATTCCAAAGAACAGAAAAAAAATTATTCCAAAAAAACAGAAAAAAAATATTCCAAAAAACAGTACAAAAATTATTTAAAAAAAAAAACAGAAAAAAATATTCCAAAAAAAAAAGAACAAAAATTATTCCAAAAAACAGAAAAAAATTATTCAAAAAAAATTATTCCAAAAAACAGAAAAAGAAATATTCCAAAAAACAGAAAAAAAAATATCCCAAAAAACAGAAAAAAAAATATTTAATTTATGGTTTGTTTGTTTTTTTGTTTTTGTTTTTTTTTGTTTTTTTAAATAATGTTTTTCCCCCTGATTTTCTGAGTAATATTTTTTTTTCTGTTTTTCGGAATAATTTCTTTTCTATTTTTTGGAATAAATTTTTTTTCTGTTTTTTTGAATAATGTTTTTCCCCCTGTTTTTCGGAGTAATTTTTTTTTCTGTTTTTCGGAATATTTGTTTTTCTATTTTTTGCAATATTTTTTTTTTCTGTTTTTTTGAATAATGTTTTTCCTCATGATTTTCAGAGTAATATTTTTTTTTCTGTTTTTCGGAATAATTTTTTTCCCATTTTTTTAAAGTATTTTTTTTTTATAACAAAAAGAAATGATTCAGAAAAACAACAAAAAGTTAGTCAGAATTTTTATTTCAAGTAAATTCAATACACTTCCATATTTTCAAAATGCACAAAATGTGATGAAAAGTCTGAATTCGTCATGCTGTGGTTTTTCGACGGCAGCACACGGACGGCAGCTACTGCGTGAAGCCTCTGAAGCAGAAACAAGTGGTGAGCGCACGTCGCTTTTGTCAAATATTTGCTCAATCGATTAGGTGACATCATCTCGTGTTTTTGTTTCCCAGGTGGACGGCGTGAGTTATCTCCTGCAGGAGATCTACGGGATCGAGAACAAGTACAACAGTCAAGAATCAAAGGTAGAAACGCGACAAAATCGGCCTTTTTTTTTTTCCCCGTTCCGATCGTTCGCGCATGTTTTGACGATCGTCAGGTCGCCGACGACGAGATCAGCGACAACAGCGCCGAGTGCGTGGTGTGTCTGTCGGACGTGCGCGACACGCTCATCCTGCCGTGCCGCCACCTGTGCCTGTGCAACGCCTGCGCCGACACCTTGCGCTATCAAGCCAACTGCTGCCCCATCTGCAGGCTGCGTGAGGACGCGCGCGCCAAATTGCGTGGAGGTGTTCTTTTGGAAAACGCTCACGTTTTTTTTGTTTTGTTTTTTTTTAGCCTTCAGAGCCCTGCTGCAGATCCGAGCAATGAGGAAGAAAGTCAGCCCTTTGACGCCGACCAGCTTTAACCCCGTCATCACTTCACAGACGTCTGACTCAGAGGAACACTCGGTACGCTGATGGAGCTAATATGAGCTAATGCTAACTAGGGCGTGATTAATTAATCTGCCATTATTATTTGTTTAAACCAAAATATTATATGAGCTAATGCTAATTAGGGCATGTTCAATTAAATGGCCAAATTGATATATATATATTTTTTAATCCAAAATATAATATGAGGTAATGCTAGTATGAGCTAATGCTAACGAGGGCTTGATCGATTAATCGTCCAAATTGATTTTTTTTTTTAAACCAAAATATAGCAAGCTAATACTAGTGTGAGCTAATGCTAACTATGGCTCGATCAATTAATCTGCCATTATTTTTTTTAAACCAAAATATTATATGAGCTAATGCTAATTAGGGCTTGTTCAATTAAATGGCCAAATTTGATTTTTTTTTTTTTTTTTTTACCAAAATATGAGGTAATGCTAGTATGAGCTAATGCTAACTAGGGCTCGATCGATTAATTGTCCAAATTGATTTTTTTAAACCAAAATATAGCAAGCTAATGCTAGTATGAGCTAATGCTAACTAGGGATCGATTGATTAATCAGTCAAATCGATTTTTTTTTTAACACCAAAATATAACATGAGCTAATGCTAGTATGAGCTAATGCTAACTAGGGCTTGATTGATTAATTGTCCAAATTGATTTTTAAAAAAAAAATTTAAATATGGGTTAATGCTAGTATGAGCTAATGCTAACTCGGGCTCGATCGAGTAATTGTCCAAGTTGAATTTTTTATTTTTTTTTAAAACACAAAATATTCTTCCAAAAAAATGATATGATAAACATTCAATGTAGAATGGGGGGCATATTGGGATAAAAATCCCTTAGAAGAATGGGAAAGATCAGGAAAAAAAAAAAACATCCATGAAAATCTGCGATTACAGACCAACAAATATGTCGGGGTCGACTGTTATTTTAATTTGTAATATCACCATTCACCACTAGATGGCAGACCTTTCGTAGGTGCACTTACAGTTGTGCACTTATACAACAATGTGAGTGCACATCATTAACTCATTCACTCCCAGCCATTTTCATGTTCTATTGCTATAAAAACATGGAACCTACCAAAAGAAAAATGTCTCTTCTTTCATCAGGGGAAAAAAAAAAAAAGTACGGCATTTTTTTTATCTGTTTTTATGTTTTGTAGCAATTAGCATTAGAATTAGCTAAGTTTCATCATTATTCACAAACCTGTTGAAAATACTGGGAAAAGGAGCTTGTTGCAACATGGACCTGGTTGATCTCTTTGCTGCCACCTGCTGGCCATTTTTTTTTTTGTAATAACTACCATCGCTTTAAGCAACCACTTCAGGTCAGAAACTGCATAAAAGCCTTCATACAAAAACTCTAGCAAACAAAAACCTAAAAAACGTATAAATACGTTTTTGGGAGTGAATGAGTTAATAAGATTTTATTTTATTTTTTTCGGATTTTGCAATGATTAACGATTGTCAACGATGAATCAATTCAATTGATGAATCCAATTCACCGGCGATCGTTGTTGTTAGCAGGCGTCGGAGCACATCCCCCCAGGTTACGAGGCCGTTTCCCTGCTGGAGGCTCTCAACGGGCCCCTGGCCACGTCCTCCGTGGCGGCCCCCCTCCACTCGGGCCCCAGTCACGTGTCGGGGGCCGCGCTGCCCCCGTACGCCGGCGAAGCCCACCCGGCCGCGGCCCGTTCCCTCTCCCCGCTCGACCACTCCAACTCAAGTCAGGGGCTCAAACTCAAGAAGAGCGCTTCCAAGTCAGTCACATTCCATTTTTTTTGTTTTTGTTTTGTTTTCAAGCTTCTTCAAACCACACGTTTGCATATGTTATAGGTCGCTTTCCCAGAATTCCTCAGTGCTTCCCGAGGAGGACGATGAGAAGTCTTGCAGTGAATTAGAGGCCCGTCGACACAAACTTGCAGTCGATCCGCAGGAGGTGCGTATTATTATCCAATATTTCTACAATTTGTTTGCACATTTGTCTTCTTTTGATGAAACGCAAAAGGTAATCGGGCTGCTTTCAGACAAGAATGACTGTTGAGAGGATGAAATTGGAAAATTTGGACGATATTAAGCCAAACCATGGCTCTAAACGATTACTCGATTGAAATAGTGGTCGATTAATGAGAATTGCAAATTTACTAGGGATGGGCGAGTACCAATACCAGGTGTTGAGGTGTCGATTAATTTGATAATCGATTAGTTGTCGATTAATCGATAAATTTTGCCAGATTAAATATTTTTATTAGGGATGGGCGAGTACCGATTACCAGGTGTCTGTATCGGTTATTGATTAGTTGTCAATTAATCGATTGATTTTGACATTTCTAATGTTTTTATTAGGGATTGACGAGTACCAATACCAAGTGTCGTATTGGTGTCGATTAATTTGATAATTGATTACTTGTCGATTAATCATTAATGGATTAATTTTGCCAGTTCTAATATTTGTATTAGATATGGGCGAGTACCAATACCAGGTGTTGAGGTGTCGATTAATTTTATAATGGATTAGTTGTCGATTAATCGATTAATTTTGACATTTCTAATGTTTTTATGAGGGATGGACGAGTGTCTATCGGTGTAGGTTAATTTGATAATCGATTAGTTGTCTATTAATCGATTAAGTTTGACATTTTTAATGTTTTTTATTAGAGATGGACGAGTACCGATACCATGTGTCGATTAATTTGATAATCAATTACTTTTCAAGTAATTTTACCAGCTCTAATATTTTTATTAGGTATGGGCGAGTACCGATACCAGGTGTCTGTATTGCTGTCGATTAATTTGATAATTGATTAGTTGTCGATTCATGGATTAATTTTGCCAGTTTGTATATTTAGGGATGGGCAATTATCGATTACCAGTTGTCTATCGGTGATCGATTAATTTGCTAATCGATTAGTTGCCAATTAATTTAGAAATGTCTAATGTTTTTATTAGGAATGGACGAGTGTGGATATCGGCGTCGATTGATTTTGCCAGCTCTAATATTTTTGTTAGGTATGGGCGAGTACCGATACCAGGTCTCTGTATCGCTGTCGATTAATTTGATTATTGATTAGTTGTCGATTAATGGATTAATTTTGCCAGTTTTAATGTTTTTATTAAGGATGGGCGAGTACCGATACCAGGTGTCTGTATCAGTTGTCGATTAATCGATTGATTTTGCCATTTCTATTAGGGTGAGCGAGTACCAATACCAGGTGTCTGTCGATTTCATCCCGATATTTTGTCGGGTTGTGATCTCCCGTTTGAATGCATCTCCGTTTTGTTTTTCTTCAGTGCGGAGTCACGCCCGACAGCGAGAACCTGACTCTGTCCTCTTCCGGGGCCATCGACCAGTCGCCGTGCACCGGAACGCCGCTCTCCTCCACTATCACTTCCCCTGAAGGTAACACAAAACCGTGTAATCCTTTCAAAGACATCTTGAAAAAGAATGTTTGTTGTTTAAATAGCATGCAGTGGTCCTCCCAAAGGACGTCGCTGTCAACAAATACTTAGCGCATGCGAAAAGCAGACAGACGCTGTCGGGAAGACGATTCCAGGATCGAACACGTTCCGGTTTCCATTTACAGTACAAGTCGTATTGACCAATCACATTTGAGTCATAATAACGCACCCGTCTCGAGGGCAAGTTGCATACAGTCGTTGTGAAATGTCGACAAGATGTGGAAAACAAAACTCTCAGTCCGGTCCAAGGAGCGTTTTAACATGAATAAATGATTAGCCGGTGCCGACGCTCGGTGGCCTCCGATCGATTGTTTCCGAAACGTCGTCGGACGGTGATGTGTGTCTCCGTGTGTCCGCCAGACGCAGTGAGCAGCAGCCTGGCCCAGTCAGTGATGTCCATGGCCTCGTCCCACTCGCGCCACTCCCACATCAGCACTGACACCATGTCCTCCATGTCAGGGTCCTACCTGGCTGGGGCGGATGGCGAGCCCGGGCCGGGCCGGGAGGGGCTTGACGCCCGGGGCCGGGAGAACCGGGACGCCCCCAGGGAGAGCCGAGGACCCTCTCAACTGGATGGGGTAAATATCGCTGCTGGTGTGTAACGGTTATTTTGATACAGATACATCTGTCAGTTATTTTTTTTATGATAAGATGGAATTTAAAAAAATCCCATCCCTTTATTATAAACAGGACAATACAACAATTACTCGATTAATCGACAACTCATCGATCATCATAATTAAAAATGTCCAAATACTCGTCATGTCTGCTCCTCAAAATTTTTTAATTCCCATCCCTTTATTAAATACAGGGCATTATTTTAGGGGTACAACAATTACTAGATTAATCGACAACTAATCGATCATCATAATTAAAATTGTCCAAATGCTCGTCATGTCAGTTCCTCAAAAATAAATAATTCCCATCCCTTTATTAAATACGGGACATTATTTTAAAGGGACAACAAATAATCGATTAATCGGCAAAAAAATCGATCATCGTAATTAAAATTGTCCAAATACTCTTCATGTCAGCTCCTCAACAGTAAAAATTTTCCGATTTCTGTCATCCTCCATGAAAGCGTACTGATTATCTTTGTTTTGAACCAAAATGAATCATTTGCTTTGACTTTTGAAAAACAATGATCAATGATTGTGGTCCATAAAATGTCAGAAAATTGATGAAGAATCTGATAACGACGCAACGATAATCGGTCTGCTGTCATGGAGGGCGGTGCAAAAATGGGAATAGTTTATGATGCTGAAATTCTGAGGGTTTGGACTGTTTTATGTGAAACGATTCATTGATGATCACAATAGTTGTTAACTTGATAATCGATTCGTTTTCGATTTATCAATGAATCATTTCAACTACTCTCACTGACTTTTTTGCTTCTTTTTCTTCCCAAGGAGTCAATAGAACTGAACTATTCGGTGGCTGTCGACGAGCAGGACTCAGAGGTGACTTGCAAACGATGACTCGCATCGACGCTTCATGTCGAAATTTGACTTGAGCTCTTCTTGTTTGTTTTCTAAAGGGAAACGATGTCACGGAAGAGGACCGCTCCTCGCCATCGAATGGCAAAGGTAACTCCGGTGACACTTTACACGGTTGACAACATGTCACCTGGTTGAATAAATCTCATCGTTTTAAAGCATCCATGTAACGTTAATTTGATCCCATTTTTTGGGGCTCGAAAAGTCACATTTGAACGGATCCGACTCGAGCATGAGTCACTTCAAGCTTGCATTTGCATGCCTTCGCGCCATGCATATTAATTACACTTCCACATTATTTGCTCCATAATAAACTTTTTTTTGTGTGTGTGTGGTGAGCCAACAAACACGCCTAATAGCTGAATTTACTACACCTGATTTCTCAGAAAAAATACTGATTACCGATTAATTGGTCAAATTAATCAGACGATTCATTTTACCGATTATTTTGCCGATTAATTTGAGCGATTAATCGTCTGGTAAATGTAAAGAATATATAATAAAAAAAAAAAAAGAAATCGCCTCCAATGCATTTCAGTGGGTGTCAATTATTCACGGATTTTCGCTATTTGCGGTCTGATGAGTGTCAACTGTAAATATATGACATGTATATTTAAGGATACAAGGTTATTGTATAGAGATTTATATGTAATAAATAATGAAAGCATTATTACTTGTATACAACTGCTGTAAATTAGAAAAAAAAACAATTGGAAAACATCGTCCATTGTCATTTTGGCTCATGTTTGCTGGGGCCATAATCGTCAAATTGAAATGAATCGGTCAGGCCCTAGCAATTATGACTTTCTTAAATCCGTGTTGTGCTGATACTTCTTAAAATTAAAAAAAATAAAATGAATTAGCATCAGGGCTGGGCAATAAATCGAATTAATTCGATTAATCGTGAAATCGAATTTTGTCTTCTGGATTATTAGAAGCTCTTATGTTCTGTTACATCCGGATGTTATTGTGAGTTGTAATTTTGCTAACTATGAAAGTTACATTTATTTTATAACTGTTGTAGAATCAGTATACATTATTATTATGATGATGATGATGATGATTATTTATTTATTTTTGAATAAATTACACCTTTAAATAATTGTTTGTTATGTTTATTAGATTAAAATCGTAATCGTCCTGATTGAAAAAAAAATCGATTTTATTTTTTGGCCATATTGATTTCATTGTAATAATTAATTAAAATACATATATCACAACATCCGTCTCTTAATGGGCTGCAAAATTATAAAACATTTTTTTTTTTAAATCTAACCAATCAGTTATGACAACAAATCAAATCCATGTTCAATGCAGCTCCACTCCAGTCCTGTAGGTGGTGCTAGCTGACATTGCATTCTGTTTGTCAACAAACAAAAACAAACGCATTGCGCAATTCTTCATCCTTCGCATGGCCAACGACCCCCCCCCCCCCCCCCCCGCTGTGCCCCGGCTGCTCTTGTTTGACCTGTGCCCTCGCTTGCAGGTGGGCGGAGCAGGTGTCCCGAGTCGGCCAATAACAATCAGGGCGTAGCCCTGTGTGACACGCCCTCTTTGGGCTTGGACAATGAGCAGGCTCCTCCCGACAGCCGATTTGCCGGTGAGTGGACGCCGCCGACCAGAGGTGACGTTAGCTCGCTAGGCTAGCACCAGGGGGAAGAAGAACGCTAACGCTGCCGGGCTAACGAGCAGCACCTGTTTTTTTTGTTTTTTTTCCGTTTGGTCCCGCCGCTGCTGCTTCATGGCTTGTTGGGTAGCGAGTAACCAATGGTGCGCTCCCGCCATCCTTCCAACCACGCGCATGTCTTTCCCTTCCCCATTTTGTTGACGTTTTTCGCTCAAATGGCGTCTTTCTCTCTGTGTGTGTTTATGTGTTGTAAAATGTCTTGTGTTATCTCTTCCTGCTTCCTGTGAATTTGCTCCCATCCCGTCTTCTCCTCCTCCCTTCCCTTTTCTGCCCTCTTCTCTCGCCTCCTTTTGGATGGAAAGATGAGGAGGCGTGTCCGGGTACATGTTGACCACTAACTAGGTATGCAGCGTTGGCGAAATCTGGATCCACGGTTATTATGGTCACAATTTAGGGAGGGCCAAAATTGCTCCCCAAAAATTAAAAAAAAAAAAAACTACATAACTAAATGAGTAAAAGTGAAAATAAAAATGAATATAAAACTATAATTTAAAAATTAAATACAAATTATTAAATTAATTACATTTATTATTATTAAATGATTATAAAATTAAATAAAAATTCATTCATTTATTTATATATATATTATTTATATTTATTATTATTGTTTCGATTATTTATATTTTATATTATATATACAAATGAATATAAAATGTAATTTAAAAATTAAATACAAATTAAATTAATTCAATTTATTATTATTAAATTAAATAAAAATGTATTTATATATATATATATATATATATATATATATATATATATATATAATTTTTATTTCCTTTTATATTTATTTAATTTTTGAACTCTCATTATTCACATTATTTATATTATTATATATTAAAATATTAAAATATAATTTAAAAATTAAATACAAATTATTAAATTAATTACATTTATTATGATGAAATTATTATAAAATTAAATAAATGTATTTATTTTATTATATATATATCGATAGATAGATAAAGATATTTGTTTTTTTTAATTTCCTTTTAAATTTATTTATTTTTATTTAATTTTGGAATTCTATTTTTATATTCATTTTTATTTTCACTTTTAGTCATTTACAGGATGAACATTTGAGTGTTTTATTTATTAGTATTCATCTAACTTTACAGACATAAAAGAAATGGAATTAGACAATTTAATAAAAAAAATAAAAAATAAAAAAAATTGCCGATTTTTGAAGGGTGGGAATGTTTCAATGACTTTGTTTTCATCCTATGTTGAAATATGTTAGTCTTTTTTTTTTTTTTAACTGATTTGCGATGAAAAGAGCGAATATCAGCCAGCCGATTAATCGTTTGAGCCCTAAGTAATCACTTCTGTTTGTAATTGTGCATCTTTTTTTTTTTTTTTTCCCCCTTATGTTCACCATCTCTTTCCCCTTTTTGTCATGTGTTGTTCAGGTCTGATGTACCTGGGCGGCTACAGGCCCGTTTTGGACTCCACCAGCAAGCGGGAGGAGCAGGCAGTGGAGAACAACCGGGAGGGCCAGAGTCCCAAACACCCCCGACGTGGACCCCTCATTGTGTAGCGCGCTCGCACCCACACCCAAACAACACTGCTACTACTTACTACTTACTACTAGCACTTCCTACTCAGTGCTTCATCGCTGGATAACGGCTGAGCAGGGAACCTCACCACCACCACCACCATCATCATCATCATCATCATCATCACCTCAAGTTTCTTCTCCAGTGAGCTGTTACCTGAACACTTTTATATCTTATTTTATTTCCCGCTCCGTTTTTATTTATGACTTACCCCCGTGACAGTTTCATGTTGTGGTTACAAGTTGCTGCTGCTCCTCCTCCTCCTCCACCACCAGCCAATCAGTCAGGGGCTACTGTGACCTGCAATCACCATGCCAGGTGGGCTACCTTAACGCGCTAAATGCTTCAAAACAAAATCCGCCGCTGAATGTGAAACGAAAGCGTTCGCTGCCATTGACGGACATACTCGTCAACGGCAGCGAATGAGTTATTAATAGCGGTGGGACGTGATTAACCAACAGTCAGCGATGACGACGCCCATCCCTGGCTACCTTACCTTGTTAGAGGAATCGAACCCCCGACCGCCCGGCCGTGTTAGCATGTCAGTATTGTTGCAGTGCAACTCTGGAAGCCGCCACCCAGCAATAAAAATGGCTTCATTTTTATCCTCAGTTTGCACTGAACGGTTACATTTAGAAAATTTTTGTTGTTGTTGTTGTTGTTGTTGTAAAGGGACTTTTAGTAAGAGACATTCATATCCTGATGATTCTTTTTTTTTTTTTAGTTCATTTTGTCTCGATTTGTGTTTTGATCCGTGTCGTCGATTCGAATGTGGATTCAACTATGTGAAACATTTGTGAAGGTTTACACAAACTCACACTCACCTACTTCATGTACTGTAGCGGGTCAATAAAGGGACACGAATGCACTATTAGCCGTTTCCTAGGCGACGTAATGTTTGGGTGCATGAGGCTGAAGGGGGAGCATGTTACGTCCGGGCGTGCGTCTATCTTTTTTCTTTTCTTTTTTTTTTTTTTTTGGTTAAGCGTCCATTTCTCGGCCTGTCACATGATCACAAGTCTGAATGTGTCAATCCCAATCTGGAAGAACAACCCACTTTTGTAGGATTGTAGGCGTGAACGTGAGGCGGACAATAAAGTTTTTTTTTTTGCAAAGTTTGGAAGTGTTACTTTTTGGCGACTTGATATTTTGGTGGTGGTGTTTCGGTCAAAGTCCCAGTCACATCAGTGTGTGCTTATAAAGTTTGTTTATAAATTTTGTAAAGTTTTTTGGGGACACTATTACCACTGGAAAAAATCAGAATGGGGAAAAAAAAAAAGTCTAAAACTGTAATAAAAATTCAATATATTTTAAAATAAAATTGCATATATACACACAGTTTGTAAAAATAGTACAATTTTATAAAAAAAACAAAAAAACAGTCTAAAATGGTAATGAAATGTTATATAATAAAATAAAAAAATACAATTTTAAATACTTACTATTTTAATACAAATAAAAAGATTAAGTACATTCATGAATTAAAAATCCTGTAATTAATTAGATTATTTTTTGAATTGCCTGACAGCACTAATATATTAATTAGTACATTAATTAATAAAAAAAAAATCCTGTAATTGATTATTTTTTTAATTGCCTGACAGCACTAATATATTAATTAGTACATTAATTAATAAAAAAAATCCTGTAATTAATTTGATTATTTTTTTAATTGCCTGCCAGCACTAATATATGTATTAGTGCCATCAGGCAATTAAAAAAATAATCTAATTAATTACAGGATTTTTAATTAATTAATATAATTAGTCTATTTTAATCTCATATCTGCTAAAAGTCCCCAAATAAAGAATTTGAATTGTAGGACATTAGAAAATTAGAAAAAAAATTGTAATGTATAATTCATTTTGTTATATTAAATAGTTTTAACACAGGAAAAAAAATGTGAATCATTTTAATAATTCCTGCATTCAGCACAGTAAAACAGTTGAAAGTCACAAGTTACAACCCAACGAGGAACGCTATTTGTTTATAATGTAATTACGTTCTTAAAACCTTGAAAGTGTACTTTTCATAACTGATTCAGCTTCCTGTTGTGAGATTTCCGTCACTGGACAACAATTAGCAAGCTGGGATTAAAAAAAAAAAAAAAAAAAAGTGCTTTTGTGTGTAATGTCATTAGAATGTCATTGTGGTGATCGAGTGTCTCGCTAATGGACTTGTGGGCGTGTGCATGGAGCTTTGCTGTTGTGTTTTTTTTTTTTTCCCTTCTCCTCCAATCCGCATCACCTGCTTCTTTTCAGACACGCCCATTTTGCCACCTGCTTTTATTTCTCCCAGTGCAGCCTGGAAGCGATAAAATCGTCCAAGAAGCACGTCGACGTTTCCTCGTTAGCGCGCAAAATGTCCTTCCAAAAGCCAGTGGGAGGGGCTTCTCATGTCAGCTTTTAAAAAGCTCTTCCGCCACTCGGCTTCACTTCGCAGCGACGATGAACGTGCTGGCCGTTGTCCTCATCCTCTCAGGTAAGAGCAAAACGTTGGCCGGTTCAATAACTTTTTTTTTTATTTTTTTTTTTTATGTATTACGTCGTAAACGTGAAATTACATTCAAGCGTTTTCCAGCCATTTTAATTAGTCTTTGCTTATCATTTAGTCATTTCCTTGAGTAATCTTTCTCTCCGTATCGATATCAGTCTTGAAAAGTTGCCTTTATCGATTCATATGCCAAAGTATGGTCATAAAAAAAAAAAAAAAAATGTCTTCCATTTTTAACAACTTGGTTATTCTGTCGAACAGGGATGGGTAACTGGTGACCACACTCTCCTTGATTAATTTTCATAAAGATAAAATTGATATTTTTACGCACCAAAAAAAAAAAAAAAAAAAAAAAAATCTTAAAAAATTCGGATTAACATACAATATATGAAAAATGTTAGAAATTGGGAAGAAAATCCCAGAAAAACCAGGAAAAATCCAAATTATGAAGAAAAAAAAGGCATGTGCCAGTATGAGTAGTTACCGATACCGAGTACCGATACCACTAGTCCATGACCCCCCCCCCCAAAAAAAAACTATTTTAAAGAAAACTTAAACAGCATTTTTCCTTTAAATGGCATGAAATTAATAGCAATTTTCTATTATATTTTTTAATTTCGAGTTCCTAATCATAAAGTTGCCACAAGAGGGCGACAAATACTGGTATCGCCCACCATCCGATACCTTAAAGCGATACTTGACTCAGTGAGCCATTTTCAACAGTAAAAAGTTAATATTTTGGCCATAATTAATGTGGTAACGTCATTATTTTTACGCACAAATTAATACGTTAAAAAAGTTTAATTTTTCTACTTGCTGTCGACTGTTGATGACATCACCTGGGCTAAGGAAGTAGATAACGACCAATCAGAGCTCAGTTTTCTGACCAACCCCAGAAAACAGGTGAGCCCTGATTGATCGTTACCTACTTCCTCAGCACAGGTGATGTCATCATCAGTCGACAGCAAGAGGAAAAAAAATAGTTTTGAAATGTATTAATTGTAGATGAAAAATAATGAAGTTATAAAATTAATTGTGGACAAAATATAAAGTTTTCACTGCTGAGAATTGTTCAATGAGTCAAGAATCCCTTTAAAGTAAGGCTGGAGATTGTACTTTTATGTTGTATTATCACCACTCGCCACTAGATGGCAGACATGTTTTAGTTGTGCTTATTGGGTCTTATACTGAGCTATACTCCAACGTGAATCATTTTTTTTGACAATTTTGAATGCTATACAGGTCAAACGTCAATCATATAAAAACTTGTAATTGAACTAACTACGTCCCCAGGTGTGGGAGGGGCCTCCCCGGCCAAGGTGTGCAGCTACCAGGACGTGGTGGACCATCTGAACCTGACGTGGAGCGACCGGGCCTTCCAGTTGACGCGGCCCGTCCTGGACCACACGCATCCCACCGTGGTGGAGATCAACGTCATCCTGTACGCCATCTTGGCCGTGGTAAGTCGTTGAATGTGCGCAGTTCGCGCAAGCACGAATTTGCTGGTGACGTTTTCCCAACACGCGTGTCCCACATGCAGATCGAGAAAACGCAAACCTTTATTCCGTTCCTGTGGACGATGACGGTGAGCGGGCGACGATGTTGTTTTGCGGGATCTCGCCGCACACGGTAATTTGGTTTGGAAAATGTCTGCAGTCTTGGAGGGACGAACGCATTTTTTGGGAGCCGGACGAATTTTGCGGGATTGCGGAAATTGTCGTTCCCACCGACGTGCTGTGGAAACCCGACGTCTTCATCCTAGAGATGTAAGTTGATGCTACACGCAATAATCATTTTGTATACAACAACCCAATTTTTGGGGGTTGTAGTCGGCAAAATGACCTAAATTTTTGAAAAATGCCGCCGTATGGGTCAATAATGGTGTGTTTTTTTTTAAACCCAAATTGATTGTATTTATTTATTTATTTATTTATTTATTTATTTATTTTTTACCTCCACTCGAAAAACTCTGTAGGCAAAAATAAAAATATGTGGACTGACCCACTAACTTGGGTCAATTTGACAAAAAAATAAAAAATATTTTATTTTATTTTATTTTATTTTATTTTTTGCATTTTATTTTTACACAAGTTTCTGGGTTGTTTTGTACAAAACAACCCAGAAACTTGGCTAAAAAATGAGCCGAGTTAGTGGATCGGTACACATCGGTTAATTTTGACTACACAGTTTTAACAAAAAAAAAAAAAAAAAAGTGCTTTGTTCAAGAACGTTTGGATCAGTTGTGGTCTATTGTTTTATTTTTTTTATTTTTTAACCCAAATTGAGGTTTTGTTTTTGTTTTGTTTTGTTTTAACCCAAATTGATTTTTTTTTCTGGGTTGTTTTGTGCAAAACAGCCCAAAATTTGGGTGGTCTGGGACAAAAAACTTCGTTTTGGGTCGTTTGGGTCAGTAGTGGTGTTTTTTTTTTTTTTTTTTTTACCCAAATTGAGTTGAAAACTGTGTAGTCAAAAATAACCGATGTGGACCGATCCACTAACTTGACTCAATTTTACCCAAGTTTCAGGATTGTTTTGTGCAAAACAACCCAAATTTGGGTTCTCTTGGACAAAAGAACCTTTATAAAAAAAAAAGGTTCTTTTGTCCAGGAACGTTTGGGTCAGTAGTGGTCTATTTTTATTTTATTTTATTTATGTATTTATTTATGTATTTATTTATGTATTTATTTATGTATTTATTTATTTATTTATTTATTCATAGCCCAAATTGAGTTTTTTTTTTTTTATCTACACCCTAAAACCTGTGCAGCCATTTTACCCAAGTTTCTGGGTTGTTTTTTAGATTATTTTTTTTTTTTTAGACAGTTGGGTCAGGTAGTCAAACGTCTAAGTTTATGCTACACACAAAAATCATACAAACTAGTTAAAAAAAAAAGAAAAAAAAAAGCGGTTGTTAGCTCAATAGGTGCTGAATTTTTTTTTTTCAAAAAATCACTTCCTTTATTGTTTGGACTGACAAATGGGATGCCAACATGGAGCGATTGTTGGTTTCCATCAAGTCACCTGCTGTTTGCTGACTCACTATTGTGTATTGTAAAGTTAATGACTACACTATGGTCCCATTATATGCGAATAAACACAAGGCGTACCGCAACCGGCCCGTTGATTGCGCGTGTTTTGTCAGGGTGGAGAAAGACAACTCGCAGCACAACCCTTACATGCTGGTCAGGCACGACGGGACCGTCTTCCTGGATCAGGACATCCGGGCCGTCAGCATGTGCATAATGGACGTGCACAAGTTCCCCTTTGACACGCAGCGCTGCAACATATCGATGGCATCGGCAGCTTTCAAGTGTAAGCACTTTCATACAAACACACACACAAAAAAAGACTCCTTTCTAAATTGATGTTTTGGGTCACGAAAAGAATGTATACTCTGTTAGCATTTGCTAACTTCCTGTTAGCGCTAGGCTAGCAATGTTTTAAAAACGAAGCGTGTTTTGTTTTTAAATATACAGTGGATGTAATTCTTCACGTTGTGTACTTAGTTTTACAGTTAACTCGGTTAGCATTTGCTAACTTCTTGTTAGCGCTAGGCTAGCGATGTTTTAAAAACGAAGCGTGTTTTGTATTTAAATATACAGTGGATGTAATTCTTCACGTTGTGTACTTAGTTTTACAGTTAACTCGGTTAGCATTTGCTAACTTCCTGTTAGCGCTAGGCTAGCGATGTTTTAAAAACGAAGTGTGTTTTGTTTTTAAATATACAGTGGATGTAATTCTTCACGTTGTGTACTTAGTTTTACAGTTAACTCGGTTAGCATTTGCTAACTTCCTGTTAGCGCTAGGCTAGCGATGTTTTAAAAACGAAGCGTGTTTTGTGTTTAAATATACAGTGGATGTTATTCTTAACGTTGTGTACTTAGTTTTACAGTTAACTCGGTTAGCATTTGCTAACTTCCTGTTAGCGCTAGGCTAGCAATGTTTTAAAAACGAAGCGTGTTTTGTTTTTAAATATACAGTGGATGTAATTCTTAACGTTGTGTACTTAGTTTTACAGTTAACTCGGTTAGCATTTGCTAACTTCCTGTTAGCGCTAGGCTAGCGATGTATTGAAAGTAGCATTGAAAGGAATATCGATTCGATATCGATATTTTCGACCCTGTCCTACTTTCCGCTCTCTCTGCACAGATCAAGACATGCGCGTCTTCCCAGTGGTGAACTCGTCGCGGGCTACCGAGTTCAGCAAATCCCTGATGCTTTCCCAGGGAGAGTGGGACTTCCTGCATTTGTCGGTGAGCAGCGACAACATCACCATCGACTACCAAGCGTGGGATTGTCTCGTGTACACGGTAGGCCGATTTTCCCGACCTTCCCATCAGCACGGCGAGCCCGCCGTTTAACCCTCGTGCCCCCTCCCCCTCCCAGTTCGTCATCAAGAGGCGCCCCCTGCTGCACGTCATCAACTTCCTGCTGCCCATCCTCTTCTTCCTGTGCCTGGACCTGGCCACCTACTTCATCCCGGACCGCCACGGGGAGAAACTGGGCTTCAAGGTCACCGTGCTGCTCGCCATCTCCGTGCTGCTGCTCATCCTCAACGACATCCTGCCGTCCATGTCCAACAAGACGCCGCTCATCGGTACGCGAACCGACCACGGGATCGTCACTTGAATCCAGCATTTTTCATTTACTTTCTGTTACAACACCGAAAATATTTGACAAGGTATTTTTCCTCCCGTTAGCCACCTACTGCATCGTCATCTTCGCCCTGATGCTTCTCAGCCTGCTGGAGACCATCATGGTGGCCTACCTGACGGACGGGGAATCATTGGTGAATACGTACGCCAGGAGCAGACGGGAGAACGAGCCGACCGATAAATCCGACACGGGTACGACTGTATACGGAACTGCTGAAACGATTGTTGATAGCGTCACGTTTAACCCGCTTTGTGTTTTTAGACGAGATCAAACAGACCGGATCTTTGTGTTCATATGTGATGGGCGGAGAGGAACAACACGAGCTGCTACCTGTACCAGAACAGGTAAAGTCACTCAATGGAACGTGTGGACAAAAATTGGGATGCACTATTAACTCATTTGCTCCCAAAAACGGATAAATCCGTTCTATTTTAAATACTACTAGTGTCCCAAAGACGGATTTATACGTTTATGTTTTTTTTTAAATGCTAGGTATTAGGGGTGTGCCCAAAAAATCGAGATTCTCATTTATTAATCTAATCGAATCGATATTAATATCCAAAAATCGATTTTATTTCAATTAGAAATGAAGAAGGGGAAAAGGCAGTTGTAGCCTACATGTTTTTGTGGAAAAAGGCACTTACAATACAAAATTACTAAATGTTTAAACAAAAAAAGACACGTTAATGTCTCTGTCATTTGGTCTTGCAAAGCAGACTGGAGTAGATCATGACAATGTTGTGCATATCTGTAGATTGAAGCAGAAATCATTTGTCAATCAAATCATTTTGAATCAAAAATCGTTTGAATCGAGAATCGAAAATCGATTCTGAATCGATTCATAGACACAAAAATCATAATCGAATCGAATCGTGAGACAGTCAAAGATTCCCAGCCCTACTAGGTATGGTAGTTATTACAAAAACGACGAGCTGGTGGCAGCAGAGTATAAGAGATCAGCAAGGGCCATGTTGCAACAAGCTCTTTTTGCCAGTGTTTTCACCAGATTTTGATTTCTGCAAATTGCTGCAAAAACGGAAACAGATAAAAAGATACTTTTTTTTTTTTAATTCCTGATGAAAGAAGAGACTCTAATCTTTCTTTTGGTAGGTTCCATGTTTTTATAGCAATAAAACACTTGCAAAATCAGTCAAAATCCAATAAAACAGCCGTGAGCGAAAATGGCTGGGAGTGAATGAGTTAAATATAATTTTTTTCAAAGCGGTGTAACGTGCGTGTAGGTCAACGACGGCGCGCTGAGCGCCGAGTCTCGCCTGTTGCTGCTGGTGGTGGACGAGCTGAAGGAGCTGCGGAGGACGCTGAGCGTGCAGCACAGCTGCAAGGAAGAGAGCCGCAAATGTGCTTGCTTGGCCAGCAGGATCAACAAAGGCTTCTTCTTGGTCTACCTCGCCGCCGTCGTACTCTTTCTGTCATTTCTGTACCTGGAGTGGACCAGTTAAACATCTCCAATACTCTTAATGTAACTTTTTTTTTTCTTTAAAATGGATTACGTCATTGATTCCCAACCGCTGTTGCATGCAGGAAAATGCACTTTTCTCTTAGTTTCTCTTTAATTTTGCGCAAAGCGTAAAGTGATGAATGTTTGGTAATCTTCCCATGCCAATGACGTGTAGTCCACTAGGTGGCAGAAGGTACAAAAAATGAACTTGCACATCCAACTCAACTTAGCAGGCGAATTATTTCAGCATATAGTCTATTACATTTGGTGACATTTTTGTGTGGTGCGGTGTCATGAGATTTTTCTCGTGTAATGTACAGTACGGATTTAATAAAGCTCGGAAATCTTATAATATATATCATTAAATACCAAATAATGTGTCTTTTGTTGTATTTTGGGGGTAAAAGGAGCACTTATTAGCCTTCGTCTATCTTTATTTTATTCCTGAAATAAGATACAAATATAATAAACCCAATAATGGTAATTAAAAAAATATATATATTAATTTTCTTTATTATTCAATATTTATTTTATGCATTGAAAAATTGCTTCATTTTCTTTATGATAAGCCATGGAGTTTTAATTAAATGAAAATGTTGTTTTTTTTAGAATGAGTTTATTTTCTGTTTATTATAATATAAACAAGGGTATTATTTTTATTTAATGAAGGTTGGGAATCTTATTACTGTATATATAATTAAATACCAAATGTCTTTTTTTGTATTTTTATTATTATTATTATTTTTTTTGTAAAAGGAGTACTTACTGTATTAGCCTTCATCTATCTTTGTTTTATTCCTGAAATAAGATACAAATATAATAAACCCAATAATGGTAATTTAAAAAAAAAAAAATGTTTTGTTTTCTTTATTATTCAAAATTTTTTATGCAATAAAAAATTGGTTCCATTTTGTTTATGATAAACAATAGAATTTTTAATTAAATTAAAACAGGTTGTTTTTTTTATAATTACTTTATTTTCTGTTAATTATAATGTAAACCTTTTTTGTTTATTATAAATAAACAAGATGGTATTGTTTATAGCAAAAACAAGATTCTTTTTTTATTATAAACTACTGGTAGATATTTGTTTATTCAGTCAAAACGAGATTGACATTTAAATGATATACAATTTTTCATTATAAAGAAAAATAAGTTTATTTTTTCTTATAATAAACATGATTACTTTTGCTCATTATTACAACAAAAACTAGGTTATTTTTCTTCGTAATTAAACTATTTGGCGCACAAGCTGATTCCAACTCAGGTGCATGCATGTGAATGTCTCAAGCAACTCATATTGAGTTAACTAATCGATCTAAAATTAACGATGGACATCACATCGCCGTCAATAGTCTCTTAACATACACAATGAATTAATTATTCATGCTATCGTTTCGCTCCTACCGTGCATGTCCATGCGTGTGCGTGTTTAACTCGATTTGTCTCACTTGAGTTTTAAGGGCCCTGCACGGCACGAGAAAAACATCATCAGTTCATCACCATCGCATTAGAAGAGCCGCAACGCCGCGTCCGCTCGTCGCTCCTCCTTCATAAAAGGACACCGCGGAAGCGACCACTTACTGCCTGTCAGTAACTTCATCATGTTCGCAGCCTTCGTCTCCCTCCTCGTCTTCTCGGGTAAGCGGCATCGCACGGCAATGAATGAATGAATTGTTTTCATCTACTTTTACTGATTATTTGCAGCGTGTTTGTGCATGGTGAAAAATGTTCAATTGTCGAACCGATTTAAAATACAAGTTGATGCATTTTCTTAATGATGATTTTATGTATTAAAGGCGGTCACATGTAAAGACGAGTATTTGTTAAATCATGACTTAACAGAACAGTTTTTGGGGAAAAATAGATTTCATTGGCCACACCCAGGCCAGCAATTGATTGAATCAAGACGTTACCGCGATAGCACTTGTCAGACAAATTGAAGTAAGCAACTGAATCTTCATCAAAAACACGCCATTAAAAGTAATTAAAGAACAAATGAGAATCAAAGTGAAGTCATTTGGAAGATGAGTCGACTCGAGTGAGCCATTACGCGCTAATGGAGAAAATTGGGGAGTGTGGTGAACCTCGGCCAGAAGTGGTCAGACACCGAAATCACTTCAAGAGTGCAAATGATGGCTCATCCGGGAAGTCGCGAAAAAGAACCCAGAATGACGTCCAAATTGGCCTCCGTTGAGGTCCGTGTTCGTGGATGAGCAATTAAGCAAGACACGAGGCAATAATGGCATTCATGGTATAAAAAAAAAACAACAAAAAAACAACAACTGACTTTTAGAGAAATAGTAACGAGATAACACTTTCTGGAAGCAAAAATAATTAAAAAGAAATAAATTAATTAAAAAAAAAAGAAAAAAGTCCCCCGCTCAAATTTTTGGTCCCAAGTCAAAGCAAAAAATAAAAATAAAAATCTGACTTTAGAGAAATATTATGTGGCGTGACAAAATAAAACTTTCTGAAAGCAAAAATAACTCTAAATAAATAAATATATACAAAATTGTCCCCCTCTTATCTGGTCTCAAGTCAAAGCAAAAAAAAAAAAAAAAAAAAAAAAAAGAAAGAAATCTAAATAATGAGATAAAACTTTCTGGAAGTAAAAATAACTAAAAATAAATACATAAATAAAAATAGTCACCCTCTCAAATTTTTGGGGTCCCAAGTCAAAGCAAAAAAAAAAAATCTGACTTTAGAGAAATATTATGTGGCGTGATTAGATAAAACTTTCTGGAGGCAAAAATAACTAAAAATAAATAAATAAATAAAAATAGTCCCCCTCTCAAATTTTTGGTCCCAAGTCAAAGCAAAAAAATAAATAAAAAAATCATCTGAACGAAAATTTGTATCTAAAAAAAAAAATCCAACTGGTCACTCGTTTGATTGTCGCTGGTGTTATCCACCGTAGCAGACGGCGTGACGTCGGAACCGACCGGCTGCAGTTACCAGGATGTCTTAAACCACCTGAACCTGACTCGAACCAACGAGCTCTTCTCCATGACGCGGCCCGTCAGGTACTACAAGAGGCCCACTCACGTGTCCCTGGAGGTGCTGCTGTACGCCATCCTCAACGTGGTAAAGCATACTTATGTACATTATATATATTATAATCAGCAATTGGGTTGAGACTTTCAACTGTTTTACTGTGCTAAACTGTTTCATAACTCCTGTTCATCGAGTATTGTAATGTCACAATGCATTTTTGTCACTGTACAATTATTTTAAAGTAGGTACTTCCAGATTTGGGGGCTTTTTTAAAAAAAATATATAAATTAAATTATATATTTATATATAAATTAGCTATTTTACATTTTTTAAATAAAATTGTACTATTTAAAAACTATATATATATATATTTTTATATATAAATTATATATTTATATATAAATTAGCTATTTTACATTTTTTAAATAAAATTGTACTATTTAAAAACTATCTATATCTATATATATATATATATATATATATATATATATATATTTGTTTATATATAAATTAAATGATATATTTATATATAAATTTGATATTTTACATTTTTTGAATAAAATTGTACTATTTAAAAACTATATATATATTTTTTTAGATATAAATTAAATTATATATTTATATATAAATTTGATATTTTACATTTTTTAAATAAAATTGTACTATTTAAAATCTCTCTCTCTCTCTCTCTATATATATATATATATATATATATATATATATATATATATATATATATAAATTAAATTCTATATTTATATAGAAATTAGATATTTTACATTTTTTAAATAAAAGTGTACTATTTTTAAAAACTATATATATATTTTATTTATTTATTTATTTTATTAATCTAATGATATGTCCACTTTCTAGGTGGAGAAGGAGCAGAAGTTTGTTCCTTACGTCTGGACCGTCACAGTGAGTTCCGCTTTGATGATGATGATGATGATGATGATGATGATGATGGCACGATCGTTCCGAATGTATTGGTCTGCCTTGTTCTTCTGTGGTCTCTCTTGTTATTGAACTAAAGCTTGCTAACTTGCTAGCTTGATGCTAACACGCAATTGAAAACCCTATAGACAAGCTAATAAAACTTGCATCGATGTCACGATAAACCTTTCAACTACTTATATTGGAACGCAAGTGGTAAAAACACCTGCATATAAATTAAACAACTTTTCTTTTTTTGGTGGCTTTCAGAGCTGGCACAACGAATACATCTCGTGGGATCCCCAAAAGTTCTGCGGGATCAATAATGTGTCTCTTCCCGTCGGCATCCTGTGGAAGCCGGATCTCACCATCGAGGAGATGTAAGCGCTCACGCGTCCTTCGCCACCGAGCCCGCAAAGTTACTCCAAATGTCTCCCGACAGGGCCGAGAAGGACAAAGCGCCCCCGAACGTTTACCTGACCATCAGGTCCGACGGCCTTGTGGAGGTCACAAACGACCAAGTGCTGTTCAGCATGTGTCGCATGAACATTTACAGGTTCCCCTTCGACACGCAGCGATGTAACCTCTCCTTCAAGTCCATCATACACTCGTGTAAGTTGCACAAAATGACATATTTTTCTTTCAAACACACTTTGAAACATCCATTTTGAATTCAATCAACTCGACTTCCGCCGCAGCCAAGGACATGCGGCTGGAGCCCAGCAACAATTCGTCCCAGGCCACCGAGTGGTCGCGCGATTTGATGCCCACGCAGTACGAGTGGATCTTCCTCAACTTGAACGTGACCTCCATCAAGGCCAGCAGCCCGGACCACCAGGACGTCATCGTCTACACGGTCGGTCCAGCCTGCCGCCTGGAGACGCGCCCACGCGGCTTCACGGCCAAACGGAAATTCAATTTGTCTTGTCAGGGGAGAACAAACAAATGTGCATGTTAAAAACAGATGGCTCGAAAGAACCCAAACAAGGCCAAAAAAACCGACCCAACTTTTTGGGTTATTTATTTAACCCCAAAAATGACTAAACTACAACACCATTTTTTCTTCTTTTTTTATCAAATGAAAAACCCACAAAAAAAATACTTGTTTGGTTCAATTTTTGGGGTTAAATTAATAACCCAAAAAGTTGTGTCTGCCCTTTTTTGGTACAATTTAGGTTCGTTTTGTGTCTGACCCAACTGCTTTTAAAGTATACAAACTTCTCTCCAACTGGGTTTCAAAGTAGGGTTTCCCACAAAAAAAACCAAAAACAAAAACAACAATAATTAGGTTATTTTAGTTTTTTGGGTTTTTTTTGGTAAATTTTTGGGGTTTAAAAGAATAACCCAAAAAGTTGTGTCTGCCCTTTTTTGGTCCAATTTAGGTTCGTTTTGTGTCTGACCCAACTGCTTTTAAAGTATACAAACTTCTCTCCAACTGGGTTTCAAAGTAGGGTTTCCCACAAAAAACAAACAAAAAAAACAACAACAATAATTAGGTTATTTTTTGTTTTTTGTTTGGTAAATTTTGGGGGTTTAAAAGAATAATCCAAAAAGTTGCGTCTGCCCTTTTTTGGTCCAATTTAGGTTCGTTTTGTGTCTGACCCAACTGCTTTTAAAGTACACAAACTTCTCTCCAACTGGGTTTCAAAGTAGGGTTTCCCACAAAAAAAACAACAACAAAAAACAATAATTAGGTTATTTTTGTTTTTTGTTTTTTGTTTTTTGGTAAATTTTTGGGGTTTAAAAGAATAATCCAAAAAGTTGCATCTGCCCTTTTTTGGTCCAATTTATGTTCGTTTTGTGTCTGACCCAACTGCTTTTAAAGTACACAAACTTCTCTCCAACTGGGTTTCAAAGTAGGGTTTCCCACAAAAAAAAAAAAAAAAACAACAACAATAATTAGGTTATTTTTGTTTTTTGTTTTTTGTTTGGTAAATTTTTGGGGTTTAAAAGAATAATCCAAAAAGTTGCGTCTGCCCTTTTTTGGTCCAATTTAGGTTCGTTTTGTGTCTGACCCAACTGCTTTTAAAGTATACAAACTTCTCTCCAACTGGGTTTCAAAGTAGGGTTTCCCACAAAAAAACAAAAAACAAAAAAAAAACAAAAATTAGGTTATTTTTTTATTTTTTTTATTTTTTTTGGTAAATTTTTGGGGTTTAAAAGAATAATCCAAAAAGTTGCGTCTGCCCTTTTTTTTTTTCTTTTTTTTTTTTTTTTTACCCAATTTGTGTTAGTTTTGAGTCTGACAACTGGGTTTCAAAGTAGGGTTTACCGCAAAAAAAAAAAAAGAAAAGAAAAAAATTGGGCTATTTTTTTAGTTTTTTGGGGGGGTTAAAAGAATAACCCAAAAAGTTGTATTGGCCCTTTTTTTTTTTTTTGACCCAATTTGGGTTAGTTTTGAGTCTGACCCAACTACTTTTAGAGTACACAAACATCTCTCCAACTGGGTTTCAAAGTAGGATTTCCCACAAAAAATAAAACAAACAAACCAATAACCTAATTATTGGTTTGTTTGGTTATTTATAAATATATTTATATATTTTTATTTTTTTTTTTTGGTACATTTTTTGGGGTTAAAAGAATAACCCAAAAAGATGTGTCGGACACTTTTTGACCCAATTTGATTGAGTTTTGACCCAAAATAACTCATATATTTGTTGTTGTTGTTTTTAAACTCGTAGTTGTTTTTTTTGTTGTTGTTTTTTTAAACAGTTGGTTCTGATTTCTAACTAGAGTTAGATGTTTCAAATTGGGGTTTCAAGTACGTTTAGGGTTTCCAAATTGGGGTTTCAAGCCAAAGTTATTGTTTTCAGATAATAATAATAATAATAATAATAATAATAATAGTAATCAATTGTATTTATTATTAATGCACTTTACATTAGGGTTTCAAGCCAGGTTCAATCTGTGTTGATTGTCCAGATAAGCATGCGGAGAAAGCCCATCCTGTACATCATCAACTTCCTGCTGCCCGTCTTCTTCTTCCTGGCCCTGGACTTGGCCTCCTTCTTCATCTCGGACTCGGGCGGTGAGAAGCTGAGCTTCAAAGTGACCGTCATGCTGGCCGTCACCGTGCTGCAGCTCATCCTTAACGAGATCCTGCCCTCCTCCTCCAACTCCATCCCTCTCATAGGTACACAGGTTTCATTTTGTCAGCATCTGGGAATATAATGTCACAGGACAGTATTTGTTATGAAAAACACACTTGAAAAACTAATTTGGGTGTTTTTTTTGGAGACTGGAACAGATTAATTGCATTTCCATTCATTTCAATGAGGAACCATGATTTGAGACACAGAAATCTCTTTTCTACTGCATAATTCCGCTGTTGACCACTAGATGGCAGCTCACTATTATGTTTGGAAACTTAATTTGAATAAAAACAGGAAGTATTTCAGCTCAGTCTAGTTTTTGCTGAAGATTATTGAACGTTAAATCCTCTTCAATCCTGCTTTTTATGCCTACATAAAGTGACGGCTATTACGATATGAATTACTAGCAGAAAATTATTTGGTGTTACAATACTTTTGTCTTTTCATATTTATTTAACTTTATAACAGAAAAAAAAAAATGGAGGGAAAAATACCAGTCTTTTTCCATGGATTTTTTAAATTGGAATATTTTAACGTCATTATGTTGTTGATTTTAAAAGAGCTAACTTTGGTTGATTAAATCCTCTAGTTTTGAGATGTGTGGTCGCTTTATATAGACTTAGACTTAGACTTGACTTTATTGATCCCTTTGGGATGGCTCCCTCTGGGAAATTTACAATTTATATATAAATTGTAACATAAACGACGCCATCTTCAGCCGTGTACTGCATCGGCATCTTCGCGCTGATGCTGCTCAGCCTGCTGGAGACCATCTTGGTGATGCACCTGTTGGAGAAAGACAACAAAAGCGACAGCGACCACGCGGACGCCGACGGAGACGGAAGAAGCGACGAGCGAAACATGCAAACCGGCTTCCACAAACAACACGGAGGTGAGATTAGAACCATTTTGACTTCAGTTAATTTTAAGAGCAGGTTTGTTAGATTTTATTATTTTTTATATTAACTCATTCACTCCCAACCATTTTCACTGGTGTTTTCCTGGATTTTGACTGATTTTGCAAGGCCCGCGAAATATTATGTTCTATTGCTATAAAAATATGGAATCTACCAAAAGAGAGATTAGAGTCTCTTCTTTTATCAGGAAAAAAAGTATATTCCTATCTGTTTCTGCTGTGCAGCAATTTGCAATAGAACATAGCTAAGTTTCATCATTATTCACAATTCTGCTTCAAACTGTGGGGAAATCAGCTGGTTTTAACATGGCCTGGTTGATCTCTTATACTCTGCTGCCACTCAACCATTTTCTGCAGTAGAGAGACTGCATGAAAGCCTTCTCTATGCGCTGGCATAAAAAAACAACCTAAAAAACGTATAAATCCGTCTTTGGGACACTTAAAACATTTAAAATATGACGTATTTATACGTTTTTGGGAGCTAATGAGTTAAAAATGTTTTTAGCTGAGTTTTTTAAAATTAGTTTGCTTTGCTTTGCTTGCAGAAGCTTGGACGCAAGGTGGCGTCTTTTATTCCATGCCTGAAACGCCAACGGAACTGATGCCGCTAACCAAAGAGGTGCGTCTCAACATCCCTGAGGTCACACAGTACGATTTAACCCCAAATTGTTTTTTTTTATTTTTTCAAGGCTCAGAGCGGCGCCCTGTGCCAAACGCTGGAGAAGCTGTCGGGCGAGTTGAGGCAGATGGAAAAAACGCTGACCGTGCTGCTCAACGGCAGGAATGAGAAAGACAAGTTGGGTTACTGGACACAAGTGGCCGCCAGGGTCAACAGAATCTTCTTCATCTTCTATCTGACTGTGGTCAGCCTCTTCTTGACGATTCTCTTTTCCAAGTGGACCTAGCGCTAATTATTAACACACATTACTGCCATTATCAGGTGTCCACGTGTGTTTGTGTGTGCCGTCTTTGCTGAGCATGATCATACAGAATAAAGGTTTGGGGTGGGAAAACAATCTTGTACGGATTGTATAATACATACATTACTTTTTATCTATCTATCTATCTATCCATCTATCTATCTATCTATCTATCTATCTATCTATCTATCTATCTATCTATCTATCTATCTATCTATCTATCTATCTATCTATCTATCTATCTATCTAGCTAGCTAGCTAGCTAGCTATAGACATTGTTATGTAGTGAGCTAACTAGTTATGTAGTCACTGTATCTATACTTGTTATCAAGTGTCTGAGTGAGCAACAATAGCTAGCTAGCTAGCTAAATACATAGACATTGTTATGTAGTGAGCTACCTAGTTATCTATGTAGTCACTATCTATACTTGTTATCAAGTGTCTTTGAGTGAGCAACAAATAGCTAGCTAGCTAGCTAAATACATAGACATTGTTATGTAGTGAGCTACCTAGTTATCTATGTAGTCACTGTATCTAAACTTGTTATCAAGTGTCTTTGAGTGAGCAACAAATAGCTAGCTAGCTAGCTTAACACAGACATCATTATGTAGTGAGCTAACTAATGATCTATGTAGTCACTGTATGCACTGTATCTAAACTTGTTAAGTGTCTTTGAGTGAGCAACAAAAGCAATAAAAAAAAAAAGAACTGACATTCACTGCCAAGGACGTATTTTTACGTCTTTTAAGAATCCAGACAGGGGCGGAGCGTTATCTAGTAAATTAAGCTCAACAAAATGGTACTTTTTACTTTAACTTGATCCAACTTATATTATGAATATGTCAGGCATGTTTCTGCATATGTGCGCATTTTATTTTGTGAAACCATGACTGGGTGGTGGGGGTGGGGGGGTATGATGAAAAATGACTTTCAGTTGGGTGCGGTTGGACACAGGTTTAGCCCTATTTTATTTGGACTCTACAATGACAATAAAGATTCCAATTCTAATTTTTGAACTGAAAATGATGAATATGGCCCCAAAAAACATTATTTGCTCAATTAAAACACACACTAGGACACAAGTTTTTAAATGACTTTTTTTTTTTTTTTTTATCATACAGACTATCAAAATTGACATTTTATCCATCTCATGGGGCAGCCATTTTGATATTATGCTATGCTATGCTGTCGACTGAAAACGACAACAAATGTGCCTAAGGGCTCAGCTTGTGAACGTCACATGACCAAACACAGAAAACAGGTGAGTCCTGATTGGTCGTTACCTGAGCTTTTAGGCACTGTGATGTCATTTTCACTCGACGACAGAAGCCGGTGTAGTGTCAAAATGGCCGACCCTGAGACGGATAAAAACGGGTGGATTTTGCTGTTTGCTTCATATTGCATAACGACAATAGTAATCAGTGTTTACGCTGGGCGGGGCACATAAAAAATGTAGTAAAGAAAATGTTTGACTTGATTTCTACTGACACTGTATGTTGATGTCTTCAAAAAAAAGCTGCAATATTTTACTAAAAAAAAAAAACATGTTTTCTTTCCTAATCCCAAAAGCACTTTAGGGTTGTCAACAATCTAATTACTAATGAAAACACTTTCCTTCCAACAACATCAACATATTTTAATCTGACTATCAAACAGGGAGTGATATTTGAGCATTAAAGTGGTCAAGTCAGTCAGACAGACAAATGAACATGACCACAAATGAGGAGCAGCAACTGGCGCCATGATCGCATTTGCAATTTGGACTTGTGGGATTCAAGTGTGGCCCAGCCCCCTTTTTTCTTCTTCCTTACGTCCACACGGATCGAGAAGAACACGCTCACTGCATCAAGATGCTCCCTCCTGGATGCTTCGTCTTCATGCTCCTCTTCACAGGTGAGCTCACTATTGTCTTTAATTGTTTGTTTGTTGTCGAATTGTATTTGGCCAAATGTTCTGTTGCGCAGGTGCGGCACGCTCGGAGCGGGTGTGTTCTTACCACGAGGTGTTGGACCACCTCAACATGAGCACACAGAGCAGTTTGTACTCCATGACGAGGCCCGTCAAAGACTTCAAAAAGCCGACTGTGGTTTCGCTGGAGGTCATCCTCTACGCCATTCTCGACGTGGTTAGTTTATTTATTTTTATTTTTTGCAGTGCACATATTAGTATTAATTGAAGCTTTTTAGAAAACGTTGGCACATATGTGTATAATTAATTTAGAATAAGAAAAACATAATAAAAAAATAAATTTTTAAAATAATTAGATGTAAAAAATAAAATTAAAAAAATTTTGAATAAATTTTTTTTTTTAAATAAAATTTTTGAAAAAATCAAATAAAAAAACACAATACATTAAAAAAAATAACATTAAAAAAATATTGGTTGAATATGAAAATGTATGCAATATCTTTATTGCAATCAACAAAATGTGGCTGACGTCTATTCAATAAATGACAAATACTGTAAATCATATCATTGGTTGCCAGGTGTCATCTTAAACAAGACGGAAAGTTTCCAAATCATTTTTGCGGTTAACCGATCTGACCCTGACGCCGCTTGAAGGCTTTCTCAACAGTAATTAGAGACTTCCATCATATTCACTGAATAATTAACCGAGGCTGGGAAAAGCCATTAATGTTCTTTTTTTTATGCCAGATTGTGGGTAGGTTATCCTCCCCTTCAACAATAAATAATGTTTTACACTTGAATTTTAATATTTGTAACTTTTCTTTTTGTCAACAGAGGGAGCTCGACCAGACCTTCGTACCCTACGTTTGGATGTTCACGGTCCCTTAAAAGCACTTTTTTTCCCCCCACTTTTTTTTCCTGCCAATTTATGAATATTTTTTGGTAACTCTTCTAATTGTGTTTCCTGCACAGAGATGGCAGAATGATCACATCTCTTGGGATCCGGAACAGTTTTGCGGGATTACGAACATCTCTCTTCCCACTGAATTGTTTTGGCATCCAGATCTCACCATTGAAGAAATGTAAGTATCGATCCATCCCTTCAAAATAAACCCCAACCTTAACCCTCAAACATTTGAAGACAAAACCAAGGATAAAATGTTGCCAAGCCTGCTCGAGCCTGACGTCTGCATCGTGCTGTTGCCGCGCAGGATAGAGAAGGACAAGGCCCCGCCGAGCCCCTACCTCACCATCCTCAGCGACGGCCGCGTGTACGTGAAGAACGACCAGGTGCTGCTCAGCACGTGCAAGCTGCACATCTACTTGTTCCCCTTTGACCAGCAGAGCTGCAACCTCACCTTCAAGTCCGTGGTCCACTCGTGTGAGGCTCAACAAAACACTCCGTGACTGGAAAAGCTCGTCTGTCCATGTCTTCATTTTGCAGGTGGCAAGAGTAATCACACTACTCCGTACTTAGGTACAAGTGCAGGTCAAATTGGAAGGACAGTAAACCCCCTTACAAGAAAAAAAAATATTTAAATACTCTATAGACCTGTTTTTGTAGCATTAACGTCTTTAAACACGTTTAAAAAAAATACAATCATGTAAAAAAAAAAAATAATAATAATACATTGAGAGACAGACAAAAGTATTTTACAGTGTAACAATCCCTCTTTGTGTTTACAGTAAACAAATATTGTTTTCCTAAACTAGCAAACTTATCTCACAGTAAACATTAAAAAAATCATGGTCAAAGTTGTACATTATGAAAATAAATAAACTACAACCTTAACGTATTTATTATTATTATTATTATTATTATTATTATTATTATTATTATTATTATTATATCATTTATTGAATGTAGAAGAATAATACAAAAAAAAAACAGTCAATCCAATTTACGGGAATCACATAAATTAAAATTAAAAAAAATAGGAGGGGGAAAAACACCAATAAATAAATAAATAAATAGATAAAAAAATAATAACATTCAGGTAGCTCCAAGTTGTATTTTTTTTTTTATAATTCTGCATCTATATTAATTATTTAATGACATTTTTTGTTCGTTACAAATTTAAGAGACTTAAAAATAATTGTCAATTTCAATCAAAAATAATTTGAATAAAGGTTTCAAGTTTAGAAATTGACATTTATGGATATAAGCCATTTTCCACAATAAAATATACAAATTAACCAAAGTTGACAATTTTTTGTTCTTAGATTAAAAATTTTTTCCATTCAATATAATCTTGTGTTTTCATTCACACATAAAACTACAACAATCGCTTTTTGTAGTCTTAAAAAGCAGGGTTTGATAAAATGAAAATATTTCCAATAAAATCTAAGACGTGCCTAAGTACTTCCGGTTTTGTTCTTTTTCTTTCGTATTCCTATTGTATCAAGTGAAATAATCGTGCAGCCATCTAATGGTCGGAAGTGGAATTGCAGTGCACCCAATATACAGGGGAATTAGACCAAAATAGTCAATAACTTTTTTTTTTAAACTTTTTTTGTTTTTGTTTTTGTTTTTTTAAAAGTGAAATAGCGAATGGCGATTATAATAGATTTTTTGTGGAAAAATGCTTATTGAGGGGTATGGCCCCTTCTTAGTCAGGATTTTTTTGGGTTAAAAAATATTATATATTTTTTTAACGAATATTTGGGTAAAGTACAGATACCTGAAAAAGTATTTTACACTCAGTGACACTCACTTCCTGTCTCAGCTGAGGAACTGCAGCTACTTCACTTGCTCAGTTCCGCCCAAGCCACCAAGTGGTCGCGGGAAGTAATGCGCACGCGCAACGAGTGGATCTTCGTCGGCATGACCGTCGTCAACAAGACCAGCAGCGTGTTCGGCATCCAGCAAGATATGATTGTTTATACTGTAAGTAGTTTGATGCTGTAGACTGTATTTGAGCTGTTTCCAAACTTTCTTCGCGATGTCACAGATCAGCATGAAGAGGAGGCCGATGTTGTACATCATCAACTTCCTGTTGCCCGTCCTCTTCTTCCTGGCCCTGGACTTGGCCTCCTTCTTCATCTCGGAGAGGGGAGGCGAGAAGCTGAGCTTCAAGGTGACCATTCTGCTGGCCGTCACCGTCATGCAGCTCATCCTCAACGAGATCCTGCCCTGCTCCTCCAACAAAATCCCTCTCATAGGTCAGCCAGATGTGAAATGACGCCTCAAATGTAAACGGACTCGCACTCATTGACGCCGTCCGCTGCACCCTCAGTCGTCTACTGCATCGGCATCTTTGCTCTGATGATGCTCAGCCTGCTGGAGACCATCTTCGTCATGTACCTGATGGAAAAAGATAAAGGCGGCCAGGACGTGACAGTCAGCGGAGATCAAAGTGGTGAAAAAGGTGTTTTACGACAACTCAAAATGGGAAATTGACCTCAAAGTGCCTTCGGGCTCACATTGTGGGCGTCACTTGTTGTCCGCATTTGGTCACATGACATTTGCAATGCTACATATGGCCACGAAAATAACATTTCTGTCATTTTGTTTTCTTACAGAAAAGAAAAGTCAAAGTTGTTCATGCATCTGCAAAGTGCCCACAGATGAAAATCCACCTGAAATGCTAAAGGTTTCTTCAACTCTACATAATCATATATTGTTTATTAGTCACAATAATCCTCAAAAAAAAAAAAAAAACTTTGCAGGAAGGCCGACTGACGGAGTCCAGCTCCCTGGAGAGACTCTCCGACGAAACAAATGATTTGATAAAGGCCCTAACGCGACTTCTGGACAGCAGGAAGGAAAATGAGGACAAGCCCGGATATTGGACAAGACTCACCGTAAAAATCAACACAATCTTTTTCATAATCTACCTCACCGCTGTGTCTTTGTTTTTAGCTGTGTTGTGCTTCATTTGGCTGATGAACCACCAAGAATGAGAATTCATAAATATCAATTATGATTTGTTACTGTGGCAGTACCACGGAGTAAACAGGCTTTAGACAGTATACGCATGCGGTTGCTGTTGACACACAACTGAAACAAAAGTTGCTAACTCATCGTCCACCGTGCTGACTCTATGAAAGAATAAAAAAAGAATATTTATTGCTTTTGTTGCTCACTCAAAGACACTTGATAATAACTTTAGATATAGTACATACAGTGACGACGTAGATAACCAGTTAGCTCGCTACGTAACGTTAGCTTAAATGTAAATGATATAATGAAATGAGTACACGCACACCCATATGAACAGTTAAAAAGAAACAGAAGGAAAGGTGTAAAATATGTGCAATTGTGTAAAAATGTGATAAAATAAATACAGTACAGTTCTAAAGTTTGTGGGGCCACCGTATTTTAAGAGAAAAGCTGTTGTTTTTTTAAACCACATTAGCAATGTCCAAATGTCGTTTTTTTTTTTTTTTAATCTGTGACTTTTAATTTGGAAGTGAGTGGCGAAATTCACAACCGTTTTCCCCCTGGACATCGCGTTTTTAAAACTCATTTCAGTGGTTGTATCTATTTTTGTACTAATTTTTGTAGTATTTAAAAAAACAACAACTTGTGTGCGCGCGCACGTGTGTAATGTGTCCTCCGGTTTTGTAGGGGGCGCTGCTTTCTACCACACCTCCTCTGTGCGGCTCAAATCAGTGACGTGGATTTTCATTCAGTCCGAGTAGCTCCAAAACAGTCAACACACGGCGCATCAACGCCTCTTTTCATTTCACTTTTATTACAATTACAACAAATTCGTTTCGTTTTCGTCGCTTGCTGCGCGTCGAGACAGCTTTGACACGACGTAAAAGAAACAGGTGAGTGCATCAATAAATGAAAATGTTGAAAAATAATATCAATAAAATGCCACAGAATGGCCGTTACGTGAGTCATTTGTGTGTGTGTGTTTTCCACAGGTAGACAAAATGAGTAAAAGCAACAAAGTGCTTAATTTAAGAGACAAAATAAGCGACAATGAGTTGGATTTGAGTCTGTGCAACCTCACCGAGGTGCCCGTCAAGGAGCTGGTGAGTTGCGTGTGTGGTGAGAGCTTGAAAATGCACCGATATTCATATTTAAAAGATTTATTACGTGACATTAATAGTTGACTACATGTCCGCTCGTTCCACTTTCGTTTCATAACAAATAGTAATACATTTCCTCCCAACAGGCGCCTTTAACCAAAGCGACTTTTTTGGACTTGTCGTGCAACAACATCACCTCCCTGCCGGTAAGTGCAGAAGTCTTCTTTGTAGATTATTTTTGCTATGTGTCCTATAGAAGCAACATGGCGGAATTTTGTACTTTTTAACTAGTTTTTTCTTCCCTTTTTATCTGGTGGAGGGTTAAAGAAAAAGAACGTCATAGCCATTTTTTTTTCTTTGTGCGTCACATGGCAGCCAGAGTTCTGCAACCTAACGCACTTGATGAAGCTGGACCTGAGCAAAAACCAGCTGACCTGTTTGCCGGATGACCTGGGGAACCTGACCGCTTTACAGCACTTGGACTTGTACAACAACAAGCTGAGCACCCTACCTGTCAGCTTCTCCCAGCTGCGGGTCGGTGGAAATGCGGCACAAAAACAAAAGTGGTATAACACTAGCTGCTGTTAAGCTAATAGGACGGGTTTTGTTTTTGGGGTGTCAAGAGTTTGAAGTGGCTGGACCTGAAGGACAATCCTCTGGACGCGGGCCTGGCCAAGGCGGCGGGAGATTGCCTGGATGTGAAGCAGTGCAAACAGTGCGCCACCAGGGTAAGAAAGATGCGCAGCAACAAAAAAAAAAAAAAAGATGCAAAGTCAAAATTGTATTTTTTTCTTTTAGGTGCTCAAGTACATGCTGACGCTTCAGGAGGAGGCTGACCGTGCACGAGAGAAGCGACTCTTGAGGGAAAAAGGTCAGGAATCTTTCATAAATTGGATGTCAAATGTAAAATTATAAATTAAAAAAAAAATGACGTTGAAAATATACAAAAAATATATATTCTAATAAGCTTTGACATTTTTTATTGAGAGCTTTTTTTGTAAGCATTGCTATTTTTTTCTAGATGAATACAATTACATACAATGCAAAGAATGTTTTTTTTTTTTTTTCCTGCTATAAAGTAAGAGTCCTTTCCTTGAAGAAATCTCAATTTTTGTTTATGGCAGAAAGTTTTTGGTTTTTTTCCCCTTATTTTCTTAAAGAATGTAAAAATATTTTTCTGAAAAAAAGTTTAAAAAAAAATTCTGGAAGAACATTTTGGAAAAAATAATTAGATTTGGTGTAATATGACTTTATTGCAAAAAAATAAAATAAAAATATATATAGTTATAAAATCCAAGTTTATTCCTGTAACATGACAATATTTCTGGTTGGTCGGGATAGTGGGGGGAGTACTTTTAATTATTATTTATTTTTTTACTAATTATGTAAGATTATGACAAAAAGACAGACTTTAATCTTATATTAGGGCTTTTTTTTTTTCTCCCCCTAAAAACAAATTAAAGGAAAAAAAATCCAACTATTATGAGATTAGGAACGTATTTTTTTTTAAACTAAAATATACTTATTTTAATATTAATATTTTACTAAAATAAAAAAGTATACTGTCATTTTAAAATGCACACTTTGCTTATTTAGAAAAAAAAAAAAAAAGACCATTTGTCATGTTTGGCTCTTCATTTTTTTTTTTTTTTTTTATACCGGAATTTTTATAATTTAACTTTTTATACCGCGAATTTATACCGGTAACTGTTTTCTAGGGGGGAAATAATGTTTTCTTAAAAAAAAAAAAAAAAAAAAAGACAATTTTCATCGGATTTTGACTATTTCTCATAAAATAATCAAGTGATAAGACTTTTCTGAAAAAAAAAAAAAAACTTTCTGGGGAAAAAAAAACTTTATTCTTGTAATATCATGGGGAAGAAAAACACTATTTTTTTTATTTTTATAACGGAATTTTTATAATATAATTTTTTTATACCGGTAACTGTTTATTCTTGTAATATCATGGGGAAGAAAAACTTTTTTTTTTTTTTTTTTTGTCATCCCGTCAGAGCTGGAGAGAAAGCGTGAGGCCAAGAAGCGGGAACGTGAGGCCCGTGAGAAGGAAGCCCGTAAGCGGGAGAAGGCCGAGGAGAAGGAGAAGCGGCGGAAGGAGTACAACGCCCAGGTGGCCGCCACCGCCGCCGCCCAGGAGGAGGAGCAGCAGCAGCAGCCGCAACAACAGCATAAGAAGAAGGAAGAGAGGAAGAGCAAGAAGAAGAATGGACAAGCCTCAGGTAACACAAAACACTTTATTGTTTCTATTCGACAATTTTTATTTCATATATTGCAAAAAAGCAGAATTTTGTCCCAAAAGTGTTTTTAAAAACATTCTGTTTGCGTCACGTCAGCAGAGAAGAAGCCCGTCGCGCGGGCGGCGCCCAAGCCTTGCCGCTCTGTCGTCGCCGTGGTCTTCAAGCTCTTCCTGTTGTTGCTGCTCACCGTGGCCGTTACGTTCGCCATCTGCTGGGTGACGGAGCTGCGGCGTCGGGACGTGTGCGAGCCTCTGGACGTCGCCCTGGACCGGGGCCGGGCCTGGGCTAGCAAGCAAGAGGTCGTCGTCCGCCAGCTCCTCGGCGACCTCTCCGCGGCCGTCAAGGACTTCCTGGAATCCATGCAAACGTCCAAAAGCTAAGCTGAGTGGGATATTAAAGAAAGTCTTATTAAGATGGCCACCACCGCTTCTCGTTCACACAAAAAAAAATAAGGGGGGGAGGGGCACACGTGTGAAAATTCCTATGGAATTGTTGTCGCTCTTTGTACAACCGGCCTGTTTTTAAAAAGCATCTTTGTCTTTCTCACGCCACTTTGCGGCGTTCTTCTCGCAACGTGATCACGCCTTGAAATAAACGTGCCGACTCCACCGCGTCCTGCGTCCAGCGAGCTCACGCCGGAGCGCCCGTGGCCGCCTGTGACGCCGCTTGCCGTCTTCCGCCGCGGGCCGCCAGGTAGTCCCGCTCCGTCATGTGACCTACTTGCCGCAGCAACCTGCGACGCAGCGACTCGTCCACCGTCGTCTCCAAGGTGACTTCCTTGAACACCTGACACACGGACACCTGTGGAATCAGCCAAGGTTATTTTGGTTAACTAAAACTAATGAAAAAACAAAAATTAAAAAAAAAAATTCTTTAACGGAATAAAATAAAAATGAAACTGCTTTAAAAAAAAAAAAAAAAAGAACTAAAACTATATTTTATTTTCAAAAAACTAAAAGTTTGGAAGGTAGCTTACAGAAAACATTTTTCCTGTTTTCTGATGCGCAAAGAATAACTATTCTTTTAATTGTCTATTTTCCCTCAGACAAAAAACAAATCTCACAAATACTAATTCTCGTATAATTACCACGATTCCTGTCGTCTACATTATTTTTCTTACACATATTTGTAATCATTGTTTCTACCTGGTGGAAGTGTAGCTTCTTGAACATGGAGATGCTGACCTCGTTGTCCAGGCCGATTTTTGCTTGAAATTTGTTGATGCCGAGTTTGGCGACCCCTGGTGGTACACAAGGCAAACATCAGTGAAAAGATTAGGGGGAAGAAGAAAAAAAAAAAAGTTTACTTCTCATCTTAAATACATAACAAAAACACCACCACCGTCGTAACATGATTTTATTGTTACACACAAAAAAAACCCTACAAATACTTCATAGTGTAGAATATACAGTAAAATCTCACCATAGTGCATCATCATCTGCGTCACCTCCTTCCCGATGCCTTTGCCTCGGTAGTCGGGCTCTGTAAATAAAATAAACTACTCAAATAAAGAGAAGAAGCTAGTGGAGAATCTCAAGATGGTTTGTTGACCTGCTATCATGATCTCTAGCTCAGCCAGGGAAAGATCCTCGGGGTCGCTCAGGAAGAAATTGACGTCTCCGATCATGCATTGCGCCTCCTCGGAACCAGAGTCCGTCCAGCGCCGCTTGTCAAGGATGATGAAGGTGCACTCTGGGGGCGGGGGGGACATCAAACATAATCCAGGTTCACCTCTTAGAGGAGATGTGCATAGTTTCTGCATTTTTAAAGTAGTTCTCAATGCCTGTGGAATGTGTGGATCAAGAATGATAGACATTTTTTTTCAGCATAGATTTTGAAATGGTTGTAATTGAGGTGAATCTGTCTCATGCAGACAACTTACTGTCGGCGTCTTCCCTCCAGCTGCGCTGCATGTCATATTCTTGCTCCAGCGTCAGAGGCTCTGAGGCTGTCAGCTGCTGCAGCTCCGCAGACTTCATCCACTCGTGGTACCTAACAGAGACCAGAAAATCAATAATTGACAGAGATTTACGTTTCAGGAAATTCAGGGCAGACCAAAAGTAGGTAACTTTTTTTTTTTTTGTGCAACTTTGAACATTTACATGCTTTTTGTCCTTCCCTCGGGCCCACTTTTTTTATCTATGCATTCTTCCTACTTTTCTGCTTTCTTTGCACCTCAGACCTGATTTTATCATCTTTATCTCTTTCCTTCAACCGTGCTCAGACAAAAATACTTGGAATTCTTTACTATTTTTCCTTTAAATTTATCCTGGACCTAATTTACCATTATTCACCGCACTGTTTCTGTACTAAAATAAACACGTTAATTTCACAATGTAAACGTATCTTTGACCCAACATATATAACTTAGACAGTATTTTATTTTTTGCAACATATTAGTGCATCGCCTGAGAGATGACGTTGATGGCGATTACCTTGGCACATGCTCCGCATTATAAGGCACCAACACGACTTTGTGTCCTTCCAACAATGTGTTCTCATTTATCTTCATGATGAAAAAAAAATCGGTATTTTATATCTACATAAGTCGCTCTGTCAACACGCTGGCATTGAAGGGAAGGGGAGGGGAGACTTCCGGGTTCATTCTCACTCTACGCTACTAATTCAGCGGCACAAGTGACGACCGGCGCCACCCCTGGACGTAATCAGTATTTTAACTTTATTCCTCGCTTTATCTACCGTCAACAGTGCAGCATCATACGGGAAACACGCCCCAGACGAAATTAGAATATTAATATCAATAATGGAATATTTTAACATTTTATTTCTGAGTTAGTTCTCACACTACGCTCAAATGCAGTGGCTCCTTAGCTCTGAGTGGCAAATTACGAACTGCGACACCTACTGGACATACGCGGTATATCAATTTTTGCGCTTCCAACACCGAATGTTTGATTTTCACCACTTGAGCGTGGATTTGCAAACGCACACGCACGCACACGCCAGGGAACACAAAACATGTTGAAGAAATCTGTCACTTGCTGTCCACTGAAAATGACATCCCAGTTGCTCAGGCTCAGGGAACGACCAATCACGACTCACCTGTTTGAGTTTGGTCATGTGACGTTCACGAGCTAAGCTGTGATTGGATGTTACTTGAGCCATCAAGCCAACTTTAAATGAGAACGGAAAACAAATGGAAAAATACAATAATGATTCAAGTGAAACCCTAAATTAAATTTATTTAAAAAAAAAATACAGGAAAATACCAAAATATAATAAACTAAAACACAAATAATACAACTACATTCAATGATAAACACAATATAGAATAAAAATGAAATAAAAATAACTAAATACATAAAAAAAATACCTGAATAAAAGAAATGAAAATACATGAATTACAAAAATATAATAAAGTTATGTATTAAGGTAAATAAAGTCGAGAAATTAAATTAAATAATAAACAATAAAAATAAGTAAATGTCTAATAAAAATAAAAAAAAACTAAAAATACATACATTAATTAAAATAACTGATTAACTAATAAAGAACAAAAATAGCATAAAGTAAAAATATACCAAAACATAAAATATATTTCTAAATACATTAATACAAAACATTATATAAAAATGAATTTGAAAACATTAATTTTGCCAATGTAAGCTGGGATAGGCTCCATCTTGTGTTTGGTATTCAAAAATTTTCGCTTGAGGGTCACATACAGAACAACGGAAGGATGCAAGATCCACTTTGAAATTCTTCAGCTTTAATTTATCAAACACGGCAAAATCAATCAAGCAAGCAATTATATATTGTTTTCAACTAAATTTTATAAATTGCTGTTGAAAGTTTTTTTTTTTTTTTTCAAGATTTAACTAGCCTTGTAGGCCGTGTCAAATGTCATTTTTTGTATGCTGTGGGCCGCTGAAAAATGGATGGCGGGCCGCTAATGCCCCCCGGGCCATAGTTTGGACAACCTTGACTTTACAGTATCAGCGGTACTGAAAATGGACGACTAGCGTAATGTAAAGGCAAAATTGTTTTTGGGAACAATTCATTAATCTTATCCAGTACAAGAATAAGTATGCATGCAAATCCTGCCAGCTTACCTGATCTTAACTCTTTACCCACACACACATACACACGCGGTGTCCAGAGATTGGCCATCAGCTAATGGGATGACAGGTGGCGAGTTAATCCTCGGGGGCCAAGAAGCGCCACACCCACGGCACCCGCTCTCTCACGCACGCACTCCACTCGCATGATTCATCAGCGCCATATTGATGCTACAGGTTGTTTGACAGGAAACGCACTCGATAACGACAGAGGGGTCACCTGGAAGAAGTGAGAGCTGAAATGTCGGGAGGAAAACGCGACGCCATTTAGCCGGCAAATAGAGGACGCCACGTGAAGGTAGGAAGTGGGGATTTTCCTGATTGCAATGGCGGAGTATAATGTGACAAATTATATACAAAAATGACAAGAATTTATACGACCTGAATTATTAAAATGACATGGATGTGCACGGGTGCTTCCTCAACATCAATCTCGTCTAAACGATCACATAATCTGGATTGTATAATCCCACTTAGCTTCATTTGGGACTATATCCATCCGTCCATTTTCCATAGCCACTTGTAGCATTTGGAGCTAAAATTCTGCGGGAAAATGTTTGGCTTTTCAGTCTTCTCTCTGCGACCTTCATGCACTCACAGCTAACAACGAGGCACTCTAAAATCACCGGATCTACATTCTGGCTGTTAAATATGACATTTTTTAAAACTGCTTTCCACCTACTGACTATTCCTTTTTTTCATCATGCGCACACTCATGGTGTACAACGAGGCACGCTAAAGCAGCTGTTTGAGGGTGTAGTCGCAGCTAGCTTGCTACCGCTTTGCAATTGTGTCAAAAAACCACAATACTAACAACAGGTGCTCAACTTCTTATATAAAGGGGGAGTGGACACAAGATGCCATTTTAGCCACGCCCCCCAAACAAATCAGGAAAACTTAAAAAAAAAAAAAAAAAAAGAGTTTGTTCTTAGTCTTTTGCACTATTTCAAATTTCAGACGTCACGGTGCGCCTGTAAAGTATGGTGTCTTTGTTTTTTAGGTTGTTGCCATGGCGATGAGGCCTGTGCGACCCCACTCCGAGACCTACCCGTCGGTGTGTTGTTCCGTCAGCCCGTCCGTTTCCTACTCCAGCCTGACTGATGGCCCGGCGGATGATGGCGACGCCCACACGCCCATCTTCTCCGTCTCCAAGAGCTCCATGGACGTCTTCAAGCACGACCCGGCTTGGACCGGCGCCGACCTGCGCCGCAGCTCCAGCGCCAACGCCGAGCAGGGCCCCCCGCGGCAGCTGCACGGATGGCGGCGCGTCGGCAGCCTGCAGTCGCCCGACGCCCACAACCCGCCCGCCCTCGGCGAACGCTGGGTGGCCAACATGAGGCGCTGGAGTCGCTGCAGCGGCGGCGGCAGCCGCAGCAGCACGCCCGACACGGTGGTGTGGGGCGGCGGGACGTCGCGGCCCGGCAGCCTGGCACGGGACGGGTCCTGCTGCGCCGCGCCGAGCTCTCCCACCGCTCTCACCTCCTCGCCGTTTATCTCCCCGCTGCTGACACCCACTCTGACGCCGGGGGATCTCTGCGCCTCGTCCCCGGCGTCCGCTACCACGCTGCTACCCAAGCAGGGAGACTCCCCAGATGTCTGTTCTGAGTCCACTGCGCCCTTAAACCAACAGAGAGACTCCCCAGGGCTCTGTTTCGAGTCCACTACGCCCTTCAGCCACCAGGGAGACTCCCCAGGGGTCTGTTTCGAGTCCACTACGTCTTTCAGCCAGCAGGGAGACTCCCCAGATGTCTGTTCTGAGTCCACTGCGCCCTTAAACCAACAGAGAGACTCCCCAGGGTTCTGTTTCGAGTCCACTGCACCCTTCAGCCAGCAGGGAGACTCCCCAGGGGTCTGTTCCGAGTCCACTGCACCCTTCAGCCAACAGGGAGACTCCCCAGAGCTCTGTTCCGAGTCCACTGCGCCCTTCCACCAGCAGGGAGACTCCCCAGGCTCCTCTCTGGCATCTGCCACCCTGCCTCCTGAGCCCCTTTTCCACCCGACTGGCAGAGACGATGACACCTTCCCGGGTAACCGTTTGCTTTATTTCCAGTATCCCTCCCCGATGGCGTCATCCGTGTGCTCCGAGGAAGGCGCGTTGCCGTTCCACGGGTGCCTCCCCGGTGAGGAGACGCCCCCGACGTCCGACCCCCGAGCTTGCTCAGAAAATGAAACGCAAGAACCGGACGAACGGGCTTCGGCATGCCGCCTCCAGTTGCCGTGGCAAGCGCAGCCGAGGAGATCGCCCCTGGCGTCCTCTTTGAGTGACTCGCATCTGCGTGAGGGGTGCCGATGCTCCAGGGGAGGCGCCCGAAGGCGGGAAATGGTGGACGCCGCCGTGCAGACGCTCTCCGCCTCTCGCTTGCTCCTGGGCTCGCCGCCCGGATCCAGGCTAGACCTGAAGGCCTCCAACTCCGACCTGGCGTCGCCCTCCTCCAGCTTGATCTCGCCGAGCGCGGACGAGGAGGAGGAGGAGGAGAAGCCGAAAGTCGTTCAGGAGCGGAGGAGGTCGTGTCTTAAAGCGGAGCAGGACGAGCCGGGGGGGAGGAGGAGGAGCAGCATGAAGCAGGTGCAGTGGGACGAGGACGGCATGACTTGGGACGTCCACGGCGCGTCCATGGAGCCGGAGGTCCTGACCGCTGCCATTCGCAAACACCTGGAGCTCCACAACAGCCCCCAAACTGTCAAACGGCCCTCCAAGAAGAAGACCAAAGCGCCCAAACCACCTGCTCCACCGTCTGCGCCGCCCCCTGAGGAGACCCCTCCGGAGGTGACGCAAGACAAGGGAGGCGAAACCGAGGAGGCGCCTCATGAAGCCAGTAGAACGCAGGAAGGAGCCGCGGCAAATGACGACGTTCCGAAATCTCCTTCGCTGTCACGCGGGATCATCCGGAAGAGGAGCGTGATGAGGTCACTGAGACCAGGCTGGTGCGGGGGCTCGAAAAACGAAGATGACTAAGATCAAAGATGAGATCGGGTGGGGGAGTGCGACCTCAGAAAACCTTTTTTTTTCTCCTATACTAGAATACACAAAATTTAATTGCACATCCACCACAATAGGTGGCAGTAGCGCTGTCATTGTCACAGAGTTAGCTCCTCTGCAAAAGTGAACATACAACCATTTTATAGACAAATTATACTATTTCAGTTGGAGGGACGGATTTAATTTTGTTCTTCCTTTTGCGAGACAAAATATAATTGAGTAGCACCTGTGCTCAATGTACATGGCTACTTCTCTATTGCTGCTCTTTGCACATACAATTTAAACTGAAATCACGAAACCTAAATTATTATTTTTATTGCAATATTTTATTAATTTACTCAATTTACTTTTATGTATTATGTTTATTTACTACAGGATGCGTCAGGATTCTTGACTAACTTGATTGCAGATGGATTTATTAACAAGCACAGAGGAACAACAACAAAATCCTACAATATGACAGTCATCACAGTCGTATATTCTTTATCCTCTGCGAAGCATGACTAATATTAGTGCCGCACTGATGACCTGACTAAAGCTTTATAAATAATTTTTAATAATGTCATTACTGTATGTTTTTACCGTTATGGAGTTATGTAAACCTGACTCCGATAACAAGTGAGTCAGGAATTTTGCCCCTCCCTGTTTTTCATTTAATAAGAGTATAATTATATTTAATAACATTTGTACAGTAAATAATTATTTATTATGTATTTATTTATGATTCTGTTTTAATCAAATCTGATGACTTGTGGTAGAACACATGTTTAATAAAAAAATAAAAAATAATGGATTACTTTCATATGATTTAATTCTATCTAATGACGGAAACGAAAAACATTTTGAGACATTTCATTAGGTACTCCAAGAGTGTCAATTATTCACCACTCAAGCTTAATACAATATGCCAAGGAGACTTTTCACTGCCTTCTACGACCACAAAAATAAGGACATGGTTTCGATGATGCGCTATACCTAATATTTTGCTCTTCAGCTACAGTCAACTTGTTGAACCACATTGAGGGGCTGCGACCATTCAGTGTTTCAGATGAGCATGCACATTCCCTTTCAGACTAAAAAAACAACAACAACAAAAACGCACTGGTGACTTCCAGTGTGCTCTTAATTTCACACCATAACATGTACAGTAGAGGCGGAAAATAGCAATATAATTATCCATGTAAGTAAACATTGATTTTTTTAATTCTGTTGCTCTTCCTCAGTCTTCCGAGTTAAAAATCGGCTGATTTTTGCCAACTGTTGCCATGTTTGTTTGTTTTTTCGACAAAATACTGTAAAAGAGTCAAATGTTCTACTTGTAATTCTAAGTTAGTTCACTCAGTACTTCAACACCTTAAATTGGTCAGAAAATTTGTAAAAATAACAACCATACTGACTAATAGTCGAGATTTGTGAATTTTTTTTTTTGAAATTTAACAAATTGTGGCATGGTAGTGTTTCGGCATCACGCCAGAAAAGAAAATGTTCAAAAAGTAAACATAAAATGTCCACACACAAAAAAAGAATAAAGGTAGTAAATTAGCATAAAATGTCTTTGGAATGACCAAAAACGTGAGATAATGCATTTTAAATAAGTCAGAAATGAAAAAAGTAACTATAAAATGTCCAAAACCAAAAGAAGAAATACTGAAAGCTACCATAAGATATCCACAAATTTGCCAAAAATTTTATAACACAAAAGGGCAAAAAAATGTAAAAAAAAAAATGCCATAAAATGTCAAAAAAGAAAAGAAGAAATGTACAAAATAGGCATAAAATGTGTTTTTGGAATTACCAAAAAGTCCGAAATAAAAATGTTCAAAAAGTAACTACAAAATATCCAAAACCAAAAGAAAAAATCCTGAAAATTACCAAATGTCCACAAAATTGCAAAAAAAAAAATCAAAAATTTACCATAAAATGTCATTTAAAAAAAAGTGCAGAAAATATGCATAAAGTGTGTTTTGGAATTACCAAAAAAAAGTCAGAAAATTGATTTTTTAATAACTCAGAAAAGAAAATGTTCAAAAAGTAACTATAAAATGGCCAAAACCAAAAGAAAAAAATCCTGAAAATTACCAAATGTCCACAAAATTGCCCAAAATATCAGAAAATTGATAGCAAAAAAGGAAGAAAAAATATATAAAAAATAAATAAATGGCAAAAATGTCCAAAAAATGAAGAGAGGCACAAAAAATATTTATTATATTATTAATTATTATACATAAAAAAACTAAGTATGAAAAATTGCTCACCCCTGAACTACACAAATAAACCTGAAAGCATTACTGTTGTTTATCCCCAGATGTCATTTGGAGGTCACTATGCCACTGTAGTACGTCACATGACATGATATTTGTGTACACCAACGTGTACTATCAGATGCGAGTGCGTGAAAAGCCTATTTTGTGTAAAGTCATCGCTGCGGGAGAACAATCCAGCGCCTCGTTGTGATACAACTCATTGTGTGTTGGTGTGTGCGCGTACCTGCTGCTATAAAAACGCCGGCTTGCGCGCGGCCTTGCCCATTTTGCGTGGAAGACGATGGCCGCCGCGCTTCATGTCGTGTGTTTGCTGACGCTGCCCCTGCTGAGTGAGGCCGCGTACACGTACACGCCTGGCAAGCAGCATAAGGTGTTGCACCTGGGTGAGAATACACACACATATGAATCATCGTCATAATAATAACGTGGTTGACCACATGAGTTGTGCTTTTTTTTTTGTAGACTGGCCCAGAGACTGCGGGATGGCCTACTTCAAACCTCACATGGCCGAGAGGATCGTATCAGGGAACGAGGCCAGACCGCACTCTTGGCCCTGGCAGGTTTCTCTGCAGGTATATTCAAAAGAAAATAGAATATATGCTAATGCCATGGGGGAGGGCACGTTTTGGATTTTTAAAATGAACACATGCGCCAGGTCATGCATATGTAAATGTGTACGGAAAATATGTCATATTGTTTATTTTAATAATTAAATCAGAGTTCATTGTGATATGGTATTTTTATAATTGAAAATTAACTTCATTATAATTAAGCAATTGTTTATTTTATTATGTTCATTGTATTCGTACGTCAATTGTCTGGTTATTTAATATAATCAAGGGTAAATGTCAAATGTATTTTTTCCCACCAATATTTGCATATAACATTTTGTTAATATTTTTATTGCAATATTTGCAAGTCATTTATTAATTAATGCAATATATATTAGCTTCGAAAATATAAAAATGTAAATGTTATTTTCCTAAAATTTCAGATTAGTTCCATTAAATGTACATTAGATTTTTACATAATATTGATAGAACTTTTTTTTTTTCATAAAATGCAATTTTTTTTGTATTACGAGGACTTTGTTTTCCAAAAATCTGAACATTTTTTTTTTTTCCTTTGTAAAATATTATGACGTTATTCACGGAAAATTGCACCATTTTGTTGTAATACTGTTTTATATGTTTGCAAAAAATATCACTTAATTTCCCAAGTTTTTTTCTTGAAAAAATTCAACATTATTCTATTAAAATCAGACATTTCTTGTAACACGGAGTTTACTGTCATAAAATTTAAAACTTCAATCTAATATTCTTTAATATTATTATTTTTTCTTGTACTAGGACTTTATTCTCATAAAATCACATGTACAATTACATTAGTCTCCTAAATTAGATTTGTAACTGTATTTCTGACTCTTATTTTTTCTACTTCTATATTATCTTTATTTCTTGTCAATAATACAACTTTTTGTTCTCATATTATTCCAGCCTTATCCTCTTCATTTTACTTACTGACGCTTCTTCTGTGTGATTGTTTGTCAGGTTCGTCCCAGAGGCAGTAAACATCACATTCACGTCTGTGGAGGAACTCTGATCCACAAAAACTGGATCCTCACTGCTGCTCATTGTTTCCAAAAGTAACCCTAAGAAAGGAAAAAAAACAACAACATTTTAGTACACTTGGGCACTGAAGCGGTTGATAACTTCATTCCAGGGGCAAGGCCGAGGACGCCGGCTCGTGGAGGATCGTACTGGGCAAGCATCGGCTGAGGCGCTCCGAAACGGCCGAGAGGGTCTTCCCCGTGAAGCGCATCTACCGGCACGAGAATTTCCGCTACCCGGCGCACAGCGAGCTGGATTACGACATCGCCCTGGTGAAGGCCGCCACCGACATCCTCCCGTCCAACTTCATCCGCTACGCCTGCCTGCCGCGCAAGCAGACCAGTCTCAAGCCGGGACACTACTGCTGGGTGACCGGCTGGGGCGACACCCGGGGTGAGTCTGAAAGAACATCACACAAAGTAAGCAGAAAATCTGTACTTTTTGGTGAATTTCAGTAATACGGAAGCTTCAGAGATGCAAAATATTACTGGGATGGGCGTGTACCGATACCAGGTAATGGTGTTGGGCCGATACTGGCCTTATATTACGGCATCAGGTACTGAGGAGGCTGCTGATACCAGACACCTATACGTAAGAAAAAAAAAAGTGACATCAAGTACGTCCTCCTCGGTAGTGGTTGGTGCAATACTGCGGCAGATTGACACGTCATTGGCAGAAAAAGATGTTTTTTTTCACAATATTTACTCAAGTACTCAGGAGTGAATACTGGTATCGAACATCTCTACAAACAAATGACCATATTGCAAGAACAAATGGTACCATTCAAAATGTAATGTAATGTCATTTGACTACTATAACAATCTGCCCGTTATTTTTTAATGCTAATCACGGGCAAAAGCAATATAATACGCCGTTTGTTTTCAGTTTCATGTGCATTATTTGCATTGCAAATATATCAGAAATGCCCGGATGATTGGAATCGTCCTTAGCAAAATTATTTCACCAATGACCAGTATTTATCTACATTTAAGCAAATTGACAATTTCAACGATGCTAAAACGTTGCTTTAGTTTGGAGTTAACTGTACAGTCTGTCAGTTTAAAACTTTACGACCATTTCAAAGGGCAAAGTGGGGCATGATAACACAAAATGAGCCGCCATATTGGTTTTGGGATCAAACCAGTTCGCATTATTTTCGGAAAAACGTCTGCGAAGATTACGAAAAATACTGTAACTGTAATTATTTGTAATTTTATACACTACCAAATTATTTTTTAAAAAGCCTCTGTCTCAAGCTGTGCCGTGCTATAAATGCACACTTACCTTATTTTTGACGAGCTTTAGTGAAGAGCATTCATGAAGCATAAACACATTCGACACACCAGTTGCCCCCCAAATTCACCAAACAATAACGGCACAAAAAATATCGTGAAATAATGATCACGTTTCAATTGACGTACAAATTAACAGAGTAAAATATGAACCTGTTTAGTTGAACACACTATTATGTTGTATGAATCGTAACAGGTGTATACAGTGTACCTTGTGCCCTCTAGTGGAAGTCAGTATACACTCACTAGCATAGGTGCAGATTTTGGTGAAAATAAAAAAATGTTCAGACCAAGTAACGTGACATAATTCACTAAGAAACACCTGGCAAACTATCACACGTTGCAATTGACGTACTAATTAACAGAGTAAAATATGAGCTTGTTTCGTTGAACACAATACAGGTGCATATTTCGTTCTAATTTAAAAAAAAAAAAAAAAAAAAGTTCAGACCAAGTGACATAATTTCTCAAGAGACACGACGATCTATCACAGAAGTTGTTGAGAATTATTGACATGGATATTTCTACATACAACAGCGGCAACGTGGTGTGGTTAAATAGCTCAATTTTCCTAATGGCAAATTGGTGAAAGTTCAGTTCTCATGGCTGTTTTTTTTTTGTGAGACATTTTGACCAATTGTGCACTCTCTCTAAATGTTTAGGGAAGAAGAGACAAGAGAAGCAGTCATGATATTTAATTGAAATACTTCCAGGTGGGAAGGAGAACGTTTCCCTGGCCGAGGCGCTCAACCAAGCCCGCCTCCCCATCATCGACTTCAAAACCTGTCGGCAGAAGAAATTCTGGGGCGACCGCGTGCGCGACTCCATGATCTGCGCCGGCTTCCGGGACACCGAGGATCCGCCCGCCGCCTGTCAGGTTCGCTGCCTCCTGTTCCTCCTAACCCTCCCAGATACCATACATCAGAACGGTTGCTCTTTCCAGGGGGACTCGGGCGGCCCGCTTTTGTGCCAGCTCGGCCGTGAGCGCTGGGAGGTCCACGGCGTGGTGAGCTTCGGCCCCATTGGCTGCACGGTGGAGAACAAGCCGAGCGTCTTCACTCGCACCGGCGCCTACATCCCTTGGATCGAGGCCACGCGCATCCGAGACTTCTTCCTGCACTGACGCCGCTTCCACAACAATAAAATGTTTGCCTTTTTTACGGTATTTCCCCGTGATTTATTACATCAGATGATGGGACATACATATTTTTCTTGCAGTACAGTTTCTAATGATGATGATCACCGTGAAATAAATACAAGAGTAACAGTGACTGTAAGGCAAAGTCCATCATTAAAAGACCCACTCGCAGACCTGCAGCCACACACGCATACACAAACAACAAGCACTTCCATTCCAGAGTCTGCGTACGGCCTGCTGAAATAATTTGGCCCTAATATCAGAGGATGAGGAGGCGGAAATCAGTAAAGCCTCGAGGAGGACGGTGACGACGTTCCAGTCAGGTGGTCCCAGTTGTTGTAGACGGCGTAGGCACCGGACAAGGCTAGACCAGCCAGACCCCCACGAGCCACACCTTTCAGGCCGCCTGCCAAAGCACAGATAGTGAATGGGAATAAGTCTACACACCCCTGTTCAAATGTCAGATTTTTACGATGTAAAAAAAGAAATCATTTGTTGACCGCCCCATTTGATCTAGACACATACCGGCTGACTTGAAGAGCATCCCCGTTAGCGTGCCGGCTGCTACTGTGTTGATGTCGTCCTCAGCTCCCCGGGCCTTCTCGATCACCACGCCGAACGCGCTGTACAACAGGGCTGCGGCAGCACAACGGACGTCAACGCCACAGGAACGCGTTTGTGCGATGAGTCAGTGTTTGGTCGTACCTACTGAACCCAAAGTGTTGGCCCACGAAGCTCCTTGCCTTGTCACCATATTGATGATCCTGGGGAGCATTTTAACAGCTTATCTCAGGAAAAATTAGTATGTAAGATATGCAAGACGTACAAATCTTAAATCAAACATTTTATTAATTAAAATCAATGACTCCATACATTTTAAACAACCAGTAAATGTTCAGTGGGCCTGATTGAGGTCCATAGGCCATACTTTTTCCATTTTTGTCTTGTCTGCTGCATAAACTGAGATAGTCTAGTACAGTAGACGCCATACTCACTGCACATTTCGCGGTTTGGACCAAGCCATGTCTCTGGTTTCCTTCAGGCCCATCCTAAGACCATTTAAAGCGCCGAACGAAGCTCCTGTGATAACAACAAGAATAAAATAAAATGAAAAAATGAAATAAAACAAGCAACCATTAAAAAAATAATAATCCAAACTTACCTGTGATGCATGAACCTCCAATTGTGAAGAAAGCCAACTCAAACCTTCCTCTCGTCTTATTAGCGCCTGTAGGCAGAATGAACTCGTCTGTGTCCTGAAAACACACAATTATTGACATTATTCTGTGATATTTTCATCATATCACATTGTCTATTTTTTTTAATTCCCCCTTACCTGAATCAGGTAACGAGGGTCGACGTTAAGGTAAGGCGACAGGGGGCTCATTCCAGTCACTAGAATGCGAAAAATGACACAAATATCAACATTGAATAGCACTGAAAACTCACTTCAGCATGCTAGCCGGTTAGCCGCTAAGCTAGCCACGAGCTACCAGGTCGCTTACATGGAACACCGGCGAGCTCCGTGTTGGAATATTCTGGCGCTCCACCTCCGAAGAGACCACCGAGGCTAGCCTTGAGCCCACCAGTGCCTTGTGAGTTGTTGTCCATGTCTGGGTGGATGGTGGCAATTTAAAAAGTAAAAAAAAAAGAAAAGAAAAAAGTCCTTGCCTCGGCTAAGGAGCTGTAATTATGACGCAACGATCAAGATGATCCACGCCGAGTTGTTCTAATTAACGCCAATATAATAATAACTACAATAATATAATTAGACGATAGTGTATATTTTTTAAATCATCAAGTGTATTTTACGAAAGAAAAGCAACATGTCTGTATCGGGAACTCGCTGTTCTGTCATGCCCCTGACCTCCACACAGCACATACACACACAGCAGCAGCATAAACACGCTCTTGCCGTAAAGTGATACTGACAATCGACGTCACAAGTTCGCTGAAGGAGAGGCACCGGACTACCAAAGTGAGAGGGAGAGAGCGGCCAACAAAGTTGTAAGAAATATATGTGTAAGTCTTGGAATTTCACGACCATAAGTAAAGTAAATCAGAAAAGGCATGTTCACACAGTTTCAAATAAAGTTTGTCATTTTAGGAGCTACAAATCTGCCGTCAGTTTTACGCCAGTTAAGGACGAACTACGGCAGTTACTCCCGATGCAGAAAAACAGAATAGTATCGTGAGAGTTATTCAATTTAATTTAAGGTTTAATTCCATAAAAAAAAAAAAACACATTTTTCAAAATTGCTTGTACAAACTCGAAACTCGTCAACCAAAAAGCATTTTTCGTTTACTCGACATCTGCCAATAGAGGGAGCCATAGCTCACAAATTTATATATACTGTTGCATTCGCCTACGGAACGTTATGTACGATGGGAGTTCAGGGTGGGGTTGTTTTGTGTGACGGACAGAACGGAACGGAAATTGATTTGCCACTTACATGTATTGTAAGTTTAACAAAAAATTTTTAGCAAGGTATGTTTTCCGTATCCACCCGCCTGTTCATTTACCTGTAACTGTTCTTTTATAAAACAAATTAAAACCATACGCACATTCACTTCAATCATAGATTTGAACACAATGTTTCATTCAATCAGTTTTGAAGTATGTCCAAAGTTTTGGATGGTTGCGTAGCTATAGAAAAGTAAATCAATGTATATTTAAGTAATTTATGTGAGTTCTATGTTGTGTTGTGTTGTTCTGAATACGTATTTGACATTTCTTGACTTTTACCGAAAGAAAGACATTTGGGCGTAGCATGTAGTTCATATTTACTTCGCTAGAGGTCGGCAAAGAGTTAACTAAGACCAGCTGATGAAGAGTAATATTCTTTTGATTCTGCGCACAAGAATTTTTCCACAATTTGAAAAAACGACAAGTATGTGGTATTATTTCATCAAAATAAGGGATTATGTACATATTTTTACAGCAATATTTCTTTCCATGGTGAAACAGGCTTGTTTTCGGGGTAAATATGTCCCATGCAGTGTTCCAGCCACTATCCAGCTCCACACACTGTTGGGCCAATGACGAATCCAGCTTTCATTGTGGGCGGCTGCTTGCTACTACTCAATGGAAGCAGAATGTGGAAAACAAGTGATCGCAAAGACAAAGAAAACAATTTTGAGGTACATGCACACATCACCAAACACAAACACTCCACCACCGGAGAAATGAAATAATTGTTGTTCATAAGAAGCGGACGCTTCAGAGATGATCTTGCATTCACACTTGCGGGTATTCGCCAAACACATTTCCAACCCAATGTAGCTGAACACATTATCAGAAGCTAATCTGTGCAAACACTGCAGCTCTGCTTACCTTTTGGCACTGAGACGTTGTACTGCCAAGCTATGATTGGTGAAGAAACCCAGTATGGGGTGGTTGTTATGTTAAATTTCCCCACTGTTACTTAGAGACATGTTTTTTAAATCCACACTTTATGGGTAGGCCCTCTAGAAAGCTATTTTTACTATTTGTAAAAAAAAAAATTAAGAAGTACATTTTTTATAATTGATTTGAAGGATTTAGTTCAGCTTGATGATGGTAACTTGACGCGAGAGCAGGCGCGATACATGTCAGGAGACATTTTTCCCCATGATGCAACGGTGAGATGGGCCACGCGCGCTCCCATACGCGCACGTTTTTTTAAAACGCGGACCCCCCCAGGAGGCCCATCTACGGCTCAAAGCGCCACTGAAGGAATTCAGTGTGCCGTTGCCGAATTTCCCGAATAACAGCATCTTAGCCGGGTATTCTGCCATTGTGTGTGTGTGTAGGTTTGTGACAGTGTGTGTGTATTCACAAGGGGCCAAGTGGAGCGATGAAGTTTGCCATTGTCGCCCAGTGTGGGTGTTTTTCAGACTCTCTGGCATCATCTGTGAGTTAGTGTTCTCTGTGTTGCTGCCCAGTGTGCCCACTGTCTTCCCACAATGCCCCATTCAGACCCCGGGGCCGCTCTCTCCCACTCTCTCTCTCCCTCTCGTCCTTTTTTGCACCCGCTAGGAGAAAAGGGGGGGGGGGGGTGCTATAATCATCATCAAATTTTTGCAAAATAGCTGTGATGTCATGTTTTATTTTTGTTTTCATCCCCTCACTCTCTCTCAATCTCTCGTTTTCCTCCCGTCTTTCTTCCATTTTCTGTCTCTCTCTCTCTCTTTGAGCTCCCAAACACAAAAGACAAGGGGAGGCCGCGACAGGATCCCAGTGTAATGCTGGTTGCCGGGGAGACGCGGAGACAGTGTTGGGTCTTTAAACTGCCCTCACTAAGGGGTGTGTGGAGTTTCTTTGGGGGGCTTATTTACATGGGAAGAGGACAAGGGTGAGAGCGAGGATTGGAGGTTTTAAATACAACTTTTTTTTTTCTTTTTTTTTTAATCTCTCCCACCAACCCCGTCGTCACTCCTAAAAATCATTCCGCCGCATCAAATATTTACCAAGCGGAGGAAATGTAGAGCTGTTCATTATGTGGAGAATGCATAGCAGTCTAAATCAACCTGTCACGCGCACACACACACTTTGATTGTGGTGGGAGCCTTGATGTGTGTTGGCTCGCTTGGCCGGAGCTGACTGCAGAATACATTAGTGGAGCGATTTAACCCTCCAGTTTTGTCAGAATGACCCGTTTGAAAGTTTAAAGAAATGCAACACAAATTAAAGCTGCAATTAATGGAGCCCCTTTTTAACGGAAAATCCTTCCATGATGTTAAATTTTGGCGCCAGGCATTGTATGATATGTAAAACTTGGTTCCGATTGGAGCTCATCTGGGCACATTTTAGACTACCGTTATAGAATTAGCACAAAATGGCTGCTCCAAACCAAAATGGTTGACTTTTTGTCAAAATTTAACTATGGGTCATTCAATTTTTTTGTGCGTCTTGCCACAATAAACATATCGGTTAAATAAATAAAAACAAAATCAAAAGACAAACGAGATGTGTGAAGGAATCAAAATAACAGAATGTTAACTGTCTAAAAAATTATATGTTTAAAGGCACAGTCTTCCCTTTTCACTCAGGAAAATGCACTATACTGTATGAATACAGGATTTATACCCATGAACTCCTTCTCAATCTACACCTCTGGGCTTCTGTTAATGTGTGGTGGTGATTTTTTCCTAAACAGCCTATATTTTGCCATTTTGCGTTTGTTTAGTCAACAGTGGGACGTTTCTGCGGACAGACAGTTGTTTACCCCTCCAGCCAATCGCAGGATGGGGGGTAGGGAAAAATCACCACCACACATTAACAGAAGCCCAGAGGTGTAGAGTGAGAAGGAGTTCAAGGGTATAATCCTTTATTTATATAGTGCACTTTCATGAGTGAAAACGGAAGACCGTGCCTTTAAAAGTAACAAAGAAACAAGACTGATGACAAGAAAACTGATGAGACCACGAGTCACACCTGGACAAGAGAGGATGGAGCTGATTGAATGAGAACAGGTGGAAATGAAAACCTAACGAAGAAAATGACATGAACATGGAACTCAAGAGAATAGAATTAAAAAAATAAAAAATAAAATAAAACTTCATATAATCTGAAATTGTAAGTACGAACCCTGGATTCCACCCCTCTCAAAAAAATGTCTGCCTCAAACCAAAATGTCTGACTTCCTGTTCCAATTTTGAGAATGGATCATTGAGACTTTTTTTTTTTTTTTTTTTTTAAAGACGTGGCAGTTGAATTTGTGTTGATTGGTGACACTAAAATACAGTCTCATCAGTACCTAAAAAAACTTGAAAAAAATGTCGTTTTTCTGCACACGTTAATTAAGGGATACACAATTTTATGTTTTGTTTCGGACACTTTGACAATTCAACCCGCCAGGTCGAATCGACTGGGGAACTTTATTGCTCTTCCTGAGAAACGTAACAAGAAGGTTAGAAGACTTGATTGAAAACAGGAAAAACAGACAAGAGCGAACACACCCATCCAAACACATGCATGAACCCCCTCCCCAACGACACACACACACCCCCCTTAAAAAAAAAAAAAAAAAACTCTCTCCCTTTACTATCTTCCTGTCCAGAGGACTGTCAGCGGCGGTCACATTGTGTTCTTTCTCTCTCAGTGATCAGGGGAGGGGGTGAAGCAGGCTCAACTCCAAGCCTGAAGTTCAATATCAAGCCCCCGCCTCCCCCTCTCCAGCCCCCCCCACCCCAACAAAAACTCCACAATGAAAGCAGGAAGGGCAGGCAGAGGACGAATGAGCCACCCATGGCTGCATTCACCGTGGAAAACGCTGTGTTGTTGTTTAACTTTGGGATTTAAAGGGAAACTTTGTTTTAAGCGCGCGTGATGTGACTATATTTTTATGTTGAGGGCCCGAGCACTGCTCGCCAAGAGGGCCCCTCTTAAAAGTGCTTAGTTTACTTCATCCTCTTTTGAGGGCTTTCCCATACTAAAAAAAAAAAAAAAAAAAAAGTCATGAAATAACGCCGAATTTTGTTTGGTAGGTGTTGAAGGTGTGACCAGAAAAAATAATCTTGTTGCCTCATTTCAATGAGTAAATCCACAAAAAAAGTCTTAGAGTTTAAAAAAAAAAATAAAAAAAAAGGAAAACTGCCATTTTGGATCAAAGCAGTCATTTTGGAGCCTGCAAATTTTAGAAAAATTCGCCCCTTTAGCCACTTAGCAACATGAAATTTGGTCCATCGTGAATAGACCATCAAAAAAAAAAAAGTCTGAAGAGACGACAGCGGAAAAGACACATAAAGTCTACCATTTTGCTTCGAAAGCAGCCATTTTGAGGTTATGTTGGTTATTGTCAGGCCCGTGGAATTTTGGGAAAATTTAGCAACGCTAGCTTCACTTAGCAACATAAACATTTGGTATTCATGTTTATCATGTGCGTACCTACGAAAAAGGCTCAAGGAGCCACGTCTGAAAAGAAACAGGAAGTCGGTCATTTTGGATCAAAGCAGTCATTTTGGGGCCTGGGAATTTTGGAGAATATAGCCCCCCTCAAAAGCTAGTTATACTTAGCAACATGACATTTGGTCAATCATGAGTTGACCGTAACAAAATGTCTCAAGAAACCATACCTAAAAAGACACAGGAAGTCTACCATTTTGTTTTGAAGCAACCATTTTTAGGTTATGTTGGTTATTTTTAGGCTCCTAGAATTTTGGGAAAATTTAGCAAAGCTAGCTTCACTTAGCAACATGAACTTTAGTAGCCATGTCTATCATGAATGGACCTACAAAAAAGTCTCAAGAAGCCACGTCTAAAAAAATAAAAAAAACAGGATGTCTGCCATTTTGGATTAGAGGGGCCATTTTACATCAGGTTTTTGCTTCATAAGCGACTCCCAGAGAGTTTGTTTTCTGTACATTATCACATACATTTTTGTGTGGGTGGAACGTGTTGGCAAAGTTCGACGACTCGCCATAAAAAGTCAGCTACACAAGTTCAAAGCTCGACCAAATGTGTGTGTTGAACGTCTCATCCCGAAGAGATTCATAGGTGCCGCCCGCTGGCAGAAAAAAATATTCACGCAATAGTGTTGCTCCCGACACACCCATTTCCTTCAAATCTCTCCTTCTGGATTCTTTTGGTCCGCTTGTTGTAGGAGTTTCACTACTCGCTGTGATCCTGCGCAGATGTTTCAGGGCGAGCTTGCGCAATCAATTTCCCTTATATCCCCTCGACATTTAGCCCTCCAAACCTGACACCCCTCCCTTCCCACCTTCTTGTTATACATGTGCATGCCTCGCAGAAACCATGGCGAGCCGGGTGTGTTTTGTTCTCTCTTATTGCACAAATATGTGTGATGCCCTCTTCAAGTGGGAGACAGGATGGAGAGAAGACAGGGAAGAGGGAGAAGTGGGATGGAACGTTCGTGGCCTTTTCCCCACATTTCATCTAAAGGGGTGTTTTTTTTTGGGGGGGGGGGTTTGTGTGTGTATGTGTGAAAACTAGGTCTTGTTTTTGGTGATTAGTATGCAGAAAGGAAGCCCATTTGCATAAGTAAGTGCGACAAAGAGAGTGAGAGAAGCAACAAAGTTGGTTAGTTTTTACAACAAAGAGTTTAATGATTACGTTATTTCTGCTCACAATGTTAAAGAGTCCATCATTCCCATATCCATCTTTTTAATGTCGATATATATATTTTTTTTAAAGAACCCCCCCTCAAAGAAGCAGATACAATTAAAGTGGTTAAACACAGAAAAGTTTAGTACAGCCTATACAGTGGCCGCTGAAGGGCAGATTAATATGGAACTACTGTTAATTGTCAAAAAGACAAAAAAATAATAATAATAATAATGTAAAGGCACAAGAGGCAAGCGGTGGCGCTCATCTCAGAGGCTCCAGTTAACACACAAAACATATCCAGTATTTCAGGACACACTTTTGTATAGATATATAGTAAGGCATCAACTCTGAAAAGGTCATTTAATGTACAAAATGGCATATAAAAATACATATAAACTCGTTACAGGTGTTAGGACCCCGTGATGTTTGATACCAAGGCCTCAGTTGGCTGTGTTGCATGTGCTCGTTTATATAGTATGTGCGCGCAAAGTTATGACAATATTCATATAACAGTGTTCCATCCTCATGACATACATAAAAAGACATCTTATCGATCAGTGTGTAATACTGTGTGGCACTTAGACAGGGATTGGGCAGTAGAATGAAGAGAGGTAAATTGTAATAAAAGTGTAATACTGCTGATTTTTTTTTTTAAAGGCACTTTTGTTCAGTTGTTGTGCAATCTTCCTTTCACGTGTGTGCACTTGGCATTTAATGCGTGTTGACTCACAGACTTGCGAAAGAAGCATCAGAATGCTCGACTTGATGACCGCGATACTTTGGCCTTTTTGGATTTCACTTTCTTTTTTGCGGAGGGAGAAGATCCGCCTTGGCATTTTACTTCACTTGACGAGGTTAATGGAAGCGCAAAATTCAATAAGGCACGCTTTAAAACGTCAGTGACATTTAAAAGAAGAAAAAAAAGTAACATTTTAGCCCTTGATTGCCCCTTTTTTGTTTGAAGGAAGGAAGAAGTAATAAAATCAAATCAAATGAAACTTTTGAGGAACTTTTCAAATATTCAATCAGGTGCTATTGGTAAATGAATGATAAAATGCTAGCATGCTAACAGTTGCTATGCTAGCATATAGCAAGAGTACAGAAAGGGGTGAGGCATGCTGATAAGGATTTTACATCTTACCCTGTACCGGGTACGATTTATGATGAGAATAGATGAAATACCTTAGCATGTTTATTAATTTTAACCGTTAGCATTGCTAATGTATAGCAAGCTAGCAAACAGAGTCCAAAAGGCACTGCAGCGGGTCCACAGGGATTTGACATCCCGACTCGTGGTATGATACCATTACAAATGAGAAAATGCTAACATGCCATCAGCTCGTTTTCGAAATTAGAAGAGAATTCCCTTAGGATGGTCATTAAAGTTTTTACATCCGCGCTATTTCAAATGAGGACTCACAAAATGCTAGCATGCTAACAGATTGTTTATAAGAGAATGCATTCTGGATGGTCATTAATATTTTTTTTGCTATTCTGAATGAAAATTGCTAACATGCTAACAGTTGGTATGCTAACATATAGCAAAAAAAACCCGCTGAGTCAGGACGATGAGGGTTTACGCGTGAGAACTGATTGTTGATTGCTTGTTGAAATGAAGTAAAATGCACAATATCAACACTTCTCTCCCTGTGGACGGTTTGAGTGCAGGGTGAGAACAATTAGCGTCTTCAGTCGTTGACTTATAAAGAAGAGTTGTAATTATTGCTAATGCAGGAGCTCATTTTGACCCCCACAATGGCGGCGGTGGGCATTATGCGAGACGAAGGCACGTGGGCTAAAAGTTCGATGGCAGCGGTCCCTGCTGGGTTATCACCGCCGCGGCCGCCGTCCGCTGCTGGTTAGACGGAAGGGTCGGTCCCGGCGCCGGCTTCTGGTTGGCTGAGCCGGGTAGGGGTGGGAGGGGGTGGGGCGCGGAGGGAAGGAGAGGAGATCAGCGGGGCCGGGGGGTGGGGGGGATGTGTTTGGCCAATGAGACGGGTGGTGGGGGTCGCGGGCGGGGGGGGGGTCATCAGTGGGTGGAAAAGGTGTCATGGGTTAGTTGCCGTGGCAGCTAGAGTTAGACGGGACACAGACAGACCAGGAAAGGAAATTGAACAAAAAAAAAGGGCACACAGAAGGGGACATAAAAAGAAAAACAAAAGATAGAAAAGAGATTAGTTTCAGCTAGTGGCGTCGGGATGACAACAAGGCATTTTTTTTTTCCTACGGTGGTTGCACACGGTGCTCGGGGCAGATGCTTGGCAGCCCCCAGCGTCATGTGACCGCCGCTACCGTGACGCTACTCATGCTACCAGACGGTGAAACCATGAGGCAGAGGAGGAGACACTAGCCTGTGATTACCCAAAGTGCACACGGGGATACATAAAGACGTTTTCTCTGAAAAAAAAAAAAATTCTTGGAAATACAAGATTTTTCCTGAAAAGCATTTTTATTTGAAATATTTTTGTTCTTGAAAATATCCAACTTTTTTCTTAAAAATGTCAGACCTTTTTCCTAAAAGGTTTTTTTTTAAACTTTAAAATATATATAAAAATCTCTTGACATAAGATTTTTTTTTTGAGAAAATATTTTTTTCTTTACAACATACAGCTTTTTCCCTTGCAAAAAAACATTTCTCAAAAAACAATCTTATTTTAAAAAAAATCTATATTTTTTATATTTTCCTAAAAATGTTTTTTATGTGAAAAATGTTAATTTTAATATTTGACTTTTTCTAAAAAAAATATATATATAAATATTTGAAAACATATAGATTATTTTTCTCCAAAAACGTTTTTCCTAGAAAAAAGCTTCTTTTTTTTTTCAAATATTTATGTCAATAATATACAACTTTTTTCACCTCAAAATATACACGTTTTTCTTTTCTTTGATTAAAATTGCTGTACTGTACTCAAAAAGTTTTTTCAAGATACCATTTTTTAAATAAGACTTAAAAAAATAAAAAAGATATTCTTATAAGATTACCAAATTTTTCTAACAGTATAATTTGAAAATTTCAGCCTCACTTTTCTTGAGAAAATATACATGTAAGATTACTTTTTTTGGTAACATAATTTTCTCATCTAAATTTGCGTCTTTGTGATTGTGGCATGTATCTTGTCCAGCTTGTGATTTAGTACCACGTGCACTTTGGGTACGCACGGACGGCATGGTTTCATGTGGGTGAGAGCGTGACCCTCTCGCTGTAAGCAGCTAGATTTGCCAGTAAGGCTGACTGATTATTATTAATGTTGATTATGCTTTGCTCCATTGGCTAGGAAGTATTAGCAGAGCGGCTAATGGCTACTGTGAGCAGACAGGTGCCATAGTAAGAGACAGCAATGAGAGGTTAAAAGATGGTGATTTGTTTGTTTTTTTAGAGGAAACAAATTGAAAATAGACAGTCTAACTACAAGAATTTAGAGTCTTTAGGTTGTCTTTGGAGATTTATTTTGTTCTCAATAGTCGTCTTTATTGCCTTTTAGTGTCCTTTTTTTTTTTTTTTTTTTGCTCGTTTTGTACAACAGGAGCACCACTGCTCACACACATACATATTGCAGCTAGCTAGTCCATATCTATATTGCATAAAACAGTCATGAGGCCTGTGCATTGAGAAGGTCACCTCATCTTTAAAAACAACAAAATCCAAACAAAAAAAACTAAAACACACACACAAGAGCAACAACGCCGCCTTCCAGGGAACAGTAGGAGCTACACACTCGGAATAGAAGTTTGACATGGAGACACTTCATCTATAAAAAGCATACCGTAAAAATAAAAATATACAAACTAAAAAAAAAAATAAAATAAAAAAAATCTACAAATACTTTCAAGCGATTTTGTTCCATTAGCTTCATATAAGCACTTTAAAATCCCTATATACAAATGTATTTTTCTTTTTTTGCAGCTAAATACATGGCAACAGCACCACTCTGGCTAGGAAATAGAATATGAAAGATGTAAACAGTCCCAATGATAAAGTCCAGTGGGCGACTGATAAGACCACAAACAACAGTATTTCATACAAAAAAAAAAAAAAAAAAAAAAAAAGAGCTTGGAACACAGACTTCAGTAGTCATCACACGCTGTGTTTTTAGTAGTAAAATTGGATTAAGTGGCGTGTAGTCGTCGGGCACAACACTTTTTGATCATTCACAACAAAATGCGGGAACTAGTGGAATGAAATCGGGTATAAATAAAAGTTCCCATAGGACGTGCTGGGTGATAAGAAGTAGCAGAAATAAAACAAAAAAAACAAAACAAAACACGGACTCCCACTCCAGGAGTCACAAGGAAGAGAGTCACATGAATGGAGTGATTCACTCAAATTGAGAGGGGCCGCCCGGGTTATCGAACAAGAGATAAGAGCATCCGCAACGCCCCCAACCCCACCCCACCATCCCCCTCCCTCCTGACATGGCTCCTCCCCAAACGTCACTCTTACTGCAACGAGACTGTTTTCACATTTGACGCCGAGCTCGGCATGCCATGCTAAGACACACGCACATAAACTGGTCCCTTAGTTTGCATGCACGCACACACACACACACATGTACACATAAAGTGGCTGGTGAGCTAACTAACCTCTGTCTGTGGTCACTACCCTTTGGTAAGGATGGATTCTCTTGTCTTGGCGGCGTACCTTAGCCGTCATGGCACCTGCTAACAAGCGCGACGGCGTTGGCCAAAACAGAACACAGAAGGTTACTCATCAGAAAAAGACACATCACACAACGTCAGCGGCCACTTTCCGGGAGATTTGACAAGGCGCACAAATCTGACGGTGAGAGGGTTGGGGAGGTGGGGGGGTCGCGGTGGGGGGGGTGAAGATTTAACCCTCCTGTTATTAGGGATGTAACGATATGGGCAATATCGTGATATTAAAACTGCCACAATATCGTCGTCGTCGTGTTCACAATATTTAAAAGGAACACATCTGTTTAAAAAGTCGGGTTGATTTCCAGTTGTGCAGTTCTAGCACCCTCTGGTGGCTAGTTTATTAGTGCAATTTCATTTTCATTAGGGATGTTTTGGCCTTTTATGCTTAGCATCTATGCCAATGGTCAGGTGAAGGGAACGTAATATGCTTGTGAACCGAGTCAATATGTGGAAGAACTTAATATGCATTAGCAAGTAAGTGCCTCAATATTAAGTCTTATTAGAGAATGTAGGTTGTTTATATTGCCGTAATTTACAAAAGCACAATCTTGTGGGATTTTTTTTCATATGAGCTCATATTTTTTTTTTTTACAATATTGTGACCTTTATTAGTCTCGCCAACCTCCCCACAATAACGTGATAATTATCGTATCGTGACCTTTATATCGTGATAATATCGTATCGTGATGTTTGGATATCGTTACATCCCTACCTGTTATGTTGCCAGTCAAATTGACCACTTTGAAAATGTAGACCTTGTCTTTTTGATCAATTTAGATTATTTTTTCCCTTTTTGGTTTAAAAAAATAATTTAAAAATATACAAGTTTCATTATTTTAATTAATATATTGATTAAACGGTAGGTCACAGTGACCCGTGAACATTGGTACGAAACACAACAGGATTTCTTTTTTTAAATTGGTTTAAAAATGTAAAATTAAAATTACAATAAATCTTCTGCTGGCCTTATTTTCATAATTTTCCCTAAATATTTAAAAAATAAAATTTTGCAAACACCTCCACACTCCCATACATACATATCAAATATATCGACATGGCAGCAACACGCAAATGGCTAATTCTTTTCCTTGCAAATATAATATACACACATTGTTCACTATATTTCATATCACACATACACATGCACACCTTCACACATAACAGGAGGGTTAAGTCATTCAAAGAGGACAGAATCTTGTCGTGTTGTGGTCTTCTGTTCTCTAAAGATTAATCCAAACCACTACCTTCTATTAAAAAAAGCTTCACTATTAGCTTCAAAATCACGCTGATGAGGCACTGGAATCAATAAAATTGTTTTTTTTTTTTTAAAACATATATTAAATCACAATCAGCGCGCTAGAACATCTACACTAGAAAAAAAAAGTGTTAGAATTACAAGCGGAACTATTTTTTTTTTAAAGAAAAGGTTAGAATTGAAGGCGTCACACCAACACGCTAGTCAGCTAGCGAGAAGAAGCCATGGACACTCGACTATAGCGCGAAAAATCTGTCGTCCTACAGTGTGAGCGAGCTGTGAGCTTTTGCGCCGTAGCATATTGGAAGCGTTTTTAGAGGGAAGGGTGGTGGGGTTGGGGTGTTGGTTCTGGAAGGGGGAGGGTTTTTGGGGCGAGGGGGAAAGGGGGTTCTCTGCAAGCCAGTCCGTGTGCGCTAAGATGGATAGCTAATCGCTTAGCCTTTGGTTGGGAAAGCCATACCTGCGAAAACACAGGACGAAGGGACTATTAGCCCGACAATGAGCTTCCGCATGCCGGGGTACATTTGGACGGATGTATTACGAGAGCTGGACACTGGTGGCTGCCATCACCCATCGTCGTCTCTTGTTATGTATTAAATGCAGACAAACGTGGCATCTTGTCAAGCTGAGGTTCACCACAGACCTTAAAGCAATGGTGTTCACACCATGGCCCGGGGGCCATTTGCGGCCATGCGACCATTTTTCCGAGGTCTCGCACCATATGCTACAATATTGGAGATGGAGACTACAATTATAAAATCAGCATAATCGTAAAAACAAAAATAAAAGATTAATACTAATTTTGAGTTGTGGTTTAGATTTGCACCTTTTTTTTAATTTTAAAATGGATACCAAAAACATTTGTCTTAATATTTTTTACATATTGAAACATTTTCTCGTTTTGCCCCCCCCCCCCCCCAAAAAAAAGATTGAAAGAATTTAAATTGTTACCAATTAATTGTGATTAATATTTTCTACGTAACTGAGCAGCCTTAACTACAACTAATAATTAATTTGATATGCTTTAGAGCTTTTCTACATATAAAAAGATAAAATTGAACTATTTACATGTAAAAGGGTAACATTTATCTTCATAACACTGAGGTGAATAATTGATCATTCTTTTTTAGAATCTATGTCAATGTCCAAATTGTGAACCTATCACATTAATTACTTCAAGTCAAGTCATCGTTATTGATATAGTGCTTTCAAAATCATTCATTAACTGCTTAAAAAATGGTCAGATTACAACAGATTGCTCTCGTTTTGGTTCTGAATATGGATTTGGGATTAAGATGCAGTTTAGTGCAGGGGCGGCTTTATTCTAATAAGATAAAGGGTTGGACCACCCTAATATATTGAAAAAAGTATTTGCCTCAAACTTTCTAAAATTAACTAATATATAAAACAATATACAATTGCTTGATTGATTATTTTGGTGCATTTAATAAAGTTGAAAATTTTCAAGGTGTCCCACTCCCTTGCACCATTCGATTTTTTTTCTTTTCTTCCTAAGACAAGACCGAAGACACATTTTCATCCATTTCTGTGATTGGTCAAAACAAACGTGCACAAGATGCCGCATCGTCCAATCAGCTCGAAGTAATTGAGAATGTCCCACCTTTCCCGAGTAAATCGCTGTGGAGCAATCCCAGATTGATAATGTGAAGAACTCCCTTGAGTGAATCACAATGATCAATCCGGCTATTGCCAGGTTTGCGTATAAATAAGAGCAAAGAGCAATTTCTGCATGCAGAACATGGACTAAATTTGAAAATTTTGGGTTGATGCCTTGGAGCCAAGTATCCAGGTCTCGTAATACATCCATTGTCCATGTAGGAACGTGATGACCCGTAGCGCTTATTTACCTAATACGCCGGTCGAGTCGATGGGGTATTCCAATATGGAGGGCGTCAATGTGTAGGGGTACTCGTAGGGCGTGTAGATGATCCCCGACTCGGGTCCTTGCTGCACCAGCGCCGGGTGCGGGTTGGCGCCCGGCACGAGGGCGGAGCTCTGGATCTGGCGGATCAGAGGCATGATGGTCGGCGTGGTGACGGGGGCGGGGTTGCGCAGGGTGGGCGGCAGGACGGGCGCGGGGCCGGTGATGATGCGAGGGGCCTGCGGGGTGCCGAGCGGGAAGCCGGCGGCGGCTGCGGGGAAAACGCGCAAGATGCACAATGATTGTGTGTGCGCGCCCACACATAAGCGTATACACAATGGACAGGGGACGAAAAAGGGACAAACAGTCTATGTTACAAGGAACAGAGGCATTGTTTGTATATACAGTGGTCTCCTGTGCAAAGACCCCCCCACCATCCTCCCCCCGGACCCCTCCCATCCTGTATTATAATCCTTACGTGTCTTGACATTGGCGTCTCTGTAGGTCCCATTGAGGATGGCCAACTCCATCAGCTGCATTTTCTTCAAGTTGTCCTCGCCTTCAGCCTAACAAAGACACACGCAACCCCCATCAATGTCAACGCCAAGGTCGGAGGTCAAACAATCTTGCATGGTAATTAGAGATAGACCAATGTGGGTTTTTATTTCAAGGCCGATACAGATCATTAATAGCGAAGAAGGCCGATGTGTGAAACTTTTTAAAAATACAAATTCCCGTTCCTAACATGAACTTATTGAACACCGTTTCAGATTTGCAAAATGTGCAGGTTTTTAAAAAAAAAATTATTCATTAATTACACAATATACATACTTGTTTTAAAATTCTAACATCATCAGCGTGTCTTTATAAACTTAAATGAAAACTACCAATCATGGCGCAGTTTAATGACCACACCCAGAAAACAGGTGAGCCATGATTGGTTGTGACCTACTTCCTCAGCACAGGTGATGTCATCATCCGTAGACAGCAAGTAGAAAAATTACTTTTTGAATGTATTAATTGTACATGAAAAAATAATGAAGTTACCACATTAATTATAGACAAAATATTAACTTTTTACTGCTGCAAATGGCTCAATGAGTCAAGTATCTCTTTAAGTAAAAAGCTCCGTATTAATTTCTGCAGGAAATAAAGTTTTCCAAAATTTCAAAATATCTGAATTGTTAAATTTTTACTTATCCTTGTTAGGGCTGCTCAATTATGGAAAAAATAATCACAATTATTTTGGTAATAAATGAAATCATGATTATCCAAACGATACATGGTACAAAACAAGAAAATGTAAACATTTAAAAACATTAATTAAATTAGTCATTTTAAAATAAAAAGGTGCAAATATATAAATGTAAATAACCCCAAATTAGTATTTATTTTGTTTACATTTATGCCGGTTTTGTAATTTATTGAAATTGTAATTGAAGTTCGATTAATTGCACAGCCCTAATCCTTGTAGTAACAATAATAATTCCAAACAATAACAAAAGGTGCAGAGCGTTCCCAAGGTCAGCAGCATCTCTTACAAAGTTAACTGAAAACTCTGAGGTTTACACAGTTTTAAATGGATATTTTATTGGCCATCAATTATTTTTTTTAAGGCCAATACTGATATTTGTCAAAATGCAGAATATTGGCACCCTAATGGTAATCTCAAAATGGCCGCCGCCAGAACAATGACAGTTCTCATAGGCAATCAGCAAAGAAAGACAAGGAAACGGTGAGATATATAATATAAAATAATAGAATCAAGTTTATCCTAGTGGTGTTACTGTGTGAGTGCGGATTCGGAAGCCAGTTGCAGGTCTTGACTTGACTTATTTGTTGACGTTTGAGGCACATATCAGCAAACTGTCCACTACATTGCTGCTTCTCATCTCACATTTGGCCTTGCGTACTAATCGTACACTAAAAAGCCATTTCCGCCAATCGGCGAGTCGAAGAAAGCATTTCTGGGAAAAGGTACAAGAACATCAATGGCAACAGCTCCGAGGTTTAAGTCAAGTCATCTTTTTTTATATAGCGCTTTCAAACAGCCTCAGCTGTCACAAAGCGCTTTAAAGAAACACAACAAAACTAAGCACCGGGGTCTGCAAGTAAGCATTCTGTCATCGTCAGAGACTGCGAACAGCTAAACGCATAGCACCAGCCCAACAAGCTAGTTGCGCCTTAGCTCCGGTTACCGCCTCCTGAGAAGCTCGGCTGATTTACGGCTTCAAGGCAAAGTTGCACTGGTTAAGCCAACACGTATCATTAGTCGGAGCCCACTGCACGTCAACACCAACATAGAGTGAGCAGGTGCCGACGACGGCGACGTCTGACGGCCTTAACCTTTTCGGCTCGACTGCTGGTCTTTTTCGTTCTGACCCAGTTGTTGCGAGAGGAAGCAGCCTTGCCGTTTCACAATATGTGCGCTATTTTCCACATGTGAGCACTGTGGAGGGAGGGTATGTAGGTGGCGCCGGAGAATGCGAGCGATGCCGAGGAGTCCAATCAAAACGTCCCCTTGTGCACGGACAACAACGACAAAAAAGGAGTGAGGAGAAAAAAAAAAAGGAATATTGTAGCCGGTCGTTGGGAATGAAGTGAGTTGTGAACGAGTGAAAGGAGTGATGGAGTGGGGAGGACGAGTGAACAGACTCGCCATTCATTCGCACAGCCTTTCAAACAACCCGGCGTTGCCGTGGCAACCCCTTTTTGTGCGTGTTCCCTAATTACCCTAACCCCTTACACATACTCGCACACATACACACGCTTTTGGACCGACAATCCCCCCCCAACAGCAACCCCGCCTTCCGCGCATACCAAAACGCTAAACTCTCATCCCCGTTTCTTTCGGGATACTCACAGCGGGGATGAGGAGTTTCTTGACTTCGTTGATGGCCCGCTGCAGTTTGATCTTGGCGCGGTTGTGCGTGTCCTCCACCGTGATCAGGACGTGAAGGTCCTCGCTCAGGTGCTCCCAGTTGGGCTTGCCTCGGTTCATCTCCTCCTGGAGGGAGTGCAACAACAAGCGACACTCAGTTTGTATGCGCGACGTGGGTCCTTTCCCATTCAATGCGCTACAACGAGCGACATGTAATGTGGCGCTGTGGGAGTTTTTTTTTTTTTTTTAATCCTCCTGTTAAGGTACGGGTCAGTGTGACCCATTTTAAAGTCAAAGTAATCGAATTTAGGAATCCAGAGGATGATTTCATTTAAGCATCAGTCCTAGCATTTGCCCAAAATGGCTGTTTCAAACAAAAATGGCCAATTTGTATACTGTACTTAAAACCTGTGAAATCATCACATTTTGATGACGTACTTTGCCAACAAGAGATGGCATGGGTAAAAATCTTTGCAATTTCGCTTCACCGACATTCACATACCATTCATTCATTCATTCATTCATATGCTTCCAAAAATAGGTGACTTTTTGAGCATGTTCAGCCACGAAAGACGATTCAGTTGTCAGATAACGAATAAACTGTAATGCCAAGTAAATTGTTAATTTCACTTCATAGAATTTAATTGCAAAGTATTTATTTAAAGGGATACTTCACTGATTTAGCCCATTATAGCAATAAAAAGTTAATATTTTGTCTCATTAATTTGATGCTTTCATTATTTTTCACGTACAATTAGTACCTTTAAAAACGCATTTTGCAACTTGCTGTCGACTGAAAATGACATCACAAGGGCTCAGGTAACCAATCACAGCTCACCTATTTTCTAGCTTTCGTCATGTGACATTCACAAGCTTTAAAAATTGCTGGATTTTGCTGCTTAACTCATATAGAATATAGAATATATTATTGTCAAGAAATTTTGGGTGGGAGGTTAATAATGAGATCTAATTACAACAAACAGTGCTTCGAGAAATAACTTGTCACGGGTTGTGCAACTTTCTCAAACTCTCCAAATCACCGAACCTTCCCGCAATTTTTGACAACTCACGATCGTTGCAATACGCTTATCACGACTATGTGCCTTATCTAGCAACAATGAAACTACTCTGTATAATCAGTCACAGGAGTGTTGACCTTTACATGACTGGATGTGCTCATTGTTTCACTGTATATTATGTCATCATCATTATCTTACTAATCACGACTGTATTTAGTTGTTTTCTCTGTTTCTATTTGAGTTAGCCATAGCGATGCTAACTGAGGGAGTAGCCTTCTGTTGAAATATTAAACATTTTTTTATGGTGAATGTGAAATCTGTAAAAATGAACTCTCATCGTAGCATAATTAACGAGAAAACAGACCAGTAACAGTGCCAGGAGCCTCCCCGCATTGCTGCTAGCTTGAAACGCTAATGTGATGTAAAAGAGATCTGGTTGAGTTTTTATTTCATTTGAAGTTTTATTTTTATTCTAAATTTTATTTTTGAATGTTGCTTCAATCAGGCCTGTCCCCTTTACTGATTAACTGCCACGCTAAACTCCGATGGATGAAGTTGAAGAACGAAAGGACCACTTAGACAAAGGATAAGTTGAGCTGCATTAGGGTTAGCGAACCGTGTAATCAGTGTTAGCTTGCCAACAAATTGCACTCAATTAATGCACGAGCTGAGAGCAATTTGTCGCTTTGGTGATAAAATACTGCCTCAGTGATATAATATCTATAATTCTTAACACTTGACGTAATTGAAAATAAGCAATATAAAAAATGGACGCATTACACTGCAAAAGCTAAATCTTAGATCCAAAGCTAAACATTAGCACTGCAGCATACCATCGATCCTGCCCACAGGCAAGGGAAAGGGATCGTGAACAATTTTAGTGTCTCAGCTCTAGTTCATATTTCATAACTCCCCAAAAAAAAAGTAATGGGAGATGAATATTTGATGCTCCCACACGCTGGCGGAAAACGAAGTTACGAAAGCGTCCGTCGCAGTGTGGGGCGTGCACGCAGGGGTGAGAGACTGGCCCGCTTTGCGAATGTTTTGTCAAGTGAGATGTATCGTTTTGAAGAGCACTAAAAGTCAACATCTTTCTCTCGCCTCCCCCCCCCACTCCCACTGTGTCTCTGTTTTCCTTCCTCTGTGTGTGCGTCTCTCTCAGAGGGTGTGCGGGGTAGGGAATGTTCTAGAGAGAGAGAGAGAGAGAGAGAGAGAGAAAGAGAGGTGGGTGGGGGGCGTCACATGGAATGCTGGACTTGCTCCACCTGCCGTTTGGAAAGCTGGAGCCATCCAACGGGAGGAGACACCAGGGGAGAGGAAGGAAAGACAGATGGACGAAGCAGCGGGACAAGGAGAGAAACTGAAAACATATTGTGGGTGGCATAGATTAGAATATAGATAGATAGATAGATAGATAATTTCAAACAGACCCTGAAGGCAACGCCCATTTACATTCTTTAGAAATATAGAGACAGATAATGTGTAGGGAGGGTGTCTGTTGTTTGATTTCAGACGGCCCCTGAAGGCAACGCCCAATTGCATTTTGTGGATAGGTAGGCTCGATAGATAGCTGGCTCGATATTAGGAGGAAAACTATGATTTCATACGGTCCCAGAAGGCAACACCCAATTTCATTACTTTTTGTAGTTTCGCCCATTTCCGACATTCATCTATTGAGCAATCTCGACTTGTGATGTCTGGACGCCTCCTGACACTAGTCATTTCAATTATTTTGAGCATGTCAAAGGAACAGTACTTCCTGTGAAAACAGGAAGTGAGGCTTCCCTCAGTCACCATTGATTTGATTAACACGATGCCACTTTAAAGCAGAAATATGTCACTTTAACTCTTGAAACCGTCCACTTTGGTTTATTATAATTCTACTACGACTCCTGCTTTTGCAATGGCTAGTGCCAATAACGTACTGGATTATATGTGACCAGCCTGGACACATCTCATGTTGCGTTAAAGCTAGCGTCTGTGCCGCTACTCATGCCAGCATGGCTGGTCAATAGTGAATTTGCAGACTGGAGCAAAACTGTTCCTTGGTGCTAATTTAACAAGGGGTTCCTTTCAGTAAATACACCATAAGATTCATAATGAGGCGCGTTCTGCTAACGGTAACAACATTCATTCACTGGCTATCAATCGAAAGTCAATGACACGTCACAACTCCGGGTGGAGTTTCCTTTAATAAGTGACTCGTTTCAAGTCAACAATGTGTGCAAACATTCCGCACAAGCAGAAATGTTGCGTTAGCATTTAGCACATTCATTGAATTCTTTAGCTTCTGTAAAGGACGCTTCGCAACTGTTCCGAGTTGACCCTTTAAAGAAAAAATCATTCCTGTCAGTAAATGTGACTTATATTTGAGCCACAAATGTTCCTTACGTGTATTTAAGCAATTATTTTTTCAAGAAACGTAATTCTCATGTAGGTAATAGCAAAAATGCAAGTATGTCCTGTTAGCTCATAGCAGGTTTGTTGGTTGGCTCGGTTTATTTAGCATCTGTAATCCCCTTTGGTAAATGTATTTAAATAATTACGCAGAATCACAGACGTATCTTGTTACAGCTTTGATCAGTCGTCAGGTTTGTTTAGCTTCTGTGAGCTAACAATTTAAAATGCACAACTCTAGGTGGAGCCTGCAGCCACAGCTGTTTCTTACGACTTCTTTAATGATTTCTCCATCCGTCAATTTTCTTTGCCGTTTATCCTCATAAGTGTCACGAGTGACCTGGTGTCTTTTCCAGCTCATTTTCGGCAAGAGGCGGGGAAAGCATATTCTCATATTCACAACGATTGACAATCTAGAGACTTCAATGAACCCAACATAGCATGCATGTTTTTGGAATGTGAGACACGAGAAGGTAATAACTGAGATTCAAAATCCAATCCTCAGTACTGTGTGGCAGATACGCTATCTAGGCCTCCACCCTTTTGTATACATTAATACGCCGTATATTCGCAGTTCACTGTTCACAATTCATCAATTTGTGTTTTTTTTTCTCAGCTATTCCCTAAAAACTCTTAATTCAACATTTTAAAACTCTTTCTGAAATGCCAAAGATGCCAAAAAAAGTGCTGTCACTATAGCAAAGTGTCAAGGAAGTAGTTTTAAGTGTCTCGACGGAGAGGCGAGCTTCGTATGAAGGGGAGGAGCAAAGTTTAGCCTGCCTGGGTATACTCACGCCACTGATCTGAATATAGGACTGGATAGCCGATACTAGGCCAAGACTTTTGAAGTTGCGAGGCCGCCATACTGCTCCTCCCAAGAAATGTTTCTCGGCATACGATCCTATACATTTATAGTATCGAAATTGTAGAATATTTGAGACAGTACTTAGTAGAAACAGCATGATTTATGGTGTTTTAAATTTGTTAAACATAAACAAGGGGACTTCAGACATTTTACAACTTGCCTTAAATACATGTATAAATTATCCTTAATTAATGATGTTTTCAGGAGGAAACTTGTATATTTGTTTGTTATTAAAGAATTAAAACTGTAATTCAACAAAAGATGCCTCTGCCAAATCTAATATTGAGGTCTAAGGAACTGAGCAATAAAAGAAAAAGGGGGTCTTCAAAGCAGCACATACCGTCCACTTGTTCATTTTTTATTTATTTTTATAGTATAGTTTAGTCGTCTGCTTGCGAGTTGGGAGGAGCAAGATGGCCGCCCTGTGACTTCAATGGTTTGCATGTGCATGTATGAGCTACCGGCTATCCAGTCATATATTCAGGTCAGTGACTCACGCTAGTTGAAACTATAAATACAGACCATTATTTTATCATTGGGATGTTACTAATGTTTTTCTACTACTAGAAACGGTTCAATGAGTGACAAGAACAAACACCTCTTAGCACTTAGCATGTTAATTGGGCTAACTGTGAGCTAACTGAAATTAAATGACACCTCCCAACTCAAGGGGGGGCCCTTGAGCTACAGCTGTCCCTCCCAGCTCCTTTAATTGGCGAGCCCTTTTTTGTAAACGCAATAAAACAAGATCTGCAAACGAAGCCTGGAGCCCGTCAAAGAGTGACGCGTACCTTCTTCTTGTCCCGCATTGACCCTTTCCCGCGAACCATGATCTTGCAGCCGGTCTCCGCCTCCAGCTGTTTGGCCGTCAGTCCGCGCGGGCCCAGGATCCTCCCGACAAAGTTGAACTGTGGACCAAAGAAAAGGAATAAAAATAATATCATAGACAAGTGGGGGGAGTTGGGGTAGGGGGGTCGCATATGACAGGAGTACATTTGGGGTCGGCGGTGTGCTTGTGTGATGTGTTTGCGTTACCAAGCCGGACCAAAATAGATCATTATAGGGGGCGCTTGGCGGCATGAGAGGACGGCGGCACTCGCTTAACCTTATCTGTCACGGAGACTGAGTGATTAACAAGACAGCTGCCCCGTGTTTGAGGGCGCGTGTGCGTATCCTCGCCTCACACACAATACCGTCTCGGTAGCTTACACGTCGCCCGGCGCGCTGACCTCTGCCTCACATGGGCGCGCACACGCCGATAGAGACGAACGGCTCCTCTAAATTTAACCTTGATCTCAAGCGTTTGCCCCGCCGTCATGTGAGTGAGGACAGCCTGTCATTGTACTTGGCTGATTGGCGAGCTGATGCGTGGTGGTGGTGGAGGGGAGGTGAAGGGTAGGGAATAAAAAACAAAAAAAACAAAAACAACAATAAAAATTGTTGGGGAAAAAAATCATGGGAGCTCTTCAATCCGGATCAACACAACTCATATTGAAGTACTTAACTGTACTTGGCAGTCAGTCGGGAGGATGTGCCGGATGCACGTGCACTTCATAGGGCCTTATTATATTTAGGGCAGGGGAAAGACTTAATCCACCTTTTTAAAGCGCCTATAAATATGGATGAGATACAGCGTCACGCTGATTAAAATCAGTAAACATGAATACAGTAATCTGATCCCCATACTTTGCAGGATGAACTTAATTAAACATTGGTTTCTAGCATTTGTTTTTGTTTTGTTTTTGTTTTTTTTTGGGGGGGGGGGCAGGCTTGTCTCCTTTGGATGACATCACAGTTTCTTTTCTATTGGCCTGATGACTTTAGAAATCATTCATTTTACTAAATCAACAAAATTTTCAGGGGATCGTTTCCTAATGGTGTAATGAGATTGCTTGATTACCTATTGATTTTTTTTTTTTTTTTTTTAGCATTCTGACATTATAAATACATATAATAAATTATTTCCTTTGTATGACACGATAGCTCATTTCCTGTTGACACTTAAATGTTCTCATTTGTATGACATCACAGTTTATGTATCAGTGTGATGACTTTAATTTCTTATTATTCTGTTAAATACCTTTTTGCACACTGATTTTCTGTTAATTTCTTATTATTCCGGCATATTAATTGTTTCCTCGTATGATGTCACAGCTCATTTCCTATTGGCAGGATGAATTTCGAAATCGCTAGTTTTTGTAAATCGTTCATTTCTTCTTATTCCAGCAATTAATCTGGGTCCTTTATATGACATCGCTTAATGACCTCATTTCCAATTGGTGCAATGACTTTACCAATTGTTTAATTTCTCATTATCATGGCATGTAAATTGTCTCTTTTGTGTGACATCACAGCTCATGTCATATTGGCCGGAGGAATTTTACAATCACTGGTCTTTATAGAAAGCATTTGTTTCTCATTATTCCAGGTATTAAATTGCCTTCTTTGTATGACATCGCCGTTAACTCCCTCATTTCCTATTAACGTGATGACTTTAGGGATTGCTTAATTTCTCATTTTTCTGGCTTGTTAATTTTCTCCTCTGAATATTTTATATAAATTTACATATCTTATATGTTTATATGTTATTATAATGCAGCGTACAATCATATTAAGGAAAATATTATTATTAAACTACTGTGTATTGGTCAAAAACTGTATCCTAACACAAATTCGTACCTACAATCAGTGTTTTAAGTGGAAAAAAATAAGTGCCGGTACTCTCCTAATACAAGTAATTATACGTGGGCGTTTTACGTCAGGATCCCTGTATGGGATAATGAAAGGAAAGGAAGAACTTCAGAGTATTATCTCAGTATTGTGAGTCGGGACTTTCAGAAGTTAGGTTGACATTTCACAGCGATTGTTTTTTTTTTTTTTCTTAAGTGCTTTGATTTCTATTTCCTTGTTGATGGTTTTGATCACTAGTTTTGATGATGCAGACCAATCTGAATAGCACTCGAAAAATACCGTATGAGAGAAAATTTATATTCACATTCTTAATGATGAAATCTGCATTTAGAGCTTCTCCCACACTTATTTTATACTTATTGGTACAACCGTACGCCACACATTTTCCTTATAAGGGAAGAAAATAACGTGAAATGTACGCAGTGTTCAACTTACAGTAGGTCAGATAGGTGTGGCAACGCAAGATGGCTGCCGCAGACTTTACTTCTCGCTACACCATGAGCAGCCGTTTATTTTTACGTCTGTGCTATATCAGGCTGCGAATCCACCGTCTGACCGGAGTCTTTTTGAAGCTTTGAACTGAGACAACATGGTAGCGTTTTTATGTAATTTTCTTAACTCAAGAACTATGGTTCATCACACGCATTTGGGTTCGCTAGCGTCACGTTTACAGCGGCCGAATTGAATGACGTACGCGTGCTTCTCTCACAAAGCAGAGATCTGTAAAAGTTCTGGAGTATGCTTGCGCATGTTAATGTGATGAACGCAGGACTTCCATACTATATGTAAGTCTGTGGATGAGCGGCGCTTGTCGGAACAGTTTTTGGGAATAAAAACATGCATTGTCGAGCATACCGGAACGCTGATAGTATGTTCTTTGCACGTTCAGAAGTACCTGAACGCTCAAGTGAGATTTTTAGAAGTGCCAGAGCTCCGTACCGGTGCGTTCCAGCCCACTTAAAACGCCTACGATAATAATGCATATTTGTTCTGAAAAAGTATTTCCTCTGGCTTCTGATTGGCTAAAATGGCCTTACAGCTATTCGTATTGAACTTTAATGACATCGACAGTCTAGTGAAGCCCAACTGACATTTTGCCCTCCCTCCCGCCAGTAGATAAAAGGGCACAAGGGCGAAAAGTAAACAGCTGGCAGAACAGTTCGAAGGTCACAAAACTGGCCCCAACTCACGTCGGGGTACTCTTTGACCGGCACGAAGAGCTTCTCCTGCAGCTGGGCAACCGGGCCGACGGCTTCGGGCAGCTCCTCCATGTCGCGTCCGTTGAACATGCCGCCGTTCACCGTGTCGTTGTACATGTCCTTGCGTACCCGCCCGATCTCTGCCGGACAAGCAAGACGACATGAGACGACAATGACAGTTTCTGCTGCTATTGTTGACACATGCTGTTCCCTTTTCACCCAGCAAATATGCTCCAGAGGTCATTGTGACCCAATGATGAAACCAGACAGAAAGGATTGCTCATTTTGAAAACACGTGCAACGTCTGCTGTTATGCGCAGAGGCCCCATTAAAAACACTGTCATGCTTGTAATGTTTGTTTAGGCTCGACCCGGCGTCCCACAATGCCTCTGTAATGACACCCCGGCGCAATAATAAGTGCTTACCGCACGCAAACGGCTGCCTTGCGGCGCAAATATCGTCTGACCTCAGAAAGCTCGGTGGCTAGCTACAATCCCTTAACAACCGATTGTGACCCTCCACTTTTGGGTCATGGCGACACTTTGAAAATGAGAAGTGAAAGAGGCTGGAGCAAAAATGCTGTCATCATCAAGTCATCTTGCGTTTGCTTCATGTAACAGATGAATAGCTGGCATGTCAATTAGCATGAGTTGATGCGCAACACGTGTCCACGTAACTCTGACTACAAGGCCGGTCCGGGCGCCTGTCCACATAACTCGGGCTCGGCCACAACACTTCGATTCTAAACGTGACTGTCACGCTATCATGTGGTGCAAAAAAAAAAAAACCTCAAGTCATGAGCGCCAAGCTTGAATTAGTATTAAAAATGACGAGAGGACACTATCGGAATGATGTAATTCTTTGAGTATTGGCGCTTCAGTGAAGAGGAATGGAACTAGTTGCCCAGTGACATGTTGTGTCGTTCCTGTGCAGGGATGGGCTGCATCACTCCCACCATAAGCCTGCGCATTAGGTCACTGGCAAAGACTAACAACTGTCTGTTTGTTCCCATCACCATCTCACTCACTCACACGCTCACTCACTCACTCTGCGCGCGTGTGGGACTGATAAAGCACAGAGAAAGGCGTATTGTACGAGATATAAACTTTAAAAATGTCAGATTTGGCCAGTTTAAAAGTGATATGCGGGAGCACCCCCAACTCTTCCCCACCCCCTCACCACCTTACCTTCATCCAGCAGCCGCTCCAGATGTGTGAAGATGCCACTGAAGTTGGGCAAGGAACTCATCACCTTCCTGTCGTTCATGAGCTGCATTAAGTAGTCCGGGTTGGACTTGGGTCTCTCCTTCACCTCTGTCTCCCCGACCATGGCTCAAGCGTTGACGCAAAAGCACCCTGGTTGGATTTAATATAAAAAAATACTGCGTGGTGCGGTAGGGGGGGGGGGTTAAAAACAAACACAGAAAGAAAAAAAAAAGTCTCCAAACGGAGCGATGCCAGGACACCACCGTCTTCCGGCCGACGAGCGTGTCTCTCAAGCGGCTACTCTTCAAATCACAGCCGCCTCCCGCCCGACTCGTCTCCGGATGATGCGAGCCCCTCCTCGACCACCCCCCCGGCGACTCTAAAGTTGTTTTGAAATTGGAGGGAGGGGTGGGAGGAAAAAAAAAAAAAAGTTCCCTTGAGAGTTGTTCGAAGTGGACCGCGAACAAGTTGGTGGCGGCTGCGGTGTCGCGGACCCGGGCTCGCTATCATATGATTACAGTAGTGCGGGTGAGCACGAGTGGGGCTCTGGGGAGCGCGCCGCGCGTCACCGCCAACGCCTGGAGGGGTGGAGGCTCGTGCTCGTCCCCATTGAGTCGCGCATACTACAAACGCCTCCTCCTCTCTCCTCTGTGGCCTCGCGCACGCGCACGCACAACAATGCGCACAAGGCAACGTGAAGGTATGCGCATCTGTTGCTTCACCTCAACGGTTCCGTTCGACCTGGGGCGCGCGCATGCGTGTAGCCGGCGAGTTTGGCTCGAAGGTTAGCTAGCTTGCCACAACGATTAGCATAAAACTAGAACGCTTGTTTTTTCCTGTTTTTAATATAAATGTATCTTTATTTTTAATATATAATTTAACACATGTATCCAGTAATTCACATGAATTAGACTTTTTCGATAGATAGATAGATAGATAGATAGATAGATATCAAGTTTATCAGTGTGATTTCAACACAAAGCATTGTGGGTACACGTGGCCTTGACGAGACCTTATATAATTTAATATAGCCTAATACAGAAAAGGCAATCAACTGGCACAGAAAAGGCAATCAACTGGCCATAATTCAGCTTTTGCGCCTTCACCATGCTCATTGTGAGTGTTTTCATTTTGTGTTTATTTGACCGTGAGCGCCATTCAGTGCACAGCAGAGACTGTTGCTCTCGTGTTTTGTTTTGTTTTTTCCACTTGAATCGGCGGGCGAAATATCTGGAGCTCACTTGAAATGTGAAATTTTGGCTCGCACCACAGCAAAACCTCAACCAAGCAACAGGCTACAGCTCATCAGACTTTCATCAGATTTAATCAGATTTTGTCTTGTTCCATTGTAATTTCATACACCGGCAGTCCATTGAAAAGAGATCAAAGTCTGCCATCTGCTGGCCATAGTTAGTGAGTGTTTTTGATTCCACAACCTATTGACCAGGCAGTGCTGGACTTAGATGTTGCACTTCTCATTGATTAAAAAAAACAAAAAAAAACGTAGTTGACGTCATTTAACGTTTATGGCGGCATATATTGTGATTTTATGAATCGTTATTAAACTTTTTGCCGGTCAAAGAGATAATAAGATAAATTTCGAACCACAGGCTCTACACTAGACATGTCCGAAGCCACGCGTCATATAATGTATTCCATGACATTTAACATTATAATTGCTTGACCTAGTGGGATTTATTATGTATAATAAACTAACACTGCATATTCTCACTTGCACTGTGACCATTATGACTTACATGCAATTTCAGCACAAAAAAAAGCTGAAGCAGAACATCCACAACTTTTTGTGGCTCTCAGTTTGTCACTCTTGTGAATTTGAAAGACAAAACCTGACCGTAATGCTTTTTATCTTCTGTTTTCCTTCCAGCGAAGTAAGGCTAGTGGGGCGGCATCCTGCGGCTGTGCAACCAGGTGGATGCTTTGCTGAACTAACAAGGCGGCGCCAAGTGTGCGCTTGTTCTCGCTGGGTGGCTGCCTGAAATGTCAGCGCCGAAGGAACAGATAGGTGCGAGAGTCTAAACATAACCTGCTGTAAATCACACACACATGTAGGTGAGACAATATGTGTGTGTGTCGGAGGGTGGGATACGGCCTTGTCTGCGTGTGTGTGTGTGAATTGTGACGGGGCAGCATGGTAATGGCTGGTCAGCTGGTATGGCGAGTATTCAGGGCGGGGGCTGTGCATTGTCCTCTCATGGCTCCCCAACAATGCCCCTCTGAGCAGCTCGCCACACATCTACCAGTCACGGGCCTCTCGCTCACCCTCTCTCGCCGCTGCTTTGCTTTCCATCGGCCATATTTATTCAGCCGGGGCGAGGCGTAAAGTGAGACGCGATGGTTGTTGTGAGAGCCGCGGCGCCCCTGACCATTTGGGCGAAGGTCAAGCAGCTAGAGAGACCCCCCCCCCGCCGCCACCCACTCCCACCCATCCACTCGCCATACTTCAAATCAACATACATACATACGTCATTACATGATGCACACACTGAATAATTTATAGCTCCTCATCAGTTCTGAAAGGCCTTTTTCAAAATAATGGGCTCACGTCGTGGTGTATGTGTGCAAATAACTAATGACATTTTATGATGAAGTGCCAAAAGATTGATAGTCCATCTAATGTTTAAGTCATTGGAATGTCAACATTACGTATGTCATAAATAAAAGAGCCAGTGAATCCTGACAGACACACTCCAAATGTCTACAAGTTCAACAAGGCATTTTTTTTTTTTTGGTCAATTGCACTTACTTCCTGTTGGAGTAATTTGTCCTAAAACATTTGTCCATATGCACTGAAAAGCATAAATAACATAAATGTTTTGGATGAACAGGGTGTAGAAAAAAACATTGTAAATATGCAAAATTATTTGCTATTCACTTCCCGCTGGTGTCACTGTCCATATTGAATTATGTATTTCCCACTTTTGTTTCTGAATAACTAAAATATTTATTTTTTGTCCCCAAACAGTGTCCATTTTTTAGAACATATATAGTACCTAAAAAAATGTTTTTGATTTTTTAAATCAGAATAACAAATATTTGGGATAAAACAGGTAAAACAAAAATAAAAATATATATTCACATGTTCATCACTTTTCAACCTCCGTTGGTGGAATTTGTCACCAGATTTTTAATAACAAATATTTCAGGAAAAAAATAATTAAAAAACAACCTGGGAGATACAACTGTATTTCCTTCACTTTTCATTTCTCACGTAGAATTTCTCCCAAAACACGAAATACATGTCTAAAAATTTTGTGATTTTTGTATCAGAATAGCATCAATTTAGAATAATAAAAATTGGAAAGAAAACTGCTTTTTATTCACTTTACAATTCAAGCAGGTGGAATTTGTCACAAAACTCTTGTCCATGTCCAATGGAAAACGGTTTCTATGGAAAGTGGATGGAAAACAGTTTCGACTAACTTTATGAGTTTTTTATCCAAATAACAAATATCTCAGAAAAAAGGGGGGGTGCTTTTTCAACCATTGAAATAGTAAGAGATAAGTGATGATATTTGTGATAAAATGACAAAATTTTAATTGCCGATCTCATGTTGAGGTCATAGGAATGCCAATATGATTATGTGTATGAAATGAGCTGTTTACTTACTTTTCCACATTTGTATTCACCAGTGAAGGCTTGTAAAAAGACGCCTTCTTGTGGACGATGGGTGCAACTGTATCTGGTCAAGATGTGGAAAAAGACACAAAGATGAGGAAAACACAGAAAGGTGAGTGTTACAAAATCTGTATGTGGCAAATTCTTGCAGATGATTAATAAAACAACATCAGTTTAAACAAATGGGAGAAAAAACGTCTCCGTGCATTACCTCCAGTCACATACAGGGGGCGACAGAGCAACAAGGTGATGGCAGGAGCTTTCTCTGATTGACGATAAAAGCTGTACTAAACAGTTAAACACTTGGTTATTCTGGATTAAACATAAAAAAATGTATTTGATTTATATTAAAAATATATTGTGTTCAGTAATTTACTTAAATGAGATTGTTTGGCTTAGAAATAGACAGACATAAGACGTTGGCATTATTTCAACCCAACTCTGTTTTCCCCTCCCTGACTCTTGCATGTACGTGACGTATAAGTGCTGGCGGTCGGACATCAGCCGCTCACCTGGCTGAGGGGGACTCAGGCTAATCTCAAATCCGATTAGGCTCCTTATCTACTCAGTCCCGCTTTTATGTGCTTTGGAGGCAACTGAAATACTGTGCAAAGAAGAGACAGCTTCTTTCACCCTAACTGCACCAGAGATCGGCAATGAATGTCAACTAAACAGCGACGAGTGATAAATGTGATGATGATTTAATTGATCAGGGGTTAAATAATCTTGATGATTCTTATCAAGACAGTTTGGGTGAGTTCATGCTTCAAATTTAGCAGGAAAAGCTCGGAGAAGTCATTTACGGTCCATTAATGTGTGCTTGGATAAATTTGGAGCCAAATAATCCACACAGACACACTCCAATCTTCACATGTGTGTGGATATTATCCCAATACTATTGCCTGAAAATGTGCACACAATTTCAAGATTTTGTGAATTTATATTTAAATAACAAATCCAAAGTTGAGACACAAACCACTCATTAACACACACACACATGATTGTTAGGTCGGGGCATGTGCAGAGTCATCCCATGTCCGTGCATGTGAAAGCAGTAAAGAGCATAATTGCCTTGATCCGGTTGTCGACTTAATCTGGAGCCTTGTGGCCCTCGCTGTGTCTTGGGCCTCCTTGACGCAAAGTCAAAAGACGACAAGACTAACACATTTTCTCACACAAACACCAAGTGATTTTATTAGTTTTTCTAAACATACAGCCCATATACATACATTTACATGGATTTTGATATTTATATATATTGACAGATTACATTATATATATGTTTTTAAAAAAAAAGGTTTAGTCATTCATCACCATTTCTACACTATGTACAAAGACCGCCACCCCATATACAGAGACTGAATGAACTTCTGACAGGGGACTTGAAGAGCTTTGGGGGAGGGGCAAAATATTTAGCTGCCAAATTCATTTGTGGCATAACATTCCTATTAACAAAAATAAATAGCTTTATCTCTTCAGCTGGCCTGTGAATGTCTCGGGTTGCTGCGACAGGGGGGTTGCATAGTAACCACCATCCCCATCCAAATTGATTTCAATGGATCTCATTTGCATAATGTTGTGGAGTCTTACATTTCCTCATCATTTTGGTTAACTATGTCTCCGTATTCACTACAAATGTAGAGTAAATTGAAAAAAAAACAATCATGTCACAAGTCCTTTTATTTCCATTTGGGCGTGGTGGCGGTGTCAGTTTTGGCAGGGTGTGAGGGGACTCACAGGTTGGTCGCTCAGCTCACTGTGGCTACGCCTCCCTCCTCGCCCCCCTCCTCCACTTTACCGCCTTTGCCCATGGCCTTCATTTTGGCCATGATGTCGGTGAACGTCTCCTTGACCGTCTTCTCCAGGAGCCAGCCCTCGCTCTCGCTCTCCGGGTCTTCGGGGTTGACCAGAGTGGACAGCGAGGTGTCGACGTATTGCAGGCCCACCGTCACGGCGATCTGTGACAGGACGGGGGGGGGAAACGTGGTTTAAGTAAACCAAAATGGATTGCAATCACTTTTTTCAGGGAATTACTGTAATTCCATGTCATATTTCCTGAAAATTATGTATAAAGTCCAATATAAATCTGGTTAGTTTGGAAGAAACTGTTTTAGTAGCTAGCTAGCTAACTAGCTAACAAACAGCAACGCTTAATTTTGATTAACGCTGTCTGAAACGTATACATTGAACAATACAACTTCTGACCAAAGTAAACTTAAGTAAACCAAAATGGATTGCACCTACTTTTTCAGGGAAAGGGAATTACTGTAACTTCATGCCAGATTTCCTGAAAATTATGTATAAAGTGCAATATAAATCCAGTTTGTTTGGTAGAAACTGTTTGGGTAGCTAGTTAGCTAGCTACCGAACAAACAGCAACGCTCAATTTTGATTGACGCTGTCTGAAACGTATACATTGAACAATACATTTATTATTGCGGTTGTAAGCTGTTTTTCGGAACCTCATTGTTGACATTTTGGTAAATTAACAGTCTTCTGGAAACCTCAATCAAAATTAAGCTTTGCTGTTTGTTAGCTAGCAGCAAAATGAGTAAGACTGAGTTGAGGAATGTCATGTAAAGATGTAATATTTTCATCTGGATCTTCTTGACAACTGACGTAGTAGAAGTGTAGTTTTAACTTTTTTTTTTTTTTTTTTTTAAATAATCTGTCCAGTAAACGGTCAATAATATTGCTCCACTATCTGTGTCAGCATAGTTCACTTGCATAACCATTTTCAATCTGAGCTTCCTCCAAGTGGATCAGCTTCCAGGGACTCGCCCTCCATCCAGGTTTCTAGAGCAAACCGCCGTCTGCTAGGATTTAAGACATTACCTAAAAGTGTCTGCAGCCCAGACAGGAAAAGTCGGAGCCAATTTAAAGCAGCCACAAAAGAAACACCAGATATTACGTCAACTTGTTTACAAGCTTCGTCGACCACGACAACACACAGAAAGTTGAGTCCGGTGAGGGATTGGCGATGGATTTGTACTCTTTTGGGAACCGTTACAGGCGAAAAACTGAAGGGAAGGAGGAATTATTTTTAGATTGTTTAGGGAAGGGGGGTGGGGGGGCAGCAGCAAGTGGAAATGAGGAAAAGGAAGAAGGAAGTAGGTGATGGGAACGCCAGCTCGGTCAAGTGTTGCTCACATGGCACCATGCGATTAGGACAATAAAGTCATACTTTCCTCAAGAATTTCATACAATGTTCACTATTTTATGAAAATTAATTGTATGTTTATTAGGGATGTAACGATAATGGTAATATCGTGATATCGTATTAAAACTGCCACAATATATCGTCGTCGTCATGTCACGATATGAAAAGCAGCACATATGTAAAAAAAAAAAAAGTCAGGTTGATTTCCACTTGTGCAGTTTTAGCACCCTCTGGTGGCCAGTTTTTTTTTTAGTGCAGTTTAATTTTCACAAGGCAGGTTTTGGCCCTTCTGTGTTTAAAATCCACGCTAATGTCCAGATGAAGGGGAACTTATCTCTTTGACTGCCAGTCGTTATAAAAGCAAAACAAAAAAATCCACAGTGCCAGCCTCTTTGGAGCATTTTAACTCATCTTTCAAGGCAAAAAGAATATTGTTTGCCTTTACTACATATACAATGTGGCTACGAAATGAAAGATCGCATCCCATTCATTGGAATTTTACTAATCATCATGAAACGTCTTTGGCAGTCAAAGAGATAATATGCTTTTGAACAGAGTCAATATGTGGAGGAACTCAATTTATTGTATTTATTAATTTCTTATTTAATGTAATTGATTAGTTAATTTATTAATTTTATTAATAATAAAACTCCCCACAATATCGTGATAATTATCGTATCGTGACCTTCATATTGTGATAATATCGTATCGTGATGTTTGGATATCGTTACATCCCTAATGTTTATACTTATGGAGGACCAAAAATGCCAAAATAAGAAATACAAAAAATAAATGAAAGTGAAAATTAAAATGGATATTATAAAAATATAATTCAATAATTAAATACAAAAAAATAAATAGAAATGGAAATAAAAAAAAAAATAAAAAAATCAAATTTCATGATGCATTTTATGCTGACGGCGTCTGCACCATTAAATAAATAAATGAGAGAGTCTTTTAATTTATTGATTTACATTTAATTTTATTTATATATTTATTTTTGTATTTATGTCCACATTTTTTTTTGTTGAAACTCGCTTTATTTATTTTTTTTACATTTATTTTCACTTTTCTGTATGTATGTCTGTATGTATGTCTGTCTGTCTGTATGTATTTATTTATTTATTGATGTTGGCATTTCTGGGCCTCCATACTTAGGATATGCTGCTGACCTCTAGCATGGTGACCAGCAGCACCAGGGCGCCGATGGTGGTCATCATGCCACCGTAGTAGGAGAGCAGAGCGTCGCGGCAGCCGCTCTTCCACACGTTGAGGTCCTCGGTGTAGTGGTCGTAGCTGTAGTGCGCCGAGTTGTTGGTCATCTGCTGCTGGATGCACGGCCGCGGCGAGCCTGGGTTACAGCAGCTGAAGGGCACGCCGTCCATCAGGTACTGACCGTCCACGTTGCTCCCAATGCGGCTAGGAACCAAATATTACACTTTTATTAGTGTATAATGTGCCATACGGAGTAATGTACTACGTTGTGAGCCTAATAACATTATTGCCAGTCATTTTTAACTTAAGTGTCAAAACATCAACAACAAATATCCCCCAAAACTGCTTGCTATTTCTTTGTTTTTTTTTAATGCATGTTTTGATTCTCACATGCAACTATGCTAGTAGGCTAACATTGTAGTCGTTGCTAATGTAGTTAGTTTGCAAATTTAGCTTGCCATGTAAGAGAAAGCAACAACAAAGATGCTACAGTTCTGTATGAAGGCAAGTTTCATAAAAATAGTTTTCAGACTCGCTAGATGGCGTATACAAAAAGAAAAGAAAAAAGTAGATATGTTGTGTGTTTTGTATTTTAAAAAAATACAATAAATGTAAATAAAAGGATTATTTATCTTAATTTTTATTATTGGGCTTTAAACAATTGTATTTTAATCTTAATACAATTTTATATTAATATTACAAATATTTTACAAAACACTTAAAGTTGTATTTATTCAGCAAAAAAAATCTTGACAGTATTTATTATAAGCACTATGGACCGCTGAACTTCAACAGTTGAGCACATTCAGCAATTGGAACATCCTTGATTAACCTTCGAGTTAAGCGTCAACAAAGCAATGCAAAGTGTAGTAATTGTTCCGCCGACAGCTTACTGACGTTTGTGGGTCAGAGTCGGAAACACTTAATCCAGAATCAAACCGAGTAAACCTCTTTGATTGCGCAGGAAACGCGACATATGGGTCAGTGCGCAGGACAGCAACCGATTTGGGGCCTAAAAAGAATCCACCAAGACTTTCAAATGTTTAATAAACATTTCATCTTGATGCCAGAAACGGCAACAAAATAACTTTCCCTTCTTCTCCATGTAACTGCAAAGCCGTAAAAACGTCAGCAAATTAGCTTTCCCAGAGCCCAGCGGGACTGATTGGACAGGACACTGATGCTTGAAGCGCTAATCCCGGCGATTTACCAGTCATGGTTGGAACACTGCAAAGAACTGGCACAACATTAGGTACACACCTGTGACAGGTGTTTTTCATATTTTGCACTTCCTCCTATGGTTAGGGGGTCATTTCTAAAGTCAAAAAATAATACAAATATATACTATTCTGTAGAAGTAGAGGGACCTACCTGACCTACCCTCACCCCAAATACACTTATACTGAACTCAGTTTCAGAGAACCGCCACCTCCATACCCCTCGGGTCACATAACCACTGTTATTTCTATATTAACACTATCAGAAGCACTGACCCACATTTACAATCTAAATTGTAACATCTCTTCCATGAAATGGTATCAGTTTATTCCCAACAGTCTAATATCTTCATTTCATAGCATTTCTCTGAGCTGCACTGCTACGTTTGACTTTTTTTGTCCAATCAGATTATAGCCTCTATGCATTGCCATGCCAATGTAATCTGCCCAGAGCCTTGGGAAGCAATAGTCCTGGGTGATGTAATTTAAAAACTGTAAACAATGGTACTGTTTTTTTTTAACCAGTCAAATTCAAATTCATCCTCTCAAAGTCAACGAGCTGACCCCTGATGACCGCAGCATTATTCTGTCCTCTGATTGGCAGGCAAGCCATGTTTGATTAGCAAAACATCCGTGGGAATCTGCATACAATAATACATTTAACTAGACAGTGCAATTTCTGGAAAAAATTGCGTGGGAATGCCAGATAGCTGAATGCTAATAGCTGAAAAATGAGAGGAGAATAAAATGCGATAATAATAATAATAAGTACGAATGAAGAATCCCAATAACATACATGCTTCCAGTATTCCCACAATAAAGGTTATAAACAACATATGTGGGAATGCTTCCAGCATTCCCATAATAATCAGCATTTCTGGTGATTACGATGTATTTTACAGTACTTTTTAAATGTTTTGTCATGTTATTAGATAAATATTGTTTTTGAACCGCTTCCGTGTTTTTGTATAGTATTGACGGTTAAGGACATGATAAGTACCAATTACAACGCAAATGTCACATCAAATTCATAGAAACATTCCACTTACTCTTTGACCTCCTTGGCGCTGAAGTCCAGGTAGCGGTTGCTGACCCACTGGATCTCGAACCAGTCCCGATAGTTGTCGTTACCACAGCAGCGGAACTCCATCTGCATCAGGTCCAGCGTCCGCTTCATGTAGCAGCGTCCCGGCGTGTCTGTGTCCTTGTAGTAGCGCATGCCGTTGCGTATGCCCTCGGCCAACGTGAACTGCAGCGGGATGCGCATGACGAAGCACAGCAGCGCCGTGACCACCAGTAGAGCGTTGAAGACCACGCACCCCAAAAGGAAGTTCTTGAGCATGGGTTTCCACTTGACGAACTTGGTGGGATCCAAGGAGTCGTAGCAGATCTTGCCACCGAACGCGTTGATGCCGCACGCCACGAGGCCCATCAGGATGAGAAGGTTGGGCAGGAAGTGGCTCTCGTTGTTGTCCATCAGCTCCGAGCGCTTCTGCAGCTCGATCTTGAAGAAGAGGCCCATGCTGAAGACCAGCACGCCGGCCATGACGGCGAACCAGAAGAGGAACCACACGCTCTGGGCGAGCTTCACTCGCTTTTTCAGATCAAACTTGACCTTCATCAAAGCCATTGTTCAGACTTAGACGTAGATCCTAGGAGAACTTCTAGAAGGTATTTTTTTAATAACCCAATCGTGGTTTGAACAGTCTCCTTTGGTGCGTCAGTAATCCATCGGAGATCATTCCCGTCGTGCCCTGCTCGAGCCCAAGTATGTTATTCATTCAAAGCCACCGCCATTGCGCCCCAAATCTTCCCCGTTTGATGCCTTCACTTTGCTTGGATTTCGCCTGGAGGATTTCTGCAAGGATCTTCATGACTAAACTCGCCAAGTTGCAGTACGTCATGCTAAGCTCCTGTAAGCGGCCTGATCCAATTTGCGAGGAAAAAAAAAAATCCCCCCGCACAAGATGAGCCCGATTTGAAGCCGCCAGCCCCGGGTGCCTTAATTGGTTTGAGTGATCACGCGGTCGCCTCGGTTACCTTCATGATGGGAGCTCCAAAGACGAGCCAGCATGGAAGCGCCGCTATTCCGGGAGTCATTCACAGTCGCAGGTCTGCAGGTTCAAGACAAAGCGGATGTTTTAACTGCTGGAGGCCATTAAGACGTCATCAGTACTCACAAACAAACAATCTAGCCAGTAATATACTTTAAGGGAGAGGAGCTAACATCTTTCTGGGTTCAAATGGATGATGGACATGAAAGGGTTGAAACAGCGAAGCTTCCTGCTTGTTGTTTCCAGTCAAATTTCATGTGGAGCGTAAAAGATATAAATCGGTTTTGTCTCATTTACCATATCTCCACAAGTTTGACCTTCTTAAAACTTTATTTGCACAAAGAAAAATCAAAATTCACAAGTTTGATCCAGGATTAATACATTTCCTGGTTCATTTGAAAATGGTCACCCTTATCTTGCACATTTTACATCATGTCAGCAAGACACCTAAAATTGATCAACAGTACCTTGCCATTGTGAGGCTTCAAACCGTCAGAGGGGAGGGGCCAATGAGCTTATGATGCATTCGAGGAAGTCGGACTTTTCTCATTCGAATTGCCCCAGTTCTGACCTGAAAGAGTTTGAGGCTAATGTAAACAAAGATGGCTGATTCTGATGAATTCTGGTTGTATATTGACGTTACTTATTTTGGATAACTAATGTAATATTAAAGGGAAAAATACTGTGGCTACATGAGATTGAAGCCAGTCGTTGATGTCAGGATCTCCCGGTTTAAAGGGACATTCCAGTGCACACTTCCTGGTTAGAAAAGTTGAACTTCCCACCTTCCTCAAATGCAGCATTAGTGTCAAGTGGACAATAAATGTATTGATTGATTCATGGATCGCCCTTTTGATGTTCAGCTCCTTGTGAAGAACAGCCAAGTTGTGCAAAAAGTAGAGAAAAAGTAGATTGTACTTTGATCTGTAAAGGTAAAAATGCATTTTAAATTAACCCATTAATTTCACCCAAAAAGCCCAATGTTCCTAACTTTGTGAGTAGTGTATTTTCTAAGTAATTTGGGTGTGAAATAGGTCAATAAGTTAAAGTTAGCAGTTGAATATATAAATAAATAAATAAATCCCCCCAAAAAGTGCTGTTTAAATTGGACTACCGTAAAATAAAAAACAAAATGACTAAAAATGCCTCAAAATTTAAATGTGGGCTCCCTAGAAGTAAATAGTATCACTTAAAAAATGACCATGACTCCCTTAAAAGCTGCACGTGTTAAAATAAGACTATCATACATCCCCCAAAAATTACATTTAAAACTCCTATTAAACCCCCTGAGTAATAATTCAGGTTACACTCTTTACACATGTAGAGTATATAACATTTATTAGATAATCAGACAAGCTTTATTACAGTTTACACCTCCTTTCAATGCATTCAACATTGTTAAATATGTAATGGCAAAGTTTGTCATTTAAAAGGCACTCTGGGGATCTTAGGGGTCCCATGTGGTCTTCCGGTCTCCTTCGGGAATAACGGTCCAGTTGGGTGATGGCGTTCCCGCAGCGAGCCAGTTAAAGTCGTCCACCTGCTCCCAGTTGTTCTGCTTTGGGTCCAAGCCGGCCAGGTGGAAGTCCTCATCCAGGTTGGGATAGGCCCAGGAGTACGGCGCAAAGCTGACGCCATGACAGTCCTCCACGATAGCGCGGCTGGTAACGTGCAGGTAGATGCAGGTGTTTTCGGTGTTGTGGGTGCGCAGCTGCTGGCAGGCCAGAGCCAAGGTGCTTCTCTCACAGTGGTCCACAAACACAGAAGTGGACACGGGCCCACACAGGATCTCGCAGCGATCGATGTGCTTCAGGTGCAGCGTACTGGGCGTGCCGTACAGACGCACTTTGCAGTTTGACAGGTGGGACAAAAGCACATCCTCTTTCTGGATCTCCTCCGCTGTCATCACGAGGACCATGTCGCTCTTGTTAGAGAGGCCGCACTGTGCACCAGCAGGATCTCCTTCCACTTGTACAGCGTTGTGATCTGCAGGTGGAGAGACGGCAGTGTCCTCCATTGTGGCTGTTGACGCCTTGGTGCGACCCCGGAAGCCGAATTTCTTCTTAGGCACGGCCTGTTCCCTCGTCTCGTTGAGGTACGTCTGCAGTTTCTGGAGAGCCACCTGGGCCTTCCGCTGGTCGTAGGTAGTCAGAAACACCATGCTGTCGTTGAGTAACTTTTGCAACTGGACCGTTTTGCTCGTAGCTTCCTCCAGCCTCTCCGCCACCGCCTTTTGATCCGCGCCCAAGCAGCCGCACAGCAGCTCCTCCACGGCAGCCCGCTCGCCGTTGAAGGTGTTGAAGAAGTAGTCGACGCTCTCCTTGGCGACCGAGTGGTTCTCTTTGGCTTCTTTCCGCCGCTCCGCGTCCTCCAGCCTCGCTTTTTGGCGCTTCAGTAGCCGCTCTTTCATTGTTAACGTGTCGTTACGGCTCTCCAGTTCGTCCGCCTGAACCGCTTCATCTGCCGCTTCCATGTTGTCGCTTTGTGATGATGACAGTGATTCTTCTTCGATTTTGTTATGATGGCGACCTGCGCCACCTGCGAAAGATGGCGGCACTACAACGTAAACAGTAAATATAAACCGGGCATTTTTGGCATTGAAAAGTTTCCGTTTTGTCAGTTATATTATCTAATAATCAGGGGGAGGGGTGTTATTGTTTTGTCTACTCGTACAAAAGAGTGGGAAAACATACCTTAACCCGTTGTAAGTGCAGTAGAGGAGCAGGGGCAAGCTGAAAATACTTTTTTCACAGCAATAAACATCTTATATGACTTTAATGTCTGTTGATGACGAAGCATAATTATAATTATGCTCTTTGATCAGGACAACATGAGCGTCCAAAGATACTGACTTAATAGAAAACCCAACCTTAAAAAAAAAGAAAAAAGAAAAAAAAACTATTTAATATTTGCAGGCCCCATTTATAGTTTTTGGTGTGTGTATTTGTACACTATTCCAGAATACTGTGGTCCCTGTGATAGATGATGCAACATGAAAATACTGTGTAATAATAAATATTAATGGGCTTCCTAGGATGTTAGGTAAATGTAATGTTCATATGTATGTATGAATGTGAGTGTAAATGTTTGTGTGCCCTGCAAGTGGATGGCGACCAGTCCAGGGTTACCCTCACTTTTAGTCTTACCCATGAATTGATGGATGGATGGATGGAAGTTTTTTTTTTTCCAAATATTTTGACCCCATTTGTATAGCTTTTAAAATATTAGAAGCAATAAGACTCCCATGGTAAGTGATGCTATGATTCAATAAAATAATGACTTGTACTTTTTGCATTTTGCTGCTCCCTACTGATGGAAAGAGTTGACAAATTGCAATACAGCATGTCATTGGAATTCAATTTTTTTTAAATTCATCATTAATCCATTTTCTTTACCGCCTCATGTGGTCCTTAGGATTGCACTGTGCACATTTGCAAACGGACAAATAAAAAAAAAAGATAAATTGTGGATGAAAAATATTTTGTCCTGTGTATGAAAGATGAGCACTACTACCAGGTAACTTGCCACACCTTTAACAACAGTCCTTGTCATGAGTGACGTCATGCATCACAGGCCCGCCCTCTACTGTTGGAAAAAGTTAACTAATTGCAATGCGGCGTAGCATTTTAATTCAGTGTACGTTCATTTATCGTTTTTTGTACCCTAATTCCCCCAACATGTCAACTTTTATTATGGCATTAGCAGGATTGTCGTACAGGGGGGAGGGGGGCCGCCGGTTCTGCTGTGCCCTCCTTGAACTTGCTCTTCCAGCGGCGCGCGCTAGCCCCTACAGCCCGTGCAGCCATGGCGAGGAAACCCCGTTGACAAGGCACTGCTTTTTCATGACGGTGAGTTCCCCCTTTGAGTGTATTATCATTTTGGGATAAAAATTGCAAGGGAAAAAACACACACGGCCTCCTTCCCTCTTCCTCCTTCGGGGAGGGTTAGGGAGACAACTTTGAAAATGGAGCCGAGGCAGTACAGTGAGGGGAGACAGGAGTGAGGCGAAATAACACGAGTGGTGGGAGAGAGGGAGAAGAAGGAGGAGGAGAAGGAGGGGGCGAGCGAATTAAAAGTTGGCCAAATGGAGATATTGGGTTTCAAGTGGAGTTGGAGAAGGGAGTAAAGAAAAAAAGGGTTTGCCTGCGCGACGCTTTATGTTATGCTAATCGGGATAAATATTTATAGATTTCGTTTTTACGGCTAATTGCGCTTTCAAAGGGGGAGGGCGTCGACGACACGTTGGCAGGCTAGCTAACCGAAAAGTCGGCTGTTTGGCCGTTTAAATGTCTGCGGATCGAATGAAGCCGACTAGGACGATGACCGGGTTCGAGAGAGAGAACACCCGCCCGGCACAGCGTTGGCTTCTAGGGGGAATGTGACGTTTTGAGCCGCTCGGGACGAGTGAGAAAAGGCTTGCACAAAATGCGTCAAGGCAACTACGTCGACTGGCCCCCGGACTGTGATTATGTCGATCCGGGGCTATTTTTGGAAATAAATACGCACAGGCTGCATATTCAGCTGAGTTTTCTCGGCTCCTTTTTCTAGACGTTTGTCAATACGTCCCGGACAACATGGCGTACGAGCTAGGGCAGATTTGAAGGGCAATTCGAGCGTTGGACGGCACTTTAGTTGTACCGAAGCTGGATCATAGTTGTCTTTGTTCCTAAACAACGATATTTTTAGTGTACTGTTTGGTTTAAATGCGCTTTTTTTTAAAGAGCCGTTCCACACTTGTCCTCCTCTAGCTACGACGCCATTTCACGCTATTGTTCTTCGGCCACGCCGCCATTACAAACTCGTTCTAAGGATTCGTTAGCTTTTTGTAATACATTTATCTTAAAATAAAGTAGTCATTTTTTAAGTATTGTGGAGTTCATGTCAGCGAAATGTTTTCGTTTGTTTTTGTTTTCACATTCGTTGTGATATGACGATGGCGGCACAACAATATTTCTACCTAATTAAAAGCCCATCCTCCCCACATTCACGATTTAATATTGAAATTCTGTTATATTTTAACTTTTCACGATGATTTCTGCTCCGAACATAGCTCTACGAACATTATTTTGAACTTTAATGCTGATCTGAGTGGTTCGAAGATGGAGTCAGAGCGAGGCGCAGTGCATAAAAGACAGCCTGCCTTTATCAGCAGCCATTTTGTCAGTTGAGCTTGTCTCGTGTATAAAATGTCACTTCAACCACATAAGTCTCCATAGGGAAAATTAAGCATTTCATTCTAGCACTGAAATAAATGACGTTCCTCCTCACCTGCACAAGAAATCCCAACATGAATATTTATACTCAAGTAATGGCATCAATTTATAGGCCTATTTGCCCTTTTCCATTCTTTGCTACACAACACACTTGATGGCTAAAATAAAGCCAACGGTTATGTCTGCCCCTCTAGGGTATTTTGAGCATGGTGTGGTTATTTCCACGCAAATGCACTTTTTCAACATGTGAGGGGGGCTGGTGGTGGGTGGGAGTAGCGTGTCACAGTACCCATGTTGTCTGAAGAAAGACCACACTGCTCTCCCATGGTGATACATTGCTGCGTCTTTTTAACTGTCCTGTACTGTGTCAGCTTTTAACTCAACACCACTGTCATTTCATCATCCCTCTCTGCAGCCCATCCCGTCACTGGAAACGTAGGGCGTTACATGACTGGATCCATGTGGCCGGGCACTAATCAGTGAGTGAAGCAAAGTAACAAATGCACACACATTGGATGTCATATTAGGTACCCCTGCACTACCATTATGTTAGATTTTATTCATATAGGGCCCAATTACAACAGGAGTTGTCTAAAACTGGTAAAAATAGAAGTACTGATTCCACTAACAAACATAATAGCACTTTCACTGTGTTAATAAACCTGAACATTATTGTATGTTTAAAAGGCAATATTAATACAATGTTCATCCCGAATGAAGTGACCAGTGATTGTATGACAACAAAGTAATCTAAAGTGACTTACACATCTCACCTTGATTATTCTTGGTCTACAGGTGTCATGGATGATGAGGATGATCGCCATCTTCTGGATATTTTAGGGTAAAATAAAAACATTCAGCAGTCGCATTTGATACGAGCATTATTAGGACCAACCAGGCATAATGCAACAGTTTTGTTCAATTACTTTTAATAAGCAGTGATCTTGACAAAGTTTCTGTGGTTTCAGAGATGTGGATGCATTGAATGACTATCTACACGGCAACAACAGCAAGTCCGTGAGTGGCTCTTTAAAAACAGATTTACAGCCGCACACGTTTGGCATGTTTACGTTCAACTTTCAAACCCTTGAGGTGGGCGTAAATGCGTGTTCTCCCTCATGCAGATTGAAGAGGACGATGTAGCCAATGCTGCGTACGGCTCAGATGCATCTTTCTTTGCTGGTGACACTGTGAGCACACGAGTCATTGTTTCAGTGTTCAGTTCAAAGGAAATTGTGGTTTGCACTGTGTGTGTAGGAGTGTAGACATGTCATACGATTACTCTTAATTAGTTTAATGCCTTCCTTCCGTGCCAGATATTCTTGACAACAGGTACTCTGCACAATAGAAATAAATAGAACAATAATGATCCACAGTCCAAAAAGTTCACTGTAAGCAATCACTGCTTGTAGGTTGTTCATGATAACTACCAACTTTTTTTTAACAACCTTATTTCAAAGTATAAATGAATTCCCCCCCACTCTCATTTATCATGCATAATAGAAATAAACAAAATAAGTCAAATATATTTTTTTTTAAATCCACTGCATTCACACACATACACATTCCAACATTCTTCCTCAACTCTCTAAAATGCGTCGTTTTAGGCAAATGCCGGACTCAAAGATGGCTCCTCCACAATGGAGTTTGGTGGGGATCCGGCTGGAGACGGCCTCCAGCTCTCCAGCAGCCTCTCCTTCATCGAGGACCAGCTGGGGGCCGGCAGCCCCCCCGGCGGCGGCGTGGACCTCGGCGAAGACCAACCCTTCGACATCCTCCAGAAATCCCTGCTGGAGGCCGACATCACGGAGCAGACGCTGGCGCAGGAGGCCTTGCTGGACACGCAGCCCGCGCCCACCCTTGTGCAGGCCCCCGTGCCCTTCCCGTCCCAGCTGGTCTCTGGGGGCTACGGAGGGGGCGTGGTTACCACGACAGCGACGGCGTTACCGGCCGGGCAGTTCCTTCAAGGCGTGTCCCCGCTGCCGAACGGTTCCACGCAGCACATCCAGGTGCTGGGCTCGTTTGGCGCGGGAGGCGGGGTCATGACTCTGAGTGGTTTGGAAAGGACTCCTCAGATTGTGCTGAGGCCGGCGGGCCCCGTCGCCGCCGCAGCGCCGGGCGGGCAAGTCTACGCCCCTACCCAAGGGCACCTCGGCCAGGTGGGCTTCAAGAACATTCCCCTCCAGAATGTCATCATTCAAAGAGGTCCGGGAGGGACCCAGACTCTTGTCAGGCCGATCCAGCCGAAACCGCATCAAGCTGGGGCTCAGACCGTCTTCAGCTTGCAGCCCGCCGTCTCCCCGTTGGCGAATGTGGCGAACAGCGCGACACCGCAGTACGCCGCCAACGGCTCCATGGCGATGGATCAAACCAACTTACAAGCGGGACAGTTCTTGCTGCCCGCTTCTTTGGCCGTCCACAACGGGCCCCCCGTGGACCTCCCCGCCCAGATCACCGGCCACAGCGCGGTGCAGATTGTCACCGGGCAGAAATTCACGGCGCAAGCCGGCGGGCAGCTCGTTTTGAATCAGGGCGCGGCAAGTGGCGGCGCAACGCAGACGTGGAAGAGCGCCGCCGCGCCCGCGACGTGCACGCCGGGCCGCCTGCCGCTGGTCAGTCAGGGGCAGCTCTCGGGTAGCCCCGTGCAGCGCCTCCTGGTGACGCAAACGGCCAACTGTACCTCGTTGTCCCCTTTACCTAACGCAGCCACGCCGGTACAAGAACACAGACAGGTGAGAATGTTGCTTCTTTGATTGTGTTTGGTGTCATTATATACGATGTAGCCTATTATATTCTAAATTTGCCATTTTATAGTGATGTTTGAAAGTGTAGTGTGCACAAATGATTAATTATTGTGTCCTCGCTCAGTCTCAATGCATCTTGAAAAAAGGAGCAACTGATGTAGTATATCCCATAATGCATTGCACTGATTAAAAAAATAAAAATCCAGTTAGTTTCCAGGACTTATATTGTTTGACTGACGATAGCACAACAATATAGTCCACTAAATAAAAATCCCAATATAATGAATAAGGAACGATTCCAAACTAAGCCAATCTGACAAATCACTTCCTGATTTCCCAGAATGCCTCAGGAGCTGCAGTCAAGCAAGTGCAGATCAGTGCACAGAAGAGGCCCGCCCCTGCACCGCTGACTAAAGGAGGAATGTGAGTAGCTACAACTAGAAACTATCCACAAAGAAGTTCACGGCACACATCGTAAACCAGGACGATTACCAGTCTGCTATGCTAACTTATCAGGAGTACAATTAGAAATTCTAATTGTCTTTTTTAGGATTCTACAGCAGCTAAGGGAACATCACGAACGGGTGGGCGTTCCCAACCGGCAACACTTTACATCGTTCAGCGACGCTCTGCAACGGCTCCTCCCCTACCACGTGTTCCAAGGCACGCCACCCAACCAGGAGGAGTTCTCGCAGGGTACCTTGATTGATTCATTTTTTTTCTGCTAATTTGGTGTTTCAATCTGCCATTTTAGGTTATTCAGAACTCTCATCTTCTTCTTTGTCTTGACAGTGGACGAGGAGTTTGAGTCAGTTGCGACGCAGGTGTTGACGAGGACGCAGACCATGATCAATAAATACAGACGACTACTTCTGGCTGAATCTGAGGTTGACATTTGTATCTGTCAGTGTTACCAGTGGCCTCATTCAGTACAGCTACTGCTAAGGACAGGAATGTTAGCATCTTGTCACTTTCTGATAGGGCTGCTCGATTATGGAAAAAATAATCACGATTATTTGTGGCAATAATTGAAATTGTGATTATTTAGTTTCGGTACAAAACAAGAAAATGTTTTAAGCATTTAAAAATATTAAGATCAATTAAAAACAATTTAGACACTATAATTTATGTAAGTTCCTTTTGGACCAAGCAGAATTTATCAGAATTTGTATTTATAATATTTATGTTGGCAAAAAGTTGAAGTTGGAGTGCAGCGTGTGCAGTAGGATGAATTTTTTTTGGTACAAAAAAATGTTTAGCATAAAAAAATATTAAGACAAATAAAATTCTTTGAAACACTAATTGGGCAAGTTCCATTTGGATGAAACAAAATTTATTAAATTGGTTATTTTAAAATTTAAAAAAAGGTGCAAATGTATAAATTTAAACAAAAAATTAAATAAAAAAAAAGTCATCTTTTTTTTTACAATTATGCTGATTTTGTAATTATGCAGTGTAAATAAATGAATTTCAATTAATTGCACAGCCCTAGAAAAAAAGGTTTTATTTTTTTAAAGTGTTTGTTTATTTGAGACTTTTTATCCTAATCACAAAACTGTGTGACACATCTTTCACCTCAATGTATTTTGTGTAGTGGTTGCAATACATTTTTACGTGAATATAAAACTTAAATCTATCTTATGTCTATCTTTCCTTGTGGTCAGCATTGCAGTCCTTCGTCAGAGATGGTGATGATCGACAGGACCTTCAACCAAGAGGAGCGCAACTGCCTGACCCAAGACAAGCGCATGCTACTGGTGGATCCAGGTACCAATCATCCACTTGCAACATGTTTTGAGTCCATTTACGGCCTCACTGTCCGCTCTGTTCTCTCAGACGCTTTCTTGGAGGACTTCTGCTGCGGGCTGAAATCCAAACGTTTGCAAGACGCCGTCCCCTCTCCGCCACCCGACGCAGACGCCGAGGAGCCGCCATACAGGACAGACTCCCAGCCTGGCTTCGGCGACGGCGACGGACTTGAAGATTCACCTGCGGAGAGCAAGAGCGTCTTGGAACTGAAGCGGGCCCAGCAGCACTTGGGGCAGGAAGGTAACCACTCGTCTTTTGCAACAGCTGCAGGGGGTCACATGCACCAACAGGCGCCCTCGCCCCCACACCTGGACACGGACTCGGCTCTGGAGGCGGCCGTCAACAGCATTCTGGAATGTTAACAAACCACATGGAGTTTCATTCTAGTTTATTTGTTTTGCTCTTTATGTAGCACTACTTTTGTTTCATTTTGGCAGGTACAGGGTGTCCTCGGTTTACCCAATGACAAACAGGAAGTGTTAGGCCACTGTGCAAAGTATTTCGTTTCGCACGATTCTGAACCTGAAAATTTAATATTTGAAAAGCACTTTGAGGCCATAAATGTAAAACAATCCTATGATAATGACGTACGGCGCTAACTGAGTGTGCCTTATTGTGCCGTGTGACGCCGTATTATGCCTCTACCCAAACTCATTCATTTTGCGCCGTACATAACCTCGGAATGTCATCACAGTAAGTTGATGTATGAAAAACACTTCCAAAAACAGGAGGTAGGTGGTAACTGAGTTCATTATGTACCATTCAGAACCTTGAAATGTCATCATTGCTGAATGTTTGTGTACGCACAGCTTAAAAAAAAAATCTACAACAAACTGTAATTATGGCAGTGACTGAGCGTGCCTTCTTGTGCCATAAAACAAAACAAACAAACAAAAAAAAACGAGGACCCCCTGTACTGTCGGACAGGCACTTCTTGGAATTACCCACAATGCTGTGGGGAATGCGTGCAATTTAAAAGATCCATTATTATTTTTCAGTGGCCAGTTTGCTCACTTTGGCAACTCCTCAGCTTTTATTCCGAAGGTTTTACATGAAGAAAATCCTACATTTCCTCGATGAATTGCACTAAAAGCCGTTTTCATCGGACTGCACACGAGCATCATATGAGGCGCCATTTTTATTTGGCATTTTCCCCTTTTTCCTTTTGTACCTTAAAGGTACGCGAGCCCCTACACGTCAAACACGTACACTCGCCTATCATTTCAATGTGTTTGCGCTAAGGGGAGATTAATCCTCAGATTGAGGAAATTACAAAGTTTAATTTTTATTTTTTATCAGTGTTTCTATTTACTTTGGTTTTAAACTGGATTGTATGCTTTTGTCTTGTTTTCTTTCTTTTTTTCTCAGCAGCACAACCAAAAAACATTTTGTTGATGTCACATGGGACTCAAACTAACTTTTTGTTATATATTGAAAATCAAGTCTGAACGATTCAGACTGAAGAAATTCAATTCATTTATGCCAAAGTTTAAACCTGCTTAGTTAGCTTCAACAGCAGACTGGAGTTTTTTTTGTTTTTTTTTTTAAACACTATTGGTGTACTAGAGGTTAGTGCGTTTGCCTCATAGTATCCTGGAATTTGTATGTTCTTCGCATACTCCAGCTCCCGCTCACTTTCCAAAACACATTCGTTTATGTTCATTGATGACTCAAAATTGCCCTTAGGAATGAGTGTGAATGGTTGTCTAAAGTGCCCTGCGATTGGCTGGTGACCAGTCCAGGGTGTCTGACCTCTCGCCCCAAATCAGGCTCCAGCTCATCCGCAACTCTTAGGACAGTCACTATAGGAAATGGACGGACAGCTAGTCCGTCGTCTTCTAACTGCTGCTGCGTATTTGACAAGAATTGTTTTGTTTTTTTGTTTTTTGAAGCTCCATTTCGCCATTGCATAGGGGCCCATGCTTTCTATCCGTATTGTCAGGCTTGATCTGTATATTTGTCGTTTTGTATAAAAACAAAACAAAACAAAAAATATTTATAATTTTTGTATGGAAGAAGAGGAAGAAAAAAAGAGAATGTAAACAAAAAAAAAGGCAATTATTTTGTATTATGTTGGCGTCAGTTGTTCATTGTGTTGCCCACAACAGCAACAATAAATTCATTTTGAATACAAAAGCAGCTAGTCTTCTATTGCTATTCTAGTCAAGTGTATAACGGCTTTTGGCGGGGGCCTGGAAAAAAACAAAAAAAACAACTACAAGACGCGTCTGGATATTTGGACCATCGCTACATATGAGCTAGAAGATTTTATCCATCTAAAAAATGTGCCTGTTCCCTTTTAATCCTCTTAAAAGCCAGCACGTGATGCGTGACTATCAGCCTCACGTTTGAGCACATGACTCAACAGTGACACACGGTGGAGTCATGTGGTACTTCCTCAAGGGTGGGACTCGAATAAAATTTCGACTGGTGGCAAGTATCGTGAAAAACTGACAATTTTATTCTCAGTGGATTATTTGTAGTCGCTGTTTATTGTTATTATGCATAGGGATTTTTATATACCTCTGGTCTTAATGGTACTTCCTCCAACGGTCATGCTCTGAAAGACAAACAAAAAATAAACGCTTTCAATTTTGAAACTATAAAAACAAGTGTTCTTGTAGGCTTACTAAGACGAGGGTAAGACCAGGCGTAGCTGAGCACACAGTATCCGGCCAGCAGCATGGCAATTCCCCCCATGCTGCCTTTCCTCACGTCGATATACTTTCTGTAGTACCACTGCCAGCCTGTAGGAGGCGTACGGTGCAGATAACGCCATTGTTGAGGGGTACCTAATGTTGAGGCTGATGAGAGTATGTTTAGATTTTGTTCACCTCTCTGCATCATATCCACCGCATCTCCCGGGCGACGCGGCGCCCTGCAGGCCAGCCACTCAGGTAGCTCCCTCAGCGTCACCTGACCCAGGCTCCGTCCTTAATCGTAGAATAGACGCCATTAACAAGGATGTGGAATGCTTTTGACTTAGTTTGTAGATTTGGTGATAAAATAACTCCAGAACTTGAATGAAAAACAAATACTAACCCGAGAAGTTGTCTATTGTTGCTAATGTGTCTTTGGATCTGCACTGAAGGTTGGAAAGGCGTTCTGGCAACACTGAAGTGAGATCTGTCTGTTGAAAAGCAACTTTCGATGTTTGGAGGTCGGGCAGAAGCGGAGGTTTACGGGAGGTCGCTTTGGATCCACGTGAGTCATTTTGAAGCACAAGTAGAGACTGTTTTGGTTGTAAAATGATACTCGTACTAGCTAGACTTGAGTCTGCGCTGGATTTAGTGTTCGTTTGAGTGGTTTCTATGAAGACGACAGGTCTGCTGGTCTTGGTTCGGCCTAATGTGCTGCCAACGTGTTGGATCGTGATCCTCGGCATCTCTTTCCCATCGTCCATTATTTCTTTTGTTGGGGATTTGATATCTTGATTGATTTGATCTGATTTCTTCTTAGAGGCACTTTTGGGCTTTGGGGACTCTGCGGACAAGTAGTCTTTGGATTTGGACTTTGTGATTGTGGCTGTTGGAGGGACAGTTTCCAGACTCTGAGTAGCTGAATCCATTTCTTGAGAAATGTGGCTGGAGTTTACCGTTTCTATTGTGGCGCGAATGCTCTTTTTCTTTGGCTTCGCCGGTGGGGATGCTTTTCCACTTTTCCCAGACACCGCTGGTGACGCCTTCTCCAAGAGTGGCGGCGTCTTCTTCCCCTTAGTTTTAGATGAGTTTGCTTCCAGCCGCCCCGACGGCGGGGACGCAACAGGCTCATTGTGGCTTAAAGTGGGTTTGGCTGCCTTGCAGTGGGGCAGGTGGCTCTTTAACCTCTTGTAGGACTTCCCACAATATGGACACACCTCTGTCGCTGGGAAGAGAAACAAACAATGAATGGAATCTTTAGACACCACGTTGATAGTTACACATGCTGAAATTAGTAGCAATTACCCTCAGGCATTCAAAATTTCAATACTCTCCTGCTACTCTGCACCCACAAAGCAGCATTTAGTAACATCAATACGCACTTTAGCCTTTAGTTATTGGTAAGATTTATTGGATTTTATAACACTATCGTTTACTATTATCATCCATTATTAGTCAAAATAATTCATTAGTAAGTAGTAGAATGTAGTTTAGGTCACGTGACGGTCGTTTTCGAAACTTACCGGAGCTCATTTCGCACGTGCCAACGACCAAAAAAAAAGATAACACAATAATTCATATAACTTGTTAAAATATGCCCTAAACGTGAATTAAACTTGTCGTTTTAGTTTATACGTTATAGATTGCATTAATTAAAGATTCACACGCCTACTAGCTTTCACGGTCATGTTGTGACAGGCGAGTGGAAGAAGGACCCCCAGTTGCTTTTAGGCGGCCACTCAGAAGCCTGAACAGAAATGGATAAAGTTGGTCTGTTTAGTGCTTTAGTCGTTTAAAGCGCATCTCCTCTTTTATAAGACTGTAAATAAACGAAGCAACTGTTATACCTTTACTTTAATTTATGGCGTGCTGAAATTTTGACGTATTTATTCAGGCGCGTTTCCGGTTTGGCGTGAAAATCCCCTGAAAACGAAACAGAAACTCAACTTTTTTTTTTCTCTTTTTTTTTTATTTAGGTAAACGGGCATGACGAAAATTCAATCAAATTTGAACATTTCTTTAGAAAAGTGTGTTTATTGATAACGTCAGAGTGGTATGAGAGTTGACACAGGAAGTTAATTTCCAATAAGATGACAGAAAACAAATGACCCAAAAAAACACAATTGAAAAACGCAGTGATTTAGAACAAAAACGTTTCTACAACCATTTACAAACAATGAGATAAACCTAGGCATTATTTACAACACAAACAGATTTGGCTATGTACAACCAAAAACTTGTTTTTGAAACGGGGGGAAACTGGGAAGCTCAAAGAAGGAGTGTGTGGCGTTTGGCCAAAATAAAACGGAAAAGAGAGCCTAGAGCTTTAATGGAGATTCTTGACTACTTTTTAAAATCAACCCTGAGAGAAGTGTCGGTTATTAGGCAAAACACTAGCTATTACTAGAAAGTTGTCTCTAATGCACTGTCATGGGAAATATCAAATTTCACTTATTAATTGTATGTTGTTGTTTTTTTTTTTATTTAGTACAAATAATGCATTATTGTTCATCTATCTATGCCAGTTTTTATTATGAAAATGACAGTATACTGTGTCCCTCGCAGATGTTTTCGGTGTCATAACCCTTTCTAATAGAAAAGTTGTGCTTTGCTGCCATCTTGTGCCATCAATAGGCAATTACAAGTAGCTGGGAAACACGTTTTGTGGATACATGGGTCAATTTATGAATATCCTGCCATCTAGTCACCATCGCAACAGCATAGGTAGAAGAACAAATATATTTATATTGCATAATTTATGAAACTGCACAATTTCCTTTAGCACACCTGATCTCTCAAGGCACTCCGGCTGCAAAATAACTGCTGGCACAAATGCAGAATTTTAAACAGTAATTTGGTCTCTGTTAAGGCATCACAGGTTCAGTCGGTTTCTCCTGCAGACGTCCAACTCGTGAGCTGGGAAGATATGGAAGAAACGGTAGAAGGGGGAGTGTCTGCTGTTTATCTATTCACAAAGTAGCGCGGGACAGTGCAACAACCGACTCGTATTATTTGCATAAATTCAGTGCTCGGACAAAAAAAAACAAAAAAAAACGACACGGATGAAACCTTTGAGCATCCTCTTGATTCCCCCCCGTGTGAAACGTTCTAACGTAACCAAACGACGTCTCAACAGCGTCACAAACTACCAAACCACGACTGACTAACATAAAAGCAGCCGACGCCTTCTTTTTTTCTAGAGTCCCCTTTGAAGGTCGTGTACGGGGGTCATTGGAGCATGAGCTGCTTGAGGTTGTCGTGGAGAATCGTGTCCTTGACGTCCCGGAACACCAGCCGGATGTTCTCCGTGTTGATGGCGGTGGTGAAGTGGTGGTAGAGCGGCTTCTGGGTGGCGTCGCGCCGCTTGGCCCGGAAGCACTCCACCATGAAGGCCTGCACGTCGGGCAGGCTGTGCTCGGGCCCGCTGTACTCGGGGAAGTAGTCCTTGAGAGGCACGCTCTTCACCTTCTCCTCCAGCAGGTCCATTTTGTTGAGGAAGAGGATGATGGACACGTTGGCGAACACGCGGTTGTTGACGATGGTCTCAAAGATGTTGAGCGACTCGCACAGCCGGTTGGTCAGACGGTCCTCCATCAGAACCTGCGGGGAAGCATTCAAGTCAGTCGTAACACAAATTAACAGTGCTAAAAATAACCCACGTCAGGAAAGTTACTGTCATGTAACTAATTTGGTTATCTCCCCTCAGATCTGAAAAGAAGCCCCCTCCCTCACCTGGTCGTACTCGGAGGAGGATACGAGGAAGAGGATGGAGGTGACCGAGTCGAAGCACTCGAACCAGCGCCGCCGCTCGGACCGCTGGCCGCCCACGTCCACCATCTTGAAGGGGACGTTCTTCAGCTCAAAGTCGTACTCGTGGATTCCCTTGGTGGGCTTTCGCGCCAGCAGGATGTCCTGCTGACTCGGCAGGTAATTCTGGAACACGCAGAGACACGATTATTTGACTTTTATGGGAAAATGTGTTGATTCTTTTTTTTTTTTTTTTTTTTTTTTTTTTAAATCGGGCAGCAATGATTGTTTTTTTAAGTTTACCTTCTGATTTTTTTTTTTTCACATAAAGCATTTTACTCCCTTAATCGGAAATGTAATTTTTATAATTTTGTAAATCATTTATTAAAAATAACATAAAAGATAAATCAATGCTAAAACATAATTTTGAATTAAAAAAAATCACAAGAAAATGAATTACACAACATAATTTTAAATAAAAAAAACTTGAATGCTAAAAAAAAAAAAAAAAACTCAGCTACCTTTTGTTTATTTTTTGCTGTAATATAATAAAGTGTAATTGCACATCCACTACAGTAGGTTCTTTCATCTGGGGGAAAAAAAAATATATATATTTGTATTTGTTTCCGTTTTGCAGTAATTAGCATTCGAATATAGCCAAGTTTCATCATTATTCACAAATCTGTGCAAAACACTGGGGAAAAGAGCTTGTTGCAACATGGCCCTGGTTGATCTCTTATACGCTGCTGCCACCTGCTGGCCGTTTTTGTAATAACTACCATTGCTTTAAACTGTATTGTCTTGGTGGTGAAGCGTTTATTTTATCGTCTCTCCCAGCGGCGACGATGTCGTCTAGACATGCGAGATATGAGACCATAACCTCAAAAAAATAAAAAAATAAAAATAAAAAATAGGGGAGCTGGATTTCAACATCATGTCAACATAGGAATCTCCCAAAAAACAAAAAAAAAAAACTTACCGGCTCGCCAAGCTTATCCAGATTATCCAAGAAATACTTGACGGACTCGCCCTGCAAGACACACACAGAAGCGCGTTACAGTTAAGTCGCATGCGAATGATGCAGTTGGACGTGTCACACAAACGCACTCGTAAAAAAAAAAAAAAAAAAAAGGAGACACTAACGTGTGCCTCTCGTAGCTTCTGCTGAAGGGGCAATTAATGCAAGCCCCAACACGAAGCCGCACAGACTCACATGCATTCCTTCATCTGCGCGTGTAGAAATTTCCCTTATCGTTTTTCCTGGTGTCTCTCTGGGGCTTTTAGTTATGCCACTTCTCACGAGAACAACCTTTGCATGCATTTTGTGTTAATTTCACTATTTGACAGCAAAAATGCAAACAATCCTAGTGACGCATTTGTCAAACGTTTCAAAAACTAAACTGACGTGAAGAACCTGTATTGTGTGCAGGGCTACAGACTCACTTTTTTTTGTTATTATTGCACAGTAACCCCTAAGATAAAATTTTAGAGGCACAAATAGACAACCTAGGTGAACACGTTGCAAATTGACTTGAGAAGTATATTCACATTTTCACTAAATGGGCTGAAATGTGGAGCAGCAACAAAAATATTCAAGAACATGTTTTTTTTCCCCCTATGTCAGCAAATTACCATCAAATTTTCAGGGAAAAATGGCACCATTTAGGGCGTGTCCGTGACGAGTTGAACAGTTACATGCGCCGGGTGACGTTTCAAAACTGTCGACAAATCAGTCAGACGGGGCGAGAGAGGGAATAAAAAAAAAAGGAGAAGCGAGACGAGAAGTGAGATTTTCCGTGTGCTGTGAAAACAAAACTGGAACATTATTTAATATCTATATAACTCACATTGTAGCACATTGTATTGTATTGTAATATAACATTGAGATCAGGCCCGAAAACATCAACTGAAACTTATTAAATTAATTATTTTATATTTATTTTTTTTAACGGTGATGACATCATTAAAGGGATCAATGAGCCATTTTAAGCAGTAAAAAGTTAATATTTTGTCGAATTAATTTGATAACTACATTATTTTTTTGTATAAAATTAATACTACAACCTTACGATACGTATCACGATACAGTGGTCACAATACAATACGTATCGCGATACATATGTATCCCAATACATTATCTTCAAGGCGATATGTATCCCGATATTTTACATTAATTTACTTGCATTTTATAATAACAGTCATATGTATACCTAAAGGATATGTTTATGTTTATTATGCTGCATGACAAAAAATGTTTTTGTTAGTCGCGCTTCTGGTTTATGCCTGGTCTAAATGTGTGCGCACTGCAGAGCAAGGAGCAGTTTTCACAGACACACTGGGAAAATTTATTAATAGGCATGAGCCGATATGAGCAAAAATATCAAAGTATTAAAATTACAGCTCTAAAATGTGCTTATTTGAAATATTTGGGGAAATAAAAACAGCATTTTTTTTCCATGTAACACATTCTATTCCGTTTTTGAAACAAAATATAGGAAAATTGGTACATTAAGACATGTTCTTCCTCTGCTTTCAAATTTTCTTAGCAAGACATAGTGTCCAATCACTGGTGAGCTATTTTTTGCATTAATTGAAGGCAATTAACTTCAAAGACACTGCTGGGTTTTATTTTTTAGGTGCAATGCAAGCTGCAAAGGCAAACGTTAACTGCCTTTTTAAAGTTAACGAGCAATATCGATTCGGACGCCTGCGTATCAATACATGTATTGTAATGAGGCCCGCAACGATATATTGCAGTATCGATTTTTTTGAGCACACCCCTAATTAATACCCTTAAAACACATTTTTCCACTTGGTGTCAACTGAAGATGACATAACGACTAGGGATGTAACAATAAGGGCAATATCGTGATATTAAAACTGCCACAATATCGTCGTCGTCACGTTCACAATATTTAAAAGGAACACATCTGTTAAAAAAAAAAGTCAGATTGATTTCCATTTCTGCAGTTCTAGCACCCCCTAATGGCTAGTTTATTAGTGCAATTTAATTTTCATTAGGGATGTTTTGGCCTTCTGTTTAAAATCTATGCTAATTGTCGGATGAAGGGGAATCTAATTTTCTTGTGAAGCGATAAATGTGTGCTTGCATTAGCAAATAAGTGCCTCAATATTGTTATTAGAGATTGTAGGTGGTTTATATGCATTGCTGTTATTTACAAAAGCACAATATTGTGCTTTTTTTTTTTTTTTTTACAATATCGCTTCATATCGTGCTAATATCGTCTTGTGATGTTTGGATATCGTTACGTCCCTAGTAACGACCAATCACGGCTCACCTGTTTTCTGGGTTTGGTCAGCAAACTGAGCCATGATTGGTCGCTACCGACTTCCTCAGCACAGGTGATGTCATCTTCAGTCGATAAGTGGAAAATGTAGCTTTTAAAGGTATTAGACATAAAAAAAATAAGTTATCAAATTCATTTTGGACAAAATATTAACTTTGTACTGCTGAAATGGCTCAATGAGTCAAGCATTACCGTTGGCCTGTTTTAAGTAGCAAACTAGTAGGGCCTGATTTAACCACGCCCCTTTTCTGCCCGTCCTTTACATACATTCCATATGCTCAACTAAATTCTGCAGCCTTGAACTTAATACCTTTTGTCGATGGCTGCCTGTTTAGGTAGCAAACTAAAAAAGTAGAACTTTAAATGCGCAAATAACACAAAGCGGGCGAGCCAAGGCCCCCGGTTTGTAAGCATAAAGCAGTTTAACGACAGATCAACATTCCAGTTCCGATCACACTTGTGTCTGTGCGCCGGCGTTAACAAAACACCATTGAGAAGCTTGTGCAACTCAAAAAAAGAAACATAAAAAAAGTGGATTTTCATGTGAAAGCGACATGAGGAAGTGTCAAGACGACGCGAGCCGATCGAAATCTGCCGTCACGTTAATCCGCGAGCATCTGGTCGAAATGTCAGCATCTTACGACAAGGAGGAAGGTTGTAAACAGGAAGTTGATCGCGTCACATGACTGTCCACTCAAACAGTCAGCTGGGAGGAAAAGGAACATTGATGTCTTTTTTTTCCACCTACCAGCTGGAACTCGCGTCGTCGGTCGTAGGCGTGCTGGATGCCGGCGTCGGCCCACAGGGCTCGGATGGCCGGCAGGTACTGCAGGAAGACGGGCGTCTCCAGCTGCCCGCGGACCATCTTGGCCGAACGCGTGTCGAACGCCATCAGCTTGTCGCCGCGCTGCTGGTTGCCCGGGTCCCCCCATGGGATGTGCAGTTTCTCGCGGGCGTCCACCAACACGCGTATGCCTGGCAAGGGTTGATTTTATGCATCAAAATGTTTTGATATTAATTAGAAAAAAATAAAAATACACGGAATAAATACCCCTTATTTTTTATAAGAATTAAAGTACATTACGATCCATTGTGCCATAGAGAATTAAACTTAAGACGGTGGTTATTTTGCCGCGAATGGCTCCGATTGGTCAATCGGAATTCTTGGCCTATCACGAATGGCTATTTTGCCGTGATTACGGACGGGTTGGCCGTGAATAGGTTATTTTAGCGCGATGTGTAGGCTGACGTGTTACGGTTCAACTCGCTCCCGATTCCAGCGGTAATTTTGTCTGCAGATTTCTCGCAAATTGTCCAACTGCATAACTGTTCAATTGAAGCAAACGATGCCATACTAGCTACAAAAAAAATGTAAACAATCAAAAAAATAAATAAATAAAATGGTACAGAATGTTATTTAGGGGACAGCGCTCTATCCACTACACCAAGAGCTGGTATACATTAAACGGCACACAATTTGTACTTGAGTTGCCTGTCACGGCAAAATAATCACTACGTAAACTTTTGGCTTTTCCCTACTAGGGTTCGCCACTACAAATGAGCTCATCTATCTATGCTAGCAACGTTTAGTGACAGGTATAACTATTATGTTGTTCCACTACACTTAAAAAAAGAACACTTAACTAACCTAATTTACATATTTTTTTTGTTTGGTGGCGTACGTGAGATTGTTATCATGCAAAATACTTGTCTCGACTCAACAACGGTTGGGAAACACCGGATTATGTCAATGTACTACTGCCAAGGTCACACGCCTAAATAACCATGTAACTAAGTTTGTAACTAAACTCAATATTAACTTTAGAAACACACTACATTGACTATGCAATGATTTATTCCACTTGAGTCTATTTTATTGTATTGCACGTTGACCTTAGTCATACTTTCAATGAGAAAAGTGGCCACACAGGAGCGCCTTCCGTCCCATTTTGAGATGCTTGTTTATCAATAATTCCCACTAAAGCTATTTTAGTCGCTTTTTAAAAAGTTAGTTTAAAACTAAACGGCGATACAAACGATAATGTATGCTTAAAAACAGGTTTAAACAGGCAGAAGGGGGCTCTCGTGTAGGGTGTGTCGAGAACTGTTTATGTGCCTCTCTGGCAAACTTTTCCCGGCCATTATTAAGCAACAAAAAGCGGGCCTAGCCACACGATCACACGTTAAGAAAAACCGCCATTTTATGCATTTTTTACAACTCGAATTTTACCTTTAATTACGTTGCTATAAATGGTCGCTCGGAAGTCCTCGCGGGCTCTCTGGTCGAAGTCCTGGCCGTGGATGATCCGCATTTGTTTGAGGAACGTCGACTTGCCGCTCTCGCCCGCGCCGAGCAGCAGAATCTTCACCAGGCGCTTCACGTAGGTTTTCTCCCGGGAGAGCCGCCGGTCGATCTCCTTGGAGCGGCGGACCTGCTCCACCTCGCCGCTGTTGAGCAGACACACGGGAAGGCAAACTTTAAGCACGGAGCGCGACGGCAGGAAATCCGCCATGTTCGCGAGAGCCTCATCGATGCTAATTTGGCTGCGCTGTGCGGCGGCGTCAGGAGGCACGGGACCAAGCCCCTTCCCTCCACTCAGGAAGTAGACTTGTTTGGTCGGCCGTCTGCGGTGTGCGGGGATATGGTGCGATTAGCTCGTTAAAAAGCTGACATATCTTATCGTCTGGCTGGTCAGACGTCCGGGAAAAAACGTATTTATATTGACTAGTTTACACATGACACAAACTAGGGGGAGGAGGACGCCATGTTAGCTCAAACGGAGGTCATGGGTGTGTGAATTTTAATTAACACATTTCAATTAATAAGCGACCAAAAAAATAGCATTTTATTTTGATATGAACACTGGAACGGCCATAAAACTAAACTTTAAACTCTTGATAATGAACACCGCCCTCTAGAGGGGACTGGTGGTTATTGTCATTTTTGTGGTAGAAAAAACCGTCGCCTTCTCATTGGTCGACTCTTGTTAGTTTTGAGATATGGTGCGTTCAAGGACTGCGGTACTGACAAAGTTATTAAAAACAAATGCTAACGTTTATTATATAATTAACTAATTAGGGCTTTATTGTAATTAAAAAACGCACCCCTGAGCATATATTGTTAAACATGTAGGAAACAATCAATGTAATTCTGTCGATTTGCCAACAATAGCAAAATCACTCCCCTTTCCGAGCTTGAGGCGAGTACATGAAGGCACCACCGGTATTGATTATCTGAAGTCCCCTCCAGCCAGCATCCCTACGTGACACAGAGCTCGCAGTTGCGAGTGTGTTTGGTAAGTGGACATTATCATCATCATCTGGCATCATGACAATTAGAAACACTCTGCGGGATCACGGCCAGAGGTATCGGCCACGGATGTCGTGTCTTAAAAAGGTAAGACTCATACAAAAACACACAGCCTGCCCTCAGGCTCCATGATAGTATATCCATAGGCATGGAAAACAAAACATGTATTGTTATGGTGGGGCATCATCTATTTTATCTAGACTGTTTACTTGGATTAGTTGCAATGATGCTGTTTGCATTGCTTCAATTTATGAACCAATAAATCAGTAAACATGATTAGAAATGTATATGTTATCAGAATGTCATCTCCTACTTACTGAACTGTTCAGTGTTCACCTCCTCATATTAATAAGGTCGGGCAGTTTAATAAGCATTAAGACAGGATCATTGTCAGTGAAGCGGCCCCCATACAGAACAAAGTTAATCCAGCTACAGGAGCTTGACTCATCTCGCCCGCATCACGCTTGAGGAGGAGGAAGGCGTGGGCACCTTTATTTACACTTTTGTGTTGCTTGAGCTCTAAGTTGGCGGATGTCATCTCAAGACAGTTTTATTTACTGCCATGCAAATGTGCTCTAATATAACACTTTATTCAAAGCATGAAGCAGCATCAAACATACTCAAGAATTTCACGCAAAATGAAATTATGTTAACTGATTCAAGGGTGTAGGATGTCATTTTAAGGAAGTGCTCAATTTTTTTCAGAGGACTTATTACGATGTGAAGGTGCCACGAAAAAAAAAAAACGTCAGTCCCAAGCCGCCCTCGCAATCTGTTGTCAAAGCAACCCGTCTAGCCCCCTCACCCCCCCCCCCCACCGCATGGGTTGTCACGGTAACCTCTTCCTCCCCCCGCAGGTGGAAAAGGTACTGCTGGAGATGCAAGATCCCAAATCGGGAGTGAAGTCTCAGCCGCAGCGACTGGTCATCACCACCATACCGCACGCTATTACTGGTGAGCGCAAACACGCACGCACACTGATGAGTAACGCGCACTTGATGCTGAGTGATTGTGTAATCAGCGGCTGATAGCCGAGACGCTCGAGCGCTGCAGATTTTGTCGCCATGACAACCCCGTGGACTCGTCAAAGTGAGGGGGGGGAAAAAAAGTAGGAGGAAGGAATCGGAATGACAACAGAGAGGGAAGTGAAAGAAAATCAGACATGTCATTTGCATATGTGGTCTCTAGGGGAAGACGTGGTTGCGTGGCTGGCAGACAGATTCCAAATAGACACGAGAGGTGAGTTTTAGGACTTAACATTTTCAAAGTCAACACAACCAGACGAATGAGTGTCGCTTGTGGTCAGAGGCCAGGAGTTTGGGTTCCATGCTGGTGGCGCTGGGCTTCGTGTACCCGCTGCAGGACCACAAACGCTTGCTGCTCAAGCCTGACGCGTCCCTCTATCGCTTCCAGGTAACACAAGAAAATTGGTTGGAAAATTCTTTTTTGATTTAAAGTAACGCAAGTTCATTTTTATAGCACATGTGCTTTAAGTGAGCTTTAGCATAGAATTAGCAAATACATAATATATAGCCACATGTAATTTAAGCTAATAGTATGTTGACACCAGGGTTATTATAGTTTTGGAATTTTCATTATAGTTATTTTTTATTTAGTTTTGAGGGTTTTTTTTTTATTTAGTTAGTTTTAATTAGTTTTCAGGGTGTTTTTTATTAGTTTTAGTTATTTAAAGGGATACTTAACTTATTTAGCCATTTTTGGCAGTCAAAAGTTAATATCTTGTCAATAAATGTTATATTTTAATTATTTTTCATGTACAATTGCTTCTTTTAAAAAAGCATTATTTTTTTTTATTTATTTTTTTTTTTTTTTATATATCACTCACTCACTGACTCACACATGGTCTCATCGTAATGACCAATCATAGCTCAGCTTGTGAATGTCACATGACCAAACCTAGAAATCAGATGAGCTGCGATTGGTCGTTACCTGAGCACGTGATGTCATTTTCAGTCGACAACAAATGGCAAAATTGTTTTTTTAAAAGTATTAATTGTACGTGAAAAATAAAAAAAATATCAAAAATAATTATGGACAAAATATTAACTTTTTATTGCTATAAATGGGCTGCATAAGTGAAGTATCCTTTTAATAAATGCTTAGTTGTGTTAAATGTTTAGTTTTTGTTAGTTTAAGTGTTAGTTTTAGTTTTTTTAAAATGTGTATTACTTGTGCGCAATATTGAAAAAAACACCATGGGAGCGACGTCATCTGAAGGTGCTTTTCTATTGGCTGCTGCTGGATGACTACTTTTCATTCCAGACACCATACTTCTGGCCCGCCCAGCAGTGGCCCGTGGAGGACACGGATTACGGTGAGCGCGTGACAAGTTTCTGCATATGAACCAACCGCACGCTCAAATACGTGTTTCTGTGCCACAGCCATCTACCTGGCCAAGAGGAACATACGCAAGAAGGGAATCCTGGAGCTGCACGAGCAGGTCAGGGAACGAGATCGCGACCCCAACTGCCGCCGCTGAGGGTCGTTGACGCTTGTGTCGTCATCTCAGGAGCAGTACAATCGCCTTCACAAGTGGATGAATCACAAGTGGGACTTCATAGTGATGCAGGCGAAAGAACAGTACAGGTAGGATGTGAACAAAATCGGGGTTTGTTTTTGTCAGAGCCATATTTGGTTTGGGGATACAAAAATGAGTAATGATGTGAAAATCAAATGAAAAGAGTGTTGTGCGTGACCTTAGGGCCGCCAAGGAGAGGAAGAAACCGGACCGCGTGGTGTTTGACTGTCAGGAGAGGGCCTACTGGGTGGTCCACAGACCCCCGGTGAGACAAACGCGCACACACGTACACATATGTCTGCACGCTTTACGTGGACATCATCCACTTGACGGCTGGAAATAAATTGCGTCTTCCTTTCTTCCCGGGGTATCTCATTATCGCTACCCACGATGCCACGTTGCCATCACATCTCCCGTCAGACCCAAAAGGTCACGGCTGATGAATATTTCACATCGCATCGGAGAATTACGTCGCTTGCCTCCGCACTGGACTCGCGTCGATTTACTGTCAAGTTCACGTATTAAGTCTATTATTAATTGCCAGTGATGTTTTTTTAAATGAGTAGTCAAATTCTACCAAACTGATAAGACAAACTCTTCATGATGCTTATGTGTAATGATAAACCAGATGTATTTTTAATTTTTTTTTTTAATCATTTACATTCCAACTTTAGTTGCTGATATTAATTAATTAATATATTTTAATTTAATTTAATATTTAATTAGTATAATTAAAAAAAAAAATCATTATTTATTTTGTATTAATGTAGGTTTTTCAAATGAATGGCTGTTTATTATCATTTTTTTTAACTGTTTTTAATTAAAGGGATACTTCACTTATTTAGCCCATTATAGCAATAAAAAAAATAATATTTTGTCTATAATTAATTTGACATTTTTCATTATTTTTTAACAGACAATTAGTACCTTTAAAAACACATTTTGCAACTTGCTGTCGACTGAAGATGACATCACGAGGGCTCAGGTAACCAATCACAGCTCACCTGTTTTCTAGGTTTGGTCATGTGACATTCACAAGCTGAGCTGTGATTGGTTACCTGGGCCCTTGTGATGTCATTTTCAGTCGACAGCAAGTTGCAAAATGTGTTTTTAAAGGTACTAATAAACAAAGGTGTGTTTCATTAGCTCAATCATGATACATTTTAATGCAACCTCTAAAGCTGAACGTCCACATCGGGATTCTTCCTATTGTTTTTTGGGTGACATATCAAGTCCAAATCATAGAAAGTGTTCATATTTTTACGACTTATGTTGATATGTGTGTGCGAGTGCAGCCTGGCACCGTGAGCGCCATGGACTACGGACTCGATCGGCGAATCGATCCAAACGCAGAGGAGGTAACAGGTGAGCGGACGGAAATTTCCATCAGTCAGCTATTATTCCGTGATACTTCTTAATATGCTTTTTTTCTTACTAAGCATGTTTTCGTCTTTCCCTTGTCTTCTATCTCCTGCAGGCCTTTCTTGCTGCTCTCTTTCTTCTCAAGTGGTCATATTTCATACGTTTCTTAGTTGGTAATCTCTATCGTCACGTTGGGTTGTTTTTTCTTTTCACAGGTGAAAACGCCCGACTACTATGAGAGAATTGTAAGACTCTCACATTTGCTTTTGTCTTATGAGGTGATTTCTTTTGTCTTATATTTTTTGTATACGTTATATCCTCTACTTTGTAGATGATCTTCACCCAGCAGTCCATCATGAGGCCCAGAGTCAAGTCGTCCGTGTCCATCGGCGCGTACGTTTATTGTCCATAATTGTCTTTGGTGAATTATTTCAAATTGTTCTGTTTGTTTCTATTCTACCACATTTGGTTTATCATGAACAACTTGCAAGGATGGCATGACAATTTTTTTCTTATTTTTCTTGTCCAGGTTGGTGAAATATTGCGCCACCTACAACAGTCACGACCCGTTCCTGTCCAAATGTCTTCCCAGCAACCCCTGGCACACCGACGACGTCACGTACTGGACCTTGAACATGCCTAAGTAAGTACACAATCGCATTACGTGACGCACGACTCCATTACTTTGACTTCTTTGCGGCAGTGTGGAAACGCCGACCAAAATGCGCGTGGAGCGCTGGACGTTCAGCTTCGGCGAGCTGCTCTTGGACCCGCGAGGGCGCGACGACTTCAGGCGCTTTCTGAAGAAAGAGTTCAGCGGTATGATGATGATGACGACGGCGGCGGAGGATTACGGGGGACGTTTTGAAACACAAAATGGTGGCTGTTTTGCAGGTGAAAACTTGGCATTCTGGGAAGGCTGCGAGGATTTAAAGTGGGGCACGGCGGCGACAATGCGGGAGAAAGCCGAGCAGATCTATAAGTAAATGAATTACTCATTCAGGAGTTTTTTTTCCTTTTTTTTTTATTTTTATTTTATTTATTTTTTTATTATTATTATTTTTTATTTTTTATTCTATGGATTATTTCTAGTAGAGGGTTGGGGGGTACAACAAAATATGCAAAATGTATGTAACTAATTAACTCATTTTCTCCCAAAAACGTATAAACACGTTCTATTTTAAATATTAACAGTATCCCAAAGACGTATTTATATTTTTTTGTTTTTGTTTTTATGCTAGAGCAGGGGTGTCCAAACTTTTTCATTTGAGGGCCACATACAGAAAATCAGAAGGATGCAAGGGCCACATAATGTTATGAAGAGAAATTGTGTTTAGTCCTAAAAATTGGACAACTAATTTATTTGTTCTTTTGCATATTTAGAAAAATGCTACACTATATAAACCAATTTATTTGTAATATGGTAGTAGGGTTATTATAGTTTTGGAATTTTTCATTTTAGTTAGTTTTTAGGGTGGTTCTGTTAGTTTTTATTAGTTTAGTTCTTTAAAAAATGCTTAGTTTTAGTTTAGTTTGTTAGTTTCAGTATTAGTATTAGTTTTTAAAAAAAAAGTGTATTACTTGTGCGCAATATTTAAAAAACACCATGTGAGCAACGTCATCTGAAGGTGCTTTTCTCTTGGCTTCTGCTAGATGACGTCACTTCTGTGTGACATACTTTCAGACGTCATTATTATGGTTAATATCAAAATAAATCTACTAAAAATTTAAACATTTAAAATCATCCCCAAAGGCTCATGCATTCAATTAATTACCAAAGACTAAAACGGAGGACAAGTTTGCTATAATTATAGTTAGTTTTGTAAACATAAAATGTATAGTAGTTTCAGTTAGTTTTAGTTTTTTAAAAAACAGTTTTGTTTTTATTTAATTTCGGTAACTATTGTTCTTTGAATTTTAGTTTTAGTTTTTTCGTTAGTTTTAGTTAACTAAAATAACCTTTAATGGCACCTCCCTTCTTACTTTGACCATCTCCAAACATCTGAACTGAGTCAAATGCCATTTTTAGCATATGTCGCGGGCTACTGAAAAATGGACGACAGGCCGCAAATGGCCCCCGGGCCGTAGTTTGGACACCACTGTGCTAGCGCATACAGAAGATTTCTGAACTGAAGAGAACGGTTGAAGCAATGGTAGTTATTACAAAAACGGCCAGCAGGTGGCAGCAGAGTATAAGAAATCAACCAGGGCCATGTTGCAACGAGCTGTTTTCCCCACAGTTTTGAACAAGTTTGTGAATAATGATAAAACTTAGCTATTTTCAAATGATAATTGCTGCAAAACGGAAACAGATCGAAATCCTTTTTTTTTTTTTCCTGATGAAAGAAGAGACTCTAATTTTTCTTTTGGTCGGTGTCATGTTTTTATATCAATAGAACACAATATTCTGTGGGCCTTGTAAAATCAGTGAAAATCCAGTAAAACAGCCGGAAGCGGGAGCGAACGGGAAAATGGCTGCGAGTGAATGAGTTAATTCAATAATTACTGGAAAATATGTACGTATGCTGTTCTTACCGCAGGACCTTCCTGGCCCGCGGCGCCCCGAGGTGGATCAACATCGACGGGAAGACGATGGAGATCACGGTGAACGGCCTGAAGCATCCGCACAGATACGTGCTGGACGCCGCCCAGACGCACATCTACATGCTCATGAAGAAAGTCAGTAAGCGCGCACCCAACTTTGCCGGCGTTCTCCTTTCAAAGAATTCACCGCTGCGTGCGGAATCGCAGGACTCGTACGGCCGCTACATGAAATCTCAGGTGTTCAAGGACACGTTGAAGAAGGCCATCTGTCCCGAGGAGCACAAGTTCACGTAGGTGGTTGGCGCCTTCTTTAGTCTATTTTTTTAATTTATTTATTTTTTAACGTTGCCTGCGTTCTCCCAGGGACGCCCAATTGGAGCAGAACGCCAAGAACCGGCGGCCCAGCCTCAGTCCCATCATCCTCCGGCAGCAGGAGTTGGAGGAGCGCGCCAAGATGGCCGCCAACGCGCCCGTCGACATCACGCAGGTCATGAGCAAACTCAGCAAGCCAAAATGATGATGCTGTGAATCTGTAAGCTTGTTCAGCGTCAGGTCATATTCATCATTTTAGGCAGTTCTTTTTTTCAATATTTCATCCATAGTTTTCAGTTTTCTTAAACAAAAAGCAAATACAAAAATGTAAAGAACGAACATCAATTAATTAAAAAAATAAAGACAATAATAACATGCATGACTTTTGTTAGTGTACTGTATTCACTACAATTATGATTGTAATCATTATTATTGTTAGATTGTGTAAAAAAAATAAAAAAATAAATATGAATCACCTTTAAATTCACACAGATTTAAATTGGTAAAACCTTTAATCGTGTCATCATTATGATTGTACTGTAAATTTGGTTATTATAATGTTTACTTAAAAAAAATATTTCTCATCAAATAATTGATCAATTGATGAATTATAAATAATATAAATGATAAAATATTTACAAAATGCAAAATGCTTATTTAATATTTTATTGAATTAAAAAAATAAATAAATAAAATAAACAATTCAATAAATTTGATCTTAGCCCCAATATGTGTTGCTTTAGTGACTGTTAAATAGAACAATAAAAGCATTGTGTGAAGAAAATGAGCATAAAATATACATATACAACAATGTCCATGCGTCATATTTCTGTTTGTTGCCTCTGTTTATTGTTTGCCACCCACCCCCCATCCATGAATTCCACACACAATTTGTAAAGTCTGCCACATGCATGTCATGGCGACTAATAAAACATCCAGCAGCACCTTATCTGTCTGTCCCGTCCGTCATTCCCCCGCCATCGATGTCCATCCGGCCAATGACGACCATCCTCATTAAGTTGTACTGTCAACTGAGGAGCCTAATGATGAAAAAACGTAAGCAAAAATCATATGTTTTATTATTTATCCATTTATTTTATGTTTATTTTGTTTCAAATATTTGTGATGCACCTGTAATGTTCCATATTCTGCTGGTATTTGTCTAGAGCTGGATAATATGGTCCCAGACAAATTTTCAATTATGTAATCTGCTTCAAAAAATATAATAAAAATGCTCAGCCCTAATTCCTACCGTTTTTAAATCGCAACATCGAAATCTCTTTATGTGTTTCGCTCGCACAGCTATGCCGCTTCACCACCCCGGTGCCCCACCTAGCCGTATACTCCGGCCTCATGGACTCGCCCACCGCCAACGCCTCGTCCTCCCTCGCCGTCCCGTGCCCGTCCCCCGTCAGCGTAGCGCCGGACAGCACCTCCGCTTCCGATCGGCGGGCGGAACCCGGGGGAGAGGCGGAGCGGGACGGCGGCGAGGCGGCGCGGGCCCCCGGCCCGACGTGCAAGTCGCGGGTGGCGCTCTCGCTGCGGCGGCTGCTGAGGCGGCGCTGCGGCGTGGGCGGCGCTCCCTCCGCCGTCTTCGCCAGCCTGTCGCCAAGGTGCCACGCGGCCGCCGGGGCCGGCGGACGCATTCGGCCGATTAGTCCGGACGCCTCCAGCCAGGCTCCGTCCAGGAGGATTGGCAAGTGAGTGGAAATCATTTATAGAGATGATCATCAAATTATTTGTTATCATATGCTAGATTTGGACTTTTGATGAGAAAGTAGCATTAATCCGCACCAGCCTAAAATGGTATTTTTTAAAAGGGAGAATGGCAATTAAATTGAATGCAAAGAATGAAACCATTTTTGCCACTTTTTTTGGCATCAATTCAATGCACATTATGCTAGTCTTCTGATGTTCATGCATTAACCACTTGGGGGCAGTATAATGTAGACACTAGCTAATTTTAGGGGAGAGGTTGCCCTGCAAATCGCAAAAATCAGTGCATAATTGATGCCAATTATGTGCTTTAAAAAATCCCCCAAAAATGTTGAAAAAACACAAACTGCCTATTGAATATTCTACATTTTTTTATTTATTCAAAATAAAAAACAATTACATTTTAATTTAATTTAAAATATTTTTTAATTAATTTATTTTTTGTGCCACCAAACAACAAAAAACAAAAGAAATCTGGGGGAAAACCCAAAAAACGCAAATACCAGGCAAAATGCAAAATATTTTATTATTTTTTTTAAAAACCCCAAAAAACCACAAACTGCCTATCCAGTTTTTTAAATTTATTAATTTTAAAAAACAATTACATTTTAAGTTAATTTAAATTTAATTTATTATTTTTTTAATTAATGAATTTATTTTTTGTGCCACAAAAAAAATAAAATAAAATTCTGGGGGGGAAAACAAAACAAAACACGCAAAGACCAGCCAAAAAAAAACAGAATAAAAAAAAAACAACAACAACACAAACTGCCTATTGACTTTATTACATTTGTTTTATTTATTGATTTAAAATAAAAAATATACATTTCATTTCATTTAAATTTCATTTAAAATATTATTTATTTATTTTTGAAAAAAAAATTCTGGGGAAAAAAAAATAAAACAAGACACGCAAATATGATTCTTTGCAGAGGATAAAGAAGATATACTTTTGAGCATTATGTGTCTACTTGTTTTGCTCCCCTGTTTGTGTTTAAGTATCTGTTGTGTAAAGGGTTACAACACCACAACACCGATGCTATTCGTTACCTCCTCTATGACGTTTTTCAGTTTGTTACCATTAAACAAACATATCTAAAGCATAACTGCCATATGTGCTTAGTTTAAATGTGTTGTGTTTAGTTTGACAGTAAACTTCAACTGGGAGTATTGTTGTGTTTATTCTCTTATTACTGGTGAGAGGACTGATCAATTAATCCTCTTCCGTGTGGCAGCTTTTTCCAGATCAAGGTGGACATCCCCCCGGAGTGTCGGATCTACCCCATCGAGTCCGAGGATGAAGACGAGGAAAACCGGGCCACCTCCCAGGGTGCTTTGGGAGCCAAGGAGATCATCTGCCCCTGGGAGAGCCTCACCCCTCACAACGGGGCTGGCTAAAAAAAAGAAAAGAAAAGTGAAAAAAGGTACCGAAAGGGTTTTTCCTTTTTCTTTCAGCCTTCTTTGTAACATTCCAGCTGAAATGGGACCCTCTAATATCTGCTGTTTGAACGTCTGAAAAGCTTTTCAAAGTGAATTGTAGCGTTCACATTCAAACCTCATTCCGAGTAGCCCCACTGCAGCCTTACTGATTAGTAGTCGCCTTATTTAGTTTTTGCCTTACGCCGACTAATAATGTCAATGAAAAAGCAAACATACTGTCTTGGACGGAAAACTCCAATTATAAATTGCCAAAGACGACATTCGGACTGAGCCCTTTGGTGTTAACTTAGTTTTCTAATTGTTGCAGTCCAGTGAAAAACATGCACATTTTGTGAGTTTATTTTCTTCTTATAACTAAAATGTTTAAATGAAATGGAAATTAAAACTTTTTTTTTTTTTAATATGAATTATGAAAAGATTAATACAGTGTTCCCCTGCTATATTACAGATTTTTAAGCAATCTTTTCATGGGATTTTATAGTATACTTACTTACTGTAATGCCCTCATATGTGGGAAAGGAGAGCCGGTGACTTCTCATCTGTTTCTATCGCACCAGAAGAACAGTACAACACAGAAAGCACACGCACACAGACTGCTGTCATCCACAGCTCTCCACAGACCACATCACACCAACAGGCTCCGCCTCTTAAAGGAACACACCGATCTAACAGTCACCAAAATGCAGTATTTTGTACATTTTATCATGTTTAAAAAGTGTGTTTTAGCAAGTGTTTTATTCAGTTTAAATATGGTTATGTATAAAGTATGTGAGAAGGGTAAAATTAAATTTAAGATTTTTTTTTTTTTAATTTGAATCCATATTGAGGGTTGTACCGCAGGGTTTACTGTACACGTTTTTCACTGGACATAAACAAAACTGTACATTGAGATGGGTTCTTGTGGCAAAGTCATTTTAGCAACCTAGTTTTGTATGTGACGCCGTTTTTTTGTACTATAGCGATGTTTTGGTGCTCGGCGTGAGCGACGCTTGTTTGAACATGTTTACAGATTCAAGAATGGAAATTTTTTGTTGAAATGGTGTGGCGTTGGACGGGTACATTCCACTACTTGTGTCAAGTGCCTCATTGATGAGTACGTGAATAAATAACGTGTCTTAAAATCAGGGTTATTAAGGACCCATGTGTTTTATTCACGTCACGAGTATTTTTTATGTGTGATGTAAATATTCAGAGGATGAATGGTTAAATTAGTGGTATATGAAAATGGAATTCCAGGTCCAGAACGTATAAACAATGCCACAGGTGCAGATTAGCTTTAGTCCTATGTGCTAGCTAGCTAGCTCCCTAAAAGGTAAACAAGCACCATGGGGGCTAGCTAGCTAGCTAGGTGTAGTTTAGCTTTAGCCCTATGTGCTAGCTAGCTAGCTAGCTCCCTAAAAGGTAAACAAGCACCATGCAGGTTAGCTAGCTAGCTAGGTGCAGTTTAGCTTTAGCCCTATGTGCTAGCTAGCTAGCTCCCTAAAAGGTAAACAAGCACCATGGGAGCTAGCTAGCTACCTAGGTGTAGTTTAGATTTAGCCCTATGTGCTAGCTAGCTAGCTCCCTAAAAGGTAAACAAGCACCATGGGAGCTAGAGCTAGCTAGCTAGGTGCAATGTAGCTTTAGCCCTATGTTTTATCTATGCTTTAGCCCAGCTAAACTGTGGCAGGTTTTTTACTTTCTGGACCTGGATTTGACATCTGGAATTAAATAAATAATAAATACAAATGCATAACGGTAATGTTTTCCAAGCTTCCCGGTTGTGACCGTCCCACCTCTCAGACCGGGTTGATCGTGTCCCCCCTCTGGCAACAAAATCACTGATGCTGGAGTTCTTGCTTGACACACCCAAACAGCATCAGGATGTTGTTGTCAGAAGTTCGCAACGGGGCCATGGAAGTAAAAGATTCTGCAATGAAAGCAAGAATTCACAGTGAGAGCTTGTCCCCGCAGTATTTCTGTTTCTTCATGATACGGCTTGTTCTCGTTGCGGTTCACATTCTATTTTCACATGATGGATGGGTCCCGTCTCGGTTGCTCAGAATCTGATATAGCTCCACAGCGTCTTGCGTCCAAATGTCACACGGATGAGTGAGACACATTTGGTTTCAGTCTGACTGGCTGCATGGAAGACTAATTATTACCCGCCTGCACTATAGATTCTATACTGTGCCATGAAAAACAATTTGCTCCTCTCCTGACTTGTGTTTTTGGTTATTTAACCAATCCACTTTATTTCTATAGCACATTTTATAAACAAGCGTTTCCAAAGTGCTGCACATTGAGATCCGCATACATACTATCATACACATGAAATCTTATAAAACCAAATGTAAAAATAAAAGCCAGTAAATAAAATGCTAAAATAAATACGATAAAAAAAGATATAAAAAATAATTTCAAAACAAATTAAAAAAATTAAAAAACACGAATTTTTCACATGTTTCAGATCATCAAGACATTTCTCACAAGACAAACTACATTTAAAAATTACCTTGTAAAAAGGAAAATAAATTTGGGTCATGGCCAGATATAGTTTATAACAAAAAGTAATGTTTTTATAAATAGTAAAGTTTATTTATGTAGCCCTTGATCACAAAATGGTTATATATTATTTTATTATTCACATCCACTGACTGAAATACCCCGAACCAGGCAAGGAAAAAAGAATAAATAAATTGGAAAAAAGACAGTCGTCGGATTGGCTGATTTCAAAAGTTTGCCCACCTCTGCAGTAAACGCACATGAACCTCCACAGTTTCTCCGCAGCATCACTAACCAAGCGTTCATACCTGTGCTTGTTCCCACGACATGCTGATGACTCCCAACACAAAGTCTCCAAATGACCTGTGCCGTGAATTACTCCTTATTGAGCAAGTGTCTCGTCTTTAATCCATCTGAATACTGCGCAACCACAAACTCATTCACATCGCTTCATAACACGCCCATCCCCCTTTTTCCCGCCTCTCGTCCATCACACAGGAAGCCCGGTCTTCCTGAAAACAAGCGCGTTAGTAAGGAAAGGCACAAGGCCGTGGGGGGGTTGCAGAGGATGTTTTTGTCGTCGCTGCGCTCCTCGGCCTGTCGCAGGTCTCACCGTGGGCTCATCCTGAGGAAACGGCGCTCGCGTCACCGTGTGACCGAGCCAGAGGGCCTCACGTGCTGCCTGTGTGACGCCATAACGTCCGCTATATATTATTATAGTCACACCTACATAAATTTTGATCTTCCTATCGTGCACGTTTCGGAAAACTCACATAAGAATGAGTGAACATGCAAACTGAGATTAGAATCGTGACCCTTTGACCTTGTGGAAGATGTGCTAACCAGTCGGGATTTGAACCCTGAACCTCAGACCATTTGGCAGATATGCTCATGGTTCGAACCCTGAGACCTCAGACAGGCAGATGTGCTAACCAGTAGGGACTCGAACCCTGAATCTCAGGCCATGTGACAGATGTGCTAACCACTAGGGATTCGAACCCTGAACCTCACTCCAGTTGACAGATGTGCTAACCAGTAGGTCACAGTGCTATCCACTAAAGGTTAAGTACTTCATCTTGTGTTACTTATATATGTATACTGCTTAATATGAATTTTTTGTAATATTAGTCACTCTTCGCTGAGGATAAAGAATATATGTCTCTGGGTATTACTGTCTTTGTGTCGCTGCAGCATTTGTGTTCAAAGAGTACACTGGTGTATAAACTGCTATTTGTTAGCTCAACTATGGTGATTCCAATTATGAGTTAGCATTAAGCTAGCAGACTTAAGCCAAAGATATTTGTTTTGAACACAACATATTTCTCTCATTTTTCACATTGAGTTTCACATTAACTCATTCATTGCCGTCCACGAATTATTATTACTTTTATTTTTATTTAATGTACTAGACGTAGGAGAACTTCATGGAAGTGTCCCGCAAGTATTGAGCTGAAAACAAATAATTGTAATGAGATGTAGTTGCCAGCAGATGGCCATAGTAGCTTTGATCAGAATAGAGCCAGCATGTAGGCGGAGTAGAGGAAGCCCACACTGGACAAGGAAGTAGGTGGAGCATGTAGAGTTTGACAAAAAAAAGAAAAAAAGCGACGTTTTCCATAAGAATACACCTTTTGTTCTAAGAAAAATTAAAAATTTACAGTTTGTGGACCCTAGTTTGAGAACCAGTTTTAGTTTGGGGGGGAAAAAAAAAAAAAAAAGTCCTCCACGTGTAAATGAGTGGCTTTGGATGCAGTACCAAATGGCCCCAGAAGATGGCGCACTCGCGGGAAGGGTGACGTTTCAGGTCAATATATCTGGGTTTCGGCTCGTTTCTTTCAGTAATGTGATAAAACAATAAGCGTACCGTTATAAGACGCGCACCATTAAAGACGCCAAGGAAATATAGTTCAACAAAAAAGAAGAATCGTCCGTGTGGGTGTTCAATCAAAGTTGTTGTGAAAGTTTAGAGCAAAACGGAGAAGCAACTGAGATACGATGCAATATTCCCCTCCTGTGGATGACTTGAGTAACTACATTCAGGGTGGGGAGAGGATTGACTTGTTCGTGAGCTGTTAATATATCCATCCATCCATTTTCTTAAGCGCTTCTTCCTCACAAGGGTCGCAGGGGTGCTGGAGCCTATCCCAGCTGGCTTCGGGCAGTAGACGGGGTACAATCTGCATACTACTAAAAAAAACAAAAAAACAAAAAACGCCTTACTGTACATGATCGTTTAAAAAAATGACTAAATAAAAAACGACTTTTACATGTTTTTTTTTTTTTAACAAAACAATTTACTGTACATGATCGTTTAACAAAAAAAAAAAAAAAAGCTATACTATACATGGTCGTTAAAAAAACAAAACAAAACCTCTCTGTCTGCGTTTTTGTTTTTGTTGGGTTTTTTGTTGTTTTTTTTTTCTATTATTTCATTTCATTTCTATTATTTCATGAACATTTTTTTTTTAGTTTTGATTAGTTTGAGTAAGATTTTAGAAAAGGATAGTTTACACTTTTTTGAAAGTGCAAAATTTTATTTTACAAAATATTTTTTAATTAGCAAAGGTGAAAATGAAGGACGTATTCATTTTAATTCTATTTAGTTTTATAAATGAAAACTGTAGTTATCTTTTTTTTTTTTTTTTTTTAAGCACTCTTGTTTTTATTTTACTTCGTTAACAAAATTCAATTTTGATTAGTTTGAGTATGTTTTCAGAACAGGTGTGTTCATTTTTTAAAATACATTTTCCTTAGAATTATAGTTTTTTAAATGAAAAAAATGTAGCTTCAATTACCATAGTTTTGTTTTTAAAAGCACTCATCTTTTTATCTATTTTTTTTCAATGTTGTTTTATTTTGTTAATTTTCGTTAACTATCATAACCTTAGTCGGTGCTGTACGTGTCGCCAATTGTAATTCTTGCTTGATTGTCCTCTCCAGTCGCATTCGTGGCCATTAGAGAACAGTTTGGAAAACGTCTCAGACGTCGAAAAACTGACTTGCACCTTTTTGAACGTGACCGACTTCCCACCTCCGCCATGACTTCCATCTTGTTGGTTCGCCAGCCCGTTAGCGTTAATTACGTCTGAAGTGGTCAGCTGCGGGTGACAGCGGCCAGAAGGACGCTGGTGGTTTGTGACACCCGGCGTGGTGGGGGTGAAACCTATTCGTCGTCGTTTCTTCCCGTACATCAAACCGCGGCGGCTGCCACCTCAAACACAACAATCTCCATCATCATGGCCATCACCGACGTCCTCGCCGTCTCGGACATTACCTCTGCTATTAACGCGTGTAAAGGTACCAACTTTTCACTTTCTTTTTTTTGACAAGATTTGAATCTTTATTAGTGTTTGTTTTTTTTCTTCTTCTCCCAGCAAAGGATTCTTTTAACCCAAAGCTGTTTTTCAAAGCTGTGGGATTATCCAAAAAGACTCCAACAGAGATCGAGAGGGTCTTCAACATCTTGGACCAGGACAAAAGTGGCTTCATCGAGCAGGATGAGTTACAGTTGAGTTCATCGTCGATCTCCCGACTTGAGTTGGGCTTCTAATATCGATTGCGGTTAGCATTGATCATCTCGTTATGAAGACTCTTCCTGCAGAACTTCTCCAAAGGAGCCAGGACGCTGACGGCTGCTGAGACCAGAGCCTTCCTACTAGAAGGAGACTCTGACGGCGATGGCAAGATTGGATGGGAAGGTAGTTTCTTCAAAGGGATACTTGACTCATTGATCCATTTTTAACTCATTCACTCGCCGCCATTTTCACATTTCGCAATCCCGTTCGCTCCCGCCTGTTTTACTGAATTTTGACTGATTTTGCAAGGCCCACAGAATATTGTGTTCGATTGCTATAAAAACATGGAACCTATCAAAAGAAAGATTAAAGTCTCTTCTTTCATCAGAAAGAAAATCTGTTTCCGTTTTGCAGCAATTAGCATTAGAAGAGAGCTAAGTTTCATCAGTTTTCACAAATCTATTTAAAATTGTAAGTAATTTAGCTTTTTTTTTTTTAGATGGCCCTGGTTGATCTCCTTTGCTCTGCTGCCACCTGCTGGCCGTTTGTGTAATAACTACCATTTCTGCAACCGTTCTTTGCAGCTGAGAGGCTGCATCAAAGCCTTCTGTGTGCTCTAGCATAAAAACAAAAACAAAAACGTATAAATACGTCTTTGGGACACTTAAAACATTAAAAAAAACACATTTACACGTTATTGGGAGCAAATGAGTTAACAGTAAGATGATAATATTTTGTTGACTACGGGCAGTCCTTGAGTTATGGTCGGAGTTCCGTTCCTATGCTAGCGATGTAACCCGAATTTCGGCTTAAGTCGAATTTCCCCATTAAAGTCAAGATTTACATCAAAATAATTTGCAAAAACAATATAAAACACATTAAAAAAAAAAAATAAGATGCTGTACTTACCATTATGGAAAAGAAGAGGGGGAGACTCATGTGCGAAAAAGCCAAAGATACTTCCACAAGTGCAGAAGTGCTAGCATTAGCTAAAGGCTAATGCTGCATTCGAGGATGGTCGGAAGTCGGACTTTTCCGAGTTCAAACCAGGAAGTGTGTACGGGAACGCCCCCATGAACCCGGAAATTCCACTTGCGAAGTCGGAAGACAAAAAGGACCCCGACTTCACCGGCGGACTACAATTTGATGTCACTCTGAATGACAAAACACAATTTACTCGAGTATAAAACTAGATAGCTTTCTTCATTCATAAATATTTGACATAACTTCACTTAATGCAACGTACGTGACAGTATTGCCGCTATCTCCCTGCATGAAATTATACAGTCAACTACTTAAACAAAAAGGTTAGTTTTCTGGAGGTCAAATTGAGTTTTGAGGACCAAAATAAAAAACAATTTATCACTATCCGCCATTTTGGTTGATTACTTTCGCCTCGAATGCTTTAAAGTCGGAACAGGGAAGTTACAACTCGGATTTTTCCGACTTCCGACCATCCTCGAATGCAGCATAAATAGTGGATGGGGAAAGCACTGTGGGCTATATGGCGGATGGGGAGCCAAAATGGCGGATCGGGGGCCAAAATGGCGGACCGGGAATAACAGCTGTAAAGGCAAAATGCCTTAAGTTTTTTTTTTTTTTTTTAAATGCTTTATTGAACAAATACCTTTAAAAAACAACTACTACAATTTGTTTGTGTAATCTGTTTAGAATTGTTCAATAAAGTTATGTGGGAAAAAAATCCTTGAAAACGAAAGTTTACGTACCTGTTTTCTAGGTTTGGTCATGTGACATTCACAAGCTGAGCTGTGATTGGCTACCTGAGCCCTTGTGATGTCATTTTCAGTCGACAGCAAGTTGCAAAATGTGTTTTTAAAGGTACTAACATGAAAAATAATGAAAATATCACATTTATTATAGGCAAAATATTCATGTTTGACTGCCAAAAATGGCTAAATATGAGTCAAGTATCCCTTTACATGTTTTCCAAACAGTCTTTCTTGTCACAAGGAAATTTTAAACATGTTCAAAATTTGTTTTAACAAACGTAAAATAAAAGAATTGTAATAAATTAAATTAATATAACTCCAATGAAACCTGTCATAATAAGATGATACGATAATTTCTTTTCCCTCTCTGTTCTATATTTCAGAGTTTTCTGCCCTGGTCAAGTCTTCATAATTATGAGAATTATGTCTCCGTGGTTTACTGTCTTAATAATCTCAGGGTGGATGTTAACTAACTGTTAGTTGAAAAACTTTCCAAGTGAAGTTTTCAAATAAATGGATCCTCTCTGTTATGTGTCATTCTGCATATACTAGTTTTAAATAAAGGCACTTGTCTATCAAAAAAGATGTCACTGTCATTATTATTTGTTTTTTTTCTGCTCGTCGTCATCGTCGTCGTAGTATCCATATTTGACAGTAATCGTCGTGATGTGCAGGTGAGAGCGCAACAATTTGGCACGGCTTTGACGAGGAAACGCTGAATTCTGGCCCGGCCTCCAACCGGCCAGCTGCGACCGCTTTCTGTGCCAGTACATTTGCTTGCGTTTATTTCGAAACGGCACACTTGCAAGCACACGAGTGTAAATAGATGGCGGACATGAGGCCACTAAAGTGTTCAATTACGGAATGAATAGAAGTAAGTAAAGTCGTTTTTCGGCGTACGTGTTGAGAATCTGCATTTATTAAAGGACGTTTGACTCAAATATGAGGTTTGGAATGGAGGAGGATAATCCCCGCTGATATTGATGGACTTTAATTGCTGCTCCGTGAGGATATTTGTAACGTAACACGGATATTGAAGGAGGCGCAGGAATAGTTCCGCTATCTGAGGCCCGAGTCGTTCGAGGTGACGGGACCTCGCTTGACCGTTGCTACGTTTTCAACACGGCCAAATTCACATTGTAAAGACATCGACGACCTCGAATTGGAGTTTGGTGTATTTTAAACATTTAACAAGCTGCATGCATGCGTCGAAAAGCGAAGCGGTGCCGGAAGGCATTCCGGCGTTTCACATTGACATGCAGACTTGAAATGCCGAGATGATGACACGCTTTCCCAAAATAGACGCCCGAATAGTTTCATCACCATAAGGAGAAATGATCTGAATGGGCGTAAGAGGCGGGGCTATAAGTCTGAAGAATCAAGTGCTGGACTAGTTTGTACGACTGAATCGGAGTGTTGAAATCGGTCCCTCTGCTCTCACAATGGCCGTGTGCTTTATAGCTCAATATTTAGGGTACAAGGAAATCATAACGGCCCGTCTGTCTGTCTACAGATAGTAGAAATAGATATTATCCGTCCATCCAACTATTATTCACCAGCATACATCCATCCATCAATCCATCCAGATAGATTGATTGATTGATCATCCATCCATCCACCCTCCAGATCGATAGATGTCACCCATCCATCCAGATAGACATCCATCCATCCATCCATTCAGCTCAATAGATATCCATCCATTCATCCATCCATTATCCAGTTAGATAGATATCATCCATCCATCCAGATAGATAAATATCCATCATCCAACCATCCATTCAGATCAATAAATATCAGTTAGATAGATACCGTTTATACATCCATCCATCATCGTCCATCCATCCATCCATCCATCCATCCATCAAGCTATCCATCATCCATCCATCCAGTCAGATCAATAGATTCCATCCATCCATCCATCCATCCATCCATCCATTTTCAGACCATCCATCAAATATTTCATTCATCCATCCATCCATCCATCAAGCCATCCATCAAGCCATCCATCCATCCATCCATCCATCAAGCCATCCATCAAGCCATCCATCCCTCCATCAAGCTATCCAACATCCATCCATCCATTTTCAGACCATCCATCAAATATTTCATTCATCCATCCATCCATCCCTCTATCAAGCTATCCAACAACCATCCATCCATCCATCCATCCATATAGATAGATAGATAGATATCATCCATCCATCTATTCGAGAGAGTGAGAGGAGAGGCAGGTACGCATAAATTAGACCGTGGCCCAAAACTCATTGCAGACATGTTATCTGTGATTCTGGTGTAAATAAACAGACCCAACTTAATTATTTGCTGCTCTGCAAGTACAGTCCTCATAAAACTGTAGTCTGTTTTCATGTACATGCACTTATATTTACTCTGGAATATCCCCTCGTAGTTATCTATACTTTGCTGACATTAGAACTAATCTTGCGATGCACCGATACAAGACCTCACACAATCCTGACTTACGAAGGCGCCGGTTGCCACGATAACCAAACAAACCCCGCCGAGCTGTCAAATATGTCGACATGACGGCCCGACGCCAACTGAAGTCGCCCCTCAAATCTTCCCTGCTCTCCTGTCAAGTTAGACGGCACGGCCCGAGCGCGCGTTTCACCCCAATCAGCAGCGTGTATAATTAGCCCCGCGCGGCGTCCAGCACTTTTCAACACGGGCCTCCGCACTCCACGTGGGCCTACCATTTAAGCATCTTCATTTAAACGTACGTATAAATAGATCAGCTCTGTCCACTTGACACATTTTTAGCGTCTGCTTCGAGCACGCCGCACGCCGTGTCTATTACTCGGCCTATGCATCGGATTTCGGCGGCGCGCAGGTATATAAGTTGAGGCGCTTTGGCCGCCGGGCCCCACTGCAGTGAGCAGATTCTTCTCAGTGAATCCTCAGTCAGATCGAACCTCGAGGTGAGTTTCAACCGCTTCAAGCTGATGTGATGAGACATGCGAGGACTACCATCCAACCATAGGATTTTTTACATTATTTTTTGGCTGCTTTGCTATGGAAAGATTGGACTACCTTTCCTGCGAGGAACATTTCATATTCAACTTGTTGCATGAATATTATTATGTTATGCCATTGTGATTTACAAGGCAACATATCTGCATGTCCATCCTGTCTATGTTGTTTATTTTGTCCTCTTTGCTCCCGCAGTTAAAGATGGCATTCACCGGAATTCTGAGTAACTCTGACATCACTGCAGCCCTTGCTGCCTGCCAAGGTAAAAATAACGATCAAGTCTTCACTTGTCTTACGTAACTCTTTTGCGTATTATATTCACACTTGATTCAATACACTTGCACAGTGAGATCCAATACAAAAAAAAAAAAAAATCCTGCCTTTACAATGCGAATAGCACTTTTTTCCACTTTTTTTTTTTTTTTTTCAAAATAGCTGTAGGTAATGTGCACCTAACAATATGTGAGCTTGTTGATAGGCTAATGTTAGCATCAAATGAACACGATTTGGTTAGCAACTGACTGTGTACTAATTAACAAAAATATTTGGAATTTTTAAAATTTTTCACATCAGTTAGTATGACAGAGTGGACACGTTAAGATTGACAATATCCAACGACACACATGATATTGACAAGTGTAATTTTGTTATCCTGCAACTCGTCACTGTTTCAGCCTCCATTGAACAAAGACAAAATGCTGTTGGTAATGTCACTGAAAACATTAGTCGCAAAACGACAGGATTGACAACATTCCAAAAACACGTACATTTAATTTTAAAAATGGAATTTGTGAGTTTTTGGTGACTGTGGTGTGCTGGAGGTACTGTAAAAGTTTTTTTTTTTTTTTTTTGTTTTTTTTTTTTTTTTTTGAGAGGGCTCTTGCTCCAAAATGAACATAAGTATTTTGTAAAAGGCAAATTAAAAAATAAAATAAAATAAAAAATGCAGCTTTATTGTGCCTCATTGTGCCTAATGAATTGGCGAGCATAACATATTCTAGAGTCGCAGTAGACCTGGATTCCTTACATGCATAATAAAATAAAAAAGTCAATTAACTGTTGTAATAGAAACTTACTCCTAATATTCAAATTCTTTTTAAATTATCTCATTTTTGTGTTGCATCTCTTTAGTGTGTGGGCAAAAAAAAAAAAAAATAGAATTGACAATCTGTATGTAAAATATTTAATTTTAACTATGAAATAATTTATTCTCATTTTTATTAGATTTTTTAAATTATTGAAATTTAATTAATTAACCAAGACACCCTGAAATTATTGTATTAAAGTTATTATTTAAGTATTTTTTTTTATTTTATAATTTATTAAATAAATAAATGGGTAAGGGGTGTTTAGATTTTTAAAAATGCAAAATTGTATGTTAATTAACCATTAATTAATTAACTAAATAAACAAAGGCTCAATTTACATGCAAAAGTGTACATTTATGTATTTTCTTTCTGAAATGCATTATTTAGGAGATTAAAATAGTCCAAGTAAATGAATTAATTCATACATTTTAATTGAGCAATTTTTGCTAAATTACTGCAGCAAATATTAAATGGCAGATAATGGATGAAAAAAGTCCATAAGTGGACCACAGTTTTTAACTCCACTGCTTTCAGTGCTCCCAATTATATGTGTGGTATACGTCCCTGCATAGAAAATTCCATACATGTAATTGGAGTATTAGAATATGTATGTTGCACATTGATTCCCAGCTGCGTGTTACACTTCAACATGGAATGCAGTTGGCGATGATGGCGCACCTGTCGAGCAGCGAGGGTGCCAATGACATGTGACTAATGTCCGTCGTGCATATGTGCGTGCGTGCGCAGCTGCCGACTCCTTCAAGCACAAGGAGTTCTTCGCCAAGGTCGGTCTGGCCAGCAAGTCCGGCGAAGACATCAAGAAGGCTTTTGCTGTCATTGACCAGGACAAGAGCGGCTACATCGAGGAGGATGAGCTCAAGTAGGCGAAAACCCCTCCGATAACCCCCCCACACGTCTCGGCTAAGATTTCAACTTCTCAGAATCTTGTCGTGCGTGGATCATGTGTCTGAAATCGGAATGATGTCAGCGCCGAGCAACATCCGAGAGGGTTTGAACGGCCTGGCATGCAAAAGACGAAGTCGATATGAAAAGTCTACACACCCCTTTTTGCAAAGGGGTGTGTAGACTTTTTTTTTTTTTTTATTGCCACCGTAGAAAACATCTGATTCGCATTAGCGTGACTCCTTGTACAACTCAACATGAAACCGAACTAAAAATTCTAATGACGTCACTGACGTTGACCATCTTTTTTTGCAGGCTCTTCCTGCAGAACTTCTCTGCTAGTGCCAGAGCGCTGACTGACAAGGAGACGAAGGCGTTTCTGTTGGCTGGTGACACTGATGGCGACGGCAAGATCGGAGTTGAGGGTGAGGACATGGAGCAACAACTCAACGACACGACGATTAATCAATGTCACATAATAGTGCGTTAATTTTAATGAATGACCATCCCTTAATTGGAAAGCTTTTACTGGGGGAATTCCAGTCACAATGCAGCAGACGCAACCACGTCAAAATTTAGCTGTAAATGAATGTAATAATAATGCATATATTTGTGGAGACTGGATTGAATTTGTATTTTACAATTTAAAAAAAATGTGCAGAATTTCACAGGTTACTTCAAACTAAATATTAGATAGAAGAAAAATGCACTGAACTGGCTTCAACGTCTTGCAAATGCAATTATGCCATCTAGTGGCAGAAAAATCAAATCATGATCACACTTTTTTCTTTTTTTTTTACAGTACAGCACATTCTTAATTTTAACTCAATTTTATGAATTATTATGAAATTACAGTTTCAATGACTAAAAGATGCAGACATATTTCTATTAGTTTAACATTTTTTTCCCACTTTTATGTTAATAAGAGTATGAAACCTATGTTAAAGATTAAATAGCTCTTCGTATGAAAAGAAAAATGCACTGAGCTGGCTTCAACGTCTTGCAAATGCAATTATGCCATCTAGTGGCAGAAATATGACCTCAAGACAAATCAAGGTCACACTTTTTTTTTTTTTTTTTTTTTTTTACAGGACAGCAAATGTTTTTAATTTTAACTCAATTTTATGAATCATTATGAAATGACCGTTTGAATGACTAAAAGATGCAGACATATATATATATATATTTTTAAGAGAGACATAGCTCTTAATATGAAAAGAAAAATGCACTGAGCTGGCTGTCAACGTCTTACAAAATGCAATTATGCCATCTAGTGGCAGAAAAATGACTTCAAAACAAATCAAGATCACACTTTTTTTTACAGGACAGCACATTCTTAATTTTAACTCAATTTTATGAATTATTATGAAATTACAGTTTCAATGACTAAAAGATGCAGACATATTTCTATTAGTTTAACATATTTTTTCCCACAAATGAGAAAAAATGTTTTAATTTACATGTTATTGTACATTTAGAACAGATATAAAATGTGCACGTAGTTGTGAGGTAACTATTGAAGTCATGCGATTAATTATGATTAAAAATTTTAATCGCATGACACCCGTAAATATTTCGAAGTTGTTGCCTTGAAATTTTGAGTTCAACTTTTTTTTTTTATGCTGTCATGACTATTTACGATTGCTTTTATTATTATTATTATTATTATTATTATTATTAATTAATTAATTTATTATAATAATGACAATTATTTATTACTATTATTATTTTAAGAGTTCAGTCTATTACTTTTATCAGTTTTTTTTTTTGCTTTTAATGATGCCTGTGTTGTTACTTTGAGATTTATTTACTAAATAGGAAGTGCATTAGAAACGAAATATTTTATTATATTATTATTATATTATTATTATTATTATTATTATTATTATTATTATTATTATTATAGGACCATCAATCTAATATGTAAGATAAGACGAATCTTAAAAAAAAAAGGAAAAAAAAAAATCAATAAAAAATAAAAAACTTTCTCATTCTCTCTACAGAGTTTTTTGCTCTGGTCAAGTCCTAAACCAACAAAGCTGACCAACATCTTACTTGACTACTCATAAGGAACAACTTGAGCCAAGATTCTCTTCTCTTCTTCCCTCTCACTCTCTCCCTTCATTTTCATTTTTTTTTATTTTAATTTTATTTTTTTTTACATTTGGCCTTTGAGCTCTGAAGCCAAATCAAGCCTCTCCGCCTCCCTGTTGGTTGCGCTGCCCACGATGAATGTAGCTGCTGACTAAAGTGTGTGGTGTGCTTGTTCGTGTCTTCCTTTCTTTCTTTCTCTCTCTCTCTCTCAAATACTTCTGACGTCGCCGTTGTACTGTGACTTTTGCTTCCTGTCACATCAGTGCTGGCGCACTTGAATGGCAAACGGACGATGAGGAAACAATAAAGGTGCTTTTTCAATACCGCGTCTCACCCTGGTTTTTATTTCTTCAAGAGGGTCAAAGTGGTAAAAAATATTGTTATTTTGTCTTTCTACATGTGTCGTTGAAATATTTTGTTTTGTTATGGCGCTAATAGTGCCACTAGGGGGCACTGTAGTTCTAACGTGTTTTTGCAAATCAAATCAATTGCCATAGTTTCAACTAAATATCAATAACATCTTACCCTTAATTAATTGAACACATAGTAGTGGTGCAGCGCTACCAGCAATGCTGACACACCAGGCCTCAGAAGAAGAAACATGGAGAAATAATGACTTTTATTCCCTTGGTTCTCGTTATAAAAAAATAAAAAATAAAAAAAAAAAACTCCCTGCCTGTGCTACGTTTGACAGAAATGCTGACTAAAACCACCAGAGATGATGCCGCCTTTGCAGAGGAAAGCCATCAGTGAGAAAGAAGCTGGTCGTCACGGTAACCAGGTGTAATCATCAGGCCCCTAAAAAAAAAAAAAAAAAAAAAAATCCATGGAAAGAACTTGAATTTATTCTGCAACCCAGCTGAAAGGAAATATATTTGTATTGATTTGTGAATTTGTATATTTTATTACATTGTCCACTGGTGAGTGTCCATCGAATTGCATTGTTTGACTGACAGATGTTGTCGTGAGGCGGGAAATGTCTTTCACATGATCCATAGGGGACATGCACCAAATGCATTTGCGCACCTCTGATTTCATCCTGGTTTAGCAGCATACTGGGAAAAAGCAGATAGAAAAAGAATGGGCCACATACAGCCCACTCCACTCATTCATCCAAGCTGAATGTTTACAGTGTGGAGGCCTGTCAGAGCTGCGGCTTTCATTCAAGATAATATTTTCCCCCATTTGTCTCAATTATTAGATTATTGTAAATAATAAAATAAAAACAGTATTTTTAGAAATAGACAAGTCTCCGATGTAACATTTTTTAGTTTGCTTTTTTTTTTTTAATAATTGGTTAATGTACCAGTATTATAAATAAACTAAATAATAACAAAATAAAATAAATATTAACATAAAAATAATAACATAACATTAAAAAATTATGATTTTTTAAATTAAATAATAAATGCATGTTATCATTTAACTCATTACATATGTTTATTAATTAATTATTTAAAAAATTGCTTAATTACAATAATTTAGTCAGGTTCCACTTTAATTTCTACAAAAATCGGGTAATTCTTTTATAGTAAATAATAAAAAATGACTTAAATTAACATTAGTATGTATTTATTTATTTAGTTAAATTAATGGTAATTCACAAAAAAAATATGAATTTTTTTATAAGAAAATGAATTTATTTAAATTATTTAACTCAATAAATTGGAAGTTAATTCACTGTAAAAAAAAAAAAAGTAAAATGATTAATTAAAATAATTTATTCATGATTCACCTTAATTTTTTTTAAAAGAATTTGGTGTTTCATTTATATTGAACAATAACAAAAAATAAGTACAGTAAACAGGAAATTGTATTTATTTAGTCAAATAATTAGTTATATAATTGTAATTAAATTATCTATAAATAATAAAAAGAAATTATCATTCATTCGTTCATTTTATCTTTAGATTTAAAATATTCTACATATATATTTTTTCTTCTCTTAATTTTATTTTATTATAAGGGACTTGAACTCAAAATATAATGACACAATAAAATAACATAATGATGTCATATTACAGTGCATGGCCCTTGAGCATGAAAAGTTCCCATCCCTGCTATAGATGAAAGCGCCGTGATTAAATGTGATATGTGTATAATCTCTCATGCGCACATGAAGCACCAGCGAGGGAGGGAGGCTGGGGAAGGGAGAGCGAGAGCATCGAAAGCGAGGGCTCGGAAAACTTGATTGGATAAAAAAAAAAAAAAAAAAAAAAAACCTACGCTGAAAGGAAGAGTGAGCGCAGCTATAAAAAGTTTATCGGGCAGGTAGAGCAACACGAGCTTGAGGGAACATCCGATCCCACAGTGGAAATTCAAGCAGAGTGTACAAAAGTGAGGCAGCCAGCTACCAAGGGCCACTGCAAAGACTTTTTTTTTTAATTTTTTTTATCTGCTGTTGTTTTGGACCTGAGAGGACGCCAAGTCCAGAGGTGAGTCGCACATCTGTATCATGCAGATGTGGGCCAGGTAAGATATTTAGAATATGCATTGCATACGTTATTATGTTATATTTTCAGATTCTTCCTGAAATCCTGCAATATTACGTTCATGTTAATAGTGTCAAATTTCCGTTGCAGGCACTGCATTGGATCACAGGCGAAGGTTTTCCTCATATTTTGGTTTCTATTTAGGAGAACGCTCGCCTCTGCATGATGCAATGCAGTCCTCCGCCTCTGCAAACGACACCCACAATATTAAACGTACTTAAATTAGCACCAGTCAATAAAAAAAAAAAAAGGGGCGTATTATAATCTTTGCAGCTATTGCATCACAATAGACAATACAGATAAATCGGTTTTGATTTAAAAGCTGCAAGTACATTGAATTGTATGAAATCAATTTATTGAGATATATATCACACCCCTAATATATATGTATATTGTACTGTTTGTATGATTCATTTCATATTTATTTCTTCTTTTTAGGCTTTTTTTCCCCAGTGTAATGTTTCATATTATTGTCGTGTATTGTTTCACAGTCTATAATTATATGAGAGGCTCCTCCCTTCTACCTTTCCATTATCTTGCCAAGCCAATTCAACAAGATAAGACCCCAGGAGGCAATTTAATCAATTAGCCTGGTTAGCTACGCATATAATTAAGTCATAATATCAATAGACCACATGAAAACAATCAAATTCATCAACTTTGGCCCAAAATGGGAACGTTGAGAAAACCCAGTGTGTCTAATTTGCAGCGCGTTTCTTTTTCACGCTGCAGAACCAGCATGTCCCTCACCTCCATCCTCTCGGCTGAAGACATTGAAAATGCTGTGAAAGACTGTCAAGGTAACACACACACACACACACACACTCATACGACCAAACTTTAATACAGTATGTGACTGATCAATCTGCGATGACCTTAACCCCTAACAGAAGTAAAGACGCGCTTTGTAATCTTTTCTCCGGCTGCATTAATTTCACTTTTGTACAGTAGCCTCTTATCTCCACCTCCAGATGATTGCAAAAGCTTTTCAATCATCCTGCCTGTTTTGGTGCTTGCATGACATTGCGGAACTTAAAAAAAAAAAAAACAACAAAAAAAAAACAGTTAAAGGGAAAAAGCTCCCACAAGCCAGGAGCCACATGCATTTTTAATCTCACCTCATAGGCCTACTCTGTCAAACAATTTAATATACGGCGGTGCCTCGATTTACAAGTAACCCAATTTATGAGTTTTTTTAAGATATTAACCGAACTTTGCCCTGTTGTGAAAGCACTATATAAATAAAGTTGAGTTGTGAAAGTCAGCTAGCTTAATGCTAACACATAATGGGAAGAATCATAGTCAAGTTAACAAATCCCAATAATTATAAACATTTCAGACACAAATGATAACAACGCATGCATTTTCTTCAACAATTTTTATTTAATGTTTTTGTTCCTGAACTTTTCCCTGTTGTGAAATAAATAAAGTTGAGTTCTGAAAGTCAGCTAGCTTAATGCTAACACATAATGGGAAGAATCATAGTCAAGTTAACAAATCCCAATAATTATAAACATTTCAGACACAAATGATAACAACGCATGCATTTTCTTCAACGATTTTTATTTAATGTTTTTGTTCCTGAACTTTGCCCTGTTGTGAAATAAATAAAGTTGAGTTCTGAAAGTCAGCTAGCTTAATGCTAACACATAATGGGAAGAATCATAAGTCAAGTTAACAAATCCCAGTAATTATCAACATTTAAACAACTTATATTCAGACACAAATGATAACGACACGTGCATATTCTTCAACAATTTATATATTATTTTATTGTTACTGGACTTTGCCATGTTGTGAAATAAAGTTGAGTTCTGAAAGTCAGCTAGCTTAATGCTAACACATAACGGAAAGAATAAAAGTCAAGTTAACAATCCCAGTAATTATAAATATAAAATCAACTTATATTCAGACACCAATAACAACACATGCATATTCTAAACAATTTTTATTTTATTGTTACTGAACTTTGCCCTGTTGTGAAAAAAATAAAGTTGAGTTCTGAAAGTCAGCTAGCTTAATGCTAACACATAATGGGAAGAATCATAAGTCAAGTTAACAAATCCCAGTAATTATCAACATTTAAACAACTGATATTCAGACACAAATGATAACGACACGTGCATATTCTTCAACAATTTATATATTATTTTATTGTTACTGGACTTTGCCATGTTGTGAAATAAAGTTGAGTTCTGAAAGTCAGCTAGCTTAATGCTAACACATAATGGAAAGAATAAAAGTCAAGTTAACAATCCCAGTAATTATAAATATAAAATCAACTTATATTCAGACACCAATAACAACACATGCATATTCTAAACAATTTTTATTTTATTGTTACTGAACTTTGCCCTGTTGTGAAAAAAATAAAGTTGAGTTCTGAAAGTCAGCTAGCTTAATGCTAACACAATAATCACGCAAACAGGCTAACAAAACTAGTATTGAAATTCCAGTACCAAACCTAGAAACAACTTGTATTCGAACACAAATGTTAGCAACAAATACAGGGAGACATAACAATACTCTCGTTTGTCTTATGAAGTTAGCTAGCTTAATGCTAACACACAACAGGAAGAATTATAAACGGGCTAAGACTAGCATTGAATAAATCGAAACACAAAGTATATTGTTTTTCCTCTTTACACCGACATTATTACTGCAATCAATCGTTTACGTTGTTTTTAACTCATTCACTCCCAAAGACGTATTTATACGTTTTTTAGGTTTTTGTTTGCTAGAGTTTTTGTATGAATGCTTTGATGCAGTTTCTGAAGTGGAAGCTGAAAGCGATGGTAATTATTACAAAAAAAAAGTGTGCTTCATCTGTTTCATAATAAAACAGATGAAGCACACTTTTTTTTGTTTTTTTTTTGTAATAACTACTATCACTTTAAGCGACCACTTCAGGTCAGAAACTGCATCAAAGCCTTCATACAAAAACTCTAGCAAACAAAAACCTAAAAAAGGTATACGTTTTTGGGAGTGAATGAGTTAATAATAATTTTACTGTATGTTTGTTGTTGTTTTGGCATCTCCATTTATTTCATTGATTTGAGGTACGAATGTGGTCAGGGAACAAATTCAACTTGTAATTCAAGGCGCCACTGCATATGTGCAGCTCCAGACTCATTCTGCCACAAGAAGTTCTTCGGACTCTGTGGCCTCGCCTCCAAGACGCCCCAGGAGGTCCAGAATGTCTTCCAGATCCTCGATGAGGACAACAGCGGCTACCTGGAGGAGGCGGAGCTCAAGTGGGACATCTCATTGCTTTTCAGTTGTATTTATTTATTTGAACATCTCTTATAGTAAAATGTTATAATGCGCATGACCGAGAGATTAAGGTCTACCTAATAACTCACACAGCTGTATTAAAGACGCCCCTTTCTAATCCACGTGGATTATAAATGTATAAGTGTTATCATGGTATTTTGTGTTACATAATTCACCTTTTGCTGTGCTCTGATTTGACAACACATTTGTTGTGTTTGAAATATCGACACAACACATCTTGTACGCGCATGAGTGACATTTGTGTTTGTGCAGGTTTTTCCTGCAGCGGTTCGTCCCCGGAGCCAGAACGCTGACCGAGGCTGAAACCAAAAGCTTCATCTCGGCGGCGGATGACGACAGCGATGGCAAGATCGGAGCCGAGGGTCAGTATCTGATTTCATGCAGCTAAACAGGCAGCGGATGCGAGGAGAACACTTTTTTCCTGCGGGTTGCTATCCTGACGCACTGGAGTTTAACTAAAGCTTTCAAATTATTTATGATGCTGGACAAGTTTGTATTTGCGGTACAGTTTTGTCTGTTTTCTTAAATAAAATATGCAGATTTTATTTTGGGTGGATGATTTTGACTACAGTATGCATGATTTTTTTTTCACAATGTTTAACACTGCTTATGAATTGAGCGATGTATTTTCAGATACATGTTCTATTCACAATGTTTTCTTGCTGTTTAGAGTTCCAGATGATGGTCCTGTCCTGAGTCCTGAAAGTGGATCAGTTCTTGCTTCCATTTCCATTGATTTTTTGTTTGTTTTTGTTTTTTTTCAGTGGATATTCTGTTTAATTTCGTCCCACACCCTCACTGATAGACAATAATTATCACAGTTTGTCCTTCAAATATGTGGCAATGAAAGAAATGAAATGTGTGGCCTCTGTTTTATTAAATAAAGTTGGTAACAATACTAGTCAAGTGTCTTGACATCTTGATTAATGTTCTAATGTATCTATGGTAGAGACAGGCTGTTAGTTGAAACCACCAAAGTAGCATTTAAACCCTCTTGACTGCTTAATTTGTTTATTTTTTTGTGTCTCTTTTTTATTTTTATGAAAATGTTAGTCTAACACTAATATTTTGGTGTTCTTATTTGGGGAAGTATTCAGAAATCTTAGAAAATACTAATTATAGTAATATCACAAATATCCTCTATAATTTATTTAAACACTACACCACCATAATCATAACTATTGAAGGGGGAAAAAAATAAGGTCAACTTGCTTCACCTGTACAACTCTTGAAAAAATGACAGACACAGTGTCGAGTACAGCAAAATTCTTCCACTCACGTCAAGCCAAACCATGACAGCTCATGAATTGTTGAACGTTAAAAAAAAAATAAAAAATTGTAAATGTATTTAGGATCACGTGAAAGGCATATTTTGAGAAAAAATAAATAAATTTTAATAGTGAATATAACATAGTTAATTTTTTTTTTCCCAGGTGGAAGCTGGTATTTTTACATTACCTACAAAGAAATTATTATTATTATTATTATTATTATTATTATTATTATTATTATTATTATTATTATTCCAGAAAAGGTTGAGCTTTGTCCCGTTGTTGTGTTTCAGCTACACTTTTCCAGCCGGACAGCTTTAGAGGTGACACTTAGCTGTCAAAAGCAGGAAGTAGACGATGTGGATGTTTTCTGCTCTTGTTTAATCGCAAATTTCCCCCTGCTGTAACAAAACGACGTGTACACGAACCCGGTCATTTATGCTCTGTAAGGTGAGAGGTTTTCCTCTTTCTTTAACGGTTTTCGTTTTGTGTGTGTTTTTCACGCGTTGTGGCTGTCAACACACCGGAAACTCTTGCTAGCTAAGCTAAGCTAACTTGCTATACGTCCTCTTGGGTGTATTTATGTCTGATGTAGTCGTCATAATAACGGGTACAGAATTTAAAACAAAAAAAAAACAAAAAAACTGTTGAAACGACTGATATATTGGTCCCAACCTAGTATGTATAGAAGTTATGTTGTAGTTGAGTATCTCCTGAGTGTCAATACTTAAAAAATAAAATGGGGTTTAATTTTTGTTTAAATTGCAATACTCAGTTGATAGTTTTAAATCAATCTGTCTTTTAAAAATAGCTGCTTTCTGCACAGTTGCACTTTATCTAAGTTATTTTCTTACCATAAGGGCTCAAAATAAATATTAAACTCATACAAAAATACATTTTAAAAATGACATTTTAATGACCTTGTAAATATATATTACCCATGTGCTTTTCTTTCCTTCCACAGGAGAACGGCATGCTAGCAACACACGTATTCATGCAAAGGAAATCCAGACAAACGTGACACTGATGCTGATGATTAGGTAAAAACAAATTCATTTATTTCAAAATGTGAGCATCAAAACTATAAACAATAAATATATTTCCACTTTTTTTGTATTGCAGCCCCAGAATGGCCTCAGGAATGCAAGAGAAACAGTTCACAGCATCTCTACTCAATTTCTTTGTTTATAATCCTACATTTGGACCACGGGAAGGCGAGGTGAGCTTCACATCACAAATGATTTGCACCTGAATTCGTCCCCCTGTTATAGTTTTAGCTCAATGCTGGGAATTACTGATAAAGTTTTTTTTTTTTTTTTTTTTTTTTTTTTTTTTTTTTTTTTTTTTTTTATCCCATTAGGAAGAGAAAAAAATCCTGTTTTATCACCCCAGTGACGTGGAGAAGAATGAAAAGATCCGAAATGTGGGCCTTTGTGAAGCTATTGTCCAATTTACAAGGTAGTCATAATAATGCAATAAGCTAATAGTGATGTTTTGAAAATGTGGTAAAAGAACAAGTAGCTAATGTTGGTTTTGGTCTTCTTTTCGAGAACATTCTGCCCAACAAAACCAGCAAAATCCCTGCACACGCAGAAGAACCGACAGTTTTTCTTTGAACCCGAGGAAAATTTCTGGATGGTCATGGTAATGATTAGTTTTTTTTTGTTTGTTTGTTTTTTTAAATTCTCGAATGTGATTCATTTTCAATTTTCATTTTATAGCTTCCTTGTTTTTGTGTCCACAGGTGGTTCGAAACCCAATGATTGAAAAACCAAACAAAGATGGAAAACCTCCCACGATAGAGTATCAGGAAGAGGAAATACTTGTGAGTGTTTGTTCTTTCTTTGAATATTATCAGCTTGGTTGTTAACTCATTCACTCGCCGCCATTTTCACAGAAGCAATCCCGTTCGCTCCCAGCTGTTTTACTGGGTTTTGACTGATTTTGCAAGGCCCACAGAATATTGTGTTCAATTGCTATAAAAGCATGTTTCTATCTGTTTCTGTTTTGCAGCAATTAGCATTAGAAGAGAGCTAAGTTTCATCAGTTTTCACAAATCTATTTAAAATTGTAAGTAATTTAGCTTTTTTCCGACATGGCCCTGGTTGATCTCCTTTGCTCTGCTGCCACCTGCTGGCCGTTTGTGTAATAACTACCATTTCTGCAACCGTTCTTTGCAGTTGAGAGGCTGCATCAAAGCCTTCTGTATGCTCTAGCATAAAACAACAACAACAAAAAACAACAACAGAAAAACGTATAAATACGTCTTTGGGACACGTACAACATAAAAAAACGTATTTACACGTTATTGGGAGCAAATGAGTTAACCATGTTTCCTGTACTTCCTCAAGGACACAGTCTATGGTGCAGTGGTAAAGCAGTGCTACAGTATGTATAAGGTAAGCACTGATATTTTTGGATTGAGAGAGATGATTTTTCTAGTTCTCATTTTTTTTTTTTTTTTTTTATATCACAAAAAAAACAGGCATTTGACAGGGGTTTGTAGACTTTTTTTTTTTTCTTTTTTTTTTTTATTGCCATTGCATGTGATTATTTTCCTTATGCTGCAGCTTTTCAACGGTACATTTGGTAGAGCCATGGATGCTGGCGGAGTGGAGCTGCTAACTCAGAAGCTTGAAAAGTTCTTCTACAGGGTAAAACCAGATCCAGCACATTCTTACCGTTTGTCCCTGCAATGTTAGCACAACACTTTACATTTATGTTATCCAGTATCTGCAGACTCTCCACCTGCAGTCCTGTGACCTGCTGGACGTATTTGGCGGCATCAGCTTCTTCCCGCTGGACAAGATGACATACCTGAAGATCCAGTCCTTCGTCAACCGGGTGGAGGAGAGTCTCAGCCTCATCAAATACACAGCCTTCCTGTATAACGACCAACTCATCTGGTAACAAGTCCGCCACTTCTGTTCGGCTCGCGCCGCTTCCGCGGGTGTTAAGTTTGTCGTCGTGTGTGCAGGAGCGGCCTGGAACAAGATGACATGAGGATTTTGTACAAGTACCTGACCACTTCGCTGTTCCCCAGGCACTCCGAGCCGGAGGTAAGGGAGAGGCTGCGCAAGCTTGAGGTGCTGATGATGATGTCATTAGATGCGCTTTCTGTTCCTGTCTAGTTGGCTGGCAGGGATTCTCCTCTTCGGCCAGAGGTCACAGGAAATTTGTTGCATTATGGGAGGTGAGTTCCGAAAACATGGTTGAGCAATTTTTTTTTTTTTTTTTGTGCTCAAAGGGCACATTTAATTTAAAAATTTTAATAGTTAAATGTTTATATGACATAGTTAATTGTATTAATATTTTTTCATGATTATTTTATATAAGTAATTTAATTATGATGAATAATCCAAGTTCAAATCTATATTAAATGTGTTGAATGCTGTAGCGTGTGGCCAAAAATGAAACTTCACACTCTGTTTTTCACGTACACGATGCGTTCATGACATCATGTCTGCGAGGGCGGGAAATTCAAACCCGAATCTCGTATATGAAAACTATTGGCTATTGGCCAATAGTTGCAGGAGTACCCAGTGTGAACCGCTAAGGTGTTTTCATCTGCTAATTAGAAGATGTTTGAGTCATAAATGGATAAATATAAAGGCTATTGTAAAGATGTTTTTAGTCAAATTCCTACATTAAAAATTTATATTTTAATGATAACATTTAATTTCCACGTTTTTAATGTTAGTATTAATTATAGTTAATTAAGCGATTTATAAAATTACTTTGTAAAATATGTTGATTTTTTTAAATTTAATTTTATTATTTATTCCACCAATCATTCAATGAGATAAATAGAAAAAGTAATGAATAAATGAATTAATTTAGTTAGAATTAATTAACCAATTATTTAATCACATAAAATGCTAAATTTACTTTTATTTTATTTTTTGACAATTTTTTTTAATGTATTTTTCACAGTAAATAAACTCACAAATTATTTAATGAGTTAGATAAATGTATAAAGATTTTAATTGGGGGGGGCTACTGATATCGTGTATCTCTATCAGGCTGATACCGGCCTAATTTCAAGGTATCGGGTACTCATCACGGATGCCGATACCAGTCACTGATACATAAGGCAAAAAAAAATAAAAAAATTCTGACATCAAGTGAGTCTTCCTTACCAAGCCTGATAACACTAAATTGTATTTTAAATATTCTATAAACTTACATACTTACTTACATATTGTCTTCAGGTTTCTGACAGGACCGCCCAATCTTAAAGACCCTGAGGCCAAATTCCGTTTTCCCAAAATATTTGTCAGCGCAGAAGATGGCCATGAGGAGCTGCATCTGATTGTATATAAGGTAACATTATTATTTTTTTTAAATACAGTCCTCACTTAGTGTTGTGCAGTCCAAATTTAATTCAATTATTGATACATCATCAATTGATACACATATTTTTCCATGCGCTTTTTTTTGTTTGTTTGGCCTTTACCATGTGACTGTTTTAAAAGAGTGTTTATGTGTATGTGCTGGTGCTGTTGCACTGTTGAAGGAGGCCATTTTCAGCATTTACAAATTAAACTGTGTTCAATAAATGCACTTATGCTAAGTATGCATAAATGTTATAAAATGTTATAAAATAAAGCCGTGTTCATATGATTGTTTGCTCCACCCTGTATAAGAATGAGCAACATTAATATTTGCTGCATTGCTCTCTCAATAATTGATTCTTGAAATGTAATAATTGATTCAAAATCGCATCCGCATTTAAGAATTGATTATTTCTCCTCCACATATTTCTGCTGCACGAAAGAGACGATCATAAAATGACTTTCATCACGTGTGAGTGGATGAAATCGGTGTGAAATATGCCGCGAAGCCTTAACTGAGGATATGGATTTTTGAGGATTAGACGTGCATTTTAAAATAATGAGTATGCACATCCCGTGAGTCTCAGCACATCAATGTCACTGCACACCGGTGTGACCTTGTTTCTGCGTTTGACCCGCTCTCTTCCAGGCGATGAGCGCCGCCGCCTGTTTTATGGTCAACGGTAAGCATCTCATTCCCCCCCACACCCTCGCATAGATTATCACTTCATCCCAAAAAAAAAGTGCTTTTCTTTGCACGCAGCCTCCGTGGAGATGACGAGGGAGTTCTGCGAGCAGTTGGACGGCTTGGTGGGGCCGCAGCTCACCTTGCTGGCGTCTGACATATGCGAACAGTTCACCATCAACCGCAGGATCTCAGGGTTTGTTGACGCCTTCAGATGTTTTTGACACCTGAAAGTGGTGCAGAAAATGTCATCGTGACCTTACCGTGTTACATTTCACGACCTTTACTGAGCCAAGGCGTGCGTTTCACTTTAGAAAAATCTCACAGCACAAAATGCCACAAAAGTAATCTATACTGAAACTAAATATGTGCATTCATTAAAAACGTGGAAATGTTTTCAAGCTTTATTTATGTTTAGTGATTATGTCTTACAGCTTAAGTGATAATTATTGCATGTGATTGGCTAGCAAACTCACCAGACCTGAAATCCAAAGCGAATCAATAACATTCAAAACAATGCTATGGGCTAATCGCCTCATTGCCACATTGAATGCAGTATTTGATGCAAATGTATCTCCAACCAACATTTCTGTATTTTTTTTTTTCAAAAATGTATTAATTTTTTTATATAAATATATATTTTTGAAAATTCTAAAAACAAAATCTTTAAATCAGTCGAATCTACTGCATTCACTTGAAAAAAAAAAATGTTTTTCTGGCTTTTTTTTTTTTTTTTGGGGGGGGGGGGCTATGTTTTTGTGTATTTTTTTATTTTATGTTTTTCTGATTTTTTTTCTGTTTTACTGAATATTTTTTCTTAAAAAAAAAATCAAAAGCAAGGGGAAATTATTTAGAAAAACAGGAGGAAAAATACTCCTAAACATAGAAAAAAAAAAGGGAAATAAATTATTTTAAAAAACAGCTTCTGATGTTCAGTTTTTGGAATAATTTTTTGTTTGTTTTTCTGACTATTTTTTCCCTCCTGTTTTTCTGAATATCCCCCCCCCCCCCCCCCCCCCCACCCACCCCGTTTTTTTAGATTATTTTTTGACAGGAAAAAATAATAGTCTGAATAACAGACAATAAAAAAAAATGCACAAAAATCAAACCTCCCCCGAAAAATTTGTCAGAAATATATATTTTTTCAAGTGAATGCAATATGCTTCCATAATATAACATACGTTTCTCTATCTATTTATTTATTTATTTACTTTTTGAAAACAGCTTAAATAGTTTTTCAATGTATTCTATCTACTTCACCGTTTTCCAATTTGTATTGAGCCAAACAAAATCAGCGCAAAAAAAATAATAAAACATGAACATTCCACCAGGTGGCGCCAAAGTAATGTGTTCATTGTTTTGATCGGCGCATAAGAAAAGGAATTTAAAGGACAAGTTCCCCAAGAAATCTAACAAATCCAAATTAACGAATGGCTTCATTGTAAATAAATAACGTTTTGGAACCAATTCAGAGAAATCAAATAATATCCTGCAGGAAACATGATAATTTGGGAATGACTCCTAAATTGGCCAAGAGGCTGCTAATGCCACACTAGTAATTTATTCAATAGCGAACCTCCCCCCCCCATTTTTAATTAGCTGCTTAATGTAGCTTAGTGTCATCCCAATTGACAGCCGTCGAGCGTCCATCTGCTCCAGCACTTTGCTTGTGATACATCCGTGACTGTAATCCAAGCATCCAAGCATCGACTTTAGCCAAGAAGCCACTGAATAAATAATGACATCCTGAATTTCTTTTTCTGCCGTCGTCAAGTAAACTGCGTCAGTGACGGCGTGCGTCCTCAGCTTACTTGTTCCAGTGGCTATAATCATCCAGAGTGGCTTATCATTGTGTATAATTCATACATGCTGGACCCGCGCTGGCTATTTTAACCGCCATTGCAGTTAAGCTGACTGACTGCAGGGACTACAATTTCACTTTGGTGTGCTTGACAGCAATGACTTTACATAAATAAAGATGACTTGACTTGACTTGACTTGTTCCGCTGTCTGATGTCTGCGCATCCATCCAGGCCAGAGAAGGAGCCCCAGTTTAAATTCATCTACTTCAACCACATGAACCTAGCAGAGAAAAGCACGATACACATGAGGAAGACGGCCAGCGTCTGCCTCACGTCTGTCCATCCTGACCTCATGAAGATCCTGGGCGACATCAACTGCGACTTCGCCAGGTAGAACAATTGGAATCGCTTCCTTAAAAAGTTAGCAAAAACGACAAGAATCATATTTTCGCGTGGCTTTCAGAGTTGATGAAGATGAAGAGATCATCGTCAAAGCCATGACAGACTACTGGGTTGTTGGCAAAAAGTCTGACCAGAGAGAACTGTATGTCATCCTAAATCAGAAGAACGCCAATCTGATCGAAGTCAACGGTACGTCTGCACCAAACTTGTCACGCAAACCTCCAGTCCTCTAGAAATAACCTTGCTTGTACTTTGTCTTCCGCAGAGGAGGTTAAGAGGCTTTGTGCGACACAATTCAACAACATATTCTTCCTGGACTGATGGAATGAGCACAGAGACTCTTTGACCACGCTACAAAACTGTCAGTGTTGCAGGGTATCACGGCAGCATCAGTGTAATGCAATAGTTGCATTGTAAAATAACAAACGTTTTCCCATCATTTTTAATGTAACCTTTAAAATGTCATTTCCTTCTGTAATTAAGTGTACAAATGTACTTTGTCATTGTTAAGATTTCAATGTGTGACTTCATTGACCACTTTTTTTTCTGTATTTCAAACTACTATTATAACTATTTCAGTTTGCTTTCATCACCATCCTTTCATTTTTTTCCCATCATGTCAAAACTTGTAGTTTGTTAATAAAAAAAATTGAATAAATTATGTAGTAAGAAGTCTGTTCCTTCCTTCCCTACATATAATATATATATATATATATATATATATAATATATATACACTTCTGTGTTAAAATTTAGAGGTATGTGCTTCGAAGATAACGTGTTTACAAAAAAAACTAAATGTTTATAGCGTCTAAAGCGGTTAAATTAACTTTCACTATCTGCTACTAGAAACAAGAAAACTCGCAAAACTTTGAAATTGTGCTGCCGTTTTAAAATGTCTCTCTGTTTCTTTCAACAAAATGTTAAATAAAGATTTATATGTGATAAAAAAAAAACTGAAGCGGAAGTAGAATAATTGAAGAGCCAATGAAAAGTCAGCAGTTTAACGACGTGCAGCCAATCGGATGGTTAAGATGAATTCAAACAGCGTAACTGGCAACCGCTCATTTCGTTTGAGGTAATGCTGGCTGGCTGAGTTCTGCGGTTGTTTGTACACTCTAGTTTTGATATTAGCCATAAGGTAAGATGGATTTCTAATTATTTACCACATAGTTTTAAAACTTTGGTTGTCAAGGTTTTCTCGCGCCGTTTGTGACCTCCTTTAATAAAGCTAACTGTGGTTTGGGTGTTGTTGTTAGCTCACCCAGTTGAGACGTGTTGAACACCGAACACTGTTTTCTGTCGATTTACCGTCACCATTTTACCACAGGCCCAGCACCATGGAATCTCAGTTTTCTTACTTGCGTCGCCGGGACAGCAGTGTCGCCATGCTGAGGGTCAAAATGTCCCGTAGACAAAGCCAAAACCAGAAGGAGAATCGAGAACGGATGGTCGATGCTCGAAGACAGCTGGACAATCTCCAGGAGGATGATAAATCATATCTGGATTCCTCCGTCGCGACCAACACGTCAGCAATGAAAGACCGAACAAATCTGAAGGAAAAATCAGCAAAAGGTACTTTTGTATTTTCTTGCCCCTCCATCTCGCACGTGAACGAAAACGAACCTTCATATTGAGTGTAAATATGCATCTCGTTTTGCTGAACTGTTTAATCTGAAATGATGGTTGTCTGCAGAGAAGGACAGAGAAGAGAGACTCAAACAGCTTGCACGCTGGAAAGAGAAAAAGGCCCTTGAGAAAGAGAAGCAAAAGCAAGAGAGGGAACGGAAGGGAGTGTTTAAGACTGGCCTGTATCGTCCTAAAGACACAGTTTTCTCAATGCCTCTAGTACCGGTGACATCAACCAAAGCAAAAGTGGTAAGTTTTAGCCATGATCCACTGTGGAAAAGCTGAGCTGAACATTATTATTTTTTTTTAACTGATTAGGCTTTTGGCAAAGGTACCAGGAAGTTTCATTTGTCCCTTACCTAATATTTATCTAATTATTTTTTTTAACCCAGTAATTAATATCTAAAGATTTAATCAGTAAATTCACTTGCGATGATACTTTTTCATTATAGACCAAAACAAACACAGCACCACCACAGAGCAGCATAGTCACCCGTTCAATGGCGCAGCAGGTGGGATTCAAAAATATATATATTTAAATAAATATTTATAAAAATCAAATTTTCGAAATTCTCAGATTAGAGTAGTACCAAACTGTGTGTGTAACTGTGCCTTTCTTTTATCTCCCTCTCCTCTGCACCAGAAGACTCACAAATCAAATAGGGCAGCAAAGAAAGGTGCGTTGCATTTTCTTAAAAGGTACATATACAAATAAAATACTTTTTAATCCCCCTCTTCGTGCTTCGTCGTTTCCCTATTTGTGTTGTAGTGGAGCCTGTTGTACGAGGACCGTCGACCAGATCAGCCAACAGGCCTGTTTCAACAGTCCCTGCAGCGAAAAATCAACCTAAGGACACAAGAGAGACACTTCCTGGTACTCACTAAATTTGTGATTTTTAAATATAAAAATTAAATGATTTCAATATGCATATTATTTCACTTAGACCAGAGAATCACAAAGAGACTAGCCGTTGTTGCCCCTTCGCCACGACCTGCAAGCCAAAAGAACTGCACAGGTACAGAATTGTGGAATTTGACCGACTATTGCTGGTTTGTTCCCTTTTTTCCCAAATGAAATTAATCGGTCTACTATACATTTTTGTGTAGCCAAGGACGAGCATGACGTCCATCCTCCTGTGCCCCAGGCAAGCATTTCTGACACATCATGCTTTTAATATTTGAATTTTGCTGGTAATGCAGTTTGTCTCAAAATTGGTTCGTCTTACAGGACAATGTGGAGCCTGGTTCCGAGGAGGAGAATGACGTAATGGACCAAGGCCCAGTTGAGCCCTCCTCGTTCGCTCCCGAGGGCTCTGTGTTCAACGCTCCCGCTGGCGTGGAAGCCTTCAATTTTGCGGCTCTCACTCCTCACTCAGCGGATCGCTTTCTCGCCCCGGGGTCGGCGTGCTTGACACCGGCGCACATCAACGTCCGTGCCGCCGCCGTATTAGTTGACGAACGTCAGGCTGAGCCAATGCAATCCTCTGCTCCCAAATCTCCTCCACCTCCTCTTCGTGCGGATTCTCCAACACCAAACAGCCCCCTTGAAACAAAACATGATGTGGCATACTTCAGGTAACTTAGCTGAAAGCTGTGTTCGTGGTGTTACTTAAAAAAAAAACAAAAAAAAAAACAAACAAAACATTTTTACTTGCTGTCGACCTGATGATATCACCTGCACTGAGGAAGTAGGTAGCTCAGTTTACTGACCAAACCCAGAAAACAGGTGAGCTCTGATTGGCCGTTACCTACTTGCTCTGCACAGGTGATGTCGTCGACAGAAAGTAGGAAAATTACTTTTTACAGGTATTAATACATGAAAAATGACGTTATCAAATTCATTTTGGGCAAAATATTAACTTTTCACTGCTGAAAATTGTTCAAGGAGTCTAGTATCTTAGATTTTCTGATACCTGTAGAAACCCGGATCTGGTCTACTTTACAGTGTTTGATAACAATATTGTAGTAAGTTGAAGATCAACTTGTGGCATTGTGGATTTTTATTTGCTTCAGGACTTTGTCCATATCCCGTGCGAATATTTTAAAATTAATCTGTCAATTTGTGAATGTCCTTTCATGATGCCCAGGTCTGAGATGGCCAACGAGACAGACAGACTGACATCTCTCTGCGCTCAGTGGGAGACACGATTTGACGATGAGTCCATTCCTGAAGAAAGTGAGTGACGCAGCCGCTCCGTGAGTTCGTTTCGGCGCAAATAAAACACTGGCGGCGTTTCTTCCATGTCTGATCAGTGATTGGCCTCATCTGTACAACGGTGGGCCAGGCCAGGCTGCTCATGAAAGAGCGTTTCAAGCAATTCAGCGGCCTGGTGGATGACTGCCATCTGCGCCGAGGGGAGAAGATCACAACCTTCAGCGACTTGCAAGGCTTTTGGGACATGGTTTACTTCCAGGTTGACCCACCGTGCGAGGGCTTTGTTTACTTCTGAACGATGTCTTAACACTTAGCACTGGTTGTCAGGTCAAAGACGTTCACAGGAAGTTTGACAGCCTCAAGGAGGCAGAGGCACGAGGCTGGGTGGAAGAACACAAGCCGCCGCCACCACGGCAGAGGAAAGCGATCAAGGTGACTGTTCGGCATTGTTGCAGTAGTTTTGTTTGCACAGTAAGTACATTCAAAAAAAAATTCCACAACAGAAACCCGCAGCAGCACCCGCCAAGCCACCAGTAACTAAGGCCGGCAAGTCTGAGCTGGCTGCGCTGAAAGCGGCCATGAGAGCCCAAAAGAAGGCGGCTGAGGCTGCAAAGGCTGCAGGTAGGGCTGTGCAATTAATCGAAATTCAATTACAATTTCAATTGTTACAAAATTTGCATAATCGTTAAGAAAAATATTAATACAGATTTTGAGTTTGAATTGTTTAAATTTATACATTTGCACCTTTTTATTCAAATTTAAAATAACAAAATGTAATACATTTTGTTTCATCCACCAGGAACTTGCATAATTATAGCGTTTCAAAGAATTTTGTCTTCATTTTTGTTTTAAACATTTTCTCGTTTTGTACCGAAAAAGAAATGATCATACTTATCGTGATTTCAATTATTACCACAATAATCCTGATGCATATTTTCTTCATAATCGAGCAGCCCGAGCTGCAGGTGAGGCCACCGATAAGCCCCGCCCATCCTGTGAAGGAGCACAAGGCCGGTCTGACATTGTGGTCTTCGATGGAGGCTTCTTCCGTGTGGAGAGCCCAATCAAGACGCCCGGTAATACTGACACACATTCTCCTTGAGTGTTGTTGAAATAGTGGCAAAAGTACTCGTGTACTAATACATGTGAGATTGTTTACAATTTTCATAACTTGGCAAACAAAAACAAAAAAAGTTGCCCTATTTGAACTTGCTGTGCTCGGGGAAAAAAATGACAATGAGGTCTGAATGTTTTCTTAAAGGATACTTTTCTTATTTTGCCATTTTTGGCAGTCAAACGTTAATATTTTGCCCCCCAAATAATGCTACAGGGTATTGACTTGCCTAAGTAAAAAAAAATAAAAATTAAACATTTGGCCTACATTACAGAATTGTTGCATATCCCACATAAATCATGTACTATAGACAAATCATTTTAAATTATTTTTTTTTATGTTATTATAATGTAGGCTAAAAGATTTTTTTTATAAAACTAGCATTATGGCGCAAGAAATGCAACATTTCTAGCATTTGACTTGTACTTGCAAATATGTAAATGTATTTGCCAGTCAAAAATAAAATGACCCCACATTGACAGTTCCACACTTTTCTAACATTCTCGAACACTAAAACTGCCCGCGATGCTCCATATTTCTTGGACGGCAATGCCGTGAATCAACCGCAGGTTCCGTGAGGCGACGATCCAGTCGGCTCAGTGCCGCCGCGGCGCCTCCACAGGCCTCTCCCCTCACCAACCATTCGACAACGCCAAGACGAGTCACTCGTAGCTCGCTCGCATTGGGACAGACCGCCAGGACTCCGGTTCAGTCGACTCTCACTCCACTCCGCACCACCAACCGAACCCCTCAGCGCTCGCAAAGAGCAAAAGTCGACACGTCTACTTGTTTGTCACCTTCAGGCGGCACCCAGCTGGAAGAAGTACCCAGAGAAGGTATGATGATGATGGTGCATGAATCATTTCCTGATGATGTCTCATGACACGCTAGTGTGCTGGTTGGGGGAAGCACTGCACTCTTGCTTTAGTGTAAATTTTGTGTTTTTTCTTTGAGGTTTGTTTGCTGTCGCCACTGCACTTTCCCCGTTAGTCCCACAAACACAACAGGTTAAAAAAAAATTTTTTCTTTGTTTTCTTTCTTCTTCCCTCTTATGACCTTTCAAATTGACACGAGCCTTCAGTAAACATGATTTGTTCTTGATAGGTTTACTTAATATTCATACCATGTTTATTTTGGTGGATATTTTGTAGGTTGAGACAGCAGAGGACTCCTTGTTTATCTTCGCGATGAACCCCAAGGACAGGATACGCCCATCTGTATGCCCCAATGACCTGATGTCCTTCACTCCACCGCCACAGTAATTTTAGTCAAATGTCTTGTTTTATTGTAAGGGAACAAAACATGATTGGCATTTTATTTGAAAGTATTGAAACTTGTTTGGATTTACATTAAAGTTGTTGTTGTTAAAGAAAGAACCTGGAGGCTTTATTATATAATGAAACACGAAGAAAACAAAACAAACTTTCTGATCTGGAGACAGTTAGCTGGGATACAACTGGAGTAAGAGCGCCCTCTAGTGTTATTGCAGCTTGATCACAATATATGGAGAAGGTCAACAGCAGGGAAAAATATATGTTTGAAGAAGTGATGGATCTTATGACTCCAAGCATCTAGTTCGCGGTCTTGGGCCAGCGTTTGTTGCCACTGACGTGCTAATGCTGGAGGGGGAAAAAAAAATAAAAAATTATAGTATGCGTGATGACCTTTTTGTGTATTAATTGAAGAAATATGATGTAATTGTGTGCACACAAACCTGAAGAAGATCGAGATGGTCCTATTTTAGGGTAAGGACCTGTCATCTGTTGAGCAAATTTAGCCTGGCTTGTTACTATGATTTTTTTTTTTTTTTTTTTTTTTTTTAATGTAATGGGGGGGGGGGGGGGGGGGGGACAAAAAACGCTGACCTGTTGACACTTGACCTCGCCACAACCGAGAAGTACCTCATAGAATTCCAGAAATGTAATCTGTAGCAAAAGAGCAATAAGCAAAATCCACATAGTACAGTCACTATATCAGTGTTTACCTCGTGTTCCATGCAGACGGACCGGTTGCTGGGATCGAGGGTCTCTGCGGAGATGATGTCCATGACCCTCACTATGGTCAAGTCACTGTCGTAAAGATTGAGATCCTAGAATGGCAGACAGAAATGACATTTTTGGTGACATCATTAAATATTAAATGCAGATTTGACTTCCTCATGGCATAAACGGTTACCTCATACATCCATAGTACGTGGCGGTTTGTCATGGTGCTGTCATCCCTCGGGGCTGGATTGACCCTGCAGTAGGCCTGATACACCTTCCAGCACTTCGCTAGGAAGTCTACAGCCACGATCGTACGTTCTGGTGGCTTGAACAGGAAGCCTGGGCCACAAAAAAGTAACAATTATAAGCACAATCTTCCATCTGATGCAAATATTTAACATGTATTAATGCATTTACAATTATTTTTTTGTAATATGAAATCATAAAATATTAACATTCTTTTAAATAATTGGCGAATTAATCACTAAAGAGAGAGTTCAGGCACTATTTTTCTGTTCGTATCACTGCGCGGTGCCCCGCATAAAGCTGATAGACGCGCACTAATCTACAAGTCGTCTTTTCGAAGGTGGAAGGCGTGACTATCAGTGTCGACAGGGCGACGCGCAGTGATACGAACGAATAGGAAAATAGTGCCCGGCGGTAATGGAGTCTGACTTTTTTTTTTTTTTTTTTTTTTTTTTTGTTCTTCTTCAGGAGGGAGTATTGGGATGCAAATGTATTACTCTTGAACACAATTTTTATTTTTATTTATTTTTTTTTAGGAGAAAAACGGTTTATTTAGGTGGCCCCAGCCAACTTGCCGGACTATTTCCTCTCGTCCAACACCGGACCCAACTCGCGGCACGTACAGAACGCTGTCAGGGTTAAGTCAGTGCTGATCGCACACCACTGGAGGTGAGGATGAAATAGATTCATGTTAAAAAAAAAAAAACTGAACTATCCCTTTGAAGTTATAAAATAAAAGCAGTGTATTATTTTGTTAAAATAAACTATTTAACATATAGTTTTTTTAGTTTATAATTTGTAAAATGATTTATTGAAAATTGTAAAATGAAATACTGTAAAATACTGTATACATTTAACAATGTTTTAAATTAAGTTTTAATTATAACTAGCAATGACTATAAATAGTATCATTTGTCTAATTGTTGAAAGTACTGTTGCACACTGACAAAAAAGCGGCACTGCCACCTACTGTAGTGAACATGCAATTACACTTCATAGTAAGGCAAAAAATAAAAACCCTATTTGAGTCTAACGACTAGTGGCTATTTAAACATAAAAATAATTATAAAATTAAAATAGCTTTTCTTTTTTCTTAACATCAGCTATCACTATAAAATACATTTTGTAACATTTTTACATAAACATTTAACTATTAAATTTCAACCTGTGGACTGTGAGGCAAACATGGCACCAACAAAAGTTCTTCTTTATCTTCCTACCTTTGACATTCTTGGCATGTGGAAATATGTCATCTATCAGCAGATTGGTGAAACACTTAGCCAGCAGGTGATTTGATAACCTGCAACGAGAGTGTAGTCCTCACAATTTCAGAATTGTGGTACATTCTGATGTAGAGATGTTTTCTACATGTTACTATTACAGTACATTTAAAACTTTACAGTGGGTGTGTAAAGTTGCTCAGTCTGTAAAAGTTTTGTTTATTACTCGGTTGCTTACTCCATGTCGTCACGGTAGATGTGGTAGGCAATGATGACGAGGCAACTGAGGAACCGACTAAGCGTGATGGGGGTGAAAGGGGAGTGAACCTCCGCTGGATCTGGATTATCTGACACAAAAGGATAGGAAATCATTTAAGCATGGATCAGCTATCAACGTCATGCGCTATTTAAATGAAAATTGTACATTGTGCATTAGCCTAAATTAGAATACACAAAATAATTGCTTAAATAATTTGGTTGAAAACGTCGATTGCTTGATGAACGACTATGCACAAATTCACCTCACCTCGTAAGTAAAGGTCGAGCTCGGCCAAGCTAACGCGTTGGTGGATGTAACAGTCTTTGAACAGGCGCCACAGCTGCATGCGGGATAGCAGGAAGGCGCCGCCCGGAATCTGAGGTTGGCCCAGTCGGCTGTAGAAACGGTAGATGGACCTCAGCTCCGTCTTGTACCTCAGCAGAACAAACCTCACCTGTTCAACGAACATGTCAGCAGTAGGAGTGAACAAATAGGACATTGGTTAGTAACCTTGTTCAGATGACACCAAAGCAAATTAGGGTGTGAACTTGAATCAATGAATCTCTCAGCCCTACTAGAAAAACTACAATAATATGCCTCAATATTATTTAGCATCTTCATTAAAAACTAATTTTTGCGTGGAAACTGACCTGTTTGTGCTCAACATCTCGTTTTCGCTCAGGCATTTTCTCCAAAAGACAATCTATGTTGACAGTCATGTCTGGTCCAAGAGAAGATTCATCCATACCTGATACGGGAAATTGCACAAGAGCGACTTGTAACAATGATTCATCCATTTTCAATAGCATGATTTTTACATAGCATTAACATTTATATATTCATTAGGGCTGTGGGCAAGCTAGAGCCTATCCTTAAAGGCAAAGGCTGTTTACCATGTAAAACGGGGGCTTGGTTTGCTGTCATACTCGGGGTCACCATCTTGTCATTAAGGAATTGTCCTTGGAAAACATAGCCATCCTTGAGCGTAACTTTTCCCTAAAGATAAATACAAAATGGCCACTTTTTGTTTTAATCACTTTTTGTAAATATGCATGACCTTCACTTTGACGGATGCTAGCTATCTCGCCATTTGTCAGTCAAACTGAAGGTTATCTAGCTGCTAGCTAGATGGCTGAATAGCTAGATAGATATAGTTTTTGAATAATGCATAAAACAGCTAGCTAGCTGGCTGAATAGCTAGCTAGCTAGCTCAGCTAGCTAGACAGTTTTTGAATAAGGTATAAAATAGCTAGCTAGATGACTGAATAGCTAGCTAGCAAGCAAGCTATTTTATGATTTAGCTAGATTATTCACCCTGTGAGGAATATAAATGGGCATTGCAGCATTATCCACACATATACTGTACATTCAATTTAATAATGTAGAAACAAACAATGTAAAACAAATACACAACGCAGCAATAAGGAGGAATTCAAAGAAATTTAATAAGAACAAGAAAACTACATATCGGATTCACCTTCCCATGTTTTTTATTGTCCTGCCATCCACCCTCATAAGTGGCACCACCGGCGTAGTAAAAGATGCCCGGCCCATGTCTGTAACCGTGGAAAAAATCCCCCGTGTACTGATTGCTGGGACGGAATTCAGCTCCGGGTTCAGTTCGCTTCATGAGCCACACATGTGTACCATGGCCTTGCTGCCAGAAAAGACAAAATGTCATTACTGTATAGTGGTACCAAATTCATTCTTTGAGCAAGACCATGACAACATTTACTGATTACAGCTAATGTTACATTCCCATATTCTATACCTGGACTCCATCATGCCAGTTCCCAATGTGGAGCTGTTCCTGGTTCAGCCATCTCATGGTGCCCTCTCCATTTCTCAAATTACGCTTCCATTCACCAAAATAAATGTTGCCAGAAGGGTAGCTGCTAGGACAAAGTTTTTTTTTTTTTTTTTTTTTTTAATAAAGCAGACAGAAACACGCGAAATCTACTGCAGTAGCATTACCAAGTATTTGTATTTTGTTACTCCCTACCACTAAATTACATCATACTGTATACACATCCAGTCTTACCGTCGTACTCCCCATCCCTCCCTTTTGTTCATCACCCAGTTGCCTTTGTACCAAGATGTCTCGTCTTTGTTATAATACACAGTGCCCTAAAACCAAGGACAAACCACATAAACCACCTGCAAAAAATGTTAATATGGTTGCACCCACAAAATTAATAGCATATTTTGTAGTAGCATATAAAAAGTGCTGTGTGTTACCTTTCCATGCCTCTTGCTGTGATTCCATTGACCTTTGTACGTGGCATTGCCACTTTTGTGGGTTCCGATGCCATGCCTGACGCCATTGCACACGTCACCTTCGTATGAGCTGCCGTCTGGCCAAGTGTACTTGCCTTGGCCCATGGGCATGTTGTGCACAAATTCTCCCTGTTGACAAGAAATACATTGACACTTTTCTATAAATGTAATAAAAAAATACATTTTTAGGAGCTTCAGGTTTTTTTTTAAAATTTATCATTACCTCCATATCTTACCTCATATGTCACATTGTCAGCCCATGTGAAGACACCAGTTCCATGCATAACACCCATGGAAAACATACCCTTAAAAATGTATTTCATAAAAGTGGGGAAAACGTCACACTGTAGCTCAATTTAAAAAAGTACAAGATGTTTGTGTTAATTTCATTTCATTATTAGGTAAAAGTTTAATGAAATAGCTATGTTGTTTAAGTGCTTTATTTATATTATTTATTTATATTATTTATTTTACCGTATAAGAATGGCCTCCTTTAAATTTAGCAGTCCCTCTCCCATGGAACAGCCCATCTCTGCTTTCACCTTCATATCTGTCAGAGACGATATGACCACATTACGTTTCTGTTGTGACAGTACGCACAAAATAATAATCACGTTTATTTACCTCTGAAAAGTTAACACAAAGAACGAAGGGAGTTCAAATAAGCCATCGTCGTGATGCTCGTCGTCATCGTGATGCGCCTGTTTGGAAGCCGCGGAATATTTTACTAAATTTGTAATCCCGTGGAACATTCTCGATGTGATTTTATGTTTTTAGAATTGTTAATATTCATGAAGTGCTATGTTGTTGTTATGAGGAAAGAGACTTTTCTCTTCAATTTGTGTCTAAAAGTGAAAAGTGGGAGGACTCTGCCGGAAGTACCCGACCGCGAAACAGGAAATAAACAACTGGTTTCCAAGGCAACCAACCAGATGCAACCGTAGATTTATATAATGAAATATTGTCTGGCCATTCATATGCAAGTCCGTTTTATAATTGCATTCAGCGCTGACTTATTTTGTTCATCTAATTTATTTTATGTTAATCTAACCGCCATATTGAATTGGCAAAACGCCGCATTGAGCGCTGATTTACGTCGATGGGGCCGCCATATTGAATGAGGCAAAGTGTACCGATGAGAGAAGATGCTGCATTCTTTTGACTATATTACTAATACTATTATATTAGTGAACTATTTTTATTGTATTTTGTTTTATAATCTAATTCTGCGACCACTCTCTGGCAAACGTGTATATTAATTGACATAACCTCAGAAAATCAAAACTATTCATAGTTAAATGTTAGCTTAACCAACATCATATCGACAGTACTGCAAAAGTGTTCTGCTGCTACCACCAGATTTGTTTTTATGATTACCATTTATTTCACCAAAAGAACCATCCACCCACCAGAATTGTCACCTTCCATCTGTTCTTCTTCAAACCAGGAAGTAACCTCAGAACTGTGAGTATTAACTACTCGTGCCCTGTGCTAGCTTGGTTGTCCATCCATCCATCCATTTTCTTGACCGCTTATTCCTCACAAGGGTCGCGGGGGCTGCTGGCGCCTATCTCAGCTGGCTCTGGGCAGTAGGCGGGGGACACCCTGGACTGGTTGCCAACCAATCGCAGTAGCTTGGTTGTAAAATTCCAATTTCACAAAACAGTAAAATAAAATACAACCTCTTTTAAACATTGTTTATTTGACAAAATAATGTTTGTGTATAAAACAAATAAATGTGTAAATGTAAAACACTTAAAATGATAACATGTTGAAAGAATTTCAGAGCAAAAAAAATAATATGGAACAGTCACATGAAGGATTTGAGAAAACTATATACAGTATCCACTGACTAGGGTCAGGTTTTGATTCATCAGGTGAATCAGAGCCTGGTTAGTCTTGAAGTATGATTGCTCTTGTTCTTGATCAGTCTTGTGAGATGATATCCAGGTTGACCAGGTGTCTCATGGTGGGCCTCCCGTGAGGACAGTTCCACGGCTGCTCAATCTCACCCATGTGAGCCACCAGTTTCTTCATCTCGCTTGCGCTCAGTGCCGTGCCGATCATCACCTGTGGAAGAACATAGGTAAAACCGTCAACAGATGTCAAACTGAAAACTAGAGTGGAAATAACTGGATGTATAAACTTACAGATTTCCGACAAGCTCTGGAGGCAAACATCTGCCTGACGCGTGACGGCCGACACATGACGCCCGGGCTGTCACTCAGCATGAAGATCAGCTCCTCAATGTCTGCTGGGCCAAATGTCCAGTTCTTACTCGTGGGAAGAGATACCAGCTTGACCCTTTCCATCACCTGAGCTACATTGATGGTAAGTAGGAAATTGTTTACCTTTCTAAAATATTAAAGTGTTTTTTTGTTTTTGTTTTTTTTTTAAACCTGAAAACTCAAAATCATGTTCAAACCTTCTTCATCGATCTGAAATTCAAAGCCATTCTTTCGAAAAACATCGATGTTCTCCATGAGTACGTTTTCGTTGACTGCGGTGAGGTGAAGTTTTTGAGGGCTGAATAGAAGAACAAATTACTAGTTCCTTTTTTTTCTTATGTGGAAGAAGTACATCTTGGATACTTACACAATGAGTTTTTGTCCTTGGAGCACCGTGTGTTGCTGCAGCATCTCAAAGTTATATTTCTCATCTGTGGCGTGTTGGTCGATCATGAAGATGTCCGAGTTGACTTTGGTGATGATGAAGCCCAGATTAAACTGGCCCAGAATCTCCATCTCTTTGAACATGTCTTTGCTGTTAGGGAATGAGAGAGACACACAATTCAAACCTAAGAAAGTCAAAGAAAAAAATCGTCCAAATGATGGTTTATATGTTGAAAAAGCAAAACTGAAAGTCTTGTTCACGATACGTTTCTACCTGATCTCCTTCTTCAGCTCCTCCTCTGCATGTTGGCTTTCTCCCGGGTTGATTTTGGCTCTGAAGCGTCGGTATTGAAGCTCCTCACAGTTTTCTTGCTTCTGCTTCTGGTCCTGTAACCGCCGAATCTTCCCGGTCAGCTCTTGCAACGAGAAATGTAGCGGCACTGCCCTCTTCTGTAAACTGACTGGAGCGTCCACCATGCAGCCCGGGTTCTCTTTCCTGGCCCTTTTCAAAACTGGACTCACAGCGATGCACTCACTGTAAGTGGTTGGTTCAGTTTGCAAGTGAGAATCTTTGTGGATTTTGGTTGTTGTCTCTATCAGGGCTTCCTTTTTCACGCTGGGTTGTTCCACTTCAAAAGCAGGTGAATGTGGGTCACAATTCGGACTATCTGATGAAGGACTTGTGTCCGAACTGGATACAGTGCAAGCTGTCCCCTTGCCATACTTGAACCCATCCAACACTGACCTCCCTGTGCCTGTGTTTAAAATCTGTGTGAGTTGACCAGGAGATTTTCCACCCGCATGAGAGGCAGTAGTTTTTACAGTGTCCTTGAAGAAAGACTTGAGGGTTTTTTGTGCTTGGCCAGTTTTTGCTATGTTGCACTTGACACCAGAATTAAAGCTATGCTGACTTGAAAATGCAGCTTTTAGACCAGCCAGGTTCAGTGATGCTTTCGGACTCCCCATCACTAGTCCTGTGTTATCTCCAGATTCGAGCATGTTGTCTTCAGATTGTTTGGATGGAGTCGCTGAAAAATAAAGTCAGTAATGGTGTTACAGATAGCTAAGTCCTGAATAAAATTCGGTCAACTTACTGCTGCTGGGGATGAGCGTATTGTTCAAACTGATTTTATTGACACCAGCCTCAAACATGCTGATGAGACAAGACTTCAAAATGGCCAACAAGAGTTTCTCCTCCTGAAGGAAAATCTGCCGTTTGTCTGGGGTAACATTTACATCAACGCACTCTGTGAGGGGAAAAAAAAAAATACAGTTCAAGTTGATGCTTCAAACTGCCTATAGATGCCACTAGATGGCAGCAAAGCACTACTTTTATCTAGTTGACACTCTTTGAAACCCACTTCAACAAAGTTCTTTCGGGCCAAGATGCCACAGAATCACTACTTTTTGTTTACATGAAGCTTCTCAACTCACTTTAACATAGTTCTTTGGCACCAAGATGGCGGCGAAGCACTACTTTTCTTGCTGAATATGTGAATTTTTAAAGATTTCCTCCACAGATACGTTCTACAAAAATATCCAAGAACTTAGTAGAGTCGCGATAACGCTGTAACATGGTTGCAAGTCTGTTTCCTTACCTGAGGCAACTTCTATGTTCAGTGCAACAAATGGATACTGATGTCTGTTATACATATGATAGACTTCATTCACAAGTTTGGTCACCTGCAAGGTGAGAAGAATCAGGTTGAAATTAAAAGCCCATGTTGCGGTACCAACAAATCCATCACATACCTTTTGGGGATCACATGGTCGCTTGTTGATAAAAAAGAATTGTCTGTCTGTGGCACTTCTTCCCACACCATGGTCTGCTTGTGATACAAACCCCGTGATGCTGCCAAAATTTCTAATTGTTAATACAAAAATCACCATCGCAATGCCACAGTGTTACTCACCTAAAGAGCTTTTTGGGGAGTTCTGCATTCTCAAGTCCATATTCTTCCAGGACCTTCTCATTAGGAGGCACGTGCTGAAAGGGGAGAAGGTTCTGTAGCTGCAGAAATGACAAGAAGTTCAACAAGTCTGACATCTCATGAGCGTTGCAAAATCCTATCTTCCAACCTGTTTGGGCCCAAATATAGCTCCTATGTTGTCTCTCATATTCTGGCTACCACTCGTGCTAACAACTGTGTTGCGCTTCCCTTGTCCATTTTGGTTGGAGCAGGTAATACGCACTCCTGTGGAGATGATGCAGTAGGACTGCAAAACATGCACCATTTTGGTGAACTCCTGTGGGATAAATGGCAAATCAATTAGCTTGATTTAACTGCTTCATACCGAGTTACACAAAAACAAATTAAATATTCAACTGGCCTTCTTAATATTGCGCTGGAATTCTTTGTGTCTGACAGGCAGGGTTAGGAAGAGCTGCTGCAAGATGACCGTTGTGCCTTGCTGCCGCGGATGTGGTAGCCGCTGAAGCAAGTGGCCTTTGTGGTCAAAGACCAGCTTGGTCCCCACGGGGCAAGACTCATGACAGGTCACCACACTTAGGTCACTGTGAGAAAAATAAATTAAGTAATTAAGTACATTCATTTAACATAGCACTTTAAAGTAGCTTGATGATTTTGTGATACTTTACCTGAGAGCACATAAAGAGCTGAGGGCTTCGCCTCTAAAGCCAAACGTCTCCACGTGGATGAGATCGGAAAAATCCCTCAATTTTGAAGTATGATGTTTTAATGCTGTGGGACAGATGAAGGTTCACAGGTAACAAGTAGAATGGATAGATAAACTCACAGATATACGTACTCAATCCTTCAAAGTTGGCCTCCTCGACGCCTTTTCCGTTATCAGATACTTCCACCAGTTCTATTCCGTGCTCCTTCAGCTTGACATCTGGAACATTTAGTAAAGTCCTACTGGCCATTGTGCCGAAGGGGCTGACATCCATACAATTTCAAGTATCTGTTCTTCTACACAGGTATAGCATGTGTTTACCAATTCTGATCCCTTTCTTACCAATATTGGTAGCCCCAGCATCAATGCTGTTCTCCACCAGTTCTTTAACAGCAGTGGCCAAGGTCAGCACCACCTGCCCTGAGCAGATTTGATGCACTGAGTGCTTGTCAATGGCCTTGATGGCTCCAGCAGGTTCTGAACTACTAAAAGCAAAAGCAAAACAAGCTTTTACAATGACTGCAAACCTTTTGTGCTGCTTCTTCTTCAAAATAAAAAAATCACCTTACCAAGTGTCAGACATCTTTCAGAAAATTTACAGGATTTAGCCTCTACTAAAACGCCCAGAGATTTTAATTCTAAATAGAAAAATGCTTAGTTATAAAATGCAGAACACGGGAGACGAAGTGTTGTTCCCATTGTTAACTTTTCATCTTTTTAAACTGTTTTCAATGATAAAACAGCCAAAGAAAGTTCGCCATGATGTTGTAAACAAACAAAAATGAGCTCTCCAACCGTACCGCGCGCAGTGCAGACGAAGTGTCGCAAACAGTCATCACTGCGTATTAGGTGCGCATTTCGACAGACGAATAATAAAAGTATAGAACCGAAATAGAGAGTAATTGTTAATTGACAAAACTTGAAGAATAAAAACACTACAAACGCACACAAATATAGATATAATTTCTACATGTGACCTCTTAATGCAACATTTAATCGACAAACGCACGACGCCCCAACCGTGCCCCGGCACCATCGAGGGACTGTTGTAAAGAGTCATTACTGCGTGTAAATTTAGCATTCTAATACCCACCGTGGCAGGAAATTATTATTATTATTATTATTTAAAATCATAATCCCACCCCAAAAAAATACTAATGAAATTGACACGAATATATTAAATAAATAGATTAGATCGATAATAGATAGATAGATAATGTTTACGTCTCAGTGTAACGTTTCATCACTCAAAGCGTCCGTACGTAGTTTTAGGGCGCACATGCAAATGATAGTGTTGAACGTAGAAATAAAGTGTCATCGGGAGCTATTTTTTTTTCTTTAAAATGTATTTATAATGTCCAATATCTCAATTTAAACTCATGTTTGCTTGATTTAGCATTTCATAGTTTTAACGAAAGCAAATAATAGTTTGTAGTAATACGTTCTATTGGCGGACAGTCCCTTCCGCCAAGTCTGAAGAAAGATGGCCGCCGCCAACTTGGAGTGAAACTTAGTGAGAGTTCCTGTCCGATAACAGATATATGTAACCATGTTTGTTTTAACAAACACAGGTAGCCTTCGCTCACGTTAATTCCGATCCTCTGTGATTTATAATGGCAAAGTAACATGTACAGTTTAACGTCCGCCAGCAGGCTCTTGCGATCGGAGGAATGTTCTAGTAGCAGTAATAAGCTTCTTGTTCCCCGAAGCCGTCTGGTTAAAGCCGTTAGTAATCATGACTGCAGTAGCCTGCCAAGTCTTGCCACCCAAGAGGACGATGAAGTACGCTTTGACAGTAAGCAGCTTTTCTTCTAAATAGTTTGTGTTATGTAACGTTTCCACACGTAAAGGTAGCAGCAGGTGACTATTGAGTATTAGCTCGTGTTAGCCAGTAGTCGCCTCCTGAACAATACGTTAAGTAAAGCCTTAAAAGACAGGAAAAAAAAGTTGGTTAATGTTCGCTTTAAAAAGACATTAAAGTGTACAGATTATAATCAAGCTGAAACTAGCACTGACGTCAGTGGTGGGAAGTAACGAAATGTAAATGGTAAATGGCACTTCATTTTTTCCACGTTACAAGGTATTTAAATATAAATAGATAAATACCATAATTGAGATTTTGATCCCTTTTTAAGACAGAACCGGAACGAGAGAATATTAATGATGATGATGATGATTCAGCTGATTCGGAAAAGCAAGCTATTCCCCACCACTGCATAATAGACTGTCACTTGTTTACATTTTTCCCCCCAGATTACAAAGATGATTAAAGGTGCAAGTCTCTTAATCGGCATTCACAAGTTTCAACATTAACAACACAGCCACCTAACTGAAATAAACAGGTGAGGTAGGTGGAGGAAACCAGCAGCACTGCTTGAGGCTGCGGCGAGAGGAAATATTTTACTAAAAATTAGACTGAACACTGGTAGCCTGAAAACTCACATCAGCCAACAAACTCACAGGACCCTCCTGTAACAGTGATAGGACATACACGCAGTGGTTGAGCAATATCCTCTTTATTTAAATGTAGAATTAATGACGCCACCGCCTAGTGTACAACAAATGCTTTGAAAGAGTGAATTTTTAGTTTGATATTGGTATTACCATTTCCCTTAATGCATATACTGTATGTCAGTAATACTAAGTTCCGCCTTTTTTAATTATTATCTATGGGTAGAAGGAGCTTCAAAAACAATTTCAGACAGTCCTTTAAGATCATTCTTGCTATAATATTATCTCATCTTATGCTGCCTCCCTGTTCATCAAGTGAGGTGGAGGTCTGACGGCCACTGGCCCTTCAAGATAAGCAGGGCAGCTGTGCACGCCCCCATATGTATAAACTAGATGAGCATATTTGCCTTCAAATTGAATAGAATTTTCATTGGTGCTGCTCTGGGTGTTGTTATGGAAGCATGGAACAAAAACAAAAAAACATTGTTGAAATAATAGCTAAAGTAATCGAGGAAGGTAAGAGAATTCTACTTTTGATATCACATTTTTTTTAACAGTAGAGGTTGTCATATCTGCAGTGTTTTTTTTTTTTTTTTTTGTTTTTTTAAATAGAAGCTCAAATAGTACTTGTAAAAGTAATTGCATTTGAATAGTCTGTGATACTTTATACTGTAATGCCATTATGTGTTGCAATTGTGACACACGTTGGTCAAAAAATACAAGCTTCTTGAACATGGCGCAAGTTTCGCTCATGTCTGCGCGTGTTATTGCCACGTCCTCAATCCGTATTCTGTATTTCCAGCTTCTGACACTGACAGTCACCATGACGTGCTCATGGCGGGTAGACGCTACCCGTCCGTCCAAGAATTTGCCTCGGCTATCCCCAACCACCTCCTCCTGGGCTCCCTGCTGGAGCACCTGTGCTTCGTTTACGAGAGTAACCCAGCACGCTCGCGAATGCTATTTAAAGGTACAGAGCGCAACGTTGACATGATGTCAAATCCTATTGCCGCCTGAAATTTTGCCATTTTGTTTTTGTCTCTGTTTAGTGATTGGCCAGCGCTTGGCTTCAATGAATCTTCTCTCGCCATTGGCCATTAGCGACGAGTTCAGCACAGTCAGACTCCAACACAACCGGGCCTTCACCGAGCTGCTAAATGCCGCTAGCTCCTCACTGTACCCACAGGTATTTTTATTTATTTATTTTTAAGTCCTCATCAATATCTTAGATCAGTGGTTTCATAAACTATGGTCCGGAGGCCATTTGCAGCCTGCTGTATTTACTAAAAATAACTTTTGACATGGTCTGCATTGCAATTAAAAAACAAAACAAAAAAAAACAAAAAAAAAAATTGTTTTAATTTCTAGTTTTATTTCTTTATGTCAATGTTTATGATTTGAGTATCTTTTATTGTTCTCATTCTGTAGGAACAACAGCTTGACATAAACGCACACAATCCTGCACTAAGGTGAAATGTTCTTGTTATTAAAATTCTTGAAGCAAAAAAGGGCATTTTGATAAATATATTTCCACATATCCTCCTGACTAAATATATATACTAAATATACTATAATGGGCTAAATAAGTGAAGTATCCATTTAAGCCTTAATATGTATAAAGAAAACATAGTAAATTTTAATGCTTGTATGATGTAAATGCTAAATAAAATAAATAAATAAATAAATACTTGAAGTATCTCACAATTAATGTCATACAAGTCAAATGTATTATTGTTAGAATGATCTCCTGTTTTGAGATGTTGTTTGTCCTCCCGCAGGCTAAAGGAAGGACTGTTTCAAGCCCAGACGTCACGTTACCTGAGCGAGTTTGACGAAATTGGTAGAATTGGAAAAGGATCTTATGGAAATGTTTATAAGGTGATTACTGCATTATCGGTAATTATTATTTGGCTATTTTGACTGTTGCACGTCCGCCACCAAATTTCTCTTACCTGTGACAAAGGTGGTGAACAAACTGGATGGGCAGTGCTACGCCGTGAAGAAGATTCTTATTAAAAAAGTCTCAAAGGATGACTGCATGAAGGTGAGAAGTCAGCGGAAGTTTTGATTTTTGCTTCCGCATCCAAAATATCAGCTCCTAATTGCGATGTTCCTGTTACGAAATAGGTCCTCAGGGAAGTGAAAGTGCTGTCCAGTTTGCAGCATGTCAACGTTGTCGGCTATCACACAGCGTGGATGGAACACGTTCAGCCCGCGACATGTGAGGGAACTCGGATTATTTTTCTCGTTTAATAACCTCTCAAGTCAAAGCGGTAATGGCGCAATGTCTCGCTTTGCAGGCGCAGAGAATCTCCTACCTGAACTGGCCTCACCTGCTCAAAAAGACATGTAAAATCACTAAAATATTTATACCAGGGCTGAATACTGCAGTTGTGATTTAATATGTGATTATTTTTTTGTAACACAAGCAAAAAAAAAAAAATCAGTTTTTCAAAAAACTAGACTAAGTGCAATTTCTGGAGAAATTGCGTGGGAATGCTGAAAGCTGAATGCTAATCGCTGAATGATAAAATTTGAATGCATGTGGAATGCTTATGAAGTAAATTGAGAGATAAATTATGAAATTGTGACCTCCTGGTTACTGGGCAATGCACTTTACCAACTGTGCCACCAAGCAGTGTAAGGCACCTGGTAATGATAAGTTACATGTATGGAAGTGGGCGTGGAAAGTGATACTTAGAAAAAGTTAAATGTCTGTCCCATTGAAAATAAATGGGGAAAAGTTTATATTACAAGTTAAATTGTGCAAATACTGTCAGTAATGTGGAATCAGACGATATATACCCCGGGAGGTGTGAATTTATGAAGCTAGTTGAAATTTGAACAGTGTAAATTGGAAGTATTATTTGGGAGTTGTTACACGGTAAAAAAGTATGGAGATTAAAAATCACAATAACTTGTGAATGCTTCAGCATTCCCACAACTATCAGATTTTTGTTTTTTTATACATAAATGCTAACAGAATTTGAGTCTAACATGCGTGACCCTTTTGTTGCAGTTCTGACGAGGACCCCGACAGCAGTAGCTCAAGTTTCTCTGTCGTTTTCCAAAGCCAAAGCCAGCCGCAGGCCAACGCTTCTTCAAACGCCGCCGTGCCCCCTCCAAGTCACGGGCCGCCCGCCCAAGCCCGAGCGCTGACACTCGACAAGGGCCAAGGGGTGTGTCCCAACATGATGCGACGGATCCCCGAGAACTACGTCCCCTGCGTCTTCCTGGGACAGAGGGCGTCCGTTCAAGCCTCCAAATGTCCCGCCATCGGTTGGGACGCGTCGGGGCGGTTCGAGGAGGAGTCGAGCAGCGACAGCATCGAGGTCAACAACAACAACTCCTCCTGTGTTGAAAAGAAGTGCGAGCAGTATAACAACAACAAGCAGGCGGCAAGACCCTCTAAAGAGGTAAGTGTACTAAAGTGGAAGAAAATAAAAGTGTCATTTCAGGAGATTAGATGTCCTGTGTGAGTAGTACAGTGGACTGTTTGCATTTTCTTCTGTTGAAATAGGAACGTAGTAATTGGGGACAAGGAAGTACACGTGCCTTGAACTATGCGTATACATGAGCCATCATTTGGGTTAATTTATTTATTTATGTTTTGTAACTCACTCCAGAATAGGGATGTAACGATAAGGGCAATATCGTGATATCGTGATATTAAAACTGCCACAATATCGTCGTCGTCATGTTCACAATATTTAAAAGGAACACATCTGTTAAAAGAGTCAGGTTGATTTCCATGTGTGCGGTTCTAGCACCCTCTAGTGGCTAGTTTATTAGTGCAATTTAATTTTTGTTTACTTAGATTTACTTTTTATCGGCTGTCAGATTTTAAAAAAAGGCTGATACCGATATTTGTCAAAAATACTCAATATCGACGCCCATCGCTGATTATCAGTCTATCCCTAAAAATGTCATCAAGCTGTTTACTACTTCAAATTTAAAATGGCCTCATAAGCCTGAAAGGCCGCTAGCTTAATGCTAGCAACGCATATTGGGAAACAACCTAGAACAAGTAGCTTATGTATGATGGTGTTATATCATCACTGTTCAAATGTCACTATTTATTTCTACGCAAACAGTGCAGTAATAGATAATATAACAATATTCATAGGCATATATTCTTTATCATCTGGGAAAAGTCTCGTGTGTTTGTCTGTGTCGTACTGCCCCCATGTGGCCAAAGGAGCTGCTATGGATTAAAAAAAAATAAAATAAAAAGTTTTAGGATCAAAGTTTGTGTCTAAACTAGCAATATATGTTTCTCCAGCTTTGCACGCAGCTTCAGTGGCGGCCTGTGCACTTGAGAGTCCATTTTAAAAGGATTTTATTGGTTTTTAAATCTGTAAATGGTCTTATCTCGCTGAGCTGCTTTACCCGGACACTGTTGCCAGCTGCTCCTTGGATCTCAACAAAAGCTCCGAAGGGACACTGTATTTTCGTTTGCTGCCCTTAAAATTAAGCGGGCTTGATGGATCAATACTTTGTGAATTAAAAATGGTAAATGTTTTTTGAAGCATTACATTGAAGGGCAGATTTAAAGTAAAAAAAAATAAACAAGACCAAAGTCTCTGTGGCCCAATCTGCCTTGCACATTACACAAGCCTTTTTGATGTCTATTTTAAAGCGCTTAAACCTTTTAGTTTCATTGTTTTATCACTGATTTCAGCTGTAATTTGTTTGAAGTAACCTCCTGACTACCAGCAATTCAAATTTGTCCTCTGCAGTGGACCTTTTTTAAACCTGAATATCTCTCACATATGATTGATGATATGATTGAATTAACTCCTTTATGTGCTCTATAGAGGACATTGAGAGCTTTCCAATGATACCAAATGTGTAGCAATGGGGCTTTACTGCCTTTGATGCATCATAAAAGAAAATGGCTTCCCTCACTGCAAGCCCTTTTTTGGGAAGAGGTGTATAACACTTTTTATTGAACAAATTTAGGCTTTAAATGTTGTTAGCATGTTTTCTATAAGACTCTTAAGAACACATTAAAGTATTGTTTGAATTATTTTAACTGTATTTTAGCCTAACATTTAAGTTTTAAAAATGTCCTCTGTAGTGGACACATCATAGCTTAAAAATAAAAACTTTTTTTCCCCCCAAAATGTATTTTGCAGTATTCCAGTTACTTCACAAAGATTATGGAATATCAAAATAAACATGATTGGACAATATTTTTTTCCTGGTAGTCAGAAGGATATCCGTGAGTGCTTTATGAATAAAGTTGGTGTGATATGGCGTGCGCAGGTCCACTTCCACCTGATGCTCTACATCCAAATGCAGCTATGTGAGCGTTCGCTCAAGGACTGGATGATCGAGAGGAATTCCAAGCCCAAAGAGGAGCAAGCTTCTAGAAGTATTCACTCTGCATCAATTTCATATAAAAAAAAAAAATACAATAAAAAAAAAAGCAAAATATGCACGCATGAAGTATCACATTGGTTGAACTTATTGTAAAATATTTCCGACAATCATCTTCCCTTCCCAGGTCCTTATGGATGTGTGAATGCTGAGCACACGTTCAGTCTGCTAAGAAAGATCCTGGAAGGGGTGGAATACATTCACTCGCGTGGAATCATTCACAGAGACCTAAAGGTAATTGGTGGTTTAAAATGATGATACTCTACGCTAATTATTGTTTCAATTTCTTCACAGCCAAGGAATATTTTCCTCAACGGTCATGACTGTCACGTTCGTATTGGCGACTTCGGCTTGGCCTGCAGTGGTTTAATACTAGATAGTCACGAAATTTCTCCCATCAGCGGTAATACATCGTTTGCCGCATTTTAACACCAGAATAGCAAATTGTTTAAATTTATCATGTTTCTGGTGTGCGTTTCAGATTTGACACATACTACTGGTGTTGGTACATTTGTCTACGCTTCACCAGAGCAACTGAGGAGCTCCCACTATGATTCAAAGGTATAGAGGTGTATAAAAAGAGATTTTTCTTTTGCTAAAATATTGTCTTTTCTCCCCTAGTCGGACATGTACAGCATTGGGGTGCTCGCTCTTGAGCTTTTCCAGCCATTCGGAACGGAGATGGAGCGAGTCCGGACACTCGGGGACCTGAGAGAGGGCAAAATGCCAGACTCCTTCAGCAACAGATGGCCCGTCCTAGCCAATTACATCTTGCAGCTGACTAGCACCGAGCCCAGCGTGCGGCCCACAGCCAGCCAGCTTCTACAGAGTGAACTCTTCCGCAATAAAGATGTAGTATGTAACTTTGTCGAGTTAAACGACAAATCTTACGAATTCAATGAAATTATTCATGTTGTGTTTTTCTTCATTCAGGTGATCTATGGTTTGCAGAAAAAGGTTGAAGAACAAGAGGAAGAAATCCTTCATCTGAGGAAACAAATCCAGCGGCTCCAGTGTTCGCACAGCACTTTTCAAAATGGTCAGAGTTGGGAAAACACCTGACACTTTAAAAGTTCACCAAATATTTCAAATTTAGTGACTTAATTTTTGTATGTGAGTGTCTGTGTTCTTGGGAGATTTGTGTGGAAAGGTGCATTAGAAAAATTGTATGTCATATTAAATTATTGACAGTGCTTTATGGTATTGGGCAATTTTTTATTTATTTATTTTTTTTAAACTTGTCAACAGTTTGAAAAGCAAATGTACAGCAGAACCTTTTGCAACTCATTTTGTTCATGACTTAATTCATTGGCAACATTCTCATAGTTAGTTTGCAATTTAACAAATTTAAATCAATACACAAATCTGTGGAAATTACATTTTTTATTTCATTATTATAATCTCAGGAAGTTGAATGCACACTATGCTATAACGCATTTTCCTACCTTGTGATATTGGTCCAATCCCATGAAACCAAATTTGGTGTCATTTTTTTTTTTTTTATAACACAACAACCTGGAATTTGAGCACGGGTGTGTTGACTTTTTTTTTTTTTTTTTTTAAATAAATATATTCAATGTAGGTGTAAATGCTTGGCCATATATACCCTGGGATTGGTGGGTGACCAGTCCAGGGGCATGACCCTAATCACATGCAATGTAGAAAATGGCTCTTTCATGATCAAGGTACTAGTTGAAATGTACAAATAAAATTTTTAAACTCCTAAAAACACTAATGTACCATTAGCTGATTAATTTCATTTTTTAATTGCAAACAATTGCACAAGTATTTTTGATGCGTTTTTGGATATGATTTGTTGTGTTTATGACGAAGTGTACTCCATACTTTGAGCCTTTAAAAGTTTAAATAGCTGAGCCCGCGCTTCTGTAAGTGAATCGCTGGATTACGAAAATACTATACGCTTACGTCAGTCCAAATGTGCTTCAAGTCCATTGGCGTCATTCATAAATTGATTTGTATGTGGAACGCGCACCATGATGAGTGTCCATTTACACAAAGGTCGGCGGCGCGAACGTGCGACGGATCTTCAGTAAACGCAGTCAAAACGACAGAAGGAACCAATCACGGCCCTCCTTTTATCTCAGGTACCCGGATGTTGCCGTGGAAAGCTCATCTACGTCATTGTTCACCGCCGGACACCCGCTTTGAAATAAGGAATGGCTTTACAATCGCTACAAACGTGCATTTAACAACATTCCAGGTGAGTGTCTCGACACGTTTCGGTTCGAGTGGGGATTCAACGACGCGCCCGTCGCGTTCCGGTGCCCCCGACCCGCTCTGGTTTGTTGTGGCATCCTTACACCGGTTCTGTCATGTCTCCTGGAGCGGCGCAGTGAACACTCGGCTGTCGTACCGGTGTCGAGCCCCTCCTTTTCTATGCTAGCTACGCGTTCATGGGCCTTGGCCCATGCTGTAGAATAAAACTCTTTATTTTTTTTAAATCAAAACCGTAATGTGTTGTTTAATCGCCACGGGGGTCGCTGTGCCTCCGCCATGTCAGCCTCCGTCCATCGTGCCAAATCGGCTAACGACGTTAGCACGACGTGTTAGCTCCGCTCTTAGCTTTTGCGTAATGGTCGCCGTTTCCATGGTGTTCGTCCATTTAACGTTCACACGGACGGTTATTTAGACTCGCTTGGCGGCTCGAAGCTACGTTTAAAAGCCATTGTCGTGTTCCCGTAAGAAGCCACTCATGTTTGAGGAATGCTTTATTGTAATTGAACGGCTGTGCGTGCGACAGGCCTAGCCGCCAACGTGAGTCAGTAACGGAGGAGTGGGAGGGAACAGCTGCTTCCCGACCAGGAAATTCGCCTCCCCCTGGTAACTTTATCAAACTGAAAATAAAAAGTAAAAGCTTTTTAACGCCTAACTCTGAAATAATAGTAACGCGTGATTTTTTTTTTTTATGACGACAGAAGTACGTTTTTTTTTGCTGTGCGGGATGTGAAGCCTTTTACGTGCAAGTGATCACATTAAGCATAGCCTTTTTGCTATAGTTTGTAATGACTATTAAAGTGACATTAGGTAACCATTTATTACTAGTCATGTAATTGGCGATTGATTTTGTGTATGACGTAATTCTGTGGCACTAAACAACTTACTAGTGAAAGTTTCCACGACCTGATTTGAACTGTTACGCACACAATATATAGAAGCCAAAGTTTTGCCTTTGTAATAAATGTGTTAACTTGTAACGGTAGTTCAGTATATGTTGGTATCAAAACGGCTGCCTTACAATTGGAAGGTGTGGCGTTTGCCCCATCATCTTTTCTCATTATAAAAAAAAAAAAAGACACTAAAATGTTCAAAAATGTGAATAGTTGTCTATATGTGCCCTGTGATTGGTTGGCAACCACTCAAAACCGACCTCATGCCAGGCAGCTTCCTCATGAACCAAACATTAGAGGACAAGTGCTCTAAAGAATATTTGAACAAAACTGTGATTTTTGCCTCTCCTAAAATCTTTTATGTTTCCCCCCGCCCACAGCAATGAACTATGACCATTGTTGACAGATCCTCCGAAAATTCTGACCACGAGTCAGTCGGTTGCAAGAGATCCCCCTTCACCAGTGGAGACGGGATGGACAGCAGCTGTTCCAGCAGTTGGGCGGTGGGCCCCACACTGCCCAGTGACTCTCCGCGATTGAAGGTTCCGGGGGGATGCTTGGGCCCGATGCCTGGCGCTGTCGTCTACAACAGCACGCCTTCCTCTGTGGACAGACCCAAAGAGCAAGGTAAGGTTTAGTGCCTTATTCTTTGATCTTTAGATGAACAAATCTCTGTTGTGATTTACAAGAAAAATTCAAGCTGAACCAAGATGATGAACCTCGTGTGATGGTGATTCGCCACAAGTCTAGGAAGAAAAGAAAATGCTTAGTTTTCTAGTAGTTTTCCTCTATCCCACTGTTATTAGAACATGTTAAATATATGAACATAATGGGCCAGCTTCCTTTCTATGTACTTGATAGGTAATGTAGCACAATTGCAGGAACTGGTTGAGAAATGCACACAGGCTAACTTTAGTCTGTTGCGCGTCTAGTGTTGTGCAGCGGCGATGGCATTGATGTGCCGCAGAAGGTCCTCTTCTCTCCCGAGCGTCTCAGCCTAAAGTGGAACCAGGTCCATCGCATAGGCGCCGGCCTGCAGAACATGGGCAACACTTGTTTCCTCAACTCAGCCCTCCAGTGTCTCACCTACACGCCGCCGTTCGCCACCTACATGCTGTCGCGGGAGCACTCGAAAACATGTTGGTTGTCTTAGTTGCTCACATCAAAGTCGTCTGTGTTTCGACTTTTTTTTTTAAATTATTTTTTTCTTCTTATTATTATTATCTGGTTCTGCCACAGGTCATGAGCCGGGCTTCTGTATGATGTGCACCATGCAAAACCACATCATTCAGGTTTTTGCCAACTCTGGGAATGTTATTAAGCCACTTGGTGTGCTGAATGAGCTGAAAAGTAAGTGCTTTGGAGAACTGAGGTGTTTGCATTTGCCCACAATGACAGATAGGTGGCGCTGTTTATTTGTTTACTATCATGAATTTGGAGGGAACTAGTTTTATATTTTATTCATGTATCCTGATCTATGCTTTATTCCTCCCCCAATGAAGGGATCGCGAAGCATTTTCGCTATGGAAGCCAGGAGGATGCCCATGAATTCATTAGGTACACGGTGGATGCTATGCAAAAGTCCTGCTTACCTGGAACCAAGTAAGTTTTATACTTTAGTTGAGGATTTGCATCGAACACGCAGGGGAAATCATTTGTTGTAGCATTTGACAATATTTTTTGGGAAGTTAAGCCCTTTTATTGTGTTGTGTGGCAGATTGGACAGGCAAACGCAGGCAACCACTTTCATTCATCAGGTATTTGGTGGCTACCTAAGGTCCAGAGGTGAGTTTGCTACATAAGCTTACGGTTTTATAATTATAGCATGACGTTTAATCTGATGACCTTTTTGTTTATGCCTCTTTTTCAGTTAAATGTTTAAACTGCAAAGCAGTCTCTGATACATTCGACCCCTTTCTGGACATCACTCTCGAAATCAAAGTAACTGGAATAATTTGAATTATTTTCCAGTGTGCTTTGTCCAATTAAGTTTGAAAGGTGTTTAACTTGTGGATTGCCTCTTGTTACAGATGGCGCCGAGTGTCTCAAAGGCCCTTGAGCAGTTTGTCAAGCCAGAGCAACTGGACGGCGAGAATGCCTACAAGTGCTCCAAGTAAGTTTTTGTGCAAAAATATTTTTAGGGAGCTGCTTATTACCTTTTTACAAAGATTTTTTCCCCTCCCAGGTGCAAAAAAATGGTCACGGCCTCAAAGAGATTCACTATCCATCGCAGTTCCAACGTGCTCACCCTGTCCCTGAAACGCTTTGCCAATTTCAGTGGAGGGAAAATTACAAAAGTACTGTCCAGCAACTTGTTTTGATGACAGAATTTTCACTTTTCTTTCAAGTTATTTTCATATTCATCAGCTTGTCTTTGCGCATCAGGATGTGAAATATCCCGAGCACCTGGACCTGCGGCCCTTCATGTCCCAGTCGCAAGGAGAGCCCCAGCTTTACGGGCTGTTTGCTGTCCTCGTCCACTCTGGATTCAGCTGCCACGCTGGACACTACTTCTGCTATATTAAGGTACTGGATCGACAGTTTGCTGATTGTTATGGATGCCACAAGCTCGAACTGGGCATTCAAATACATGTGGAATTCACACAAATGTCTTACGAAATCATATTCATTTGGTCAGTTCCGATTTATTGACTTGAACGCTGATTTCCAAAAGTCGACTATGACGAAATCATGATGGTCCAACGTTTTGATCTCGTCTGTGTCTGCCAGGCAAGCAATGGTCAGTGGTTTCAGATGAACGATTCCTCGGTGACCGTCAGTGACATCAGGTCTGTTCTTAACCAGCAGGCTTATGTCCTCTTCTACATCAAGTGAGTCATCAACTAATTACTTTTTAATACTCGTTGGACATCAAGTATTGCTACTCCCAAGTCATAAGTATTGCAAAATGTTGTTACCTGACTATTTTGTGAATGTCAATGGCAAGTTTATAAAAAAAAAAAAAAGTGTAGTAAATCTACTGCTTTCACATCAAGGTCCTGTGATAGACAGAAAGAAGGGGATTATGGGTACATGGCCCATAACTCAGCTGTGCCCGGTCAGTCGTCACCTAGACCGATTGTGATATCCCGCATCAACACCATCAACCATCTCAACAACGTGGGCTTCATCGGACCGCTGCTGCCCCCGCACATGACCAAGGTAATGCTGATTCCCCAAAACAATGTCAACATTTGATTTTATGACGATGATTTTTCAGTATTATCATAATAATATTAAAAGAAATGTAAACTAAATAGTAGGGATGTAACAATATCCAAACATCGCAATACGATATTTTCACGATATGAAGCTCACGATATGATAATTATCACGATATTGTGGGGAGGTTGGCAATATTTAATAAAGGTCACAATATTGTGAAAAAAAAAAAAAAAAAACTCATAGGGAAAAAAAAGCACAATAATGTGCTTTTGCACATAACAGCAATGCATATAAACCACCTACAATCTCCAATAACAATATTGAGGCGCTTACTTGTTAATGCACGCACACATTGAGTTCCTCCACATATTGACTCGGTTCACAGGCATATTACGTTGCCCTTCATCTGACCAATAGCGTGGATTTTAAACATACAAGGGCCAAAATTAAATTATTTGTTTTATTATATATATTATATTTTTTATTTATATTATTTACTTATTTATATTTTGTATTATTTTATTTAATATAAATGGACTGACAATTAGCGTAGATTTTAAACATGGAAGGGCCAAAACATCCCTAATGAAAATTAAATTGCACTAAAAAACTAGCCACCAGAGGGTGCTAGAACTGCATATATGGAAATCAACCCGACTTTTTGAATAGATGTGTTCCTTTTAAATATTGTGAACACGACGACGACGATATTGTGGCAGTTTTAATATCATGATATCGCGATACTGCCTTTACCGTAATATCCCTACTAAATAGTAGTCAATGTTTGACCGAGTTTTTGGCCTCTGCAGAATTCTCTCCACATGAATGGGAACGGGTGTTTGAGGGATTGCCCCAAGCCCAGCACCAGCAGCAGTGTTGCGGGAACACCCAACCACAGCGCGGCCGCCTCTTCTTCCATGTCGCACTTGGCCGGCCAGCCTTCGCTGATCCCAGAGCACGAGAAGCGGCTGAAGCTGTCATTCTGCAACGGCCAAGGCAAACCGAATCGCCTGGCTTCTTCGTCGTCGTCGTCGTCATCATCAGCCAGCTGCTCCTCCGCCGCCTCGGCCTGCAGCTCTTCAGCGTCCTCCTCCCAGTCTACCTCAGATGCTTGCTTCATCCCACGTCAGCTCAAGCACGTCAACGGCACGACGCGCAGTAACGGCGATCACCAGGGCGGCGGGAGCGGCTCGTCCTTCTTGGTGCCGTACAGCCAAGAGTTGTCAGAGGAGTCGGACGAAGAGAACGGTGGATCCCTGGGTAACGGCTGCTCAGGGGAGAGTCACCTGAATGGAAGTAAAAGAACAAGGAATGACTTTGCCAACGGGGACTCTGACGCGCACCATCATGGAAACGGTTTAAATGGAATTTCACACAGCATAGCTGAAACCATCCAAAATGGACACCATTATGGACTTCAAAAAGTTAATGGACATAATAGTGCTGAGAAGGTAAGTGGTATATTTATTTTTTCTTTTTCTTTTTCTTGGTACGGCGCTTTTATTGGATGTACCAATGATGGCATGTTGCGCTATCATTAAAATTTGCCTTTCAGATTCCTGTTGCTAGTGATGAAAGTTTGTCATCAGAGAGGACTTTGACTTTGACTGTGAATGGAATCGACACTGGCCACTGTCAACCAAGGTAGCTTTTCAATATAACTAGAATGTCAAAAGTTGCTCTCACCAGCATTTGAAAGTTCACAGTCTAAAAGACTGCAAATTCAAGTTTTTAGGAAGTTAATAGTTTTAATTAAAGTAGATTTGACTGTCATATTATTTGTTGAAAAATACACAGGAAGAAAACCTTGAAGCAATAATGGCTCTTTGAATCGTAATTTTAGTCTTGAATTTAATTTAGGGCTGTGCAATTAATAGAAATTCTATTACAATTTAAATTTATACTCGACAATTACAAAATCAGCATAACCGTCAAAAAAAGATTATCAGTACTAATTTTCGAGTTGTTTAATTTTATACATTTGCACCATTTTTAAATGTTAAAGTAACTAATTTAATACATTTTGTTTATTATAGTGTTTCAAATAATTTTGTCTTAATTATTATTATTTTTTTTTAAACATTTAAACATTTTCTTGTTTTGTGCTAAAAAATCAGCCTACTGCACAGTGCACGTGCTGCACTCCACCTTCAAGTTTTTGCCAACATAAATAAATATATATTATTATAAATTCTGTTTAGTCCGAAAGGAACTTGCATAATTAGTGTATTGGTCTTAATATTTTTAAATATATAATCATTTTCTTGTTTTGTACCAAAAAATAAATCGTCCTGTACTGCACAGTGCACAAGCTGCACACTAACTTCAAGTTTTGCTGTCATAAATAAGTAAATTAATTTATTAATATAAATTATTTTTGTTCCAAATGGAATTTACATAATTATGTTGTTTTTGTTTTTTTTAAATTGGTCTTAATAGTTTTAAATGCTTAAACATTTTCTTAGTTTTGTACCAAAAAAATCGTGATTTCAATTATTGTCCAAATAATCGTGATTATTTTTTTCCATGTACGAGCAACCCTAATTTGATCATTTTAAAATTCCTAGGTTTAAGTCATTAAACTCACCTTTTACCTTTTTTACACACAATAATAACGATCAAAGCAATGACGGGGGAACAGACAAGATTTGTAGTTTCATAAAAGAGGATAAGTTCTCAAAGGAAGAATCTGAACTGTGTTTTACTTTGTCCTTGTTTGCCTGTTTTGTTGCAGGAAAGAAAAGTCCCAGGCTAGTTCCGCTGCCAGCGAAAGCCAGCAAATCCCTCCCGACCTAAGGGCTGCATGTGTGTCCGATGCCCCGCCTCAGCAAACGGCCTGCGACGCCGCAGCCGCTTCCACCAACAAAACCCATTCATCCGCATCCAGCGAGTCTGCGTCCGTCAGTCCTGCCACCTCGCCCGACTCCTCTTTCGCCGCCGCCGGCGCTCGCGCGCCTCTCTCGAAGGTTCCCGTTCGTGCCGATGAAGTCGCGGATGTCCCGCTGACCAACGGCTCATCGGCAGCAGCCGATGTGAAGAAGCAGCTCCAGCCAGCTCCGCCCCCCAGAGCCTGCGAAAGGAAGTCATCGCGGGAAAGGTGTCGCGACCGGCCGTACTCGTCTGACTGGAGCAGGGACAGAGACAGACACTACAGGGACAGGAGTCACGAGTGGGACTCGAATCGCTACAAGCGGGACTACAGAGACCATCATTACCAGCGCAACCGCTCCTGCAGGGATCCCGACTATTACTACCGGGATTGGGACAGCGAGCGTCACTGGGAGCGGACCGGCAACCACCCCAGGGAGCGGGACCGTGATCGCTGCTCGCACCACTACCACTTTTATTACCATCGGTCCAGGGAAGGCCGCTATTACCAGAGCAGGAGTTACGGCCACTCCTACCGCAACGATTCTCCCGGCCGCTGGAGGTGGCAGCAGGACGGCCGGGATGTTCGCGGGACGAGAGACGACGGCAGGGAACGGGACCACCAGCCCAAAAGGGAGACGAACAGGTCGGCGTATCGGCCCGCTCCCCCGGGGGCGGAGGACCAAAATCACCGGAGGAGTGGTCGCTCTGTGACCCCTGAGGAGCGGCACAGCAGAAAACACAAAAAGAGCAAGAAGAAGAAGAACAAGGATAAAGAAAGATACCGGGACCATGGGTGAGGAGTTGTGCCACATTTGATTTCGGACCAGGTCCATAGGTACCAGTTGAAAAAAAAAAAAAAATTATGCAACATAAATATTGGTAGCAAAAAAAAAATTATTTATGCAGCATAAATATTGGTAGCATCGGTACTTGGTGTCAGTGAGTATTTAAGAGTGAAAAAGTGGTATTGAACTTCCCTATGAATAACAATGCTTTTTATATTTTATATGAAAAACAGTTTTAATAATTTTTATTTAGATTAGTTTTTGTTGTTTATAATTAAATTATTTTCTATATTTTTAATTTTTTTTTTTTTAAGAAAAAAAAACTTACTCGTTTGAAAATTGTTTTTTAATGTAATTTGTAACAAATTAACTATTTTAATAAATTACAAAACATTTAAAATAGCTAATTTGGATGATTTTAGATTTTATGTAAAATTTTACATAGATGCTAATTATAAACACATTTAATAGAGAAATGTTTATTCTTTTTTTGAAGTTGTCTAATTTATTATAAAATAATGTATGAATTTAATTGAAATAAAATAAGCAGTATTCATTTCGTGTTTCATGCATAATTGTTAATTGTAATAACTTTGTGCATGCATATAAAATAACTAAGTTTAATCATTTATTTAATAGAAAAATGTTACACAACTACAATTATTTTTTTTCTTGTTCCGGTATTTATTTAAAAAAAAAAAAAAAAAAAAAAAGTGTGGATGATTTTTTTTAATTATTTTTATTTTTTTGTAGAAATTAATAAAAAAATAATAATAAAATTTTGACTTTAAAAATGTATTTTATTTACAATAAATTAGTTCAGCCATTATTTATATAACTAATAATTTTTAGGAAAAGATAGCTAAATGAATCCAACAAATAATTGCAGTACTCTCAATAATGTAATTTTTATTTTTATTTATTTTTTTATCTCTTTGTCACAAGCGCCGACTCGGACCGAGGCTACGACGTAAAAAAGAAGAAAAAGAGGCGGCACCAGAGCGAGCAGCGCAGCCCGGACGGCCGCGACCACGAAGGCCGCAGCAGCGAGGAGCGCCAATCCCGCAAACGGCGTCACTCCAATGACGCCACACAGGACGAGAACAACTGCTCGCCGGAGAAACGCTGCCGCGTCGACGACGACGACGACCATGATGGCGCCGCCCCCTCTCACGTCACATCCCCCGCCGCACCTGCAAACGGGTCATTTCACAGCCACCTTAATGGATACACGGGTACGACACTCTCATTATCAAGTTATCAGAAGGTCAAAAATAAAAGCTGACGGCGTTTTTGTTCCTGTTTCGTAGGAAACGGTTTCAGCCAAGCCAACGTTGATGGTCCACTGTGCTGAGCAGGACCATGAAGCACTGACTGTGAGTGTCACAAAACATACGACTTTGCCCATTTCCTCTTATACTCCCTTTGCTGTTTCAGAACCCTGTGCCGAGATATACAGCGGAGGAATGATTCAACGACCTGGTGCTTTCGTTGGGAAACAAAACAAATATTTTTACCGCACGTCAAGTGTTTTAAACGTTCACTTTTTAAAGCATTGATTTTTAGTTGCAGTAACTCCTACCCCTGTCGGACGTGAATGATGACAAATATTAATATATATACGTGTATGGAACACACAAAGCCTGGCGCTTAAAACATCTCGACTGCTGCTCAGTGGAACTCAGGACTTGAAAACTCATCATCATCCACTCGCTTCACATTAAAGGGAAACCCACGCACTGCTGAAAACACGTTTGGAAGCGTGGATGATTTAGAGTTTCTTTCATCGTCACCGCTGGGGGAGGGGGGGGGGGGGGGTTGGAGGGTTGGCGGGTTGGAGGGTTTGTGGGGGGCGAAATTATGAACAAATGAACAAGCGAGGCTTCACTCACTGATACCTCCACGATACCCTGGACTGACTTGAGCACATTTCCCCCGGCGTTTGTTTTCATTTCTTTTTCTAAACACTCTAGTACTTGTTTCTGTTCTCCGAGTCATTCCTTTCTGTCTTTCTTTCAGCTCACTCTCTGTCTGAACGAAACCGGAAAAAAGATTATGTAATTGCAGTTCTAAATGGGGAGGGGGGACAAAATTCAGTTTGCGTCTTCTAGCATCATAAGGAATACTGTGAATTTAATTTTTGAACTGTACTATCACTTTTATACACACACACACATATATATGTGTGTGTGTGTGTGTGTATATATATATATATATATATATATATATATATATATATATATATATATATATATATATATATATAATGTAAACTCCTGTATCAGGACTATAAATAGATGTTGTTTTGCTTTATTTGTTTTTAGACAAATTTGTTAATTCTGCTCATATTCTCTGGATTACAGTCAGCAATGAGTACGGATTGTTTTTTGTTTTGCAACTCTTTGATAGAAGTTGAAAACTTGTATTCATTTAATTTAGCATGTCAGCATTTATACATTGTACAAGGTAAATGCCTTAAAATACATTTTGTTAATGTCAGAAATTGTACTGTTGTCTTTGTGTGTGGAAAAGCTGCACTCGGATGGCTGGAAAGTGATGGAAGTGCTGAATTCAACCCCCCCCCCCGGTTAAAAAAAAAAGTATTTTTTACCAAATAGATTGTTATATCCATGTGTACACCATACAGTAAAGAAGCACTTAAATCAATGCAAGCTTGCAACCTTCTGTTCAAACTTCTCGTCATAAAACAACAACAAACAAACATGAAAACAACCAAAGAACTGCTCAGTGGTCGAATACTTTTTTTTTTTCCAAATCTTGGAATATATTGTTTTGTTTTTGTAAAACTCCCACCATCATTTTGCATCTTTAATGTTTAGACACATCTCCATGATTGTAAAGTGTTGAACAACGAATGGCCACTTATACTTGCAAAATACATAAAAACAAAATATATGTACGTTATATACATGCAGATTGTAAATTGGTGATTTTGTTAAAATAAGGAAATAAATTACAAAAGAAATGATCACAAAGATGGATCAAATGTGTTTCTGCAGCTGGTGTTGCTACTCAAAAGACACCAAATAATAGTAATACAGTAGTGCAAATTATTCCCAATCTGCTAACCAATATTCCTATAATGGGAATATGTATTTTTCACAAATGAAATACTGTACACTATCACAAAAAAAATAAGGTACAGTACGTATTCGGCTTTAAGGTGGAATTTCAGAGTGGACCTAAAATGCTCTTTAATCTTAATTTGCCTTTTTATTTATTTAGATTTTTGACACACCCTCACAAAGAGACTCATAATCACTCATTTAAATGTTTTGGTCTTTTTGTGTGTGGGCACACCTCTCGCGTGATCACGCGTGATGTTTCAAACGTGAGGTCGAGCTTGCAGGCACTTCCGGGTATGAGCCGATAGTTGCCCATGCCAAGTGTTAACTGAAAAAGTGTCGGTAAGAAAAACAAAACTTGCTTTGTAAACACTTTCTGACGTCTGGGGATATCACTTTTGAATTAAAAAAAGAATATATTGGGTAGAGAGGACACACAGTACCGCCGCCTCTATGACTACGTTGCACTACGTCACAGTAGACTGAGTCAAACTAGCTCGAGAGTACAGGTAGTCGGCTTTCATTACATTAAGATTTTTGGCCGTAAATATTGAACACGTTTAATATTGAAGATTGTCAGCCTCGACCAAAGACATCTTAGTGGAGCGTTTTTCGTCCTTGGTCGAGAAGGGGCAAAAATTGGAACAAAAACGGTTATGTGTGCACCCACCCTCAAAATTAGTCATTTTACGACGAGGATAAATAATATACACACTTGTATCCAAATGATATTGTTTAAAATGTTACAAGTTACAGCACCTCAACTTATGTCTGCGTTACTCGTATCGTAACGCACCACTGTCGTGTTTTTAGGTCCATCCTAACATTTCACCAAAATATCAATATCCCTAATCTTTTTGAGTGTATTAGGGTTGCGTGTTTGTCTTTAGCTACGAGCAAATCAGTGCGTTTTGCATATACAAATCAGACCAGCTGATTAATTAGCTTTAGAAGCTTCCCATCAGGACAGGAGATGATTGTTGAGAATGGTACCCAGCTGAATGAAGTACATATAATATCCTCCAGAGGGAGCCAAAGTCTTTCCAGACGTGTCCCATCAAAATGTTCATTGCTTTCAACGCAGAGCTGATCCACAGGTGAAAGTTTGATTCTGCTGCCCTCAGACGTGGCAGTGATGCAAAGGAGATACGTTGAAAAAATAAAAATAGCCTTTCGTTATTTCTTATTGGCTATCCTCCTCTTCCTGGTGGCCAACATGTCATAGAATGGATCTCTGCTGATGCTTGCTCTGGGAAGATTGGAGAGAAAACATTACTGAGCAACCTAATGATATATCTAATATAAAAACTCTGTTAAAAAAAATAGGCACCACTGCAAGAGTTGTATTAATGTAATAGAATGTTTTATTCTGCTCTGACCTTCCTTTGCGGCGTTTGTGCTTTGTGAAGGTGAAACTTCCATCTTTGGCGTACCCTAACACTTGTACAAAAATTGCACTGGTTTCATTTACATACACGTCAATGCTAAGTGGATTGTAGCACCATGAGAGCACACAGGGTGTCCGTAATAAAATTTAGAGTCCTGAAATGCCATCCATCCATTTTCTATATTGCACTTGTACTCAATTGGGTCACATTAGGGTGAGTCGGAGTACTTTGGAAAAACCCACACAAGCATGCAAACTCAACATAGGAAGGCCAGAGCTTAGATTCGAACCCCATTTCATCCATTCATCCATAAATAACATGAATCATTTTATTAACTCATTCACTCCCAGCAGCCATTTTCACTAACTCCCATTCGCTTCCAGCTGTTTGACTGGATTTTGACTGATTTTGCAAGGCCCACAGAATATTGTGTTCTATTGCTATGGAACCTACCAAAAGAAAGATGAGAGTCTCTTCTTTCATCAGGAAAAAAAATAATATATTTCTATCCGTTTTTGCAATTAGCAATAGAATATAGCTAAGTTTCATCATTATTCACAAATCTGTTTAAAACAGTGGGCAAAAGAGGTTGTTGCAACATGGCCCTGGTTGATCTCTTATACTCTGCTCCCACCTGCTGACCGTTTTTGTAATAACTACCATTGCTTCAAGAATTTTAATCAGTTCAGAGGCTGCACCAAAGCCTTCTGTATGCTCTAGCATAAAAAAAACGTATACATATGTCTTTGGTTATATCCTCCTGACTACCAGGAAAAAAAATATTGTCCAATCATATTTATTTTTTATGTTTCCCAATCTTTGTGAGGTAACTGGAATACTGCAAAAGAATTTTTTGAACCCCCCCCCAAAAGTTTTTAGTTTTAAGCTATGATGTGTCCACTACAGAGGACATTTTGTTTAAATTTAAATGCTAGGCTCAAATACAGTTAAAAATAATTCAAACAATACTTTAATGTGTTCTTAAGAGTCTTAGAGAAAACATGCTAACAACATTTAATGCCTAAATTTGTTAAATAAAGTGCTATACACTTACTTTTCCCCTTCCCTAAAAAGTGCTTGCACTGAGGGAAGCCATTTTCTTTCATGATGCAACCAAAGGTAGAAAAGCCCCACCCCTACACATTTGGTTTCATTGGAAAGCTCCGAATGTCCTCTATAGACTACAAAAGGAGTTAATCCAATCGTATGCACTGGGTGGGAGATATTCAGGTTTAAAAAAGGTCCACTACAGAGGACAAATTTGAATTGCTTGTAGTCAGGAGGATATTTAAAATAGAACGTATTCATACGTATTTTTAGACTTAGACTTAGACTTGACTTTATTGATCCCTTTGGGATTTGGGAGCAAATGAGTTAATCAAATTAAAATTAACCATCTACGAACAATCTGGCCCGTCTGTACAGTTTCCAAATCGAATGTCGCACATAACTCAAACCGCTCCTGATATCAAGCCCACTTGCGTGTGCACGTGTGTGTGTTTGCTTGAACTAATCAAAGGGAAGTGAGCTTATCCGACAAAGCAGAAGTCAACTCGGTGTGTTATCTGCATAGAAGTGTGAGAAACAGACTCCTGGTCGGTCACCAGCGTGCACGTGTGTTTCCATTGTGTCTTTGTATTAGTTATTCGTGCCACACACACACGCACACGTATGTGTCAGCTCATCGCCAAGGTCACCCATGAGAAGCCGACACATGGGATGTGGCTAAGTGCCCCCTCGTTGTAAATGGATCCGCACAAACACAGCCGCGCTCACTTGATGGATTTGATCCATTCCTCCTTCTCCTCGGGTGTGGGGGCCGATATCCTGTAAACCACGTGGTTGCCCTCCACTACGCGCCCGTCCGCTTCTGTTTTGCAGGCCTTGATGACCTGGCCTTTGTGGTTGGGGTTGTAGAGCTCAAAGCAGTTCTAGTGGACGTGTCAAAAAGCCAAGATCGTATGAAAATCGGTCTCAACGTAAGAAAATGTAAGAAATTGGATGCGTCTTTACCGGTTTCCTGGGCTCATCCACTTCTCGGATGCTCAGGTTCTCCAATGGGATAATCCCACGTGGCTCTTTATCCTGGAAAGAAACATCGGCGTTACCTAGCCAGCAATAACAATTAAATAGAATGCAAAAAACTAAACAGTTAATGCATCATGATTTAGAAAGTAAAATACATGAAGCCCGTCTATGGTGTTTTGCATTGTGTGTTAGCATTAAGCTAGTGGACTTTTGTAAGATAAAGTGGTTTATTTAATACAGTGACAACGTTTAATTCTTGTTGTTTTGTGCTTAATTCCACAGTAGAATTCAACTGAAAGTGGCAACCAACAGCCCGAAGTTCTTTTTTCGGAGAATTGTTCACTAACTGCCAAACTGCTGCTTGTCGAGAAGTGAGGTAAGTGAATTTTCTGCCGCCATCTCACACTCCAAATGTTTTCGTTGCAACTAAAGACAAAACATTTGGGCCGAGTGATGGCTCGTATCTAAAAAATAAATAAATAAATACATTAAAAAAAAATCACAAGTCGATGTACCACTATATTATTTTGCTCTTATCTAGTGGCATCTTGTAGCCAATTAACTGTTGAAGTGATTTACTTAAATACTTAAATGACATTCTGCTTTTCCACACCCTAAACTCACTTATTTTATTTTTTTTGCTCTCTCTCTTAATACACTGTACGGTGTCCTTGAGTGCCAAGAAATGTGCCTTTAAATATAATTTATTATTTTTTTTCTTATTATTATTATTATTATTATTATTATTATTTGAGGATACAAAAGTAGCACTTTGGTGCCATCTAACCGACAAATATCGCACTTTTATTTTCTTCTTCAAGTCTGTTGTTTTTCTCCTCATTGAATATTTTTGGAGAGAAAAAAATTGCACCTTTTCCTTCTGAATATTTTTTTTTTTTTTGTATCTAAAAAAAATGGCCATTTTCATTCTGAGCAACAACAAAAGCATAACAATAAAATCTACATTTTTTTTTCTGGAGGGAAAAAAAAGCCCCCCCCTCAAAAATAAAGAAAATTCTTGTTTTTTTTTCCTCAGAAAAAAAAATGTCGATTTTTTTGTTGTAGTTGTGTGTGTTTTCTTTTAACCCCAACCTAATAAAATGCAAGTTCTATTTCGTCCCTCCCGACCGCCAGAAGGCGGTGCTTTAAGCACTGAATGTTCCTTTCGCGCATGCGCAGTTCGAGTAATGCATACCAAATTAGTCACCTGTGACCCCTGGGTGACCCTAGAAGGGTATAAGTTCCGGTGTCACCCAAGGTTCGTTTCCTCTTTTCTTCTCGCGTGGCGTATGCATACGACACATTTTCGAAGAGTGTAAGAATTGGGATTTGTATTTATCCTCTTGACCGCGCCGCTTGGAGCCTTGTGACCGGATCGGTCGGAGCTGCGTTGTTCGCCCTCCAAAGGCTGCGGCGACGGTGTTTTTCTTTCCTTCGTTCGTGACCCGACGTGGTCGTGTATTCTAACCTCCCGTGGGGTAAGGTTATTGACTACTTGTCTACTTTGCCGTCTAATTTCCGCGTTTACTGCGGTGTTTTGAGTTTTTGTGTGGCTAGCCTCGCGTTAGCGCCCTGGCTACCACGGCTCGTGGTTTACCCTATTTTTTCCTCCGCTGGCTTTGGCAGCGTTAGCGCTTCTCTCGGTTTATTAGCGCCGCTTTCTCCGACGGTGTTGCCGTTTGGTTGTTGCTTTTCTTTTTGTGCCTTTGCTGGTGAGGGCAGCGTCAGCGTCCCCGCTCCCAGCTTACGGCGTCGCGCTTCTCGCTCGATTGTTTGTCTTACTTACTTTTGTGCGTGTCCCGCCTGCGGTGCGCACCTGGCTTCAGCTGTGCAGGTGGCGTTCGCGCCCCTTCTCTCAGCTTGTCGACGCTTTCGTGACTGCTGTCTGCCCCTCCCGCCCGTCGGCCGCTCCGTGTGCGTCTGCTGCGCAGGTGGCGTTCGCGCGCCTTCCCTCAGCTTATCGCTACTATTGACAACTGGCTGTCTGCCCCCGCCCTCCGTCGGCTGCTCGGTGTGCGTCTGCTGTGCAGGTGGCGTTCGCGCCCCCTTCCCTCGGCTTATCGCTGCTTTACCGGCTTACTGTTTGCCCCGACCCACGCGTCGGCTGCTCGGTGTGGGTCTGCTGTGCAGGTGGCGCTCGCGCCCCTTTCCCTCAGCTTCCCGCTCATCGCTGTTTGGGCCTCTTTGTGTTCACAATGGAGGACTCCCGTTGCTGCGTGGACTGTGGTATTCTCTTTGAGGCCTCCGATGTCCTGGACGATCGCTGCCCGAGGTGTCTTGTTTCTGACCGTACCGGTGATGTCCGGGCCCGCAGTCCTGGTGTCAGTGACCCCAGTCCACTGGGTCATCTGTCGTCCTCCCAACAGAGGCGCCGGAAACGTCTCGGTGTGTGCTCTGCTGTACATGCCCCCACCAGGAAAAGGGCGGCGCAGCGACGACTCGCTTCGGAGGTTGGGCACCTTCAGGCTGAACTGGCAGAGGTGAGATCTCTTCTGCAGGACCGTCACCCTCCCACACTTACGGGGGGGCCGGGACCACCTGCCCTGCCCATGCCGCGACCATCCACCCCGCCCATGCCAGTGCTTCCTCCTGAGGAGGACGCCATTTCCTTGGCAGCTTCGGCTTCCTTTTTTCATGACGACGACCGTGACCCGGGGTCTGTGGTTTTGGGACCAAACTCTCCAGCGTCCGCTCAGAGTTCGTCCAGTGAGGCGGGGGATGGTTCTATACGGGCTGTCCTGCGCAATGCCTTGGACCTCCTGCATTTGGAGGTGCCTCCACAGGCTCAATCGGCGTCTGAGAGCGCTTTCTTCCGGCGCAGGCGCCCTTCCTCGGCCTTTTCTGTCCCCGCATCTGAGGACTATCTGCGGGAACTGCATGCTTGCTGGAGGGATCCTGGGGCTCTCTCCCGCCCTTCGGCTGATGGCCGTGATTTAGCATCGATGCACGATGCTGCTAGTGTTGGCTTGGACCGGATGCCTGCTGTGGAGCCAGCTGTCGCATCCCTCATTGTGTCCCCGGAGGAGACCCTTCGGCCATCTGTGCGATGTCCTCGACCCCAATGTCGTGTGACTGACGACCTTCTCACACGGGCCTATGGCGCTGGTGCACGTGCTGGTCGCATTGGGAACACTTTGGCTCACCTCATGCTTGCTCTATCTACATCTCTGCAAGCGGACAGCGTGGAGGCTGCTGTGTCCTTCAGTGATGCAGCCCTCCAGGCTTTTGCCCTCATGACTAGGGAACACGGCCGACTCATGTCCTTCCTAGTGCAGGCGCGCCGCCAGGTGTGGCTAGCGCAGTCCCCCTTGTCGGAGGCCTCTAGGAGGGCCCTCCGTGGTGTTCCTGTGGAGCCGGGGGAGCTTTTTGGTTCTGCCGCTGTGGGTGCACTGGAAAGGACGGTTAAGGCTCATGAGACCAGGAAGCAGCTTTCCAGCCTCAATAGGGCCCTGCCTCCCCAACAGGGTAGGCCTGGGGCACGCTCTGCTTTTCATCGCTTTCCTCAGCCCTGGCCTGCCGAGGCTTATGGCACCCGGCGACCCCCGCAGAGGCCCGCCGAGGACTTTCGCTCCTCCGCCCGCTTGCCTTCAGGGCAACCACGGGCTGCAGGCCCCACCCGCCGTCCCTCTTGGGCCCCTAGGGGCCGGAGGGCCAGGGACTGAGGCCTTGGGGCCGGCCGTCGGACATTTTTCCCACCAGCAGCTCAGTTACTGGGCTGCTCGTGCCTCGGACCCATGGGTGGTCTCCATCTTGACACACGGGTACGAGCTGCAATTCCGACGCCGGCCTCCTGCTTCCTGTCGGGTCAGGGTGACGCTCATCGCCGACCCGGCAAAAGCCTCAGCTCTGGACCAGGAGCTGTCCGCCCTCCTGGCCAAGGACGCGATCGAGGCCGTGGACCCCCTGGCACAGCCCGGGGGCTTCTATTCGACGTAATTCCTTGTCCCAAAGAAGACCGGTGGATACCGACCGATACTGGACCTGAGGGGGCTCAACAAACATCTCAAGGTATTGCCATTCCACATGCTAACCACGAACGACGTCTTGCAGTCGCTCGCCCAGGGGGAGTGGTTCACGTCTATAGACATGAAGGACGCCTACTTCCACGTCCCCATCGCACCTCGACACCGTTGGGTCTGCTGACACTGCGCCCACTACAGAGGTGGCTGAACGGCTTCCACTTGGACGCCAAGTGACACCGCCACCGGAGGCTCAGGGCGTCCCGTCGGTGCCTCCTCGCCCTGGCACCTTGGAAGGAGAGGGCTTTTCTATTGAGCGGCGTCCCGCTGGGTGTGGTCCCGGCCCGCCGCGAAACAGTCACCACGGATGCCAGCCTCACGGGCTGGGGTGCTGTCTGGCAGCACAGGACGGCTCAGGGAAGTTGGTCTGTGCGCGACAGGGTCGATCACATCAATGTGCTGGAGCTTCGGGCGGTGCACTTGGCACTCATGCACTTCTTGCCATACCTGAGCGGACGGCATGTTCTCATACGGTCGGACAACACCACGACCGTGTTTCACATAAACCATCGGGGCGGCATCAGGTCCGCCCGTCTGTTGGAGACTTCCCAGCACCTTCTCAGGTGGGCTGCTCCCCGTCTGGCCAGTCTACGGGCCACCTATCTGCCGGGGGTTCGGAACCAGCTCGCGGGCTCTCTCTCCCGTCGGGGTCCTCCTCCGGGAGAGTGGCGCCTCCACCCAGAGGTGGTGCGCATGATTTGGAGCAGCTTCGGCACGGCGGAGGTCGATCTCTTTGCCTCCAAGGACTCGACCCACTGCCCACTTTGGTTTTCCCTGAGCGAGGCCACCAGCCCTCTCGGTCTGGATGCACTGGCGCAGCCGTGGCCAGAGTGCCTTCTCTACGCCTTTCCGCCGCTCCCTCTGTTATTGCTGACGCTTCAGAGAGTTCTTCAGGAGGGGCACACGCTATTGCTGGTGGCCCCCTTCTGGCCGGCCCGGACGTGGTTCCCCCTGCTCCGTCAACTCTGCTCCGGCGAGCCGTGGCGTCTCCCCGACAGGGAGGACCTGTTGTCTCAACAGGGAGGTCGGGTTTGGCATCCCGACCCTCGGCGCCTTCGCTGGTGTGTTTGGCCACTGAGGGGCCCCAACCGCTGCTGACCGGCTGTACAGAGTCTGTCACGCGGACCATTCTTAATGCGAGGGCACCGTCCACTCGGCTACAGTATGCCAACAGGTGAAAGTTGTTTGTGGCGTGGTGCGGAGAACGCGGGGTGGACCCTGTTTCGTGTTCCATCCCCACCATCCTGGATTTCTTGCAGTCCCTCCTGTATAAGGGCAGGTCTCAGTCGACTCTGAAGGTGTATGTGGCAGCTATTTCTGCCCGGCATGTTGGTGCTGATGGCGGCTCCGTGGGGCGCCATGAGCTGGTGTCCTTGTTCCTCAGAGGGGCTCTGCGTCTTCGTCCCCGCCCGGCTCCTCGGGTTCCGGCGTGGGATCTGCAGTTGGTGCTGGACGGCCTGTGCAGGCCTCCCTTCGAGCCCCTGGCGGGGGCGGACCTTCTGTGGGTGTCGCGCAAGACTGCACTCTTGCTCACCGTTGCCTCCGCCAAGCGCGTCAGCGACCTACACGCTTTATCGGTTAGCCCTGAATGCCTGCGATGGCACCCGGATGGCGCCGGCGTCACTCTGTGGCCGAACACTGCCTTCATTCCCAAGGTGTTGTCTGGCTCTCGTTCTAACCAGCCTCTACGGCTTAAACGTTATGTACCCACTCCTGCTGATGGCGGGGACAGGCCGGAGCTCTTGTGTCCGGTGAGAGCCTTGCAGTGTTACATTGACGCTACGGCGGACATTTGTACGTCTGCCCAGCTTTTTGTTTATGGTGGTCCTACCAAGGGCTCCGCTCTCTCTCCAAGCAGCGCTTGTCTCACTGGGTCGTGGATGCCATTCACCATTCCTACCCGCTGTCTGGCCGCCCCCTGCCGTCAGGGGTGCGCTGTCACTCCACCAGGAGCGTTGCCACGTCTTGGGCCGCCCTGAGGGGTGTTTCCCTGGAGGATATCTGTGCTGCTGCCTCATGGGCGACGCCTTGCACCTTCTCCAGGTTTTATAGCGTGGATGTCGCCTCTCCCCATCCGCTTGGCGTGATCTTGGGTCCTGTTAGGGCTTCTCAGTGAGGTTTGTGTCTGAGATCCCTCGCGACTACGCCGGTATTAGTCATTCAGTGCTTAAAGCACCGCCTTCTGGCGGTCGGGAGGGACGAAATAGAACGAAAGTTACAACTGTAACTACGGTTCTATGAGTCCCGGACGACCGCCAGGGCGTCCTGTCGCTCGGAATCCTCGTGTTCACGCGAGAAGATTCCGTAGGAAACGAACCTTGGGTGACACCGGAACTTATACCCTTCTAGGGTCACCCAGGGGTCACAGGTGACTAATTTGGTATGCATTACTCGAACTGCGCATGCGCGAAAGGAACATTCAGTGCTTAAAGCACCGCCTTCTGGCGGTCGTCCGGGACTCATAGAACCGTAGTTACAGTTGTAACTTTCGTTTTACATGCAAAAAAATAACTACAAAAATTTTGTTCTTTCACAGATAGATTCGTTAAAATATATTTGTCAGAAAAAAATATTCCAATAAAGTGCCAATACGAACCATATTAAAGATTTAACAAAAACAAAAAAAATCCCCCCCCAAAAAACTACTTTTTCATATGTAAAGAAAACCACCTTGTTTTCTCTGGGGCAAAAAACAAACAAACATTGTTTGTGCTGATTAAAATGGGCGTGCCAACAACAATATACAGGAAATACCAAATAAAACAACACATGGATGTACAATTAGGTCTACTGAGTTCTATTTTTGCTTGTATACACAACACTGTGTGTATCAAGATGTGTAATTTACTTTGAATTAAATTCACTGTGTCACTATACGAATAAATTGGTTGTACAAATTTCTCATTTGTCGATGCAAGACCTCGAGGTGGCGATTCGAGTATTTTTCTTGTTCATCCTGGTCACGTAGGGGACAGCGCCCCAGGGAGACGTAACGTTATGCTCTCTAGCCTCCTGCTCGTGCACCATTATAGCAATAGGGCCAGATGTTTGTGTGTGTGTGTGTGTATGTGCGGACCTTGAGGAGGAGCCCTCCATCCTTCATGTCATCTTGCTACTAATGAGGGGGCACAGGAAGGGGAGTGTGTATGTGTGTCCGTGTTAGGGGGTTGTTCACACAATGCTGAGTGTGTAGTGACATTCAGCAGGTTGAAGCACTTTGCGCGGGCCCAGATGTGTGATGTGTAGCATACAGATGTTTCCCATGAGGACTGATGTTGGCGTGAGGTTCATTTCGGTCAGAGAGCCAAGCTGGGAGGCAAAAAAAAACAAAACCTTCTGACCTGACACTACATGTCAGCTATTTATTTATGCATTTTTTTAATATACCGCTGCACTGAATAGGACAAGTGAACAACTAATTGTGGGTTTGATGTCATGTGGTTCTATAGTGTAGTGGTCATCACGTCTGCTTTACACGCAGAAGGTCCTGGGTTCGATCCCCAGTGGAACCATCCCTTTGTTACAGATTGTGTTTTTCATGATGTAACGATAATGGCGATAATATTTCAATATTAAAGCTACCACAATATCGTTGTTGTCATGTCACGATATTAAACAGCAGCGCATCTGTTAAAAAAGTCAGGTTGATTTCCATTTGTGCAGTTCTAACACCCTCTAGTGGCTTGTTTTCTTAGTGCACTTTAATTTTCATAAGGGATGTTTTGGCCCTTCTATGTTTAAAATCCATGCTATTGGCCAGATGAAGGGAAACATACTATACTTGTGAAGCAAGTCAATAAGTGGAGTAACTTAATGTGTGCGTGCACTAGCAAGTAAGTGTCTCAATATTACGTGTTATTAGAGATTGTAGGTGGTTTATATGCATTGCTGTAATGTATATATATATATTTTTTAATATTGTGACCTTTTTTTTTTAATATCACTAACCTCCCCACAATATAGTGATATCGTATTGTGAGCGTCATATCGTGATATCCTAGCGTGATGTTTGGATGTCGTTACATCCCTCTTGATAAATAGGAAAACGTGGTGTAATTGATGTTCGAGAAGTGTGTTAATTGCTATCTTAATCATTGTAGCTTTGCTATAGTGAATGTGTAAATGAGTTTACAGCGTCTGCCGTCTTTTATCTTTTCATCTGGTTCCGTAGTGTAGTGGTTAGCACGTCTGCTTTACACGCAGAAGGTCCTGGGTTCGATCCCCAGTGGAACCAATCACTTTTGCAACTCATCATTTTAATAATCAAATGTGATATGACACTTGAGCACAGACATTTGCCCATAGCTAAATCCTGTACATACAGAGTCACATATAGCATATACTGTATACTTACGGTTGTGTATTCAAAGTAATACAGGCAGTTGTCAGTAAGGATGAACCACCTCCTCTTCCACGTCTTCACCCTGCCACCTGCACACAGTGAAAAAAAACAAGTTCAAGGGTTCGAGTATGAACTCCAGCTGAGTAGATCACCCGGGACACAAGTCACGATTACCTCTCACACAAACTGATGAAATCCTCTCACATATTATGATGAAACACTAACCCATACATAACTGAAATCCTCTCAAACATGAAATACCTGAAATGCTCTAATACACTGAAATGCTCTCATCTCACTTAAATGCTATCATTTAACATGTGTGCTCACTGCTCACATATCATACTAAAATGATTTCATATGAATGGATGAAATACTCTCATATGATGTGCTGAAATACTCTCATCTCATATAATAAAATTAAATGCTCCCACATATTGAAATACTCTCATATTTGAAATTCTCAATTTAAGATACTGAAATAGTCTCATATTTTATGTAGAAATGCTCACACATCACACTGAAATGCTTTCTATAATATGGGGAAATTAATATATTTGAATGCTCTCACACAACATACAGAAATACTCACACACTCATACTAAAATGTTCTTTTAAAATATACATTGTGATGCTTTTAATTTAATATACTGAATGCTCTCACAATTTTTACAAAATGTTCTCATATGCCATTGAAATGCTGTCACACACTACACTGATATTCTCTCATAATGAAATGCTTTCCTATTTTAGAATGATCTCACATTATACTGAATGGCTCCGATGTAATATACATATTCATATCTCACATTCCATTCTGAAATACACTCATATATTAAAATTCTAACATTTCTAAATTTTTAATAATATACTGAATCCTTTCACACATATTAAAATTCTTTCACAATTCATAATGAAATGTTCTCATATAATGTACTAGAATGCGCACACTCATGCTCACAACTGAAATCCTCTCACACATTAATTATACTGAAATGTTCTAATATAATGTACTATATATGAATTGCATTTTTTTAGTGTGTGATAGCACACTAAGGTCAATGGTTGTAGTTCTGATCACATAAAAAAGCAGCCATGTATTTTTAATATACAAGTCAAGCTGGCAAATAATCGTTATATAATGGAAAGGACTTGGAGGCAAAAGCGCTGAGTTGCATTTTTCCTCTTAAAAATATCCTTTTGTCAAGACACAATCCCGCCATCTGCCTGCATCGTCTAACAGAAGTAGATTATTTGGATTAGTGGATATTCAGTCATGTAATTAACCTGCATAATACAAAACAACATTATGGCTTAGCACAATGCACAGTCTGTAACATGTCTGCCGCAGACTGCAACCAAGCAGCCGTTAAACTGATGTAATCAATATGTAATGTTCACTTGACCCAGATTTTTCGACAGCGGTGTGAAATCAGCATTATTAATATGAGTAAAAGTCTGCCCTGGTTGTTGGTTGCACAAGATCAACGAAAACGTGGAAATGCAGCATGTTTCGTATGAATTATGGTTGAAATGTATTTGCATTGTAGCCTTTCACTTTTTTATTATGAATCCAATTTTGGTGGCAGTTGACAACTGTTGAGTGTGAATAACTGCAATCTACTGGTTGTCACAGGACACTCGCCGATAAATTGAAACACAGCAGGACGCTCAGTCCTGCTATCCCGCGCCGTGATCGTATTTATCGTACTGAACAGGCGCAAGTGACAGGAAAACGGAGCCATTCATTCATTCATCCAAAACAATCCCAAACCAAGCGGCGGGACCCTCTGATGCAGTTCAAATGAAAATGGAATTCAGTGATGGGGAAAAAAAGCGCGGCCTAACTTGCTGATCTGGCAAGCGCTGCTGGCCGGGGACTGAAAAGCCAGAGCCAGAGAATGCAGAGGGAGGTGGTGGAGTGGAGTGCTGGGAGTTAGTGAGGCCAGCAGGGCAGGACCAGAGAGGGAGGATAATAAAAAGGGGAGAAGGTCTCCATTATTTCTCTACATGAGCAGCGACACAGCAGTGGGCACACATTCCCCACAAGTCCATTTTCTAAAACATGTTCTGACAAGTGGGGTGGTCTCTAATCGTAAAAAAAGATGAGATGCCCCAACCAGAAGACCCTTTGTCCCTTTTTTTTTTTAATGTAGACTTTAACTCATTTGCTCCCAAAAACGTATAAATACGTTCTATTTTAAATATTTTAAGTGTCCCAAAGACGTGTTTATACGTTTTTTATGTTTTATTTATGCTAGAGCATACAGAAGGCTTTGATGCAGCCTCTCACCTGCAAAGAACGGTTGAAGAAATCGTAGTTATTACACAAACGGCCAGCAGGTGGCAGCAGAGCAAAGGACATCAACCAGGGCCATGTTGAAAAAAATCTCTACTACTCTGAATTCTAAATACTGTAGATTGGTGTATAATGATGAAACTTAGCTATATTGTAATGCTAATAGGGCTGCCAAGATTAGTCGACTAGTCGTGACTACGTCGACGACCAAAAGAGTTGACGGCTAATTTAAATCGTCGACTAGTCAGTTTTACATACTATATATCAGCCTTATATTTGTTTTTTTCTTCCAAAACTGCCTTAACCGCTCGTCGACTTTGAGCAATTATTTAAGGAGTCTGGCAATGGGATCCGATTAGTCGACTAAGAGCGACTACTGTTGGTGATTAGTCGACTAGCAAAATAGTCGTTTGTGGCATCCCTTGAATGCTAATTGCTGCAAAACGGAAACAGATATAAATATACATTTTTTTTTCCCGATGAAAGAAGATATTTGAATCTTTCTTTTGGTAGGTTCCAGTTTTTTTTAGCAATAGAACACAATATTCTGTGTGCCTTGTAAAATCGGTCAAAATCAAGTAAAACAGCCGGGAACGAAGGGGATTGTTTCTGTAAAAATGGCTGGGAGTGAATGAGTTAATAATACCGCTCGTAATAGTTTCCAATCATCTTTGTTATCAGGTCAAATTGTCCGAACATTTTTACATACCAAGCTTTAAAAGCCAGCCTTCTCTGTCGGGGTTGAAGAACGTGTGCGTCAGATCATTGCCGTCATCTTCCGGGATTTTGAATGGCTCGTTTTTGATGCTGTCGTAAAGGTTCTGCAGAAAAAGGCAAGGGCTGTTCATCAGAGTTAGAAAACTGCGATGAAAAGGTTCATTTATGACAAAGGGAGGCCACCGTCGCACACCAACAAATCCTCACCCTGAGAAGTTCCTCTGGCAAGTCTCCTCCTTCGTTGATCCCCCTGTTCATGGAGATGAAACGCTCCACGGGGGGCTTGTCTCTGACGTTGGGGTTATGCAGGCTGGTGTTCAGCATGATGATCGCAAATGACAGCACGTAGCAAGTGTCTGAAATTGAGATTAAACCAATGTGTTTTTTCAAGGCGCTACCAATTATTAGTATTAGTAGCGAAGTAGTTGCTAACCGATATTTTAAGCCGATATTCACACAAATATTGGTGAGAAATAAAAAAAAAAAATAGAAATTACAGTTTTTGAACGTATTGAACAACTTTTCATATTTGCAAAATGTTTTTTTTTTTTTTTTAATTCTTTAATTCAGTGGTGTCAAAGTCCCATCCTCAAGGTCCTGAGTCCTGTATGTTTTTGAGGTTTCCCCACATTCAAGTTCAACACAGCTGATTCATATTTAAGCTCATCAGCAAGCTCTGCAGGAGCCTGATAATGATCCTGATCATTAAATCGGGTGTGTTGGAGTAGAGAAATCTCAAAAACATGCAGGACTCAGGCCCCCGAGGACCGGATCTTGACAAGTGTGCTTTAATTAGCAGGTAGACTTGTTTTGAAATTCTAACAAAAAGTTCAGGGCGTTCCCAGGATAATCTTTGTGCCTTTGAAAACTTAAATGAAAACTTAATAGTGCCGTATTTAATTATCAAGTCAATAAAGTTTTCCAACATTTTGAAATATCTGAAATGTGAAATTTTTACTTATTACCTTTGTTACAATTTCAAACAATCACAAACTGAAAATGAAGCTTCCTGAGGTTAACACTGTTTTAGATTAGATCTTTTATCAGCCATCAGATTTTTAAAGGGACGATATTTGTCAAAATGCCGAATATCGGCACCAATCGGGTCTATCGCAAGTCGGAAACCAGTCAAGTGTATCATAGTCTTTCTGTATTACAGCCTTTTTAGTACTGGATGTAAAGTGATGTACTATAATTTGGGTAATGGCATAAAGGAGGATGAAATAATTCAGAATTAGGGTTCTGCCCAGATAGATAGATAGATGCACGTTTGTTATTATAAATCCAAACCCCAATGAAGACATGCAAATACACATTATGTATTGCTATGCCTAATATATGTAACGCTCAACTTTCCTCTGCTTTGCTTCCTCATGTATGCACAACCAGCCTCTTTCCCTCTATAAAACATCTTGAAATATTCACTAGTGTGTTGTTGTTACTGTGTTAGTCACCAGACTGTGTTCTCACTCCGCCAGGTTGTGTCTTTGTGAATAATGGATGTAGCGGCTCTTTGCTCATCTGCCGCACGGAGATGTGATGTTGTGTGATGTTACTTAAATCTGCTTGATCCTTATTGAGCCTTAGTTACAGCAACTCTTGCAGCTGGCTGTTGTAAATGTGGTCTAAATGGTGTTTGCTCATAGTCCTGTTGTCAGTTTTTGCAGCATATTGGACTGAAAGTATCCAGAAAGTATTCACAATGATTTTATCTTATATTTTGATAAAGTCTTGAGTTGGCTCAATTTCATCTCACATTGTGACCAATTTATGAAGAAATCCAGGTCGTTCCAAAGGGTTCACATACATTCACGTTTTGCTTGCAACTGCAGTGTGTCTGACCTGTGGACTGGAAGACCCCAGGGTTGCACTGGCAATAGCGCGACGCAAAGGCCTCCATCATGCGGTCGATCTTCTGAGCTTCACCTGGCAAACGGAAACTCCACAGGAACTGCCTGGAAGGCCAACAGGAAGTAAGGGGCTGATTCCGCTAGCGTCGCGAGCTGTCAGGATGTGTTCAACGACATTTTTTTTTTTCCGCTGACCGTAGCGCTTGGACGAGGTTGAGGTCAGCAAACTCGTGCAGCTCCACAAAAGCTTGCAGCACCTTGATGTTGAAGTCATCCCTGGTGAACGAGCAGACACATTCCATGTCGGAAAACAAAAGCGCAAACCGTACGCGACCGAGTTAAACAGGTGTTGAAATGGGCCTTCCCTCAGCATTCCTGTCGTGATTACTAATTTATTCGCACAAGATGCTGAGAGGTTGGCGTGTGGAAGCAATTTAAACTGCTGGCCTGCGCTTTGCATTTCCAACCCCCTGAAGGCATACGGCGCATGTGCCAGACTGATGAAAAACAGCTAAGCCCAAAACCACACATAGTGCGGTTTGTTTGTTGGGCCGTCGGTGGGTTCTGCGGTGAAACCTGTCCCCGGCTTACACGATCCTCCACCGTCTTTTCGTGAGCCAGAGTTTTATCTTCTGATAAGTTCTGATACAATAACATTCTTCAACTAGACTAAGTGCAATCTCTGGAGAAATTGTGCGGGAATGCTGAAAGCTGAATGCTAATAACTGAATGCTAAGATTTGAATGCATGTGGAATCATTATGAAGTAAATTGAGAGATAAATTATGAAATTGTAACCTTCGGGTTACTGGACAATGCACTTTACCAATGGTGCCACCGAGCAGTATCAGACACCTGGTAATGATAAGTTACATGTATGGAAGTGGGTGTGGAAAGTGGTACTTAGAAAAAGTTAAATGTCTGTCCCATTGAAAATGAATGGGGAAAAGTTTATATTCAATGTTAAATTGTGCAAATACTGTAAGTAATGTGGAATCAGACGATATATACCCCGGGAGGCATGAATTTTTTAAGCTAGTTGAATTTTGAACAATGTAAATTGGAAATATTTTGTGGGAGTTGTTACAGGCATCTATTTTTATAACTTTATTACAAAGAGAGAAAAATCAGCTGATTAATTGCCGACTTGTTTTTGGAGGGGAATGTTTGAACCCCATTATCTCCTTTGCGAGTCTAAAGAATGTTATATGAAATATCAATATAAAGTCTATAAAGGTCTTGATTGCGCCAATTAAGAGTCCCCCATCCATGTGATTATTTAATCCATTATTTGAAATTGATTGCATTTATTTTCTCATGCCTCTTAGTATACTGAGTTTCCGTGTGTTGTGGCGTCTGTTTCCCTGCTGTTTCCCCTCCTCAGCGTGTAATGATAGGTTTCCACCCCATGCAAAAGCCCAATTACTGATAATTAGAGTGTGTCAAGCCACATTCTGCTTTTTGTATGGTAGGTGGCCCCTTTGATGAAGGCCCATGAATGAAGCGTTTTGGCAACCAGTGGCCCCCCTGGTTGGGTCGCCACAGACTATTATCAAACGTGCGTTTTATTGTCTCAACTCAGACAAACAGGCTGGGTGTGAGGTTTTGCTTGGACCGAAGGAAAGATGATACTGTAGGTCTGATAGCTATGTATTGATTGTTTGTCCACCAAAAAAATACTGTCGTCATATATCTAGTTTTTAATCCCATTTTATTGCGGATTGCATAATGGAATCAGGAAACCGATGTTATTTTTGTATCCCATTTGGAGTACTGTTAAAACCATCCATCCATCCATTTTCTTGACCTCTTACTCCTCACAAGGGTCGCGGGGGCTGCTGGCGCCTATCTCAGCTGGCTCTGGGCAGTAGGCGGGGGACACCCTGGACTGGTTGCCAACCAATCGCAGGGCACACAGAGACAAACAACCACCCACACTCACAAGCACACCTAGGGACAATTCGGAGCGCCCAATTAACCTGCCATGCATGTCTTTGGAACGCGGGAGGAGACCGGAGTACCCGGAGAAGACCCACGCGGGCACGGGGAGAACATGCAAACTCCACCCAGGAAGACCGGAGCTTGGACTCGAACCCGAATCCTTACTGTAAAACTATAAGATGATAAAAGTGTGTGGTGCCCTTGTAAAGTGGCTACCATGGCGACCTATCTGCACCCTTGTCAATTCTACCCCTTTGGGACTCTTTCCAAAAATGAAAAATAACAAGATGGCACCAGTCAAATTTGCCAAAGGCAAACTGGTACAAGCACTTTTGCTATGTCCACGTTTATATACAGTCAGTCCGTAGAAACTGTTGAGACGAGACCATTGGAGCAAAGTATAAGCCTCAAGTAAGCTACAGAGCTAGATACTCCGTCTCACCGTTCGCCGAGGTAGTCTCCAATGACGGTCTTGTTGAGACCCTCGCCTTTATAAAGGAACTGGGCAATATCTTCTGGAGTGTGCTGAAGAAGGTCGTTCTCCAGTAGGAACTGGATTCCCTGGAGAGAGGCAGGGGGAAGAAAGGGGTGAGTCCCTCTCAAAGAGCTAACATGAACCACTTCAAGGTTCACTGGAGGCTGTGAGGAAGATGAAAAGGTGCGGACAGTGAAGAACAAGAAGAAGAAATGTACCTTTTTAGGGTCCATGTTGAATTTCTTCCTGCCCATTGCGATCTGTTTGTTTCTCTGGGATGTTTTACTGGAAGAGTTGTTGACATGGACAGTTAGCAAAAAGGTGGCGCTAATAGCGTACAACTCTAATATAACTATAGTTACAATAACCGAAATGGAAACTTGATCCTTACCAAGCACGCTCAAATACTGACACAATTCAAACAAATGTGAAAGATGACCTCGTCTTGCGCAATCTTACCTCTCACCAACACACGTCAGCTGCTCAATTTCTGTCATGACTTCGGCGATCTCAAACTTCAACCTCTGCGTAACGGAAATATTGATGCAGATGAGTTGCGACATCATTTGAAAATAAATGAGGCAAATTCATACTATTGTACTTTTATTGGGCAAATTAACTTATACGAAAGACATGTAGCTGTGGGGACACTGTAATGTTCAATTAACTCATTTGCTCCCAAAAACATTTCAATTCTTTCTATTTTAAATGTTTTAAGGGTCCCAAAGACGTATTTATATGTTTTTTTATGCTAGAGCATACAGAATACTTTGATACAGCCTCTGAACTGCAGAGAACGGGTGAAGCAATGGTAGCAATTTCAAAAACGGCCAGCAGATGGCAGCAGAGTATAAGAGATCAACCAGGGCCATGTTGCAAACGTGCTAATTTCCCCACAGTTCTAAACAGATTTTTCAAAAATTATGAAACTTAACTATTTCTAATGCTAATTGCTGCAAAACAGAAAAAGATAGAAATATACTTTTTTTCCTGATGAAGAGAAGAGAAGAAGAGACTCTAATCTTTCTTTTGGTAGGTTCCATGTTTTTATAGCAATATCATGTGGGCCTTGCAAAATCAGTCAAAATCCAGTAAAACAGCCGGGAGCGAAGGCAGTTGCTTCAGTGAAAATGGCTGACAGTGAATGAGTTAATAACACTGTTGGGTCAAAAGTAATCCAAATTGGGTCAAATAGCTAGTTTAGAAGGGACTGAGTAAATTCTGTGTAGCAGGTCGGTCCAATTTGTTTTTTATTTATTTATTTAAAATTGTGTTATTTTTGACCAAGCAGTTTTAAGGGTGCAGGACTTGAAGCCCGATCCCTGTGCCCAACATCAGCAGTTGACCTACTGAGCCCTCCAACTGCCACAAATGTTCTCTAAGAATGTTCCATTATTTCACTTCAATGTCAATACACCAACTGTTGACCAGCTTTGGCCCTTCAGACCGCCCAAATCCAATCTTTGACCCAATCTGCTGGATCAAAAATCCCAACCTTGGGTAAAACTACCCCAATCTGCTCAAAATCCACAGCTACTCATCAATTTACTCAGTATTTTTTAGTGTGTTATCTTTGTAGATATTGTACAGCTCTTGTACTAGACCACAATCGAATTCGTGACCTGTTGCAACAATAATGTAAGCTGTTGTAGAGTTTCACACACACACCTCAATGTCGTCGAGTAGCTCTCTTTTCCTGCGCCGGATGTTGCACAGTTCACCCCTCTCCTCCAGGGAGAGATCCTCAGGAACTGAAACACATGATGGAGAAAACACAGCATAAGCGCACACTCATTTGTACACAGTTCACATCCTCCAGTGCACACGAGCGACAACACACCAAGATCAAAAGGCAAATGGAGGGATTGCATGAAGTCGAGGGAAATAAAAGAATCCAATCTGGCACCTCGTAGCTGCGAATGATCAGGAAAACATGAAAAAAAAACAAAAAAAAACGTGTTTTGCTGCCGATCGTTGCTGCTTCACTGACTGTTTCACCTCGTTTAGATGGAGCGAGGCGCGTCGCCAGGCGATGTATTCACTCTTAATTAACTCGAGAAAGAGAGAACGGGTTTTAATTAATCCACTTCAAAGTGACTTGGCCCACTCGTCCTTCTCCACTTGGCCCAAGGGATAATTCTATTAATAAAACCAATCCAGATTAGCTTTCCACGACACTGGATTCTGCGATTTAACTGCCAGCTCCAGGAGAAAGCAGAACGGACGAGTCACTTCTTTATCTCAATCCATCCTACTAAGGCACATTAAGTATGTTTGATCTTGCTTCATTAGGCTAACGTGGTACAAATCTCTCCGCAGGGCTAATATCGCCTACATGTTGCGGAGGGAGCTGATATTGAAAAAAAGAGAAAAAAAAATCACCAGTTTTCATCACTCCCTCAAGATAAGTAAAACAAGGTCACTCAGCTCAGAGGAAAGCATTCATCCCACTTTTACTTTGACAGCTTGTTAGGAGAAGAGTTGCCACACATTTCAATGACCTCATTGACCGTATTCCTGAAACGCTGTGTTTAGAGTCAGGGAAACTGCGGGGGGTTTCAACAGCTGCGGGATTTCCTGTGTGGGACCTGCGTTTAACACATCTTAACTTTGGGGGCCATGATTCGTTTTATTCCCATCTGCTGTCAAAGCACCACGACAGAGGGAAGGAAAATAGAGATGTTAATTAGTGGTTGTTACCGCCGGCACTTGTGCAACTATACTACAAGTGTGGAGGATATTAAAAGGCAATTAAGGGATCATAATCAAAAAACTTTCAATGCTGCTTGTAGTTTTATGTGGGGGTTTTCTGCTCCAACTTTGTGCAGACGTTTCTGGCCTGGTCAATTCAATCAGGCAGATACTTGACATACAGTATCGTTGAATTGTTTGGGGTCACTTGAGATATAAACAGCAACTATAGATGCTAATCATCAGGCCAAGTTAAGTTAAGTTAGCAGAGGCATTGCTAAGGCAGTTTTGTTTGCTTGTTTTTTTTTTCACTCACTCACTCACTCACTCACTCACTCACTCACTCACTCACTCACTCACACAATGAAAAAAAAAATCAGTGCATGCTGTCAAGTTGCTGCTGGAGTGACGTCATTCAGCCGACAAATTCAACCCCCCCTCCCCCTCCCCCGCCACCCCTCGCGCTGTGATTGGCTGGAGGGGTAAACAACTGTCTATCCACAGAAACGTCCCGCTGTTGACAAAACAAACACAAAATGGCAAAATATAGGCTGGGGGGGGGTAGGAAAAAATCACCACCACACATTAACAAAAGCCCAGAGGTGTAGATTGAAAAGGAGTTCATGGGTATACATCCTGTATTTATATAGTGCGTTTTCCTGAGTGAAAACAGAAGACCCCGCCTTTAACTGTCTTTGAGTGTTGCATTTGTGTCCTCGCTTGCATCTTGTTCATGACAAGATGTCTCGTGAATGTATTTCGTTGTCTATAGTGAGCTCACGTAACATTTTGTGTGTCGTGGAAAACATTCATTTCGGCAGAAATATAAATTATATTAGTAATCAATAGCAAAATACCAAACAAAACATGAAAACGCATGTCTTGGCGATTATTTATACTAACGATGTGCAAAGAACAGGCATCCCGGAGGCCCTACATTAGCTAATGAGCTAATGTCTACTCACGACAACAGCACAACACGCATGATTACAATCTTGATTCATTCCAAATCTAATGAATGGTAGACATTGCTCCATGCCATAAAAGACCACCGCCATTATTATCCGACTGCTTCCATTATCCTCCAACCCAGGCCAGGCCTCTCATGCCCGAATCTTATTGGTCTCTCCAAACTCATAAACTCGACTGTACAATCAGCACTCACATCTTTACGCCAGTGGGTAATCTTGTTTGGAAATGGTGGAGGGGCTTTTCTGCAGAGGTGGTCTGCCAATTCCATTATTAACACACTTACATTAGTGACCTTCCATGACTCATTTCTTAATTGGGTTTCTTCAGGAAGCGGAGAAGAAGGCACGGGAATAACAATACCGCCAATACAGGCCTATTATATTGATAACCTGCTAAAATTTATACCACATTTTTGTCCCTCAAAATGATGTTGTTGTGTGTAATTTTCAATAAAAAATACAATTATTACCTAAACAATTATATACCTGTAACATAAAAAGTATACTTTTTCGGCTGCACTGTAACAGTGGGTTGAGAGAGCCCAGAAGATTTAACATCCATCATGTGTCCAACCACACAAGAGGCTCCCATCGTAATCTCACCCGCAAGCCCCCCAAAAACAAATCCCCCTAAATCTACTTTTAGGAGTAAATCCCCTGCCTCTCTGTGCACCCGAAGCGAACAACTGTTCCCCAACGAAACCACCCACCGGCTTTAACTGCTTTCATTTAAATGAATGCACCCAAATCTTCACTTTCTTAACTTGCCTTCAAAGCCAACAGCTGGAATCATGCAGGAATTTCAATTTCACTTAATTGGTTTGAATATTATTATAGTTACAACCAAAAAATGTATTTGTTCACCTATCCATGCCAGCATGTCATTTCCATTCATTTCAATGGGGAAAGATGATTTGACGCACAAGGTTTTTTTGTTTTTGTTTTTTTGTTTGTTTTTTTTTTAGTTAATAGGGGCAGACAGATATACATTTTTTGAGGCCGATTCCGATGTTAAGCAGAAAAAAAATCCAGATAACTGATTAAACAGCATTAATAAAGCCGGTGAAGGGGGTGAATGTCATTATCTTTGTCTTATTTCAGATAATGGATGGATGGAATGTGTTAATATATTTCTTTAAAATTTTTTTTTAAAAAATCGGCCGATATTTTCCGATTTTAAAAGTGATAGTATCAGATGATTAAATTGGCCGGCCAATTTAATCAAATGGTCCTAGTATTTAATAATAATAATAATAATAATAATAATAATAATAATAATAATAATAATAATAATAATAATAATAATAATAATAATACTCTACTATGTACCTATTGAAACATTCTTGTTTGGCGTTATTCTGTGAGAGTTTTCTAATGTAAAATCCAGCATGTGCCTTGGCTTACTAAAGGTTGGGAAACATTGTTATCAAGCACATGGAGCTCCCAGAGAGTGAAAATCCCACGCTCACTTGACGTGGGCTGCTGGTTGACTGGGAGTGGATTGAGCCATGGTTCCCTTGGCTTTATTTAGCAATTTAATGTACTGTAATGCTTCAAAAAAAAAAAAGAAAAGAAAAGACCCCTGTTGCTCCACTTGGCAGTACAGCAAACAAGTTGGTCTCTAATCTATAACCCACCACTTCCCCCCTCATTGCCTCCCACTGCACAAGTATTCACATTACGACGCGGGCCGTATAGACAGACAGACAGACGTGATGAGACGCACACATACACACACTGGAAGGCCAGCTGGCACTAATCCCGCACACTGCCCCCTCCCCATCCCCATCCCTCTCAAAGCCCCAATATGAGCGGAAGTGTGATGTATGGCCGGCCTATACGCAGATGTTGCAGCTGCCCGATTCTAACCTAATTTGCCTCGCCTGGATAAAAGGAAGCACGTGGAGCAGCAGATAGTACTCGGAGTGTTTGGGCAAAAATGATGGGTTGTCATCATAATGGAGGAGCTGGAAGTTATTCATAGACTTGCAATGCTGTCAATGATGGAGCAGGGGCCGAATACTGTTTTTATGCTATGTGATGTCATGAGCTTTGTGATGTCAATCTTCAATTCTTTACTAGTCACAACCAATTAGATCGATTCACTGTCTGTAGTAGTGTTCTGAGAAGTGGGTGTCTTTGTCGGATTATTACTCTCTGTGCAACTCTCTTTGTTTCTCGTCTAGTCAAGTTTGTTCCAAGCCTCTCGATGTGAATAAATAGTTAATAGTCTTATTTGTGTCTGAGCTTTGGGATCCAACCTCTAGCTCATGACAGGACCGAACCACCTAATCGTAGCAAAAAAATCAGATATATATTCAAAAATCATCATAATGCATTTAGTTTCCCAACATTACATGGTACTGCGTCCATTTGAGCCACGCCCCAGAAGCAGCATCTCTCCTCTATGCGTGAGAGGAAAGATTCGGGGCGCTTCTAGTTTTAGTTTTAACTACCTCACAGAGGATATGGGGCTCAAAGAAGCTGATTGCTCGGGTTAATCTGCCGTTTTTGGGGATGGGGGACCTCCTGCCGAGAACGCATTTGCAATGGGGGTGGTCCGCACATGATGTCCTCATTCGATCACACATCTGCTCAGCATCAGCGCTGTGATAATATATTCGAATCCATGGTAGGATCTGAGAGGTTTTGCCGTCGTATGTTGGCAGGCCAAAATCATCATCATGTGAGGATTCGATCGGCCTGAGAACGAAACACGCTGATGTTTTTTTTTCTTCTAGCATCTGGACAGGGTTAGGGTCAGTCCAAGCATCTCTGTTGTGGTTCATTCATTGCTGACCATGTAGGTTTTAGACTCTGATAGAGGCATTGATTTAACATGGTTAACAGTTTATTATTGCAGCCAGTGAGCTTTTCAAACTGATGTAATGATTCTTAGCGACGGCAAACAAAAAGCACAGATGTGATTGCGCCGTCACGCTGTCACGTTGAAGGGTCATTTCCTGACACACACCTCTTGCTGCCTGCCCCAGGCGTCAGTCAAGTGACGGACAGGATGCGGAATGAATGTAATAATCCACCTGATAAGATGGCCGACATTATTGCGATGTGTATCCAGCTTGAAAAGCAATTTTGAAATGGGTTCGCCAACTCTACGGCAAATGAGTTCTCTGATATCGTCTCGAGCCGGACAGGATGCACAGCTGACGTGCAGTCCCGTGTACTACCTGCGGGGTTACTGCTTATGCATGGCTGGCGTGTCACCTGTGCTTCATCTATCTTCTGCATGGAACAAGTCACGTTAAATGCAAATGTGCTCACATTGTCACAGAGAAGAATAAAAACATGGACTTGAACATGTAAAAAGTGCAGGATATTAAATAAATGTGCGCCAGGATGTTTTATTAAGTTAAGAATGAGCTGGGTGTTAGCGCAGTTCTCCATTACAAGTAAAACAGCTAAGAAAATAAAAAGTGTAGAATCAAACACTGTGTTTTTTAAGGTCAGCTGGAAAGCTACTACTGTCTTTGATTAACACCTTACTCTATTTCTAGAAGAACAATTTTAAAAATATGTATTTTTCTTAATGGGAAAAACTGTTTTTGAGGGTTTTGGGAGGTTGTGTTTTGGTTTAGTTTTGTGTGTTTGTCTCTTGTCTGGTTTGTCTCCCCTTGTCTCGTCTTAGTTAACCTCATCCACCCGTGTGTGTCTCCCCTCCCCGTATGTATTGCTAATTAGTGCCCTCTGCCTACTGTTTCCCAGGTGTGTCTTGTTAGTGTCTCATTAGTGTTGTATTTAGTTAGTGGTGTTTGTTCACGCGTTGTGCTAGCATTGTATTATCTTGTCAAAGTGTGGCGTGCTGTGTGGGTGTCGTTTGCTGTCAAGCCAAGTGTTCTCTCATCCAAGCCAAGTGTCTCTCTCTCGTCCAAGCCAAGTGTCTCTCTCTCTCACGTCCAAGTCAAGTCTGTTCTGCCAAGTCTGTCCTGCCAAGTCTGTCCACGTCATGCCAAGTTTGTCCATGTCATGCCCAGTCTGTCCACACTCAAGCCCAGTCATGGCAATCAGTCTACTCATGTTCCATCCCGTCCTGTCTGTCACCATCTTGCTGTAAAGTTCCTCACGTGGCCCTTCAGGTCTGTTTCCCTGCCTTGTTTCTCCGCCTTTGGGTCCATCCACCACATCCACACACCTTCAACTGTGACAGAGTGGACTAGTGACCTTTTGGATGACATCATAATAGGCTCACGGAGCTTCATTTAGACAAGGCAGCTTTATTGATATATATTTATTATATTTAGACTTTGCTACCATCTTATGAAATCTTGGTGCCAATGAGCAATATTGGAGTGAGTTGAGGTGCTTCATTTCGTCTAAAGTAGAGCTTTCCCGCCATCTTGTAGCATCTCAGTCCCAAGGAAATATCCTGAAGTGAATTGAAGAGCTTCATTTATACAAAAGTAGTGCAATGTCACCACCTGGTGGTAGTAACCGCAATGTCACCACCTGGTGGTAGTAACCTGGTGCCAAACAACGATGTTGACGTGTTGAGGAGCTTCAGTTACTCAAAAGTAGTGCTTTGTCACCTTCTCGTGGCATCTCGGTACCAAGGAACCGAGTTGAGGAACTTCAGTTAGACAAAAGTAGTGCTTTCCCGCACTCTGTGGCATTTAGGCAGTTGTATGAGCCTTTTGACGGGTGGCGTCAGTTACTTGCAGATTTTTGCTATTGGCAGCAGGGCTGGGGCTGTGTACAATAATGTACTTTTCAGTGTTACAGTCCACTTGCATTGGGCCCAAGTGATAACCAGCACCAGCAGGAGTTGCATATCAAGGATTCTCACCTCGACTGAGTTCTGTGCGCTACTTTGTGCTACTCCAGTAAATTTTGCAGTGCCTTTTCCGTCTCTCGTCTGCACACTTTGAGCGCCTCTCCTCTCGCCAAGCAATAAATCCACGAGAGACTACCTCTCTGTCGAGTGTTGCCTCGCTAGCGAACCCATCCTGTCCACCTACACACACATTTGCACACACTTACCATGGTGATGGGAACACGCAGGGAAGCTTTCGCAGTCTCTCTCCTAATCAGCTCCATATGTAGTCTCCTCTCTCAGCTCTTCATAGTAAAGTCTTTTACAAGCTCCCACTCACTCTCAGGCACATTTACTCGCGATTACTATCTGGGAGCATGTGCCATGACATACAGTATATTTAATCTTCTACTGTTGCCCCACATACCTTGTAATCTTGGCAGTCAAAAAGCAATTCTCGGTCTTTACAAAATCGGATCTTAAGCCGTTAAACAACACAACTGGGCTAAGATTGTTGTGCAGTCAATCTTCGCAGGCACACAAAGGAGACATATTTTGTTTTTAAGACATTTGGACGGGGTGAATTCAATCTGGCTCAATGCTTTTATAGCAAAGTATTTTTCGTCCCTGCAGCCGGGCCAACCAACAACAGACATTAACAGGAAATCAAGAGGGGTTTTTTTTTCGCCAAAAATACTTCAACTTGAAAACAAAGACAGTCACAAGACTGAATTCATTACTTGAGTGTTTTGTTTCGGAGAGTTATGGATTCCTTTGAATCTCTTTGTTTGAGCTATTGTTATTGAACGCCTACAACACAGTGATGTTGTAGCGATTAATCTGCCAATTTGGAGTTTGTTCAATGGGAACGAAACTTGAAATATGTCCATTTAAATATGTTGTTTTTATTTTTCTCAAGCTACATCGTCAACAAATTAATTTTGGCCTGTTTTACTACCGCTTCTCCTCTAGGGACGAGATAAAACAAAATGACTTGATTTAGCAAAACGGCAGCCAAATCGTCGTTTTCTGCCATCCCAAATTCTCTCACAGTCAGTCCACCTCCAATGTCGAGCTGCCCCAAGTGACTGTCTGGTGCCCTCCCACACACTCCAACTACCGCCACAACAAAAGAGCGAACCCTAATCACAGGACTTCCCCTTCTAACCCACTAATTCCCTCAGAGGCGCAGTGCTAGATGCCAAGAAGTCACACATACAGTGAGCGGATTCAGGTTTTTGCAAAAGCTGCCTTCGGTTGACTTATTTTTTTTCCCAGCTCGAAAAAAACAGCAGCAAAGAAAGGTGCACAAAATTGTGCACGTGGCTAAGTGCACCCATTAAAAGGTCCTTCCAGACATTACAGCTCTTCAGTTAGATGCGACTTGCTAACCACACCGCAAATAAACAGAAATAAATTGACCTTGTAAAACTGGGAATCTCATTTTTGTACTCAAAATAACATAAACATGGGCAGAATAAACATATTTTATGTAAATGTTCCCAACAAATCAGTTTTTGAACGATCAAACACTAATGAAAGGCAATCAAAACCCAACAAATTTGTGCTCCTTTTCCATTTCTCCGTCCAGCTTATAAGATAAAAACACATTCATAAATTGCTTACCCACTCGCATCATTGGATGCGCTTTATGTAAACTGCAGCAAGTTCTTTTTAGCAAACAGTAAATATAAAACGACCAAGGCCAGTCGTCAGTGCAAATAAAACACATCAGCACAAGTTGATGGTTTTATTTCACGTATAAATAAGAATTGATCACAAAATGCAGGCCGAAGAGTAGGAGGATTGTGCACTTCCCAGAATCACATGACTGTCTATCGACAGCATGACACCCCTTGAAGGGATAATTGTGTTGTTGTTTTTTTGTGTTTTTTACTGTGGAGCTAATTTACTTTTTATTTGCGGTAAATAAAAATGCATGTTAGACGCTAGTACTAACACAAAATGGGAGGTGTCCTGGCTGGATCTTCGTTTTTATAAATACAGGAGCAGAACGAAAAGTTCAAATGGAAATACAAGCATGACATTTGGTAAAACTAGATATACTCTTTAAAAATACTGCTCGCCTCACAAAATTCCTAGATGGTGACCATAACGAAAATGTTCTTTTTTCTTTATAACTTAAAGTGCATTGACTTTAAGCCTGATAAATGTACTGAGGGTGAATATGAAGTTGAGTATTGTGGATATGTTGGTACCAGGTGCTGTATTGTTTACGTTTCTAAAAGTGAGCCAAATTATATGGAATTGCATACCCAGTGCTGGGTCCAAAAGAGACTGAGCCAAATTATGTTGGGTTATTTATATCCAACACATTGGGTTGAGGATTTGACCCAGCACATCATTTGACGTCTTTTTCCGTCAATGGCAGTGAATGCGTTAAAGTTGTTACATTAAATTGACTTCAACTTCAACACAACAAAAAAATGGCAGATTCAGCTTTTTAGCCCATCCAAATCATTCAAACTATTCTGGTGAATTGATGCTATACAGATCTGTTTGTTCTCACATCGGAGCATATGTTGCACAGTTTGCGCACTTATAACCAAAATAGTGCCAAATGCACAAATCACACATACAGGCATCTGTTGGCAGTGCTGCACGAACGCAGCCTGCGACGCCAGCAGCGGCGCCTGACAGATACGCAAAGCGCGGCGCGCACGTGAATCGGATAGAATTGAATCTGGCACGGAGATGCGCAGGAATGTGACATATTGTCGCGTATCTGCTCTCGGCTGACAGGCTCCTCTCTCGGATGGGGCGACAAACTTTATCGGCCTCGCGACGCCCCGCGTGCGATACCCTGGAATGAAGGTGTGCATGTGAGCAATGTTAAGTGACGTGTGCAGCGGTGACCGTGCGAGCAGCCGAGTGCGAGTCAGGCGACGCTTACCATTAGTTTCACATTTATGGTAAGTTATCTGAATAATTCATTCAGCACAGGGGCTGTTTCCAGTCTGATCACAAACGGCACGTCTTGCTCGACGCTCTCTGACAGCCCGTCACATGATCGACACTGACTACAAGGGTGTGCATTTATAGTTATGTGGAGTGTTTTTTTGGGGGGGGGGGGTTTAAGTACAGTTTGGCACGCATGTCAGAGCTCAGAGTTCCACCTCCTGGGTGAGCGTTCGCAAACAGATAAAGCAGAGTTTGAAGTTCCTCTAGAATGGTAAGCGCGCGGATTAAAAACATCATGAGCATGCACAGCGCTATGCTACATCTAGGGTGTCAAACTTGTATTCATCAGGAGTGAAATCGTCATTACGGCAACAATAAATACGCTATCTTATGGCTTCATGGTGCCAAAGAACTGCTGTATGTTTACATGAGTTGAGGAGCTTCACATGGGGAGATCTTGAAGTTTACTTGTATACACGCACTTTGCACACACCAATCTCATTATACAGACTCAGTGAGTCAATTTCTGCTTCCGCAATGTGCGCGTTGACCGCCCTGAATTTAATGGGAAGGAGGGGAGCTGATTCACTTTGGCCAGGAGTCGGCTGAATTCCATCCCACGCCCAACTCTATCTGTGCTAGTCAACCAAAATGCCAAAAGAAAGAAAACTCCTGGAATTGCGCTGGGTATGAAAATAGAACCCAAAGAATTGAGATTAAATTATTAAGTTATGGTGGTCCAGTTCAACTCCTGTTTAAATATTTAATGAATTAAATTTAAACCCACAAACATCCATATTATTATACATTCAATGGTCACTTGCTGCTACATTTAATCTCACTGAGGGTCCAAGATTGTAAAGACAACCAAGACCATAAATGTCACTTGGTTTTAATGAGCAACGGGCCATTTCCCCACGCATCTTTAAATCCAAGTATGGTTAGGCTTAATGAAATTAGTCCGATTCAGACCTAAATTTCATGGTTTACTATACAGCACATCCAGATTGGGGGTGAGGATGGCGAAGCGGCAACAGTTCAACCGACAAACTTGTCAGACCGGAGCCTGTTTACGTTTGCGTTCAAGGCGGTTGGGATTATCTGATGGAGGATACGCTTGCATGTGTGATCAGCCAGACAGACGGATGACAGTGGTTGTGGTCAACCTGACAGTCAGCAGTGCAAAAACTCACATCAAGAATGTTTATTTGACTTGCTTCAAGCATCAGCAATCTTAATAATAAGGTATTATTTTAATAGAGATTTTATTACCGGTTATGAGTACGTTTGTCTTAAAATATGGAAGATTGTAGTAGTAAATGAAGTAAATCATCCATCCATGATTTGAAAATGGAGTTTAGTTCATGTGAGTCTTACTAAGTACATAAAAACATGTTGGAAATAAAAAATACTTATTTGTTGATAGGCTGAAACTGTAATTTTGCGATTTGGCATTTAAGGATTTTTGGGGTGGAACCTATCCTCCGTTAGTCACTGAAATCTCACCTATTTTATATTTTGTACACCTGTCAAAACCATGTCTAATATAAAACTATTGCACTATGTTGAAGTGAAGGGAGGAGCATCGTTTAGCTTTTCCTAATTAAAAAAAAAAAAGGGATTTGCTGCCATCTTCTGGCGCCTATAATCAATTCTAAGCTTTTTTTTTGTGGACTTCAAGTTCTCATACTTCAGACTGATACTTTATCTTATTTATAATTTGAAATGCAGCAGGAGAGCAAACATTTTAGATGAGATAAAATTACTGTATGAAAGTTCGGCTTTGCTCCAATGCTGTTATAAAGTTCAAAACTTGGCATCACCAATAAATACATATAACACAAATTGGTAACGAAAGTCTCCTAATGTGTTGGCATGAGTGTAGGTAGCGAAACACTTTTCCCAATACTGTATTTGTTTAATCCTCAGTTTATCATCAAGTGACATTCGGTGGCACTGGATTTCATCACCCAACCACAAAGGAGAAAGAGCTTGTTTGTCTGGCTGCCATCCATTTATCTTATCAATTCCACCCAGTTTGCAGACTTCAAACAGAAGATTGTGAGCGAGAGAGAGACTTTCAAGATTTGCAACGAGGGCTTCAAACTGATGGAATTAAGGGAGGGAAATGTGGACAAATTAATGTTTCTGTTTTGAAAGGAGCAAACATGGTCACGTGACTTCAGCAAGGAAATTGATTTACCTGCAGGGGGGAGAGTAGCTGTTTTTGTATAAAGGTGCAATTATTTTTATTTTAGTAGTGCATGGATGTACACATAAGCGTCCATCCATGGCAGGGAGCGAGTGGGAAAGGAGGAAAAACATCCTTACCGTGATTGTCGTCATCCATCATGATTGGGGTGGTGACAGGACAGCCCTCCTCAAGGTGTGTCCTCACAAATATATATTTTTCCTCTCTTATTGGGGATTTTTTTTTCTCTCTCTCCTCGCTGACAAGCCGGTGTGAGGCTGTCAGACGTCTGGCCGGGAGATAAAGCAGATGATGGCGAAAATGAAGCCCACCACACGAGTGCGAAGTGGCAGCAATCTGCCCACGTCTAAATGTTAATCAGATCCTTAATTGCGAGGAAGGATGTGTGAAATGAAAAGTGTGTCTCCGCGACGAGACTGTTCTCCCTCTTCTCTCTCTCTCTCTCTCTCGTCTGATTCATCCTCCGCGAGTGTGTTCATATTCGCTTCGCTGCAACCGCTCCGACGTCACCAAGCCCCGCCCCCTGCAAACAATGGACACGCGCGCGTGCACGCGGACGCGAGCACACGCATTCCCAGTTAAATGTATGAGGATGTTTTGTGTGAAATGCTGACAAAAAATTGGCGACGCAGTCAAGTATTCAGAGTAGATTAAAGGAATATATCATTTCACTTGTATGTATTGTTCATTACAAAAAATACAAATTATAATACGGGCAAGGACAAACATACAGTAGTGTAAAAATATAGAGTGAGTTGATTTTTGTGTGAAAACTGTTGACTAGCTTAATTGTAAAAAAAAAAAAAAAAAAAAAAGATTATTAATACTAATTTTATTTAACTTTATAAATTTGAGGCTTTTGTTTATTTTAAAATAACGAATTTAATACATTTTGTTTCATCCAAAAAGAACTTGCATAATTATAGTGTTTCAAATAATTTTATTTGGCTGAATATTTCTTATTTGATTTTTTACGTTTAAACATTTTCTTGTTACCAAAAAATAAATGATCGTCCTACTGCACAGTGCGCATGCTGCACCCCAACTTCAAGTTTTTGCCAACATAAATAAATAAATAAATAAATAAATCTTATTATAAATTCTGTTTGGTTCAAAAGGAATTTTCATAATTATAGTGTTTCTTTTTTTTTTAATTGGTTCACATATTTAGAAATATCTGAACGTTTTCTTGTTTCGTACCCAAAAAAACAAAAAACAAAAAAAAAAACACAAATGATCGTCCTACTACACAGTGAACAAGCTGCACTCCAACTTCAAGTTTTTGCCAACATAAATAAATAAATAAATAATAATAATAATAATAATAATAATAATAATTATTATTATTATTATTATTATTATTATTATTATTATTATTATTATTTTTTTTTATTTTTATTATTATTATTATTATTATAAATTCTGCTTGGCCCCAAAACTTAAAATTGTGCCCCCCTCCACCCATCCCTAATATAGGATTTACACCCTCCAATGACAAAAATGACACGCGTGACATCAGGACGTCAAACAGAGGCGAGCAGGATGAGGGCGTCTCCGTCACTTAGCTTCCTTTTCGCAAAGTTTCTTCCATTGTCCCCTGTGGCGTCACACAGTTGAGTCCTCAGCCTCAACCCCTTCCTGGACTCGGTTCAGGGATCGTCCCTGGAAAAGTGAGCTGAGTCACGAGTTCGCATTGGCAGGGACACACAGGAAGTATTGCTCTAAACTCGCGTCATGTGCCTGTATAATTGTGCTCGTGTGGAACTGCATCGGATCATAATTAGAGCTGTGGCTAATATTTTGGGAACTTATTTCTGTGCTTAGCTACATGACAGATTTGAAACAGCTCGACTTGCCTTTTTGATACATTATTGCGCCACATTGCATATTTGAACGTAGTAATACAGTTGTGTAAAAATAAATACAAGGTGTTCCAAAAGTCTGATGAAAATGTAAAACCTGCACGAAACTTGCCATGAATAGCGGACATTGTAACCTACAATGGAGCAGTGAGACGACAGCCATAAATCTTCTCCAATTGGCGATGTACTGCTGGAGAGGAAAATACAAAAAAACGAAGTCTATAGTGGATTAGTGTTAAAGGTAAAATTTTGGAAATATATCCTTGTAAAATAATTTCCAAAACAAACACATTTTGACGTGACTGTAAAAAAAAGTGATTTCTTCTCCAGCTTGCAATTTGCTTTCCTCCTTTAGGCATCAACAAATTCTACAGCCACAAGTCATTTGAAGCATGTGACCATGTAATTGCGCCAACCTCAGAAGCAGCCAGGAAGCCACTAACTGCTTTCTTCAAATCAGACACTTACAGTACCGCTAGGTTATTCCATGTTATTATATGTATGTTTGACAGTTCCAGACTAAATATGATGGGACTGCTACTCTCCAAATCCCACGGTTGAGTCGTGCCAAAGTCCTGTTATCAATGAAACACTAACTTGATACATGTGATGTCACAATATGCACTCCATCTAGATACAAAGCATATGTCCTGCAAATGAATGAGGATGTGCAAACATCACGTGAGATCCAAAATTATTACTCATTCCTTGCTGATTAATTTTTGACCTATAAACTCCATCCCAGCCCGGCACTAAAACGTAGTCATATTTTAAGAAGAAAATAACAAATTTGGACGGATGTGCTTGAAGCGAGCCCCGACGAGGGAGCACGTCAGCCACATTAAGATATGTCGTGCACACATCGATGGAGCTGAGGATGAAGTGACCCAGAGAGTTGCTGAGTGCTTACAGATGACCACGTTCGTGTGCAGCGAGGCCGAGCGTACACATACGGACTGATACGGTCATTTCGCCTGCCATGATTCTGATCATGAAAGCCACTTCTGTTGATTGAATGCAAAGGGAAAGAAGACAACGCTCACATTTGTTGTTTGATTTAAACTACACGCCGAATCAAAAAGTATTGGGAGGCTTGTCAACACGTTCCCAAGGCTATTGGAAATCTTCAGATTTTGTTTCATGCCGAGTTGTTGACAAGCCTTCTGGGAAATGTAGGCGAGTGCATTCCCTGGGGGCTGAGCTGGAATACACAAAAACAATCATATGACAACAACAACAAGTGATCAAAATGACCACAAATGCAACATTTCATTACAAACAGAGAAAATAACATTTCCCAATTCCTCTCGCAACTTTTTTAAAGCAGGCTGCTCACTGTTCTGGATGACATGTCACGCCTGAGGAAGAACAACCTAATGAAGGAAATAGATGAAATTAGCAAAAATTTCTGCTCAGCATGTTTCTTTATCACCTCTTTTTGATTTGTAACTGATTGTACATTCCGAAATTAAAATTTTAAATTATAAATGTATTATAGACTACTATGAATTAGTCATGCTACCTATGCTAGGCTATCGTCGGCTTGTTTACAGTGCTAATGCTAGTTTAGTATTGCGAGCACTGTGACCACTCTAGGGTTTAGTCTCACTTCAAGTCAGCTTGGACATGCTCCCTTTTATGTCATCTATGAAGGATCAAGGCCATTTGTCCGATCTCAAAATCAAATTTGGCCCTTGATAATGAATGAGTGGAGCATCTTTCCAATTGGGAGTGTTGTGTTAGCCATTAAATCCAGCATCGTGATGTGACTCACCTCACAGCTCCATTACATCCGATCCAATCGGATCCCCAAGATGACTCATGCCCTTTTGTTACCATGCCGCGTCTCTTTTCTGATCAGATAAACATAGCTTGGTGACTCCATGGGACATAACAAGTCCCCTCCCGCCAGTGGGATGACTAACTATCTGCATATGTTGCGCGTCCTTTGTGAGATTTTCATTTGTTTCCTGCTCACAGGATAATTAACACATTGATTGAAATGATAAAACTCAGGCATATATATATAAATGAGTCTCATAATAAAATAAAATATTAAAATATAATTAAAAACCTGGAAAAAAATGAAATACAATAAAAAAATACATAGAAAATACTAATAATACTAATAATAATAATAATAAACAATAACATTCAGGTAGCTCCAAGAGTTTTTTATTTTTTAACATAATTCTTCATGGATATTAATCATCAAATGACATTTCATGTTCGTTACAAATTTAAGACACTTGAAAATAATTGTTCATTTCAATAAAAATTAATTTGAATAAATGTTTCAAGTTTAGAAATGTACATTTATGGATGGATGTTCGGAATAAAACATACAAAAATTAACTCAATGTGAAAAATGTCACAAAAATAGCCTACACTGAAATAATAATAATCTCGTCGTTATTACTCGAGTGACGACCAATCACGGCTCAGCTTAAGAAAACAGGTGAGCCGTGATTGGTCGTGACCTGTTTTGTTATTTTCACTGGACAGGAAGTAGTAAAGTGGCTGCCCCCTGAGATAGATTAAAAAAAAAAGTAGATTTTGCTGCTTAATTCATATTTCACAAACACAATATTAATCAGAAGACTGTGTTTAGAGGGGCTGCATCGAACATATTATTGTAACGTCATTTTGGGGGTTGACTTCTCCTTTAAAAGCATCATAAGCAGTCTCGGAGCCACCGAGTTGCTCAGAGTATAGTCATAGTCAACTCCAAAAACATATTTTTTTTTGTTAAACCCCCTAGCTCGGAGTAGTTCTTGGTTGTGCACGACCTGGAGACAACTGCCGCTCCACAGCAACAGCCTCAGCTGGGTTCAACCATCTGTTTCATGAGCTCATTGAAACAGGGGAAATGGATTGCAGGCATGTACTGCATCTCTGGCTGCTCTTTGGAAATGTTGACTTTTTCCTCAATCAGATGACAACAGACTTCCTGTGGACCCCAATATACAAAACACTGTTTAAATGTACAGTATTGTAGGAGTTTTCATTGCGTTACAATTAAAATTGTCAAAACAAGCATGATAATTAGGTTTAACACCAAACGATTAGTCTGCCAAGCACAAATGGCTTTATTTGTTCTGTGGTATTTAAAAAAAATAAATAAATAAAGATGCTTTCCGACCTGCACATTGTGCTAACAAACAGGAAATTAAAGGGTTTAAAAAAGACAAATGAATACATATTTAATACTAATGAAAATAACTGATTGTATTTTTTAAGAGTCAATAAACGAAGCAAAAAAATATTTTAGAAAATCTAAAAATCTAGTCTTGATTTGAGGGTAAAATCAATATTGGCGTCAGAGCCTGCAGTCCCAGTTCTAAGCAACAGGTGGCAGCATTTCACTGTCCTGGCTTGACCGGATGTGCCTCGCAGGGATTCTCCGGCTTCATCTCTGCACAAACTGGGGCTGTTTTCCCCTTTAATCTCGACTCCAGACTCCAGAGTTTTTTTTCGTCCTTGGGTGTTGCCTTCACTTTTCCAACTTTGGCGTGTCTGTGCACTTTGTCTTGACGTGTAAACTACGGGAGTGTGCCAATATCTCCTTCGATATCCAACTATTTTTCCATTCAAGCGCTGTCACGTTCACGTCTTTACTTTTTCTTTTTTTAAAGGACTTGTTGATTTTCGACTGGCGTTAGCCGGCTAAGCTAACTGTGCTAAGCGAGGAGCGCTCCCCGATGCAGGCCATTAAGTGTGTGGTAGTGGGTGACGGGTGAGTTCTTCTTTATTTGTTTTTGGTGACTTCAAAACCCACTATGATCACAGGGTTACTTGTGTTGTTGTTGTTTTTGTTATTAAATTTACGTTGTTGACCCAGTTAGCGGCTAACAGGCTGCGACAGCTGTTGCTCCAGATAACTCAACAGGCACACTTATCCTCACGAGTACAAATTTGACACAGCATATCATGCATTAGACACACAATTACATTTTTATATGTATGGTTTATCGATGGGGCGGCAATACAGTGTAACGGTCACTATTAATTTTGCTGTCAGCATTTTTCATCAAAGCAAGCAGACGTATCGAGCAACCTTTGGACGCAGGACGGGTTGCTAGGGTTGGGCGTTAGGGCTTTAAAAAACAAAACAAACAATAACACAGAAATCTCTGATTTCAATCGATTTTTCATGTTCACCCTAAAAGACAATTACATTATATTATAGTATTCAAAACAAGTTTTGCTTTGTTTTGTTTTGATTTGTGACCTAGTGTCCATTTTTTGTTTTTGTTTTTATTTTTTATTCCGAGCATTATCTAGCATGAACTTCCACAAATCTAATAGACAATATAAATATGTTTTTCTTTACGGTTAATGCACTTTGACATTTTTTTTTTCACCAAAGCATTTCCTGATACATTATATCAATACTTGATCATTCCTTTGTCTTGCGGTGACACCATGTTTCAAGTTTAATGAAATATTGCTAAAAAAACAAACAAACAAAAAACACAAACCTCTATCGAACTTGTTATAAATGCGTGTCATGGTAAAAAAAAAAATATATATATATATATCACAACATTACTTCCTTATGCTTACTCTAGCATTTGGACTGTTTAAAAAAATAAGGGCCAGGGTACAAGAATTTAATATGCCTGTGGTTATCATCTTTCTTTTTATTTTGCTGCGCTGTTTGTGTTCAAATATATCAATGCTAATTCATGAGCTCATCTATGGTGTTTCACATATCTAGCATTAGGCAGCGACTACTGGACCTTCACACGCATCTATAGACAATTTAGTTTCCTCTATGAACTAAACTTGTTTTTAGAATGTGTGAGGAAGCTGGAGTACAGGAGAACATGTACACTTTAGTGATGATGATTTTTTTTTTTCCCTCCCCCAGGGCTGTGGGTAAAACATGCCTGCTCATCAGCTACACTACCAATGCTTTCCCTGGAGAGTACATCCCCACTGTGTAAGCCACACTAGAACATAGACTTAACAATTTTTTATTTTTTTTTTGCAACCAAATGATTTTTTTTTTTCATGTCTTCTTACAGCTTCGATAACTATTCAGCCAATGTGATGGTGGACGGCAAGCCAGTGAACCTCGGCCTCTGGGATACTGCGGGACAGGAGGACTACGACCGACTCAGGCCGCTGTCCTACCCACAGACCGTACGTAGACTCGCATTGTTCGCTTGTCGCACGCCACCGGCTGTCTTGAGTCATTCGCAGGCCCGGACGAGAGTGTGCACACTCAGCAATTTGGAGCCTTGTATCCATAGTACCTATACACAGTCTGAAAAGCAGCTAGAGCTAGAGAAAGGAGCTGTTGTTTACTGCCTTTTGTCCTCACTACAAATCTCCCTCTGTGCCTTAGAAAGTGGGAGGCAGTCTTAAGTGACCACATCGTTTCTGCAGGATTACAATGTTGTGCAAAAGTTTCACATTCCTGATTTTTTTTATTTTTTTTCCATCCCCATTCATCACACTTACTGTCAACTTTTTAACTTTGTTTTCCCCCTTCTAGGATGTATTCCTGATTTGCTTCTCACTAGTTAGTCCCGCCTCTTTTGAAAATGTCCGCGCTAAGGTGAGAATACAGCCTCTCGTTTAATAACACTTTTCCATCTTATGTTTGTCTTTGAGGCGGCTCACTGTCCGCTGTCTTTGCTCATTAGTGGTACCCCGAAGTGAGACACCACTGCCCCAACACCCCCATCATCCTGGTGGGCACCAAGCTGGACCTGAGGGATGACAAGGACACCATCGAGAAGCTCAAGGAGAAGAAACTCGCGCCCATCATCTACCCTCAGGGCTTGGCCATGGCGAAAGAAATAAGTGAGTGACGCACACAGATGTACAGTTTGCATTTTATTTTTATTTTTTTACCTCATCTTCATAGGCACAAAAGTTTGAATATTTGTTTTTTAATTGAAGCATTGCCCCCTTTTCATGCACTACCCACCCACTTTTTTTTTTTTTTTTTTCCACCAGGTGCCGTAAAGTATCTGGAGTGTTCAGCGTTGACGCAGCGCGGCCTTAAAACAGTTTTCGATGAAGCCATCCGGGCGGTCCTGTGCCCACCGCCCGTCAAGAAGAGGAGAAGGAAGTGCAGCGTTTTGTAAAAGCAGGAGCACAGGAAACAGTTGCAGCCCAAGCTCGCCCACCAAGAGGGAAGCCCTGTTTTCTTCATTTTTTTTCCCCCTTCTTTTTTTTTTGTTATATCAACGCTCGTTAGATCACACTAGGTCCTTATTTAAAAAAAAAAAAAAAAAAAAAAAAAAAGATCAAGAGCATATTGGCTGCTTAAATAAGGCAACACTTTTCTATTCAATGTTGGGATTCTGAAGTAAATTGTGAGACCTTTTGTAGGACATTTTTACTTTATCGAAATTCCTGAGGCCTTCATGACGTGACATCTCCATGAGAGGAAAATATTGGGTTCAGTCAGCACTCCCGAAAGCCACATCCAGGCGTTAGTGAAAACATTTGAAGTCATTTCTCTTTTTATTGTTCGCGTGAATTGTGAAAGAAGGACCTATTGTTTACCTACTGACTTTAAAGTGGGCAAACAGTAAAAAAAAAAAATGCTTGACTCCTTTTTTAATTTACTGGAATTGATACATAATGCATCCTGTTTATGAAGAAGCTGTTGAATGCTTGGCCACGAGCGTAGTTTTAACAGCCGTAAGGTGAGTAAATATGGAAGTCATTCATGTAAGTTCGGTATTTGAATACTAATGGTAAAAATGCAGATATTTTGTTAGTTGAACTTTTTACCTTAGTTGTTTTCCCAACATTAACATTTCACGAGCTCGTTTTATTATCTTGAGATCCCCGCTCGTTGCGGTGTATCATGAGGAGCCAAGTGTGTCGTACAATGTGATCGTCAGCTGTAAGTTTTGAACATATTGTCCCCCATCCCCTAAATGAGCAATGATCAAGTCGACGTCTGGACTCCTTGTTTCAGTGGCGCATCGTTGTGCCCACTTGGATTTACAGTTTTGCCTAATATGGTATAATTTCATGTTTTATAAGTAAATAAAGTCAACAAAAATGGTAGGTTTGATGCGTGTCTTGTATTTTTAGGATTATTTGAATAATGTACTGCAGCATGATGATTGGTTGTTTGACAATGTACACTTGTATACTATGGAGGACCAAAACTTCCAAAATTCGAAATAAATAAATGGCTAAAAGTGAAAATGAAAATTAATATAAAAAATATATAATTCGAAAATTCTATCTAAAAAAAATCAATATATTGAAATTAATCCGTTTTTTACTTCCACTTTTACTCATTTATTTAGTCATTTATCTATTTATTTTGGTCATTTCTTTAGTCATATTTATTTAGTCATTTATTTATTTTGAGTTTTGGGCCTTACTGCCAAGTCGACATGTTATTCAAATGAGGGGGCGGTCATTTAACATTTCGACTTGGCAGTACGGCCCAAAACTGCCAAAATTCAAAATAAATAAATGACTAAATAAATAAATAAATGACAAAAAGTGAAAATAAAAACTTATTTCCATTTATATTTATTTTTTTTAGATATAATTTTTTTGTTATATTTTTTTATATTCATTTTTATTTTTACTTTTAGTCATTTACTTATTTATTTAGTCATTTATTTATTTTGAATTTTGGCAGTTTTGGTCCTCCATAGTATCCCACTTCTGGATCCTCAATCAAGACAATAAAGAAAATGGATGCATAATACATTTGGAGGTAAGTAACTTCATGGTTATTTGGTTGTTGATTTCCACCGGTCAAACACCAGCTTGGCACTTACTGCATCTTCAACCGCCATTCCTGTTAAAACAAAACAAAACACTTAGTTCTTTTGTATGGGTAGAAGTAAATAATACAAGTACCAGGTAGTGCTCACCAAGGGATTTAAACACTGTTGTCTTCTCTCTCAGTGCAGGTTTTTCTCCATTGATGACTTCTCCGATCTCTGCAAACACTTCCACCTGAAAAACAACAATGGCGTCACCCCTTCATTACCAGCAAAAAGGACAACACAAAGTCCTTGAATTGAAAGAGAAAAAAAAATGACTGACTGACCTTGGAGAGGATGATGTCACCAGATTCAACCATGGCTCCCTCCCTGCTGTCAACATACACCACCGCTTCCTTCATCAGCACGTCATCTACCTCTCGCCAGTTTGGCCTGCAAGCTCCTACCACTGCACAATCGGTGACAAGATTTTTTTTACATTTTTTTATGGTTATGGTTGGCAACTGAAAAGAAAAAAAAAAAAAAAAAGAGGACTTAACGTGGCTGCTCACCTGCCACGTGGGCTCCCGGTTTGACCCACTTTCCAAAGAGCACCGGCTGTTGACTTGAGGTTACCGTCACTATGACGTCAGCTCCCTTAACAGCCGCTTCCGCTGAGTCGCAGAGGAGAACGGGACCACTGATGGAGCTCTGAAACTTGTCCATCCCTTCTTTCCTGTGGCCCCACACTCGCACCTTTCAAGAAGATCCAACGCTAAGGTAAACCTTGTCAAAAACATTCCACTCTGACTTAAAAACACAACAATTTACTATTTTTTTTTTTCCCCAAGTCATGCACATCAGACAGAGCTGCAGTGAATCATGGTGAACAAACTTACATTCTGTTATTACTACAGCAATCTCTCCACGACTCTTTAAAACTTTCTTTGGCCTGTTTTTACAGCAATTACAGCTCTTATTTATTTTTTTAATCTTTACACAAACTCTAAAAAACACAGAGCAACGGATATGAACAAAAATATTAGTGTAGGATCCCTGTGTTTAGAATAATCAAATCCCATTTTTTCCAAAATAAATTTATAATCTCACAAAATACATCACTAATCATGCCCAAATATTGACATTACTAAATGAACCTACAGCTGTGGCTCATAATAGAGGACTTAACATCCTTAATAATTATTATTATTTTAATTATCTTGAAATAACTCCCATTTTCACTCTTCTTCTTTCAAATTTAAAGTCTGACATAATTGTGTGCCACCATCCAGTGGCCGACAGTGGAATTACATGCAAAATAAATGGGAGTCAGAACATAAGACTTAAAAAGAAGAAGAAGAAAAAAAAAAAAGGTGAATGACTTGCTGGTTAAATACACTGAAAAACTTTATCAACAACTGTCCATGCACAATATTGACCAACACCATTTTTTTTTTTTTTTTTTTATAACTACAGCTCTTGTATTGGATTTTATTACAGATGTAAATTATTAAACAAGCGTTGATGTGACAACAGTGGAAGTGGGCAAACTTGTGCTCAAGGGTCATGTTTGGTTTTTAAAAAGGCTGAGTCAGTCCTTTCAAGGTAGAGAAAAAAAAAGGGGAAAAAGGTTTAATTTTATCTTTTATTTTTTCCTTTACTATTTGTTTAATTTTACAAGACAAAAATATGCTCTTTTTTTGGGGGGGGGGGGGGGGGGATAATGTGTAAAATAAATAAATAAAAAATCAGCCTATCTTAAAAGAGCCATATTGTCAAATTAATCGGTCGGGCCCTTGTACCTCTTTAAATGAAAACATCTCAGTGAAGATCCTGTAGTGGCTCAAAGCTTGTTGTCCTGTTCCCAAGATGGCCAACACCTCTGCTTGGGGCGGCATCAGCAACTGCACAAATGATTTCCACACTTTAGTGGCTGACTTCAAAAGCCAAACGCGAGAAGGAGAGCGCAAACCTTAGCAGAGATGGCCGATGCGGCGGCTGTCCTCATGCAAGTGATGACGTTTCCCTCCATCACCTGGACATGGGTGCGAATGTCAACCCAAGTGACGTGCAGCAGTCGCACACACACCCGAGTGCTACTCACGGCCTTCAAGCTTCCTCTCTTGGGGTCCAGCAGCACCACTGTGGCTTGAACCGCGGGTAAGTCGGAACCTTTCTTCCTATTGTAGAAGCCCACAAACTTTGTGCACAAGATTCCGTCGTTTTCCATGTATGTTGGCATCAAACCCATGTATCTGTTCAGACATTTTTTTTTTCATAATTGAAAACAGATCCCTAGGATCTTATCTATCTCAACATAATTACTACTTTCCTATTATTTGTTTACACTGTAGACAGGTACGATTACTAAATTGTGACATTGTCGAAGTTTAAAATGTTTTACGAAAATGTGAGGGTTGTGTTTACAGGGACACTTTTTCACAAGTTTGTCATCACGTCTTTTTATTGAAAGGAGTAAATAAAGGGGGGTGAAAGTCAATAAAATAAAAACTCTGATACATAGCATGCTAATACTAGCTTACCCGTTAAATTTCTGCAAAGACAGTGTAGACCTGACAGGTTGAATCACCTCTGAACAGTCACCTCGTGAAAATTTAGCCAAAGCTTCCTCCAGACGAGGGACGAGCTCCCCGTAGCGTAACAGACGAGAAACTTGCTGTTCCGAAATGACAACTGGTGGCTCGGCCATGGCTGCAGGACAGGGCGTCTGCTTGCCGTGTTGGGAGTTTTTTTTTTTTTTTTTTTTTTTGTATTCGTGGCCAAACTAGAGTGGAGCGCGAGCTGCGTTCGAGAACTGCACTTGGCTTTATGCAGATCAGGGTTGGACTAGAAGTGGGTGGAGCTAAATTATTGACTTTTGACATCCACGATGCAAAACTTATCCAGATAGAAATTAGTAAGGTGGGTGCAGTACCACATGTTCACAGCAGAGGACGCACACGGTTAATGTTTGAGGTGAAATACGATGAATGGGGTTTCCCATCATCCATCGTTCCATACAGAATCATTTTAGGAGCGCGTTTTTAGTAATTCGCTCAATTTTAGTGTCAAGTGCGGCAAAGGTCCGAAAAAACTGCTTCCTGAAGGCTGAAACACGAGCGTATAGCCTAGTGGTTTTCAAACGGGGGTCTATAAGGTCGCTGAGCTGTATCTTGGGGTCCACAAAATAATTTGCAGTAAATCGTGTTATTTTAAGAAGTGCAGTGGCCAATAAAATATATACAACTAAACTGATTTTAGAGCTTAATTAGCAAATTAAAAGTGCTGATGACTGACGCAATTTTTGACATTAAAAAAAAATAAAAAGTTTTCCCACCCAGACAAAATATTACAAGTACAAAGTTGTATTTTTTTTTTTTAAGGTCACATTTCATATATTATAACTATCTAAAAAACATGACTAATTAATTTTCATAACACTACTTTTTATCCTAAAGAAATACTTTAGAAAAAATGATTAAATACAGCTTTTTGTACTTCATTTTCTTTAAGAAGAAAAAAAAAACGTTTCCTGACAATTTAGATAAAATCACTTTAAATTTTTAATAAAAATTGATTTCAGTATAGGACAACATTTACAAGAATAATCTTTTATTGAAGGATAAAGTGATGTAATAATAATAATTTAAAAAAAACTCATCCTGGACCCAAAAAGTTATGTAGTTTTACTAATGTTCGTGATGTAAATCTTTCATATTTTTATGCAGACTGATTTACCTCTGTGTTTTAAGTATTTTTAACTTAGTCCACTATCAAATGGAAAAGTAAATACTTATTGTATTTCACATAAGGTATTTGATTATGAAGTACATGCAATGTCACAAAACAAGAATAAAAAATTGAAAATATTAAAATAAAGATTTATTATGAATCAGGCAATGCAATGCCTTGACAAACAAGCATAAATGGTCCTAACTAGAAACTCTTTTTGTCTCACATGATTCATAACTTGAAAATATCTAAGTTGAAACGTGGAACTTCCTTTTCATTATGAATGGTGAAGCATTTATTTTTTTTACACGAGCAGTCTCTCAATAGCCATTTGGGCCGTCTGGATCTGGGGTTTGAGCTGGGAGCCTTCCTTTATGGTGACTGAGGTCGCGATGACGGGTCGCGACACCCCACAGGCGCGGCCCAGGGCCTGTTTGGAACGGACAAACACATACGGGACGTTCTTGTCCTCGCAGAGCAACGGAAGGTGGAGGATGATCTCCAGTGGTTCAGCATCAGCAGCCATGACGATGAATTCAGCTATTCCTCTGTTCAGGGTCTTTGTAGCTGTGGGGAGAAACAGTGGTTATAATATTAGTATTCAACGTTAGCAACCCAGTGATTTCCAAACTTGGTTGAGTGCATTTTTTTTTTTTTTACTTTTTATTTTAAGTATTCACTGAGACTGTGTAAAGTCACTGTCAAGGAGATAAATGTGAACTATATTAACCTAAAATCATTCCAGGACCCTCACCTTCATTGGCCCCCTTCCTCAGCTGCTTGTAGTTGGAGGCTTGCTGCACCAAGTCCAGGATGGTTTTGGTGAGCGTGGCGTCGGCTAGCGGGTAGGCCTTCGGGTTAACTGGGGCTTCGGACTGCACACAAAATACACGCGTTATATAACCACACAGTCAGATGAAGCCAAATGCAACAATAGTGCCGCTATGATTTTAAAAATGAGCTCATCTTAGCTCGTTTGAATCTAGCTAGTAACTAGTTAGCATAATATGCTAATAGCTTGTTCGGTTTCATTCTGTAAGCTACTCACCATTGTGAAAAGTTCTTCTTGGTATTTCGTCCCTCTCGGCGAAATGCTTCACGGAGGAGTATTTCCCTTTTGCTGGGGATAGGGGAACAACAAAACGCGAAAATAAGATTTGGTTTCACCGCTACAAATGTTGCTATTTGTCGCGAGCTCAAACGTTGGCTTCACGTGTAGGCTGGTACGCATGCGCAGTTACGATGCTGAAGGATACCGGAAATGGTACTACTCTGGGCGTTTTTTGTTTTTTTTTCGTTTTTTCCCCCCCGTTTTAGTCGGCGTGTCCATTGCAGAGTGAAACAACGTCGTGATGTGAAATTGATCCGATATTGAACTTCTTTTGGTTTGTTGTGTGGCAGCAACGTGGTAGTTGACAGAAACAACATGACATAATTACGCGAATGTGCGACGTTCGGCTGTTTCCCTACGTGTTGCTATTCGTAAAAACAACTGTATCGTGGGGCAACTTATAAACAAAATACGCAGCCACCAGGATTGCACATTTGCGTGCAAGATGACTAGAAATGTTGGAGGAAGTTGGTTGCCGTTTGGTGTCCGTGTTTCCCAGTGTACCTGAACGCAGCACGGGCGTTGCTTGCTATAGCAACGTAGACAACGGAGACGAAAGATGGTTCACATCACAGAAGATCTGATCCGGCGTCGCGCCGAGCACAACGAGTGTGAGATTTTCTCGTTGGAGGAGGTCTCCCTGCACCAGCAGGACATCGAGAAGATCGAGCACATCGAGCGCTGGTGCAGCGATCTGAAGATCCTCTACCTGCAGAACAACCTCATACCAAGAATCGAGAACGTGGGCCGCCTCAAGAAGCTGGAGTATTTGAACCTGGCTTTAAACAACATACAAGTCATTGAAAACCTGCAAGGCTGCGAGAATCTGCAAAAGCTGGATCTGACGGTGAACTTCGTGGGGCGTCTGAGCAGCGTGGAGAGCCTGAAAGAAAACATCCACTTGCGTCAACTCTTCCTGGTGGGGAACCCCTGCACACTCTTTGAAGGTTACCGCGAGTACGTCGTCGCCACCCTACCCCAACTCAAGTGTCTGGATGGCACCGAGGTAACCCGGTCCGAGTGCATCGCAGCCAATCAGGGCCTGGAGGATTTGAGGAGGCGTGTCCTGGAGCAGGAGGACGAATATCTGATCAAGAACGCCTGCGATAAGGAAGAGGAGGTCAACAGGAAGCGGGCCGAGGAAACAGGAAGTGGTGCTCTTGACTCGGAGAAGCAGGAGCAGGCGAGCGAGTCGGATGAGGAGCGACGGGAGAAGGAGTTCTGGCACACGCCGTGTCCCTTCACTCCGGAATCCCGCCTGGAGGCTCACCGCCACCTGGAGGCCAAGAGGAAGACCAAGGAGAAAGGCAACGAGAAGAAAGCGAAGCCCCCGAGGACTCTGATAACTGCTGATGGACGAGTCCTGAACATCAATGAGCCCAAGCTGGACTTCTCGCTGACGGAAGACGACGACAACAACAGGATCGTTTTAGACCTGGCAGTGTACAGGCACATGGACACCTCCCTGATGGACGTGGACGTGCAGCCAACGTACGTCAAAGTCGCCATCAAAGGGAAAATATTCCAGCTGGTCCTGCCGGCTGAGGTCAAGCCCGACAGCTCGACGGCGCAGAGGTCGCAGACCACGGGACACCTGCTGCTCCTCATGCCCAGGGCTCAAGGTGAAATCAAGGTGACAAAAGCCGCCACACGTCCGTCCAAAGACGACCGCTGCCGCCGCGGCTCATCTGACAGCAAGAAAAAAGAGCGTTCCCTTCCAGAGAGGCTGGAAGTGGACGCCAGTGGAACCGTGGACATCGCCAACATTGTGACACGCCAACACACCATCGAAGGGCCGCTGGAAGCTTCTGGCTGGAATCCGACCGTCGTCGCTCCACTTGACGACGAACACTCGGAGGGTTTTGTGGACAACCCTGATGTCCCGCCACTCATTTGACCTCTAACCTCGTCCCAGAATGGTGAACTGACTTCAGTGTGGGTGTTGAGGAACATCATGTTTAAGGAAGATCAAGAAGTTGAGAAGAAGAAAATGCTGAGATGACGATATGAAGGTGCAGAAAATAAATAATCAATGACTTTGGTCTGCTTGGCCTTGTGTTTGAGTACGCGATGTCTCTGGTGGACACGAAACACTTCTCAAGGTCTTTTTCTGACTCGTCAATCAAACTTGACTGGGCTGTCTGCTTGTATTCGTTGAAGACATCACCTTTTCTGTTTGTCAAGGATTTGGAATAAACCAGACAAAAAATAAATAAAACGAGATGACAACAACAACAAAAAAAATAAATACTTAAGTCGGTTCTTCCTGTAGTTTGACGGTTCCAAATAGAGCTGCTCGATAATGGAAAATATAATCATCACGATTATTTTGGCAATAATTGAAATCACAATTATTCAAACGATTATTTTTTGATACAAAACAAAAAAATGTTTAAGATTTTAAAAATATTAAGACCAATTACTGAATTTATAGTAATAATATATATTTATTTTTGTTGGCAAAAACGTGAAGTTGGAGTGCAGCAGGACGATTTTCTGGTACAAAACAACTGTTTAAACATAAAAAAAAATAATAAGACAAAATTATTTGAAACACTATAATTATGCAAGTTCATTTGGATGAAACAAAATGTATTAATTTCGTTATTTTACCATTTGAAAAAGATGCAAATGTATCAATTTAAACAACTCGAAAATTAGTATTAAATTAGTATATTTTTTAACGATTATGCTGATTTTGTAATTGTATTATTGGTGCATCTACGCCACCTGTCGATCTGGAATTGAATTGCTAAGTTTAAGCAAGTCATTCACAATAGATTGATTGATAGAATTTAGTCATGACTATTTTTGTTGTTAGATATTGGATTATTCTCGATGGGCTTGATTCACACTCCACACCAGTAGATGGCAGTAATGCAACCTACCTACACCAAGAAGAAGAAGTGGAGCTCAGGAGGGCACTTTGACGCCGCCATATTGCTTCGTCGTCCTGTCTTGAAGGAGAGGGGAGATGAAGGGGATTCGGGGTTTTACTCAATTATCGGTAAGGACCATAAATTCACCAATCCTCCGGAATATAATCGAAACGCTTTTCTCTCTGTCGCTGTTTGTTTACGCCGTTTGTGTAGCGATTTCCCCCGACTACACGTCCCGACTAGCGGTGGGAAAAGCCTGGCGCTGTCACCTGAACCTCGGAAGGATAGTACCTCTTTAATTTCACCAATGTTATAATATAACTTGTAGTAATAACGCAATGTGTTATAGACGATAGATGGCTAAAAGGCAAAAAAAAATAACACCAAACTCAGTGAATTGAAAAAGTGAAGGTATGCTTCACGTTTTTGACGCGTCCCACTAATGAGGACACACACTGCAGAAAACGGATGGAGAGGAAAAACGTTCTTGTGATTGGCTACTTGAGAATATGAGGACTGTTGTTTGTAGCTAGTTGTATTATCCCACCTTCCATTTCCTGTTTTTCCAGACCAGGCTTTACGCTGCGCAGGCTGCCCATAAGGTGGAGACCACCAGGGCTGCCAAACATGTTAAATTTCAACCTCAAGATGTGCAGGTCAGTGATCGTTGATGTTGTGTTTCTTCTCCACAGAGGCGCTTCTATGCAGCTGCCAGGGCAGGCAGCTCTCTTGTGGAGCCCCTGCCTGGCCTCAAGCTCGCTCCAGGGCCTGCCCACTCCTTCCAGGATGTCCATGTATGTTATGTTGTGAGGAGGAAGGCTGGCTCCAGACGACATCCTTCTGAGACATTCATTTGTTTGCTAATAATCTTTGTTTCTGGATAAAGTTTTTATCCAACGCTGCTTTCATCATACATGATGGAAATGATCTAGAATGTCCGTTTGTGTCCCCTTCCAGGTGACCCGACTGCCCAGTGGACTGGTGATCGCCTCCCTGGAAAACTACTCACCAGCTTCCAAGATTGGTGTGTTTGTTAAGGCCGGCTGTCGTTATGAGACCCTCGAAAACCAGGGTGTGACCCACACCCTGCGACTGGCCGCCAACCTGGTACGACGTGATATAGCTGCCATCAGGCTAGAATGAATTTGTTCACATTTAGAAATATGTGAATAATTGGTGTACCCTAAAGAAGCTTGTAATTGTTTATAGATGCTAAATTTAGAAGACCATAAAGCATGAAACAACATTGCATAAATGGCTGCTCATAAGTTAAATTCTTCAACAAACGATGTTCACATCAAGATCATTAACAGTATTAGTATTAATGCTGTCAAAGTTAAAGCGCTAAGTCATTGATTAATCACAAAAAAATATGGCATTAATCTTTTTTTGTTGTTTTTTTTTGTTTTTTGTATTTTAAATTATGCAAGTTATTAACTGATTTGGAAAAAGGTGGATGGGAGTGTTTGACTTGGCGTCCTTGACTTGACACAAATGTTATTAAAACTCACATTACAGCATTTATTTATAAAAGAAAAAACTATCATTGAATTAAATAAACCCAACAACACTGAGATTTCAGCCGATGGTGCTGAAGTGCGCCAAAAATTTGTTTAAAATATCGAACAATGTATTGTTAAATACAGTTATGCAAATGTTTTTACTGTCTTAAGTTTAAATTCAGATCCATTTAAAGTTATCTAATGTCTTAATAATAATATTTAGTAATATTTATTCTTTTCCAGACCACCAAAGGAGCTTCAGCTTTCAAGATATGCCGTGGTATCGAAGCAGTAGGAGGGACACTAACGTAGGTAGCATTGAAGAGCAAACAAGATAGTTTATGTTTTAGGCATTTATTCATTTTTTATTTTTTTTATTTTTAATTTGTGCCTCTGCAGTGCGTCTTCAACCAGGGAGAACATGATCTACACTGTTGACTGCTTGAGAGATGATATGTGAGGAAGAATCGATCATTCCCCCCCCCCCAAAAAAAAAATCATATTTCCATGCATTTTTGAAATTCCTGACAAACTCAATTTAATAAAATCAATTTATCTGCCATTTATCACTCTTATACAAATATAGTAAGTTCCCTCATTTATTGCGGGTGTTACGTTCTAAGAACTACCCGCGATAGATGGAAATTTGCGTTAATTAAAAAAAAAATCACGTTAGTTTTATATATAGTATGTTTTTTCGTTTTGGTATGATTTTTACTTTATGATAAATGTTTTCATTCATATGTTCTTTTTTCATTTAAATTCATTTTTTTTCATTGGATGTATTTTTCTTTATTTACAGCACAGTATACTTTTTTCCCTTTTTTTTTTTTTTTTTACTTTTACTATAAATGCTTTTTAATTCATCTGTTTTTCATTTACATTATTAGTTTTTCCTTTTAGAGGTATGTTATTTTTTATTTACTTATTTCACAGTACAGCATATTTTATTATTTGTGTTTTTTTGTTTTGGTATGATTTTTACTTTATTGTAAATACATGTTCGTTCCTCATATATGGTCTTTTTTTCTTTTTCTTTTTTTTCATTTACAGCCATTTTTTCTATAAAAGTATGTTTTGTTTTGGTTTTTTTTATTTATTATACAGCACAGTATTTTTTTTTTGCATTTGTTTTTTCCCGTTTTGGTATGATTTTTAGTTTATTATGAATGCTTTTTAATTCATTTTTTTCATCTACAGACATTTTTTCCCCCATTTAAAAAAACTGTACTTAATTTCATCTCCTTGTTGAATAGCGACACAGTGATGGAGTATCTGATCAATGTGACAACGGCGCAAGAGTTCCGACCGTGGGAGGTGGCCGAGCTCACACCCAGGCTGAAGGTTGAGAAGGCCCGAGCAGAACAGAATCCTCACATAGGTGAGCGGGTCCACATCCTCAAAAGCGTCTCACACACAAAATATTAAAATATTGTGCTTCCTGTCCATCCTTTTTGTCCCAGCGGTGGTTGAAAGTCTCCATGAAGCCGCCTACAAGAACGCTCTAAGCAACTCTCTGTACTGTCCGGACTACATGGTGGGCAAATTCCAGTCTGAACATGTAAGTATTGTAGTTGTACTTCCACATAGTGTCAAGCGCACGTCTAACTTTGTTGCTCGTCATTTTTTGTTTTCAGCTGCACCAATTTGTCCAAAATCATTTCACAAGTGCAAGAATGGCGCTTGTTGGACTTGGTAAGGGAATTTCCTCTTGGAATTCGAAATGAATCAAAACCAAAGGACCTAAATGCTTCATTTGTTGTCTTCAGGTGTGGATCATTCGGTTCTGAAGCAAGTAGGTGAGCAGTTCCTTAACATCCGCGGCGGCGCCGGAACGTCAGCTGCCCAAGCTCGGTATCGCGGAGGTAAACCTCACGTTTAACATTTTATGTGGTTTGCTGCCATCTTGTGGCTGTCGTTTTACTGATATTTCTGTCACCCTGTCCAGGTGAGATCCGCCTGCCGAGCAGCAGCAGCCTGGTCCACTCCGCCGTTGTGAGCGAGGCGGCAGCGTCAGGCACAGGTGAGGCTGTCGCCTTCAGCGTTCTGCAGCACCTGCTGGGAGCTGGTCCGCGCATCAAGAGGGGCTCCAATGCAACTAGCAAACTGACGCAGGGTGTTGCCAAGGCAACTGCTGACCTCTTTGATGTGAGTTGGAATAAAATTAGTTTTTTTTTTTTTTTTTTTTTCTACAATTTTCGTTTTTAATTAATTTTAAAAAATCTTGACAGGTAAGTACTTATAACGTTACCTACTCTGACTCGGGGCTGTTTGGAATCTACACAGTTTCCCAAGTGGGATCTACCGACGCCGTGAGTGTATTCGTTGCTCTAATGCGCAAACCCCCCCACCCCCACCCCCTCCCGAATTCGATAAATAATATTTTTGCATGCTCCGCAGGTCATCAAGGCCGCCGTTGCCGAGGTGAAGGCTGTCGCTGACGGCGGCATCACAGCCGCTGACCTCACTCAGGCAAAGTAAGAAACCTCGAGATGAAAGTATTCATCCCACTAAATTGTGTACCATTCCAACATGTTATTTATTTATTTATTTTATAAATCCTTATAATAATATAACTTAAAAGGACAATGACAAAATAAAAACGTAAGAATAACATAAGAATAAACTAAAATAATAGCAACGGAAAAAACAGTAAGGACAAATCTTATTCTGGTGCGTTTTGGCCTCTTGGGGGCAGTGTGGTGCCGTGAATCCATGGCGTACACACTTAAAGTGAGCACAGAAGAAAGTTGTTAAGTTAGTTTTTCACACATTGGGAAGAATTTGTGCCTTTGCGTAGTGTTATCTCATCTGTGGGTATGTGTTCCCACAAGATTTGTGTGTTGATATTTGTTATTTGAAGGAAAAACACTCCTGAAGTTGATGCTAACTTCCTTTTAGCATTAACTAACTTCCTGATAGCGCTAGGCTAGCAGTGTATTAAAAACTAAGCATATTTAGTATTTAAATATACAGTGGATGTAATTCTTAACGTTGTGTATTTATTTTTACAGTTTACTTCACCTGCGGTGTCATTAAAAAGTTAAAAGGACGCGGACGGATAACAGAATAACCATAATAACATAGGCTACGCACTTACTAGTTGCTAAAGCTAAGCAGGGAAAATGGTGCATTCAGGGTACTTTCACAGCGTCGGAAATTTCAGCTTTCTTCTATGACGTTTTAAGGCGAGAATAACCAGCCAATTGGCCGATTGTTTTGGCCGATTAATCGGCCGGTCCCTGTACAAAAGTAACTCTTTTAACAGACTATTGTTTTCTTTGCAAAGGCTGTCGCTGAAGTCTGACTTGCTGATGTCTCTGGAGACTTCAGAAGGTCTGCTGGAGGCCATGGGCACTCAAGCGCTGGCTCGCGGTTCCTACCAATCCCCGGAGGAATTCGCCAAAAACATCGACAACGTCTCCCTCACCGACGTGGCCAACGTAAGACCCAGAGTGAAAAAGTGAAAGCGAACCTAATGAGTGCATAGCATTGTTTATGACATCAATTAACTTCCTCAGCGACTCAAGTACATTTTAATGATGCTCATTATCGCATTAATTTCCAGGCTGCCAAAAAGTTTGTGTCTGGCAAGAAGACCATGGCGTCCAGCGGGAGCCTTATTAAAACCCCCTTCGTCGACGAAATCTAAAACCTCCGCCACCTCCTTCCTCGGCTTGTCGTTTCACCTCTTCGCAGCAAAGCAGAATTGCTTCGCTCCACTGTAATAGGAAGACAATTTCCGTGCTGTTGGTTTGAGAGCTATTATGTCCTCTTGGTCTCGTTAATGTAAGATTTGTTTTGGGGTCATCGCAACATTATTTCCTGCTCATTCGCCCACTTACATTATGCTGTATAGCTCATGTAAAATAATGAATAAACTATCTGCCGGAAAGAGTTGTGGGTTATCTTGCTGAAGCATGTTTGTGTGATGTCTGTGGTCTCTTTACAATTTACTTTTAGGGATAAAATAAAAACATTGATTTAAAAAAAAAAAAAAAAAAGGACTTTTTATAACCTTGATTTCATATTTCATCGATATTTTTTGTAATTCGATTAAAGTGACTACGGAGACACTCAGTTCATCAACCAGTTGATCAACCTTGCATTAAATCTGGTAAGTCACAAATACGGAAGTAGATTTTCCAGTTATCTGTATTTCAGTTGAGCTTATTTTTCTGTTGACTATTTGTTTTTTACTTCCTACATTTGAAAATGGTTATCTGTGCTTTCTACTACTTACGTAACAATTTAAAAAAAAACTTTGTGCTTTAAGTGGTTTTTATTTATTCATTTTTACAAACAATTATTTTCACTTTATATTTTTTCTTGTTTACTCCTATCGAACGAGAGATCTGTAGGTACCTGAAGTAGCCGCGGGGCACCTCCTCCCGTGTGTTCTCGCGAGATTTCCCGATGACAGACGCGAAGAAAGCAAGCTTGCTGGATTTGAGTTTGTTTTTTGCAGCTTGAACACGGCGAAAACCACAACGTCCTCGCGCTTGGAGGTATTTAATTTCTGTTTTTGAAAAATATTTGCTATAAAGAAGTTGAGGTAATACCGTATTTCGTTTTCGACTATTCTGTAACATAACGGGGAGAGTGTTTCAGGGGGGGCTTCAGGAAAGTCGACTGCATGGATTTAATATCATTTCTGGATAATTGTAGCGGCTAACGCATCCACTTTGTGTGACTAATCCACGCTTGTTGCTGAGGAATATCCCCGAGAAAGTTGCCGGCATGGCGGTCCGTGAAACCGGGCGGTGAGTCCCTCCTGCGAGGGCTGGCAAGCTCCTCTGGAGAAATCAAACCCGATTGTTTCGGATGGAGCACTTTCGCACTCCGGGATTCACCGCCATGAGCGTGATCCACACCTAGCCGTGGGCACTTTTGAGGTGGGACCGACCCCACAAAGACCGGAGCATCGGCACCACCCGTGTTTGTCCGCGGACATGGATAAACTGACCGTGATATCAGGATGTCTCTTCCTCGCTGCAGAAGTCTTCGCCATCGCCAGCATCGCGAATCCGGACTGGATCAGCACCGGAGAGTCAGCCGGTAAGACATGTTGCAAAACTTTCACCACTTCCACGTGAGGACGGTTTAAAGAGAATAGATTATGGGAAATAATAAGAGTTTTACATATTTTTCTGAAGCGTATGCACGACCACTGTGTGAAATTGACCACGCACAACGTCCACTATTATTATTATTATTCGCGGATTTTCTGGGTTATTCACTGACCCATTTTGATGTTTTTGTGCTTTTTCCAAAACGCCCTAACATGCCACAATGTAGTGCCAAAGCCCTGTGAAAATTTGCATAATGCCTCCTTTAAATTATGTCAACGTTTGGGATTTTATTCATTTATACAGTAAACGCGAGTAGTAGTAATTCACCATCGTTTGTCTTGGCTTAATTAGCTGTATATAATTAAGGCAGGAAGTCTAATGACTGAGGATGTGTGACTTTTAATGAGGTCTCTTGGGAGTGTGAGACCTTCCACCTGGAGTATTAAAGCACTATGCCATGTGAGTCATGATGTCATTATTTTGGCCATCTTAGCTCACTGTACATCGAACTACAAACAAACTACAACTGCAAGAAAAATGTGTTTTTGCTGGCAAAGTCCACCCCTGAAAATCTATATTCTTCATCTGTTTACATTTTTGATTACGTTACACTTCCAGTACTGTAAAATTTAAATGAAATAAACCACAACTGTAACTGAACTATACTTTTTCTTCGCTATTCAGGCTCTCTAACTGTCGGTCTGGTCCGACAGTGCCAGACCATTCACGGCCGAGATCGGACCTGCATCCCCCCTCACATGCCCCCGGAGTGGGTCACCACCCTTTTCTTCATCATACTGGGCGTCCTCTCGCTGACCGTCACTTGCTGTCTGTTGGTCATGTCCCACTGGCGCCGTGAGGTCATCCGATACGCGCGCTGGATCGCCTTCACGGGGCGTAAGTGTCTCGTCCACCTTTCGTCGCTTTCCACCTACAAGTTTAATCCTTTCCGTGACCATGCGAGTAAGTCAAATACTCAAATCTTGTGCCACGAATGAAGAAGAAGCTTAGTAGGCTGCAGTAATAGTAGTTTTGTTTTGTATTTTAACAGAAGATGAAGAACATACGTTGCTACGAACAATGTTAGCCCGTCTATGATGCTTTACATTTTGTTAGCATTTAGCTAGCTGATTTTTCTAACTAATGTGGTTTGATGAAGTACACGTGAACTTATCGTTGTTTTACGGAAAACTTCAACTGGGAGTAGCAACAAAGAGCTTGAAGAAAACAGTTCACCTTTTTTTTTTTTTTTTTTTTTTTTTGAAGAAGAAGAATTATTTACAATTTTTGTGAAGTCTTGTAGCCACCATCTTGTGCTCATCACTTGAATTTTTGCTCGCAACATTGAAAAACAGCCGAGCCAAATTTAAGTCAGGAAATCAAGTCACTTGTTGGTGGTCAAGGTGCCACTGTAATGAAATTTCATTTTCTCGGGCTAGTTTGTTTACAACTTTCAATTTTTGGAGTTGTTATGATGGTTGTAATAATTAAAAAAGAAAAGCCTTTTGTTTAACGTAGAAAAATAGCTATCTAAGCCAATAAATGTGTGATTCCATCCGGATTCCCAATTCAGATTTTGTCATTAGGTGACAGTTTGAAATTTACATGGGCAATGATATTTTTTTTAATTTTTAAAATTATTTAATTTATTATTTATTTAATGGCATTAGAGTGCTAATGGAAATACTTTCAAATTGTTTTTTTTTTAATTAAGGAAAAGTGATTATTATTTTTTTTTTTTTTAAGCCGTGTCAAAATACAATATACTATGATTTTTTTTTTTATTAAACAATATTGATCAAATTATACTGATTTATAAAAGTGTTAATTATATTTTGGAGTATTTTTTTATTTTTTATTTTTACTTTTTCATAATGGCCATTACCTTTCATATGATTATCATTGGTTCTCAAATTGGGGTGCATGACATAATTTGCAATAAATTATCAGCAGATCATTTTAGAAAAGGGACATATCTCCATATGGTGACCAGAATTCTCTCCAAAACAATATGAATTTTGTATTGTCACCTTTTTTTTTTTCTTTTTTTTTTTTAAATCTAAAATATGCAACTTTTTAATTTAGTGGTAATGGCATTAGTATATGAGGTCCTGAGACCAAAAAAAAAAAAAAGATGTTGATTTAATTTTATTTTATGTCCATGCAGTTGTCCTGTTCTGTATGGCCGCCCTCATTTTCCCCATCGGCTTCTACGTCAACGAGGTTGGAGGTCAGCCATACAAGCTGCCCAACAACACCGGGGTGGGTTCGTCCTATGTGCTCTTCGTCCTTTCCATATTCTTCACCATCGTGGGCCTGCTGTTCGCCGGGAAGGTTTGCTTACCCGGCTGACGTACTTTACACGCGGGAGGGAACTCTTTGCCATTTGGAGGCCCAAGACGCAAACTGTCTTTTTTTTTTTTTTTTTGGCACGATGCTCCCCCGATTGGAGCGGGAGAGCCGTCCGTCCATCTGTTTGTTCAGAGGGAGTGAGAGCGCATTGAGAGGAGCTCGGCTGTATTATTGAGGGAAAGAGATGACGAAAACACGCCAGTATGATTGTAGGAGCTTTTTGTGCGAGCAGCACAATGCAATTTGTAAAATATTCGGTGATGTTGATTTCATTTATTTTTTTGTATTTATTTTCATGTTTTGTAATTCTTTTTTTTTTTTTTTTTTTTTTTTTTTAAGTAAAAAGGTCTAATATATTCCAGTGTGTAGCCACCATTCGTGTCTAGGGATCAAATTGCCTTAAAAATGTGCATTAGTTTTGTGCTTCATTTGAGGATTTTAGTGTTCGTTTTTTTTGTGTAGTAGAAATACTTGAATACAGTGAACTACTGCTATTCTGCGAGTAATTGACACGGTCTAAATGAAGTGCCTCAATTAACACATCCAATATGCTACTAATATGGTGCAAAAAAAACCCCAATACATTTTGTAATTCATTTAAAAAAAATAGCACAAGAATATTGTACTTTATAAAAATATGCTCTGACATTTCACTAATTAAATAGACTGTAAAGAATTAAATCTTAAATTCTTCAAGTGAAAATAGGTGAATTGACGAATGCCAAACCACGAATATGTAGTGGTTCGCTGTATTACAGGTAATAGTGGCTGTCCCTAAACACTAAAATAAACATCTTTTCTGTATCATAATTGATGTGACTCTGCCCCCCCCCCCCCCCACCCCACCTTTTTTTTTTTTTTTTTTTTTTTTTTTTTTTTTTTTTTTTTACCTATATGGTGTTGATTTATGTCATTCGGGAGAAAACAAAAATCTCCATTTTGGTTTATATAATATATATTACATAAAAACTCACATTTGGAGACTTTTCAGTAATTAAAAAAAATGGAATTGCATTATCATATAAGCGGCGCTACATTATACAGTATAATAATAATTAGACTAAGTGTAATTTCTGGAGAAATTGTGTGGGAATGCTGAAAGCAATAATATAACATATAAACTCACATTTGGAGACCAGTAAGTAAAAAAAATAATAATGGAATTGCATTAACATAAAAGCGGCACTACATTATACAGTATAATAATAAATAGACTAAGTGCAATTTCCTGGAGAAATTGCGCGGGAATGCTGAAAGCTGAATGCTAAGTTTTGAATGCATGCAGAATGCTTATGAAGTAAATTGAGAGATAAATTATGACATAACCTCCTGGTTACTGGACAATGCGCTTTACCAATTGTGCCACCGAGCACAAGTGTATGGAAGTGGGCGTAGAAAGTGATACAAAAGTTGATATTATTAAATGTTAAATTGTGCAAATACTGTAAGTAATGTGGAATAAGATGATATATACCCTGGGAGGCGTGAATTTTTGAAGCTAGTTGAAATATGAATAATGAATTGTTACACAGCAAAACAGTGTGGAGAATAAAACTAACATGTGAGCTTCAGCATTCCCATAATAATAATAATAATATATCTAGCAAGTCCTAAGGCTGAATTGAGTCAGTCAAACTCAAGTAGAAAATGGTTATTATGTTTTCTGTATCAGTAATGAGGAAGAGCATCACCACATGCTCACACCTACTCCCCCTCCTTTTGTCTGCACAGGATCTTAAAAGGTTGCCATGGGAACGTCATAGGATGTGGCAATAGTATATCTTTAGGAAAAGATCCAGCAGCAGGAAGCCAGTTGTGTTTGTGTGTTCAAAGTTCTCTTTGACGTTCCGCGTGAATGCTACACACACACACACACACAAAAAAGTGGCTATTTTAAGACCCGCCGATCGTTTCATGCGAGCGAGCCAAGAGATGAAGTGAGAGCACATGGAGGCAGGATTTATCTTTATCTGCTCGTTTATTTGCTTCTCTTCTTGGGCGCAGACAAATACACAAAGCCTTTGATTGGGTTTGGCGCAGACGGGGGGAAAAAAAAAAAAAAGAATGCGAGCGACAGACTTTACATCCCAGACCTCGTCACGAACAAAACGTGCGCAACAAATGTGTGCAACTTCTTGTTTGCAAATGTTGCTCTGGTTAGAATAACAAGCAAAGTAGGGCGAAAGAATGTGTTGTCGCAAATGTGGAAATAAGCTTCTGTAACATGCTTCAAAGTTCAAGTGTTGTCTGTTCTCGAGGGAAGCGTGGAACTGACAATGTGGGGTAAACAGTTGTGTCGTTCGAACGCATGCGCAATTGCGGCTTCCCCCCCCCGACGCATTATGGGACGTTTGCGCATTTTAGTGCATTTGAAAGGCTTTATCAATACGTTAAAACGACATAACCCAATCAAACCTATTTACGCCGTATTGGCAGTTCCCCGCTTGAGCTTGAAAATGGCATCTCAAATATAGAGTAGTCCACAAGGGGGCGCAAATTCCCGTACAAACGGACAGGAATGGCATTTTATTCACAGTAGTTTTTTTGTTTTTTTTAAATGGCACCCGAAGACCGCAGCAATAATACTACCAGTTATTCAGTTATCGCATTAAATAAGGGATTCATTATAAAATTTAAAACACAAAAATAGCTCAATATATAATTTTACACAAACTCACCGTTTTTTGTTTTACTAAATCTTAATTGATTATACAAACATGATTGTATTGTGTACGTGCTTCATTTTGAATTTTTAATCCTTTAATCTCATTTGGTTAGTTGATTTATTGTAAATGAAATTAAAAAAAAAAAAATCCAGTTTATTGTATTTATTAACTGGTTATTAAAGTCATCATATATATGGTTAAAACAAAATTGGAATGAATTATAATTTTAGTGCCAACATACAAACCCCACAAAGGAAGGCTGGAGGGGTTTCAACCCTGAATCCAAGAATTTTTTAGGCATGCTTGTTAGCTACCTATTTATCGACATTTTCATTAAAATTAATTTTATTTCTTTAATTTTTCTCTGAATGCCAGTATTATTTAATGGTCATGTGTTTTCAACGATAGTTTTTTTTCTTTGGTGGAGCCACGTTTCTGAAAATGATGGAATTATGAGTTTCGCATGTAGTTAAAGAAAAGGTATTTTTTTGGCATTTTTTAAGCTGTGATCTTAACTAGTTAGTTTACAACACAGCAGCAATCTCATTGAAGCCTTCACTTTCATTTATGTACAAGATGTTATGGATTTACGACATATAGGCATCACAATCAATAAGTTGACTGACACTTTAAGGGCACAGAGCTGCATTATGGCAACAATGAAACAAGTCCAGAATGTCATTTTTGCAGTAAAACAGGCATAAAACAAAGAGGTTAGGTAATAAAAAATGTTTTAATGCACAAATGTATGCATAGAGCAACAAAAGAAAGGATAAACAGATCCATAAAAGACAGTTTAATCTGATTAACTACTCTTCACCCGTAGCCAACTTAACTATTTTTGCTCGTTTCACACTGGCTGCCTCGCGAAACTTTGTGACGGCCTCGTTATATTTTTTTCCCTGCAAGTAGAAGAAAACAGACATTTTAGTAAACGACAAAAAATAATAATTGCATTAAGAGTGTTGCACAACATACAACTTCGCAGATGTTCTTCTCCAATTGCAGCTTGATAAACTCCTCCACGGTCAGATCTTCAACCCTTTTCTTCAGGGAAATGAAGTGGCAGGAAGGTGAATGGGATTTGTGTTCTTTCCTGTCAATAAATAGATACAAATAAGCGGTCGAGGACACAATAATAAACAGCGAAGGCACTTAAAAAACAAAATAAAAGTGTACATTGTGAGCTCAGGACAAACGCAATATAAATTGGATTATGTTGTAGACATTCCTTAAGTATTTTTGATGTGTTAGAGGTCAGAAAGAGTATAAAAACTGCACAGGCGTGTAAAAGTAGACATGGAGCAGCTTAGTAATGTGTCCATCTTACGCTGGGTCGTCGTCAGGCTCCCAACCTTCCAACTCTTTAAGGCAAAAGACACACATGGCGACGTCTGGGCTGTTATCCGAAGGCGTGTGGATGAAGCCGGCCTTTGCCATCTGGACAAATATGGAAACACAATGATCAACATTTTAATTTGATTACATTCCTGTCGCGGCGATTTGGTCTTTTAATCATCAAATCAAGCAAATGATAAACAGATTATTCGAAACAGGTTTGGCTCTGATTCACCCTTCTGATTTTGAACGATTCCCATTTTAAATGTGTTGCTATTCGACAGCTAACGTTGTTAGCTCACGGTCCGACAACATACTCACGTTTTCCGGTGTGCATTTGCAGTCTTCGTCGAACGGCCAACCCTTAAACGTCTTCAGCCTATTCTCATAAATGAACATTTTAAAGCTTTCTTCGACAAACAGCTCCTCCATTTTATATTTAACTGCGATCTTTTGTTAACGACTGTTTCCTACGGTTTTCAAATTCCAGTCGCCTTTCAACAACATGTTTTGATTGGACGTCTTTCTTCTTCGTAAATGCGCAAACACGGAAGTGTATTACGATTACCGCCACCTCCAGTAAGAGCTGGCGGTGACTTATTGGCCAGGTTAGCGTTGAACCAAAATAAAGCATTTAACTTCAACGGGCAAACGCAATAGAATCACCATAGTCATTTTTGGATTTTGTCTTAAAAAAAATTATTATTTTAAGGCAATTTCCAAATAAATGCAAACAAATGCACTTTGGCGGAAGGTTAAGAAAACGTCCAGTAGGGAGCAGTAAGGCACTTAAGCGCCACCTATCAACTTCAATTAAATACTAAGAGAAGAAGAATGTTCTCAATTGCTATTGGTCAGAATTCGACGCGCGGAACTCATCGAGTTTCCCTTCCGGTGAAAACATCCTGCGTTCACTTTTGACACCAGAGATAAGAAATTTGATTTTTAAATCCAACATTTTGGATATTGTCGAAAAATACACACATGTTTATTGTCCTAGAGTTGCGGTTATGGAAGGAAGATGTTCGGTTGAGACGCTGACGGAGTTCGCATTTTCTTCGGCGTCAAGCACCCTGAGAGTGGAATCTGATGTGTTCGTCTGCATTGGAGGCGACGAGGTTTATGTCTTCAACTGTCAAAACAGAGAGTTGAAGGCAAGTTTGTAACGTTTTTATTATTTTTTACTGCAAGGTTTCTCAAATTTCAGATTAATACCACCGTTTTTTTCCCCGCAGGCAGTTATAGATTTACTACTAACAATTAAACTCCTCCAGGTCATCCTCATCTTTCCTGGTCTTGTGAGAGACCTGGTTGTGAATGAAAGCAAGCAGACCCTCTACGTGGCTTGCTGCATTGGCGTTTACTGCATCTGTTTGTCATCTTTGCCTACCAGGTTAGAAATTTTTATATATTTGTCATGTGCCTGCACATAAATGACGACCAATACTGGAGCTGTTAATCACGTTGCATAGTGCTGAGTTTCATGTCAAAACGTTATGTTTGTAATTATAGTGGCATGGAAGTGCATTCAGGGGTGAAAAATACTCCCTTAATGTTAAGTGCTCTCTCTTCACCTCAGGGTTCAAAGCCTGGAAGCATCTTCTACTGTGCCTCATGTGAAAGTATCCTCCAAGCATCTTGTTATCAAAGAAGATGGGATATTAGCTCTACTTCTGCTCAACTCTGTGCTCTTGAACCTTCGTCTGGCAAATGCATCCTGTCTGTTGACGCACTATAAAATATCAGCAGAGTCACTATTGAGCAGCTATGAAACACTCGGTTCATTTAAAGTGCCGTTGGTGTCAGACTCGGCGTGTCACAGCACAGATGAGTTGAGCGAGAGGAGGCCGGTGCTGTTTTGTGTCCACTCTGCAGATTCACCATCCTCATCGAGCTTACCAAGTGGTCACGTCTGCCTCGAGCCGGTCCTCTTCAAGCTCCTATTTGGGGTCGACGCAGCCCTGGCCAAATCGCCGGTTGTTTTTTGCGGTTTGCCGGACGGCCGTCTGTGTTTCGCCGCGCATCGTGTTCCGGGATCACAGCTCCGAGTCCTCCGCAGCCTGGAGCAGCCTGTTGTTTTTGTCGGCGCCTCTGCCGGGACCCGCACGGATCCGGCAGAATGTTTGGTGGCACTGGGCGAACAAGGCAAAGTTGTGTTGGTGACATCCAAGCGAGGAGGTCCAGAAGGAGCAGGCGCCAGGGTTGTTTTTACCGAGATGACTGTCCCCGGACCTGTGGTGTGTGCTTGTCTTGATAAACGGCGCCTTTACTACAGCACTGGTTCAGACCTGCTGGTACTGGATCTGTCACTGGCCTCCACGAAAGAAGCAGAGGGAGAAGCGGGATCTCAAAAGAGAGCTGCTGCCTCTCAGAACGTCATCAGTTTAAACGTGTGTAGAGTTGTCGCCTTGGCAGAACATGCAAGGGACACTGAAGGTAAGAAAACTCAGCAAATCATTGAATTTTGACTCAGGGGCCACCAAAGGTCAAATTAAGTGAAGGTTATATTACATACATATGGCTAACGTTTTATGACCAGTGAGTCTCGCTGAATATTATGCTTCATGTGTGCATAGACGTTTCTGTCAAATATTCCTATTTCTGTACCAGGTAAAGTTCAGCTGCTGGGACTGTCCAGCAGGGGGCAGCTCCAGAGGATTAGCTTGCCTGCTGGCTTGCAAGATGGAGAAGTGTCCCATCTTCCTTCTTCACATGTTGGCCGCAGCATCAAAGATGTCCTGTCAGCTATTGGAAATGTATATGAAAGGTACGTCATGATTTGAAAACCTTTATATGTAAAAATATTATACGAGTCCTTCAAAATATAATGTAAGTTCTTTTTACATCCATTTTCCATTACTTATTGAGCAATTGTTTAGCGGGCCACTAGGGGGAGTGCCTCATAAGAGTGGCAGGGAAATATACGCAAGTCTTTGGGCGAAGAAGACTCATGAGCTTACTTTTAAGACATTTATCTGTCCAGCGTCTGACTTAGTTTTGCATTCGCTTTTATGAAAAATGTACATCTTCAATTTTAAAGTTTTAAAACATTTTATGTTTCGACTTTTTGAAGCACAATTTCTAAAGAATATTAATATTGATATAATTGGATTTAATATTAAGTAATTTTATTTACTTATTTGCTTTCGCAATGTTACACAAAAAATTGTCAGTTTATAAAATTAAACAATTGACTATTTGACTGACATGTTGCATGACAATAGTGCCACACAAATGTATTAAATTAAGTAAATTAATTACATTTATTATTAAATTTATTAAATCAAGACAAATTTGTTCACAGAAAGTTGTCTGTTCAGAAGACATTTGTATTTATTAAAAAAAAAATAAAAATACACTAAAGTACTCATTGTGAAGAAGTCACCAGTTTTAATATTGTGTTTCAGTGTGGGTACAAAAAGAAACTATTTTCTCATTGAAAAAACATCAGTTGATGTCTTGAGTAGTTTTATCATAGATTGTCGTGGACTTATTACCAATATATCGGTAATCGTGTTATCATCATATTATGAGCCTTGTGTCGCGTATCTTATGGTGAGGTACCGAGAGGCTCCCACCCCTAATATGACCGCTCAGAGACATGAAAAATCAAATCAAATCTATGTAAGCCAACCTACTGTGTGTAAACTCTCATTTAACAAATTGCCTTCTTTTTCTTTTAGAGCGTCGGTGCTGAAAGCGTCAATCAAATCCAGAAACCAAACGCTGAAAAGCCTGAATCAGGTGCTCAACGTCAGCATCTTATTAAACAACGAGACGCTCGCACCCGTTCAGGAGAAACCAATCCGATGTCGCGCCACTACCAGCTGGAGCAAATTGCTTCAGAATGACTCGTTGAATTTGAACTGCGTGCTGGAGAATGGAAGTTGTTATATTCTGGAGCGTGGCTGGACTTTAAACATCACCGCGTCCTCTATGAGCGACTCCGCCTCCACACATTATTCGTTCCCTTTCCAGAACCTTCACCCAGGCGAGAAGTTTGAGATTTCCCTGCCGCTGGCTGCTTCAGGAGACTCGCCGTTGCCTTGCGCTGTTTCCTGCGCTCTCGTTTTCTCGCTGTCAGGTCTCCTCGGAGAGGAAGCGGCGGCAACGCTGCCAGAAGGCGGTCTCGTCAGTTTGCCGTTGAACACGCTGATGGTGGACTGCTTGCACGCCCTGCGGCCGGTCGATCCGGCGGCTGCCAAATGTCCACCTCGCGATGACGCCGTCCGGGCGTTTTTGAGATCGCGCTGCGGCGAAAGAGGGGACGCAGCGGCAGACGCGCGGCATTCGGCGAGCGTTAAGCTGTCGTCGCGGTTACTGAGGGACGTGTTGAAACCTCCGGAGGGAAGCCCGAAAGAGCCTGCGAACGTCTCGCTGCTGGATTGGCTCCTCTGTGAAGGCCACGAGGGCGTGACGATGCAAGGAGACAAAATGGCCGCCAACACCTCGGTGGTCCATGCACGAGCTCCGAACGGGTCCACCATCAAGCTGACGGCAAAAGAGGTCACCTGCGTAATTGATTAAAAAAAAATATATATGTATAGTGGCAAAAGCGTCATTGTGACTGTGTGGCTTTTCGTACAGGTTAACAACGCAGAGGACAGTGCGATGAGGCAGGAGGATCCCCAGGACCTGGTGGAGGTTCAGGTTGAGAGCTCCTCATTGGCAGCTGTTTGCGGAATGCACCATGCGGTCCTGCGACGAGTACAGGTTACATAACTCTCTTTTGGATTTTGGTCACGCCCACAACAGAGTGCAGGAAGTACAAACACAATATGTGTGGCATCCAACGTCAAACCGACAAATAGGATTTGGCGCTATAATATTTTTTTCCCATTAAAACCCGGATGTATATGATCTGACACATGCATTGCACGGATAATCCATTAGAGGGCAGTATCACCCATATGATGGCTCTCTCAATTGAGGAAGGAGAGACACCTACACTTATCATTTGCTCCCAAAAACGTATAAATACGTTCTATTTTAAATGTATTAAGTGTACCAAAGACGTATTTGTTTTTTTTTTCTCATTTTTTTATGCTAGAGCATACAGAAGGCTTGGAGCAGCCTCTCAACTGCAGAGAACGGGTAGAAAAAAAATCAGTAGTAATTACAAAAACGGCCAGCAGGTAGCAGCAGAGTATGAGATCAACCATAGCCAGGTTACAAACGACTCTTTTTACCCACTGTTTTAAATAGATTTGTGGATAATGATGAAACTTAGCTATATTCTAATGCTAATTGCTGCAAAACAAACAGATAAAAATATACTTTTTTTTTTTCCTGATGAAAGAATAAACTTTAATCTTTCTTTTGTTAGGTTCCATGTTTTTATAGCAACAGAACACAATATTCTGTGGGCCTTGCGAAATCAGTCAAAATCCGGTAAAACAGTGGAACGAAACGGGGTTGCTTCTGTGAAAATGGCTGCGAGTGAATGAGTTATTAATAGTGGGAAATGTTCTTTCTGATTTTTGGAAATACTAATATGTTTGATATGTCCGTTTTATTATTATATTTTTGACGGTTGTAAATCTACAAATTTAAAGCATTGTGACCAGATGTATCAAATATGATACAAATCAAAAGTCATATGTGGAAGTTGATTTAAAGAAAAAAAAAAAAAGTTTAAACGTTTCATGTACTCGCTTGCAGAATTTTTTACAGAAGGTGCCGGAAAAGCCTCCTTCCTCAATCGAGCTCCAGAGTTTACGTGTGAGGGAGGCGTTACAGCGCGCCGAGGTAAGACTTCATTATGACGAACTAACTCCCTTTGCAAATTATTTGCTTAATTTGACTTTTTAGGTTAGACGGAAATTCATTCAATTCCATCTAAACTTGCTCCAAAAATCTACAAATCGTGACAGGCCGAATAATTCTTTCTGTTCTTGTCCATCCCAACGTCAGAAAATGCTGCAGCAGGTCCAGCAAACTCGAATCTCTTGCACGTTTGGCGAGGGCGTGTCCACGGGAAAGGTGACGTCATGTCTTCTCAGTGTCTATGAAGAACTCAGAGGAAATGAACATTCTCTTCTTATTATTTAACAGATGTCCCAGTAGAGTCATCAATTTGACTTTTATACATGCACAAGAGTGTAAGGAAGAGTTTGTGGCATGACTTTTATTACAGCAGTAAAGTTTTTTTTTTTCTAATTACAGTACAATCATTTCAATACAGAAATCCAGCTAAATTCTTGCAAGATGTATCTACAAAAGACACAATAAAAAAAAAAAAAAAAGTTAAAATAACAAATTGACTTGACATTTTAAAAATCCAACTGACACACAAAGTGCATTGGTGGTCCAAACTGTGATATTCCAATAGGGGGCAGCATAATACTGTAAATTTGGTTTCTCCATTTAGTCAAGTCAGCAAAAATCATGACGGGCTGTGGAAAACTGCGAATGTATTTTTTGTTTTTTTTTTGTTTTTGAAGAAATGCTAAAGTTGATTTTCAAAAAGATGACATGAAAAAAAAAACGTCGTGTTTTTTATTTTTTTATTTTTTATTTTTTTACTAGACTACACTAAAATGACTGAAGAGATTACCGTATCAATTTCTTTAGTTTGTATTTTATTTAACCTTTTATTATTTAATTTGAGTTAGTTTTATTCGTACTAGTTTTTTTTTTATTTTCATTTTATATATTTTTTATTTTGTATATATTTTTTTAAATTCTTTTGGTTTAGTTTTTTTAGTATTAGTTTTATTTTATTTTGTAAATATGCGTAGTATTTTTTGAGTGTAAGATTAAAAAAAAAAAAAAAAAGATCAAATGTACAGCAATACTGAAATCTATACATTTAAAATGAAGCCTGAAGGCTAATGTATGATATTATCCAGAAAGCAAAGGTCATTTTCGCTAGAATTATAGTTAGTTTGATGTACTTTTAGTTTAGTTTTTGTTTTATTAAAAGCAATTTTGTTTTTATTTTGTTAATATTTTTTTCCTCCAATTTTGGTCATAGTTAGTTTTTGTTAAATCTAATAGCCTTGGTCAACTCTAGATGTATTTTTTTTTTTTTTTTTTACTTAAAAACAGTAAAAAAAAAAATAAATTCTAATAAACTAATGACTTATGTTTGTGGGACATTTTTGGTCACACAAATTGTAGTCTGTTAAAAAACACATACCTAAAATAGGAGGAAAGCTGCACTATTGTATGACAGAAAAAGGGAAAACCAAACATTATTAAGGCAAAATCCATCATTTTTCCTCAGAAATGATTATTGCACAAGGTAACACTTTGACATTGGTAATCATAACACTGGTTTGAGTTGCCTAAACTACAACAGGGAGGGCTGCAATTACTCTATTGTTCGCATGTAGTGCAGTCTATGAGTGTTAGTTACAGTACAGTACAGTAGCATCTACAGTTTCCCGAAACCTGACCTCATCACCACTTGAGGGGAAAAAAAAAATCGAAAGGTTTCATCATGATGAGGCAACCATTTGAATTAATTGGATTTGCAAAATCCATCTTGTACTTCAAACTTCAATTTCTAGACGCTGCCGTCTCCACGACAACAGCGAGGTCGCAGGTATGTTTTCCCCTCCTCTTTATTAATACTCCCACAAGGCCGAGGCGCTCAGGCCGAGTCCGTCTGCTTTCAGCGTGCCTCCCTGGTCCCCGCGCAGGTAGCGGCCGTTCCTGCCGCGGATGGCCAGGCGGCCTCGCTCCAGCAGCTCCACGGCGAAATCCTCGGGGACCTCGCCGTCCGAGCACACCAGCCCGGCGCCGTTGACGTACCAGAAGCGGCCGTTGGCGCCTGCGAGGTAAACGCAACACGTCGCACGGAGGTGGATTGTGAATTTTAGACATCCGTTACAACGAAATATTCTGCTGAGTCGGGCTTATTTTGTGCTGACCTTGAATATGGTAGGCGCCGTTGCTGAATCGCAGGCTGAAAATGGCGTAGACGGATCTGCTGGCGTCCAATGTGTTGGAGTTTTTGTGGTGGCAGATGAAACCGTTCTCCCCGCGTAGGATCAACGTGGGCCGGTTGATCAGTTTTAGACTGAGCTGCTCGTCCTCACCTGACAAAAGACCGCAGAGACTTTACAAAAGGTAACGGGATTTTACCCGGCCGACAACATATACTCAAAATAATCTTTTCTTTTCTTTCTTTCTTTCTTTCTTTTCCTTCTTTCTTTCTTTCCTTCTTTCTTTCTTTCTTTCCTTTAAAAGGGGGCGTGAAAAGTGTCAAACGTTGGTGGGTTTGCTATGCTAATGAAATGCAAAGAAAAAAGAAACTGACAACTAATTACTAAGTAAAATAGTAACAAAAGTTTTCTTCATGACGGTGAAAAAACCTAATAAGCAAAAAAGGTCGTCCATTTTCTGCTCATTTTCCAGGTTGATCAATTGATTGATCCGGAAGAAATGGCATCTTAACTCATTTGCTCCCAATAACATATAAATACGTTTTTTTTGTACTTTTTTTTTTTTTTTTTAATGCTAGAGCATGCAGAATGCATTGCTGCAGCCTCTCAACTACAAAGAACGGTTGCGTTATATTTTTATGTATGTGTGAGGAATAAGTATGTTTAAAAAATAAAATAAAATAAAAAAAAGTCTCACCTATGGAATCACTGACAGCCAGTAACTGTCCATTCTTCTTGGCGCAGATATATTTGCCATTGTTTGCTTTTAACGCCATCTTGTGGCCAAGCCACTCCATTGCAAACATGCTGTTTGCTGAACTGCAATTTAAAATGCACAACGTAAGTTTTTTCCATTGGCTGACCGACTATTACAAACACAAAGCTAAGCTGAAAGTGCCCACTGGTTGATTTAATGAAGACGCGACATTGAAACGGGTTGAGCGTCACTCACACTTGTGTGGCCGTACTCTGGATGCCTCCGTAGGCCACCAGGGCCCAGTAGTTCCCTTGACTGGTGCGAAAAGTACACTTCCTGCTCTCCTTGTCCATCTCCATCTGAAACGTCTCCATGTCCGTCTCAGCTTCCTGGTTGGCGGCGAGGCTGACCCCTGGGACAGGGAAAGCAACTAAGTGGTGGCAAGTAATGAAGTACAGTACAGTTACAATGACCAAACATTTTGCGCTGCAGTATATAAAGTTTGAAAATCACTGACTTGGAAACACGACGATCCTATCAAAGCTTTTTAAGCACTAGTCAGACAGATTGTGCAGGCCTAAACCTTTAATTAGATGCATAACACAATATCCCCAATGAATATTCCTAATCCCTTAACAACGGCCCGCTTATCTCGCGCTTATTTCTGGTCATCCTTCTCTAATAATCTTCTCTTCCTCATTCACCCCTGACCCCCTCGAACCCCCACCTTCGCCCCCGTAACTCCACCTTTGGGGCCCGCCTATCTGCCCTCTTTCACAGCTGGGTTCGGATATAATCAGCTTTCGAGTGCTGCCCCTCAATCCCTTCAATAAAAGCAAAAAAAAAAAAAAAAAAAAAAATCGGAAGAGTGCAGGATTTAGAGGTCCACACTTTGCAGGATGCGCAGATAATTGGCAACGCCACTCAAGTCTCAAGAAGCGAATGATCAAATGTAGGCAGAACAAGCTGCAAAAATGAAAGTGCATTTACGTTAATAAGCTATTTTAGGAAAGGAAAAAATGGCTTTCCGGAAGTCTGAAAGGGAATATTATTTATAAATGTATTGCATTTATTCAGAGTGGAAATTTGATATAAGGGCAAAAAAAATGGTTATTTGACAAATGTTGGTCTCGGACATTTTTAAACTAGAAGATGCAATCATTATTTGTGAGTGATTTTCTTTTTCGCAAAAAAAAAAAAAAAAAAAAAAATACTGTGTAACATTTGTACAACATATACTAAGTATACATGCGTGATAGATTTGGGCGCTATTGAGGAAAAAAATCTATTATGATATTGGCCATTTTATATCATGATAATGATGTACCATGATAGTTATTTTTAGGTAATCTATAAAAATATATACAGTACATACAACACACTACTATGACTGCTTATCTTATACACCATAATTTAATTCCGGTGTTTGACCATAGCGTTAGCTTAGCTTAGCAATTAGCATGGCTTGTCTTGTCTTTTCTTTCCCTCTGTTAACTACTCCTTTTAATCCCTTTTGTTAGAACGATATTTGTAAACAGTGTAGCTTACTATGACATAGAAGCGAAACCGCAATGTAAATAGCACATTGTGTTAGCTAGCAGATGCTTGTTGCTAGCTAGCTGCTGCGGTTTGACACCAGTCTTGCCTCGACCTGCCGACTACAGCGAATCTTTTTGGGACCGTAATCCGTGGTTGTCACTTTTGCTATTTATTGTGTTGTGATGAGGCGCAAAATGCTAATTTACATTTGCTAACCGCTATATGAAACCGTTTAATTCGAGCCTTGTGTAGTTGGGAGGAGTTGAGGTGCCTTTTTTGTGAATAGTTTTTGGGGGTTTATTGTTTGTTAATACTTTCTGAAAGTAGTATTTGCTATGTGTCTTCACCCACCTTGTTGTTTATTAATTTTCATTACTTCTTAGATTTAATTTTGTACCGTAACTGTCACGTCTGGTGGATTACCACTTCTGTGGTTTGTTATTCAATGCCCCCTGGTGGCAGTTGTGTGGAACCGTACCTTCATAGGAAATGAAAACTTTTGTCCATAATGACATTTCTAATGTTATTATTCACCGTTATAAACTTTTCTATTGTCAAAATCATTTCACGTAGCATTTTGCCCCGAATTATTTTGAGGTTGCGACATATGCAAATGCAAGAAACCACCACCAATTGACAGGCAAGCAACTAAATGCTCATCCAATAGATTGCAAAAAGTACCTAATTAACCTATGACGTAAAATACGTGTACATAAGGTTGCTGTATTTTACAGTCACCATCACGCAGTCGACAAATGCCTTATGGATGCAAATAGCATACTATGCCTTCCCCCTTTTGAAAGCTCTTCAGCAGATTGTATTTGTTTTCTGATTTTTCTTCTCATTTCAATTGCATTCGGAGGCGAGAAAAGCGAGAGTGCGACGACACGTAACAAAGATGTCATGCTAGCTGAGCAACCTGGACACGTTAATGCACAACTTATTAACTCGCGATAAATCAGGCGTCAGCGAGGGTCGCGCGCCGCCGTGACTCATCGTCGATATGAAGTGCGTCTTGAAAGCAGACGTTCCCGGGGGCGACTCCTCTCGTATAGTCTCTCCCATCCTGAGTCAATGTCATGCTTTGTCTGCCTATTCCATGTGTCCATTTCACACTAATTCAAGCCAGAAATGATCCTCCGTCAGGGCTCAGCTGGACCTCACAGCCGCTGCGCCGTGGACGGAGAAGGAAAAGGAGAAGGGTGCAGAAAGAGATTGGATACGCTGAAATCTAAGGAACCAGTCTGAAGATATCAATACCTGTGCTGATGGCCCAGCCAAGCATACAGAATGAGGCGTCGTCGTCACCGTCAGCCGTGATCGGGGTTCAAGTAGGTAAGCTAAGTTTGGTTGTTTACACTCTGGCACTCAGATGGAATCTTTGCATCGGTTTTGGATGCGACCCCAGAACCGGCTCCGCTTTCCGCCGTTGTCCTACCTGCAGTCTGAAAGTGGAGCAGGCCCAACTAATCCATCAGCCATGGATGGCTCTGGCATCTATTATTAATGGCAAGCTGATGCCGCTATCCCCCTGCCACCTTTTTTCATCTTTCTCCCAATCTGTTAGCCTTCTCTGCTGCATTCTGTCTTGCTTTTTTATGGTGCTCCTTTCCTTTTTACTTTTTTTTTTTTTTTGGGCCCACTCTAACTGACGTCACCCCTACTCAACAGGCCCCTTCCTCAAATAACAAACGAACAGACATTGCAATATGAATGGTACAGTATTTCCATTCATTTCAACAGAAAAAGATGATTTGAGTATTATCATCATCTACAAGATCTACCTTAATAACATCCAAGCCTGGCCTCTTATATAACCGCACTCACTGAGTCCAATAGCAACGAGGCGCACAAAGTGAGGTCAGGTGACTGCGGTTCTTAAGTCCTTCGAGAATCCCCCAACAACACGTCGTCTACTTTCTCGTCCGCTTTCCCTTTAACCTCCAGCTCCTTTCGCAGCAAAGGTATACTTGCCTGCTCTACTTTGCTAACTCAACAATTCCTTGTTCACTTGGTACCAAAGTCACCCAAATCCGAGTTCTCTAAGCCATAAAGTTCAAAATTTATTTAAAAAAAAAAATCTTGTTAAAAGTGAAAGTAAAAATGACCAAAATAATTCATTGCAAAAGTGTGTAACTGACGTCCAATTACATTCACACTAATTAACCCCAATTAAACTCAGATGTTCTAGTAGGCTTTTTTTTTGCTATTTTATTGAGGTTTTTGTTCTACTACAAAAAGCCTTGTATTTAAACAGGGGTGTGTACACTTTTTATATCCCACAGTTCAGATTTCACGACAGTTTGAGTCGTCCCTGTAATTTAACTGTATTTCCATTTCCTTTATTTCCTATGCGGCCGGCGTTGCGGAATGGGCTGCGTTCCACTTGACTGTATTGGTAAATGAATACCACTCTGGGCTATGAGCAAGTATTTGTTTGCGATGCAGGGCGGGGAAAACTTGCGCTCCGGGTCACATTTGATTTATTTATTTATTTTTTAAAGGTTGGATGGACATTCGTAGATGAAGTTTTAAAAACAAAAAACAAAAAAACAAAAAGTAAAATGATTTAATTCCAGACAGTATATAAAATATATTTTTATATATTGATTTTCAGTATTTGCTTTTTTGTGTATTAAATTAATACACTATTTCAATAAGTTGAATAATTATTCTATTATTATTATTATTATTATTATTATTATTATTATTATTATTATTATTATTATTATTATTTTATTTATTTATTTTTTTACCTTTTATTATATGCAGTAAATTAATTGACCAATGAATAAATGAATTAAAATACAATAAATGATTAATAAATACAAAATCAATGCAATATATTTGCAATTTCAGTACTCTGAGTATAAATAATCAAAATGGAGGAAGCTGTTCCCCCATATTTACTTCTTGAGCGTTTCCTTGATTTTCCACAGCATTTTTTTTATTTTTTATTTTTTTATTATGGAATCAGCGGTCAGTGGGTTAGGTTAGATTAGGTGACTCAAGAGGGGAAGAAGCTTTTGGCCAGGGGGGAAGCTTGTGTTTCTGAAAGCAGACTCTCTCTTTACCTTCCAGGAACTGGGGACTAACTTCATCAATAATTCAACACACTTCACCTCCCCACTCGCCACACCGGGACATTATGTTAGTGTGTGTGGGCGTGTGTGATCGTGAAAGATGAAGCTTTTTTGTTTGTGTGAAACAAGCGGAAGGAGGAAGAGAGGAAAATGTACTGTAGGCATGATGCAAGGATGGAAATTTACACTTATTAACGTCTCCCGACGTTCGCGGCCCTTCCCTTCAACCAATCAATTTAACGCGCTCCCAGCCATTTGCTTTCTGTCGGCTGCTCCCACTGCTAACCAGGAACAATGAGCGGGAGCCAGATTGGGTTCCAGCAAGTAACACGAGCCCGCAGACAAGAATCTGCAGCCAGCGGCCGAGCATGCTGACAGTATATGCTAATCCGTCCCCAATCAGACCGGCGCGCGCCTTTCAACCATCAGCGACGGAACACTTAGCAGCCACTTGTAGCGCACTTCTACTTGGTTGTAAAACGACCCCCGCAATTGCAATCTTTGGAGTTTTGCGCACGCATCAAAGAAACGCGGCCTTGTTGTGGTCAAGAATGGACTTTGAAGCTGATGTGGAGCAGCTGTAATCCATCAACGTTGCGGCGCGCTGCCATGTCCGCGTGCTGATCAAATAACCCACTTCAACTGCCCTGTGACAAGACCAAAGCATAAATACATAATGCAACATCAACACAATTTTGATACGCGCAATATAGGTTACAAGCAGCTGTTTCAGTAAGACCAGCGGGAAAAAGCAACGAGTGTTAACGGAATTAGCCAGCAAAGCCAGCACAGGGAAAGCGATAGATTTTTTTTTCCCCCCCCCCGAAAAGCCGTACATTTATGATTGATTATGTGGTAAAAGATTTGGAAAACAATGGTGTGCTTTCACACTTTGGAACAACACAGATTTAATGTAACGCATTGATCATTGACGACATCATTGAAAACGTATTTCCTAAGATCCGTTATCTCATGTAATTTGATCCACAGGAGCCCATTGAAAAGAGATACAATGCTGCCATCTGCTGGCCAGAGTTACCGGTTTTTTTGTTTTTGTTTTTTTGTTTTTTTTAATTGATTTCAACTCATTCATGAAACCAGAGCTGCACATGATGTTGTGCTGCCCAGTGCCCATTAAAAAAAAAAAAGCAAAACATAGTTGACGTCAATTAACGTTATTGGCGGTACTCGTTGAGATTTCCGTTCACGTTAATTAACGTTCTTGGCAGGACGCGGTCAATTATTTGCGGTAGGGCTCAGTCACAATTTTACACGAGTAGCTGTACTATACAGTAATATGAAAAATATCATTTCAATCGATTTGTGATAATGTTTGCATATGACTAAGACAAATCTTAATGGACATATTGTTAAATGGAAAATTTTCTTTACAATATAATACCTTCTATGTTGCCCCCACTACCCCAAACATGACAATCTGATTAATATTGCGTTTGTGCAATATGAATTAAACACATAAATCCACCTGTTATTATCCATCTCAGGGGGCGGCCCTTATAACGCCCTCTGCTGTCGACTGAAAATCACTTTGCAAATGTCACATGATCAATCCCAGAAAACAGGTGAGCTGTGACAGTCAATACCTGAGCACTTCGGCACTGTGATGTCATTTTCAGTTGACAAATATAATGTCAAAATGGCCGCCCCCTGAAGTAGATTCTTTCGGTAACTACAGCTGGAGTTGAGCTGATTTTGGGCAAGAAGCTGGGTACACCTTGGTCTGGTCGCCAACCAATCACAGCGACACTCATTCACACTTGTGGAAAATGTATATTCTTCAATGTACCTAACGTGCATGTTTCTGGAATTTGGATGGAATTCTGTTGTGTTTTACCTACCTTGCCTCATGGAGACATATTTCCCATTGGCCGCCATCAGAACCACCTGCGGGTGGCTCTCCTCCAGGTCAAACAGTTCGTCCTTGCCTGGTTTCGAACAGCGGCCGGACCTCAAGGTACCATTGGGGCCCATGGGAGACAAGTACTTCCCCTCACAGTCCTTGAAAGCCAACTTTCCACACTTGAGCTCCAGCGTGTACGTTGTTGTCCTGCCGCTTTGCGTCACGAGCTTCCCATCATTGTTGAGGAAGCGACCGTCGCAGGTCTTCAGGCAGTACTTCCCGTTCTGGTAGACGAGCGTAAGGATCGCAACCACACCCCAGGGAATGTTCATATCCACGGAGATCTCGCCGTCCTCCACCGAGAGATGGGCGTAGCGCTTGCGAGCCACCGACAACAGGTTGGCCTGCGGGTGCAGTGCCAGGTGCACCGCCCACAGCTCGCCGTCGGTGATGCCCTGGGCGAAGCAGGACAGGTGGTCCCTGGAGCCACCGAAGAAGCGGAGGTGCTGCTCGGATTGCAGGGCCCAGCGACCGTCCGACTGGGCCACGATGAGGAAGCGGCAGTCGGAGTGGCGGTTGTCTGCCTCGCAGGTCACCTTGCCGTCCTTGTCGGAGGCCAGGTAGCGTCTGAGGTGACTGCGCAGGTAGACCAGCCGGGTGTCCTGGGAGTCTTGCTCCAAGGTCCAGATCTGCTTCTTCTTCATGCTTGGAGCTGATGCATTGACCTGATACACAAAAACAGCTTCGTGTTAGGCCTGTCGTTTGGGTCGGACCTTAGTAATTGATTGGACTCCAGGTTGGCTAGCTCCTGACTCAGATTAAATGTAGGAGAAATCGATGGTCAAAGGCAAACATGTCCAAAATCCAGTCTGTGGGCCATTTGTGCCACTGGTCTTTTCTTGTGGCAAAAGGTTTGGACAACTCTGGCCTTGGGATCCGCATAGTTTTTCCACCTTGCAAGAACTTGAACACTTTTAAGCTTTTTCAAAGGCACGTAAGACTGAACAGATAAATGCTGTTTTGTGTAAGATTATTTTCAAACCTTGAAGCCAAATGTCTCCGCAGTGAGGTAACGACCTTCGTGGTTGATCAGACCAAACTGAAGCGTCAGAGGGTGATTCTCGTTGGACGGCATTTTGACCTGTAGAAAACCACAAGAAAGATGTTTGCAAGCTTTGTAAGGTCAGATGTCGGACCTCTGAAAGGGGCTTGGACAACAATCTCGGTTGTAGTTCATATCCTACATTCCCACAAAGTTGGAAGCAGACTATCGCATGTGGTCTTGGAGGGTTAGCTTCTTTTGCAGATAGCGAGACTGTCTAGCTCATTGGTTCTTAAACTGGGTTCGATCAAACCCCGAGGGTTTGGTGAGTCAGTCTCAGGGGTTCGGCGGAGGGTCCACTTGTGCTGTTGTTTTAAGTCATGTAATTTCTTTATTATTGTAACCCTTCATACTTTGTCAAGCAAAAAAGAAAGTGGTCGGATGAATATGTGCAATGTGAACGTACGGTGTTCCACAGGGTTCAATTCTGGGTCCTCTGCTGTTTTGTTTTCATTGTATCGGCTGCCCTTGGGTTCCATTTTAAGAAAACAGCTGTGGTTGTTTTAAAAGCGCTCTAGAGTTGAGTTGATTGATTGGAGCAAGCGTCCAAACTGCACGATACATTTAAATTCAACTTTATGGGCTTAAGGAACACCAGTCAGTCGTTCATGCTGCTATTTCCAATTTGTCTACATCTGCCCTTTGTTTGATGCAGTTGTCGAACTTAAAATAATTGTTTTAGTCCATAGTGAGAAAGAAAAATAAAGTTCCATTTTATAAATTAATGGAAGTTGTTACAGTTAATTGCCGCGCTGACAAGGTAGATTTCCTCGATTCGACAAAATTACCAATGACTCATGCTGTTGGGGGAGAATTAGCAGTTAATTTAGATTTATTCCTTTCTTTGTAGCACTCTGCTAAATCAACAGGGGCAGAAAAAAAGCATGGAGGTGATGTCATGGGGAGTGATGAAATGCAAACATCGCTAAGACAGGAAATCAATTCATTAAGGTACAGTGTATAAAGCACTCCGGAGACCGCCAAATTCCTGCCCCCACCCATGGCTTTCACGATACAGTTTTCCAGCCACAGCCTCCTAATTTACTTACTGTGGTTTTGTGGCTTCCTCTCTGCTGTTTCTGCAGCTCGAGTTCCAGCTCCCAGATTTAAGAGGCTTCTCTCGCCAAGTGACCTGTTGTAATTCCTGCCTTCCGTTTTCGACGTCTCCTCGTCCTGCCGTTCCCTCCCAGCCTCGACTTGCCTAATCAGGTTAGACGCGGCGGAGGCTTCGGTCGACCTCCTCCGTCGAGAGCCTGTCGTCAGTCTCTCGTGCCGCGTAGACTAATTTTGCTCTCGACTGCTTATCTCCTCGTCTTCAGCACGCCCTCCCCCCGTCTCGCCTGTTGAACGCCGCCGTGTTCTCGTCCAGCCCGGATCACCTTCTTGACTTCTTCACCCCGAGGGTTCACTCGCTTGGTATCCCGTTTTTCCCGTCTTCTTCTGCTCATTTTCTGACATTGCCGTTTCTTGTTCCTGCGCCCTCTGACCTCGTTCTTCTCCCTCCTCGAAATCCAGGTTGCTTAAGTTTGACCGGTGCCCAAGAACATCCTCAACCATCCAAGGACTCCTTTCCCTGAACATAAGGTGTCCATCGCAAAAGGACACCGTTCCCACCTGACTTAATCTTGCTTTGCTCTGACTCCTCTGCTCTTTTTCTCAACTTTGCTCTGTTCTTCACTCTGTGGCGCATGAAGACAGGTAAGTAGAAGCAACGCACGCACATGCACAAGCTGATAGTAACCAGAGCACTCCTTGTGCCTGCTCTCCTCGAGCTCCCCTTACCCTCGAACACAGAGGGTTTGGTTACACACCTTCTCTGATTGCACACTCTTCGGGTCAGCTCTAATAGGACCAAGAGGCAGACTTTTGTGTATGAATCCCCCCCCCCCCCACTGCGAGTAATCAGCCTCGCCAATCAGCCGATTGTTAGGCTTCTCCGCCGAGTAAACAGACGTGCCTGTTCCCGAATCCTTCTAATCCACAACCCAATCATCTCAACCTGGCTAATCTACCGGCACTGCCCCACCCTGCTATTTGGCAACGCACATTCGCACCAAACATAGAAACGTGTGCGTGAGGTCAGTAAACACTCATCTAAGATTTACTCCTCCTGACCTGAATGTGAACCTCGAATCATTGTGCAGAATGTAAGAAATTGTAATTATAATGATATTACTAATATATATGTATATGCCCTTGCCTCCTAATATATACCTATATAACTAACTGTTGCATGTAGAATATGACCAGGCCTCCAAAACAGCACCTATCAAGACCTATCACCTATCATTACTGGATCGTATAGTTACAATGGAAATAAAAAAAAGTCTACACACCCCTATACAAATACCAGGTTTTGTGATAGAATAAAATTAGACCAAGGTAAATTATTACATATCACCTATAACCTATACAGTTCAATTGGTAAAAAAACAAACAAAAACAAAACAAAACAATAAAAATAAACAGCTGACATAATGTAGTTGCAAAAGTGTGCACACCCTCTTCAGAATTTCAGAATCACATTCAAACTCATGTTGATTGGGAGTTGGCACACACCTGTCACCACCTAAAGTATGACTGTTTAACCCCAAATAAAGTTCAGCTGTTCTAGTAGGCTTTCCCCGACTTTTTCTTTCTCGCAGAAGCGCAAAGGTTGGGTGCTAACGTGGAATGTGGAACTGTTCCAAGGGGCCGGGTCCAGCTGAAGAGAAACCGCACCAAAGCATGATACAGCCACACCATGCTGAACTGGTAGGTATGACGTTTTGGTGATGAATGTTGTTGTTAGCCAAAAAGTTCAAATATTTCCCCACATCACAAAAGCCTGGCATTTAAACAGGGGTGTGTAGACTTTTTATATCTAGTGTAAATAAGAAAATCTCCCATATGCATGTCAGAAAATAGTTTATTTTAATAATGGAATAATAATTTGTGACTTTTTCACATACTTAACGAATTCAAATTAATTTGTCAATTGTTTAATTAAAAATATTGTGTCTATTTTACTATTTTTTTTAAATTTATTATTTAGAATGAATCAAGTAATTGTTCAATGAGATAAATAAATACAGAAGTGTTTTCTAAATTAATGGAACAATTACAAATACTGTATTATAGGAATGCTGATAGTGTAAATACTCAGTAGGTCAGATTAAAGACCGAAATGTAAAGTCTTGGACCTTTGCCATGATTCGAAACCCAAATCTCAAAACAGCGAGGCAGACATGCTAACCACCAACTCACGGGATTCTGGTTCTCTGTGGTAAACCGATCTGCATGGCAACCGCAATTAATTAGGAAACACATCGCACATTTGAATGCTTTGAATCCTCTTTTCATTAAATGCAAACATTCACACTGTCGTGTGTGGTTGAGGTGACAAAAATCACGGCTCGCAAATCAAAAAAAAAAAAAAAAAAGTCATACAGCGTTATTGTCATCAGCGCCATTATTTTCATTACTGTTACTATTATCGCTTCCACTGTAATTCCCTCTCATGTGTGTTCTATCTCACGCACCATTAGTTCAGGCCGCGTGGCCCCCGGGGGCCGCGTCATCGTCTGCTGATGTGCCGGCGAGCCCGCCGCTGTCGGTGCACGGACGCCTGGCGATAGCCAGCCAGATGTTTTTTTTTTTTTTGCCGTCCCCCTCCTCTCTTCCCCCTCTTATTGTGCGGGGCGGCCGCGCCAGGTTCACCGTGGCAACCGTGTGATGGTGCTTTAGAGGCCATTACGTCGGCCCTCTGATGACACTCAAATAGCTATCATTACACCTCCTCCAAGGAGGACACAGAGCAGCGAGTGGGGGAGGAGAAGGGGGAGGCTGGGAAGAGGGGAAGAAAGAAGGGGGGGGGGGGGAAATCTGAAAGGTGAATGGTGGAATGATGGCATGAAATTGCACGGGAAAGACGGGACGAGGGAGAAGTGGGAGTGACCGGGAGGGAGAATTCAAAATGACCGTTTTGGAGTTAACAGCCTACAGGCCTTTTTTCTCCCCTATTAACTTCTATTCTGATATTACTTGGGACCGCGGGAGGCTGGCTCGCACCCCGCAGCGTCCCGTTATACTTCTGCAGGCCCCCCCCATACACGCACAATATAGCCCCACACTCCTGAACGCTGAACTGGATGAACGGAAGATCAGCTGCTTGTTTGTTGTTGTTTCTTCTCTTTCTTTGCCCTTTCCCTGCAAAACAACACTTATTTTGTTGTGCCCCACCTTGGTCAGAGCTACAGTGCACGTCAAACTTTAAAAGAGATACTTCACTTATTTAGCCCATTATAGCAATAAAAAGTTGTCTATAATTTATTTGATACTTTCATTATTTTTCACGTACAATTAGTACCTTTAAAAACACATTTTGCAACTTGCTGTCGATTGAAAATGACATCACAAGGGTTCACGTGACCAATCACAGCTCATCTGTTTTCTAGGTTTGGTCATGTGACGTTCACAAACTGAGCTGTGATTGGCTACCCGAGCCCTTGTGATGTCATTTTCAGTCAAGTTGCAAAATGTGTTTTTAAAGGTACTAATTGTATGTGAAAAATAATGAAAGTGTCAAATTAATTATAGACAAAATATTCATGTTTGACTGCCAAAAATGGCTAAATAAGTAAAGCATCCCTTTAAACAAGTCAATGGGTGAAGACTTTTGCGCCGCAAAGCAGATTTATGTCACAAAAACAGGCAACAGAAATTATGCTCAATATTTTTATTGGCAGACAGGCACAACATTACCATCATTCCTAAATGGTAGAGCGATTTCAACATCTTAATAGATTAAAAAATATATATATAATCGTCATTATCTGATAATCTAAAAATAGATATTTATTTGATTCAGTTTTTTTTTGTGTGTTTAAGCAAAGAACCCACGATAAACTTAGCTAATTACGTGACAGAAATGACTACTTTGTGATTAGCCTTAGCGCCATCTTGTGGCACAAAAACGACAGTGTCGCGACTAGGTGAGTTTTCCATTTGAATAGGTTTCCCCTAATCATGTGAATTTGTGAATAGCTAACTGCAAATAATCAGCGGCTCATTGTATTTAAATAAATGATCTTGAATTCTTCCTCATTAAATTCACCAACATGTCTTTATTGACCTTGCATACACTGGGACAAAACAGAGCTGGAAAGTGACCTCCCATTTCCCAAAATATTGTATTGACCCTTTTACTAGCAGTTGTAGTCTTCCCGAGTCCAACAAATTCGAACAAGTTCAAACTGCCGTTTTGGTTCTCACAGTTGTAGTACCCACAGCGACCGCTAAGAGGCGGTATCAGCCTTGTATTGTAGCAGTTGTGTGCGGGGGTGGGGGAGAGGTGGTCACTACTGTACTGTACAATCTCTTGGTGGTGGTGGAAAAAAACTGGGAAAGAAGATTGATGCTTGTTTCGTTACTGTTGGTGCCTGTGCGACTGCACAGCCCCGAGAAGGGAAGAAGCCCCTTTTTAAATGGTTGCTTTTAACGCTTGGCTTTTAATGGGGGCGGGGTTCTTACAAGAGCAAATCAAACCTGAACCATGAGTGCAATTAAAACAAGGCTATCGCGGTTGCACAACATGAAGCACGTTTTGATCCGCGAAAAATATGTGTGAATTGAATGTTATGGGTTATTCTTCACTAGTGCTACGTTTGCATTTCTCATGTGCTTTTAATCTCGCTGCTTCTCTTGCATGCTAATTTGATTATGATTAGGGGGAAGGTCCTGCTTGTCCAACGGTTCTCTCGCCTTCCCAAACTAGGCTTTTGGAACAGTCCGGATGAACTGATGCATTGCGTTTCTAAAAACAAACCGCCTCTGGATCATTCATTAATTCACATTTGGCTATTACAGTGCGGGCTTGTGTTTTATGGGCAGAGCGGTTCCTTCCTGGGTGACAGGAAAGAGTTAATATCAACCGGCTAAACGTGACGAGTGAGGGAGACCGTGACAAGCGCACAGCCAATGGGCGGCAAGATTAACACCTTGCTCGGCTGCGATTGGTCCAAAGCCCGATATTGTCCTGTGGCATATCAGAGCCCACGTGGGGTTGGGACCCCTCATCCCAGCGTTCATTGGCTAAGACTCCCAACCCGAAACCCACCTCGGCCCATGATTGGCTGTCCCCCCACACAGCGCCCCTCCCCTGCTTGTTTTCCGTCCGCGAGGAAGGGAAATCTCCCTCTCGCGAGCTCCGTGGGCTCGCTCGCGCTTCCTCGTCCCGCCGCCGCGGTCTCGCTTCACATTTATCAACATGTCACAGCGAGCCTCTTTAACGGCGACAAAGTACGAAAAACACGACTGCGGCGTGATATTTAACACGGAGTCGACGTGTCCCGGTACTCCGTTTTCGTCTGTTACGCCAAATGTTCACCTTTTACCTGAGGAAGCGCACGCAGTTTTAGTGGATGATTTATGTCTGTGTGACATCATGTAGATGTGACACACACGCGGAGTGACACCGCTAACCTTTAATGAGGTCATTATATTAGTAAAGATGAACAGGCAGTAGAACTTAATCCAATTAGACTTTATAGCCACAGACAGCATCCATCCATTCGGGCATCCTTTCACGCATTATATGAACCATCCATCCATCGTCCATGATGCGTGCTGTCTAATAACTACCTATTCATCCTGGCTATCATCTAACCATCTATCAAAACATGCATCACCGATGAAATCATTCATTCATTCATTCATCCATGTATTCTTTTCACGATCCATCCACATGTCCATCATCCACCGTAGGCCGCATCATGGGTATTGATTAAATTCATTCATTCATCCATCGGTGCATCCATTTTCAGACCATCCATCAAATCATTCATTCATTCATTCATCAAAACCTGCATCACCCATTATTCCTTCCATCCATCCATCCATTCATTTTCAGACCATCCATCAAATCATTCATTCATTCATTCATTCATTATCAAAACCTGCATCACCCATCCATCCATCCATCCATCCAATTTCAGACCATCCACCAATTCATTCATTCATTTATCAAAAACTGCATTACCCATTATTTCATCCATCCATCCATCCATCCATTTTCAGACCATCCATCAAATATTCCATCCATCCATCCAATATTTCATCCATCCATCCATCCATCCATGTATTCTTTTCACTCCCCATCCACCATCCATCCAAGTTTGCATCATAGGCATCCATGATTAAATGTATCCATTCACCCATGCACTCATCCATTCATCCATGTGTGTCTTCTACTCATCACTTATTAACTCATTCATTTATTGAACTGTGGAGGCCTATCAGTAATCGTAAACATCTATTCTGTCATTTATCCGCCCATCCATGCATGCTTTCTACTACCAACTAAATCATTCATTCATCTTTTGTTGTGGCTTCATCCAATCATTCAAATATCCATATCGGCCCATCCATGCATTCATTAACTAGCCATACACTGTCATGTATCCATTTATGAATTCATCTGTTCATCCATACACATTCATTTATTCCTTTTCAGATCAATACATGCCTATTTGTCCATCCTTCTGTTCCTGCACTTTTTGCATGCTTCCATTCATTCATCCATTCATTGCTTTTGTTTAGGCCATCCATCTCACATCCATGCGCATCCACTCACTCACTCACTCACTCACTCACTCACTCAACAAGCCAAACTGTCACATTCTTTTTGCACTATACTGTAATATTGCTTGATGTTACTGTCTAAAAACAAAAGTGTTCTCTGCATGTTATGACTTTATTTTATTACCCAAATAGGTCAATAGCTAAACTCAGTCTGCGAAAGAATACAAACGCATTCCCGCTTAGTTTGTATTGCGTGTGTACATGCACAGCACTTTGCAGTTGCAACAGGGAATTAAGATGATTCCAATGACCCGGCAATTAAAATAACAAAATGCGCTATGAAACAAAATGCATATGTAGAACCTTGAGCATTCGCTAATGAAACGTCTTGGAAAATTGTGCATCATAGTTGTACGTGTTGGTATTCACTGGAGAGCTTCAGCATGACCGATTTCACCAACTCGGATGCAGACAAAAACCTTCCCCTGCACCGGCATCTACAGTATATGAAAATTAATCGCCTGATTTAGTCGGCTCGATTTAAGTCTATTAAGCGCTAAAGCCTTGTAATGGTTGACCTTATAAGATTTACCAGTTTCAATTATGTTCGATATTTATTGTTGGCACGCTCTCAAGACTACACTGCCCCTAAAGGCCTTAAACATTATTGCTATTTTAATCGAATGCATTTTAGTTATTAGCTTGCGTACACGCATGATAAAAACAACAACATTATGGGGGTGGAGGGGCCCCTCACAACATAAACCGAGCAACATATTTGCCGACATGATTGGGATCATGATTCTGAAACCATCAAGTTTGTGTGGTTTGTAGTAAAATGAAAGTTTTTGTATTACTTGGAAAAGCCTTGTATTATTTTAAGAAAAATGCTAGGTCCTCTATGGCTTATTCATAAAAATATTTTTATGAAAAATGCATTTTATACAGTATTACTTTGATGTTTGTTGAGTGAAATTGATCCCCCCCGACTTCTTCACAGTTCATTTTGTAAGTCAACACAAATGTAAAAAAAAAAATCAACTCATTTGCTCCCAAAAACGTATAAATACGTTCTATTTTAAATGTTTTGTCTCCCAAAGACGTATTTATACGTTTTTGTTTTTGTTTTGGCTAACTCATACAGAAGGCTTTGATGCAGCCTCTCAACACCAAAGAACGGTTGAAGAAATGGTAGTTATTACACAAACTGCCAGCAGGTGGCAGCAGAGTATAAGAGATCAACCAGGGCCATGTTGGAAAAAAAAGCTCAATTTCTCACAGTTCTAAATAGATTTGTGAGTAATGATGAAACTTAGCTATATTGTAATGCTAATTGCTGCAAAACGAAAACAGATAAAACATACTTTTTTTTTTCCCCCTGATGAAAGAAGAGACTCAAATCTTTCTTTTGATACACTCCATATTTTTATAGCAATAGAACACAATATTCTGTGGGCCTTGCAAAATCAGTCAGAATCCAGTAAAACATTCGGGAGCGAAGGGGATTGTTTCTGTGAAAATGGCTGGGAGTGAATGAGTAAACTCAATTTTAGTTAAAAAAAATATATATATATTAGCAAATCAACATTTTTTTGGCACCTCAAATGCTGTAAATTATAACAAAAATAAATACAAATAAAAATTATATTATTAAAAAAAAATGGAAGCAACCATTCAAAGGTTTGGGGGTCACATTAAAATGCCCTTGTTTGTTTGTTTATTTATTTATTTATTTATTTATGATTAATTTAATGTTACTGCCATAAAAAAAACTATCAAAAAAGAATATTTCTACTTGTATTCAGCTTTATACGTATTAGTTTTATAAATTAATTAAATGGAATTGAGACCATATTCTTCATGTGCAGTATATCTGTATATGTGTATACTGTCCCCGTGTGGCCAAGGCGCGTACACCAAAAGGAGCAGGACCATGTCCACTGAATTAAAGCTAAAAAAAAAAATGTATCAAAAACTCTTATGTAACTATATCATGTTACTAAGTGGCCCCAAACTTTATTTAACTGTAACTTTATTATTTATTTATCAAACTAAAATATGTATAAGTGTTAACTTATTAGCTTCTCTGCCTGCAAATCGGCACTAACTCCTCCCCCCACACTCCCCCCGCCGGCCAGCAGGCGCGCGCCACGGCTTTTACCTGCCTTCTGGTCCGGCATCAGCGGGACGCGGCGGCCCTCGCCGCGCGACGTCCCGCGCAGGGTCTGTCCTGGCCGATTGTTATGGCGGCCATAGCGCCGGTTGCCAGGGAGATTGCCGCCTGCTTGTCTTGACCCGTCCCCCCTCGCGCTGTCACCGGCGTTATTGATGCACGCCGCCGCTTGCTATTGTGGGGAGTGCAGGAGGGAGGGCGGAGAGGACAACGGTTAATGAGTTCAGGAGGAAGAGGGACTCTCCCCTCGAACCCCCCCCCCACCTCTCCTTCATTTCTCATGGGGGTCTGTCTTGTGTGAGTGTGCATTAAGGATGGGGGTCTCGTTATCCATCATGGTAAAATGCACTTTGGCTTCGCTGAAAAATGCTCGCACACCTTAAAGCTTTGCTTGCTGCTTTTATGCAGAGCGCTTGCAAAACATTCTCCCGCACCTCTTTTGCAACACGAAACGGGAGATGCTGCCTGAAGCTCGGGGCAAGATTAATTCTGCCCCATCTCCCCGTAGACAGACCCAAATATAAACTGTTTGGACACAGAGACGAAACCCGTAAAGACAATGACGAGATGACAAAAAAAGAGGAGCCCAAATTGGGTTACCGCAATGCATCCTGGGAACCGAAGAGCGCACAAAAAGTACGCAAAAAAAAAAACTACCTAAAGTTGCTACTACTGTTTTTTTTTTTAAATTCTCTCCAACAGTGGTATCATTTTGTTAAGTAATTCTGACTAACATGCAAACCAAATTTCAAACAATACATGAATTGTTTTTATTGTGGGAACGCTTCAGCATTCCCATACATGTTATTGTGATTTTTAATCTCCACACTTTTTTTCCCGCGTAACAATTCCCACATAATTGCTCAAATTTCAACTAGCTTCAAAAATTCACGCCTCCCGAGGTATATATTGTCTGCTAACAGATTACTTACAGTATTTGCACAATTTGACATTTAATGTAAACTTTTCCCCATTTATTTTCAATGGGACAGACAGTGAACTTTTTCTAAGTATCACTTTCCACGCCCACTTCCATACATATAACTTATTATCATTACCAGGTGTCTGACACTGCTTGGTGGCACAGTTGGTAAAGTGCATTGTCCAGTAACCTGCAGGTGATAATTTCATAATTTATCTCTCAATTTACTTCACATGCATTCAAATCTTAGCATTCAGCTTTCAGCATTCCCACGCAATTTCTCTAGAAATTGCACTTAGTCTAGTTTAATTTCATCTCCCGCTATTATGAAACAATCATAATTATTGAATGGATGTTATATTGTGTTCTATATATGCATAAATTTTTCGTTTATCACCGCTGTAAGGTGCCGGCAAAGTAAAAAAAAAAAAAAAAATGGATCTTGAAATGTGCTTGAATTTGACCTTGAAAAAGGTATGAACCTGTCTGAAGAGTCTCTATAGATGGATGAGGAAGAATCTGTATTCCAGACAACACACACACATATACATATATATACACAGTATATATAAACACACACAAAGAAGCACCCACATGGATTAATGCCTTTGCCTCAACTATTTCATTTATTAGTGTCAGAGGCCTTTGTGATGAGGGCATTTTTCAGGTTGCTAACCATTCCTCCCCCAAGGCCCCGGGCTCCGGAGGTTCTCAGTGCACTGTGCGTGTGTGTGCGTGTGTATACATGTGTGTCCATATACGTGAATGTGAACCCAACATATCCTCATGATCATGCCTATAGTCTAACGTGAGATGATTTTTTTTTTTTCTATTCTTTTGCAGATGTCAACACAAGCCAAAGTTTATTTTCGTTTGTGTGTAGAATCTGCTGAGTATGCGGCAAACTACCACGACGAGCTGAGAGAAACTCGCAAGTGAGACAAACAACGTCAACATGTCTCAATATTCTTCTTTCCTCCTGACCTTGGTTGCGGTCTGAAGAATGACTGATGACATTAATAACATGGCGATGATACATTCATTTATCTGTTTACTATGCACTTTTGGTTAATACTTTAAAAGGAAGTCTTTTTTTTTTTTTCTTTTTTTTTTTTTTTTAAAACGATCACGTATAGTAAGGCTTTTTTTTTTTTTTTTTTTTACAAAAATGTAAGGCGTTTTTTTTAAACATCCATGTATAGTAAGTATTTTTTTTTTTAATGACAATGTATAGTAAGGCTTTAAAAAAATGTATAAGGCTTTTTTTATTTTTTTTTATTTTATTTTTTTTTACAAAAATGTAAGGCGTTTTTTTTAAACATCCATGTATAGTAAGTATTTTTTTGTTTTTAATGACAATGTATAGTAAGGCTTTAAAAAAATGTATAAGGCTTTTTTTTTTCTTTTTTTTTTTTTTTTACAAAAATGTAAGGCGTTTTTTTTAAACATCCATGTATAGTAAGTATTTTTTTTTTTAATGACAATGTATAGTAAGGCTTTAAAAAAATGTATAAGGCTTTTTTTTTTTTTTTTTTTTTTTTTACAAAAATGTAAGGCGTTTTTTTTAAACATCCATGTATAGTAAGTATTTTTTTTTAATGACAATGTATAGTAAGGCTTTAAAAATAATGTATAAGGCTTTTTTTTGTCTTTTTTTTTTTTTTTTACAAAAAATGTAAGGCGTTTTTTTAAACATCCATGTATAGTAAGTATTTTTTTTTAATGACAATGTATAGTAAGGCTTTTAAAAAAATGTATAAGGCTTTTTTGTTTGTTTTTGTTTGTTTTTTTGTTTTTTTAAAACGACCATGTTGTATATCCATCCATCCATTTTCTTAATTAACCGCTTGCTCCTCACAAGGGTCGCAGGGGGTGCTGGCGCCTATCTCAGCTGGCTTTGGGCAGTAGGCAGGGTACACCCTGAACTGCTTGCCAGCCAATCGCAGGGCACGCAGAGACGGACAACCATTCACACACACACACACACACACGAACACACCCAGGGACAATTCGGAGCGCCCAATCCACCTGCCATGCATGTCTTTGGACGAGACCGGAGAAGACTCGCGAATGCACGGGGAGAAACATGCAAACTCTGCCCAGGAAGGTCGAAGCCTGGACTCAATCTTTCGTCCCCAGTACTGGGAGGCGGACGTGCTAACCGCTCTTCCACCGTGACACCATGTTGTATAGTAAGGCGGCTTTTGCTTTTTGGTGCGAGGGGGGCTCTTACTATACATGGTCGTTGTTTTTGTTTTTTTGTTTTTTTTCCCAAAAACGACCATGTATAGTAAGACGTTTTTTTTTTTTAAATGACTGTACAGTAAGGTGTTTCTTTTTTAAAAATGACCATGTAATGTAAAGTGAGGCATTTTTTTTTTAATGACTATGTTTAGTAAGGTGTTTCTTTTTAAAAACGACCATGTATAGTAAGGCGTTTTTTCCTCCTTCAAAACGACCATGTATAGTAAGGCGTTTTTTTTTCCCTTCAAAACGACCATGTATAGTAAGGCGTTTTTTTCCCTTCAAAACGACCATGTATAGTAAGGCGTTTTTTTCCCTTCAAAACGACCATGTATAGTAAGGCGTTTTTTTTCCCCCTTCAAAACGACCATGTATAGTAAGGCGTTTTTTTTCCCCCTTCAAAACGACCATGTATAGTAAGGCGTTTTTTTCCCTTCAAAACGACCATGTATAGTAAGGCGTTTTTTCCCTTCAAAACGACCATGTATAGTAAGGCGTTTTTTTCCCTTCAAAACGACCATGTATAGTAAGGCGTTTTTTTTCCCCTTCAAAACGACCATGTATAGTAAGGCGTTTTTTTCCCTTCAAAACGACCATGTATAGTAAGGCGTTTTTTTTCCCCCTTCAAAACGACCATGTATAGTAAGGCGTTTTTTTTCCCCCTTCAAAACGACCATGTATAGTAAGGCGTTTTTTTCCCTTCAAAACGACCATGTATAGTAAGGCGTTTTTTTCCCTTCAAAACGACCATGTATAGTAAGCCGTTTTTTTCCCTTCAAAACAACCATGTATAGTAAGGCGTTTTTTTCCCTTCAAAACAACCATGTATAGTAAGGCGTTTTTTTTTTCCTTCAAAACGACCATTTATAGTAAGGCGTTTTTTTTTTCCTTCAAAACGACCATGTATAGTAAGGCGTTTTTTTTCCCTTCAAAACGACCATTTATAGTAAGGCGTTTTTTTCCCTTCAAAACGACCATTTATAGTAAGGCGTTTTTTTTCCTTCAAAACGACCATTTATAGTAAGGCGTTTTTTTCCCCTTCAAAACGACCATGTATAGTAAGGCGTTTTTTTTTTCCTTCAAAACGACCATGTATAGTAAGGCGGGTTTTTTTCCTCCAAAACGACCATGTATAGTAAGGCGTTTTTTTTCCCCCTTCAAAACAACCATGTATAGTAAGCCGTTTTTTTTCCCTTCAAAACGACCATGTATAGTAAGGCGTTTTTTTCCCTTCAAAACGACCATGTATAGTAAGGCGTTTTTTCCCTTCAAAACGACCATGTATAGTAAGGCGTTTTTTCCCCTTCAAAACGACCATGTATAGTAAGGCGTTTTTTTTCCCTTCAAAACGACCATGTATAGTAAGGCGTTTTTTTCCCTTCAAAACGACCATGTATAGTAAGGCGTTTTTTTCCCTTCAAAACGACCATGTATAGTAAGGCGTTTTTTTCCCTTCAAAACGACCATGTATAGTAAGGCGTTTTTTTCCCTTCAAAACGACCATGTATAGTAAGGCGTTTTTTTCCCTTCAAAACGACCATGTATAGTAAGGCGTTTTTTTTTCCCTTCAAAACGACCATGTATAGTAAGGCGTTTTTCCTCCTTCAAAACGACCATGTATAGTAAGGCGTTTTTTTTTTCCTTCAAAACGACCATGTATAGTAAGGCGTTTTTTTTTTCCTTCAAAACGACCATGTGTAGTAAGGCGTTTTTTTTCCCTTCAAAACGACCATGTGTAGTAAGGCGTTTTTTTCCCTTCAAAACGACCATGTATAGTAAGGCGTTTTTTTCCCCTTCAAAACGACCATGTATAGTAAGGCGTTTTTTTCCTCCTTCAAAACGACCATGTATAGTAAGGCGTTTTTTTCCTCCTTCAAAACGACCATGTATAGTAAGCCGTTTTTTTCCCTTCAAAACGACCATGTATAGTAAGGCGTTTTTTTCCCTTCAAAACGACCATGTATAGTAAGGCATTTTTCCTCCTTCAAAACGACCATGTATAGTAAGGCGTTTTTTTCCTTCAAAACGACCATGTATAGTAAGGCGTTTTTTCCCTTCAAAACGACCATGTATAGTAAGGCGTTTTTTCCCTTCAAAACGACCATGTATAGTAAGGCGTTTTTTTTCCCTTCAAAACGACCATGTATAGTAAGGCGTTTTTTTTTCCCTTCAAAACGACCATGTATAGTAAGGCGTTTTTTTCCCTTCAAAACGACCATGTATAGTAAGGCGTTTTTTTTCCCTTCAAAACGACCATGTATAGTAAGGCGTTTTTTTCCCTTCAAAACGACCATGTATAGTAAGGCGTTTTTTTCCCTTCAAAACGACCATGTATAGTAAGGCGTTTTTTTTTCCCCCTTCAAAACGACCATGTATAGTAAGGCGTTTTTTTCCTCCTTCAAAAAACGACCATGTATAGTAAGGCGTTTTTTTTCCCTTCAAAACGACCATGTATAGTAAGGCGTTTTTTTTCCCTTCAAAACGACCATGTATAGTAAGGCGTTTTTTTCCCTTCAAAACGACCATGTATAGTAAGGCGTTTTTTTCCCTTCAAAACGACCATGTATAGTAAGGCGTTTTTTTTCCCCCTTCAAAACGACCATGTATAGTAAGGCGTTTTTCCTCCTTCAAAACGACCATGTATAGTAAGGCGTTTTTTTCCTTCAAAACGACCATGTATAGTAAGGCGTTTTTCCCTTCAAAACGACCATGTATAGTAAGGCGTTTTTTTTCCCCCTTCAAAACGACCATGTATAGTAAGGCGTTTTTTTCCTCCTTCAAAACGACCATGTATAGTAAGGCGTTTTTTTCCCTTCAAAACGACCATGTATAGTAAGGCGTTTTTTTTCCCTTCAAAACGACCATGTATAGTAAGGCGTTTTTTTCCCTTCAAAACAACCATGTATAGTAAGGCGTTTTTTTCCCTTCAAAACGACCATGTATAGTAAGGCGTTTTTTTCCTCCTTCAAAACGACCATGTATAGTAAGGCGTTTTTTTTCTTCAAAACGACCATGTATAGTAAGGCGTTTTTTTCCCTTCAAAACGACCATGTATAGTAAGCCGTTTTTTTCCCTTCAAAACAACCATGTATAGTAAGGCGTTTTTTTTCCTTCAAAACGACCATTTATAGTAAGGCGTTTTTTTTTTCCTTCAAAATGACCATTTATAGTAAGGCGTTTTTTTTCCCTTCAAAACGACCATGTATAGTAAGGCGTTTTTTTTCCTTCAAAACGACCATTTATAGTAAGGCGTTTTTTTCCCTTCAAAACGACCATTTATAGTAAGGCGTTTTTTCCCTTCAAAACGACCATTTATAGTAAGGCGTTTTTTTCCCTTCAAAACGACCATGTATAGTAAGGCGGTTTTTTTTTCCCTTCAAAACAACCATGTATAGTAAGGCGGTTTTTTTCCCTCCAAAACGACCATGTATAGTAAGGCGTTTTTTTTCCCCCCTTCAAAACAACCATGTATAGTAAGGCGTTTTTTTTCCCTTCAAAACGACCATGTATAGTAAGGCGTTTTTTTCCCTTCAAAACGACCATGTATAGTAAGGCGTTTTTTTTCCCTTCAAAACGACCATGTATAGTAAGGCCTTTTTTTCCCCCCTTCAAAACAACCATGTATAGTAAGGCGTTTTTTTTCCCTTCAAAACGACCATGTATAGTAAGGCGTTTTTTTCCCTTCAAAACGACCATGTATAGTAAGGCGTTTTTTTCCCCTTCAAAACGACCATGTATAGTAAGGCCTTTTTTTTCCTCCTTCAAAACGACCATGTATAGTAAGGCCTTTTTTTTCCTCCTTCAAAACGACCATGTATAGTAAGGCGTTTTTTCCCCATTCAAAACGACCATGTATAGTAAGGCGTTTTTTTTTCCCTTCAAAACGACCATGTATAGTAAGGCGTTTTTTTTACCTTCAAAACGACCATGTATAGTAAGGCGTTTTTTTTTTCCCTTCAAAACCACCATGTATAGTAAGGCGTTTTTTTTTCCCTTCAAAACGACCATTTATAGTAAGGCGGTTTTTTTTCCTTCAAAACGACCATTTATAGTAAGGCGTTTTTTTTCCCTTCAAAACGACCATGTATAGTAAGGCGTTTTTTTTTTCTTCAAAACGACCATGTATAGTAAGGCTTTTTTTTCCGACAAAAAAACGACCATTTATAGTAAGGCTTTTTTTTCCCGACAAAAAAATGACCATGTATAGTAAGGCTTTTTTTTTTCCCGACAGAAAAACGACCATGTATAGTAAGGCTTTTTTTTTCCGACAAAAAAACGACCATGTATAGTAAGGCTTTTTTTTCCGACAAAAAAACGACCATGTATAGTAAGGCTTTTTTTTCCGACAAAAAAACGACCATGTATAGTAAGGCTTTTTTTTCACTTCAAAACGACCATGTATAGTAAGGCTTTTTTTTCCGACAAAAAAACGACCATGTATAGTAAGGCTTTTTTTTTCCGACAAAAAAACGACCATGTATACTAAGGCTTTTTTTTTCCGACAAAAAAACGACCATGTATACTAAGGCTTTTTTTTTCCCGACAAAAAAACGACCATGTATAGTAAGGCTTTTTTTTCCGACAAAAAACGACCATGTATAGTAAGGCTTTTTTTTCCCCCTTCAAAACGACCATGTATAGTAAGGCGTTTTTTTTCCGACAAAAAACGACCATGTATAGTAAGGCTTTTTTTTCCCCTTCAAAACGACCATGTATAGTAAGGCGTTTTTTTTTTCTTCAAAACGACCATGTATAGTAAGGCTTTTTTTTCCGACAAAAAAACGACCATGTATACTAAGGCTTTTTTTTCCCAACAAAAAAACGACCATGTATAGTAAGGGTTTTTTTCCGACAAAAAAAACCGACCATGTATAGTAAGGCTTTTTTTTCCGACAAAAAAACGACCATGTATAGTAAGGCTTTTTTTTCCCCTTCAAAACGACCATGTATAGTAAGGCGTTTTTTTTTCTTCAAAACGACCATGTATAGTAAGGCTTTTTTTTCCGACAAAAAAACAACCATGTATACTAAGGCTTTTTTTTCCCAACAAAAAAACGACCATGTATAGTAAGGCTTTTTTTCCGACAAAAAAAAACGACCATGTATAGTAAGGCTTTTTTTTCCGACAAAAAAACGACCATGTATAGTAAAGCTTTTTTTTTCCGACGAAAAAACGACCATGTATACTAAGGCTTTTTTTCCAGACAAAAAAATGACCATGTATAGTAAGGCTTTTTTTCCCGACAAAAAAACGACCATGTATAGTAAGGCTTTTTTTTTCCGACAAAAAAACGACCATGAAAAGTAAGGCTTTTTTTTCACTTCAAAACGACCATGTATAGTAAGGCTTTTTTTTCCCCCCTTCAAAACGACCATGTATAGTAAGGCGTTTTTTTTTCTTCAAAACGACCATGTATAGTAAGGCTTTTTTTTTCGACAAAAAAACGACCATGTATAGTAAGGCTTTTTTTTTCCGACAAAAAAACGACCATGTATACTAAGGCTTTTTTCCGACAAAAAAAACGACCATGTATAGTAAGGCTTTTTTTTTTTTCGACAAAAAACGACCATGTATAGTAAGGCTTTTTTTTTTTCGACAAAAACGACCATGTATAGTAAGGCTTTTTTTTCCGACAAAAAACGACCATGTATAGTAAGGCTTTTTTTTCCGACAAAAAAACGACCATGTATAGTAAGGCTTTTTTTTTCAGACGAAAAAACGACCATGTATACTAAGGCTTTTTTTCCAGACAAAAAAATGACCATGTATAATAAGGCTTTTTTTTCCCGACAAAAAACGACCATGTATAGTAAGGCTTTTTTTTCAGACAAAAAAAACGACCATGTATATTAAGGCTTTTTTTTCCCACAAAAAAACGACCATGTATAGTAAGGCTTTTTTTTCCCACAAAAAAACGACCATGTATAGTAAGGCTTTTTTTTCCGACAAAAAAACGACCATGTATAGTAAGGCTTTTTTTTCCGGCAAAAAAAACGACCATGTATAGTAAGGCTTTTTTTTCCGGCAAAAAAAACGACCATGTATAGTAAGGCTTTTTTTTCCGACAAAAAACGACCATGTATATAGTAAGGCTTTTTTTTCCGGCAAAAAAAACGACCATGTATAGTAAGGCTTTTTTTTCGACAAAAAAAACGACCATGTATAGTAAGGCTTTTTTTTCCGACAAAAAAACGACCATGTATAGTAAGGCTTTTTTTTCACTTCAAAACGACCATGTATAGTAAGGCTTTTTTTTTCCCCTTCAAAACGACCATGTATAGTAAGGCGTTTTTTTTCTTCTTCAAAACGACCATGTATAGTAAGGCTTTTTTTTCCGACAAAAAAACGACCATGTATACTAAGGCTTTTTTTTTCCCGACAAAAAAACGACCATGTATAGTAAGGCTTTTTTTTTTCCGACAAAAAACGACCATGTATAGTAAGGCTTTTTTTTCCCCCTTCAAAACGACCATGTATAGTAAGGCGTTTTTTTTCCGACAAAAAACGACCATGTATAGTAAGGCTTTTTTTTTCCCCTTCAAAACGACCATGTATAGTAAGGCGTTTTTTTTTCTTCAAAACGACCATGTATAGTAAGGCTTTTTTTTCCGACAAAAAAACGACCATGTATACTAAGGCTTTTTTTTCCCAACAAAAAAACGACCATGTATAGTAAGGCTTTTTTTCCGACAAAAAAAAACGACCATGTATAGTAAGGCTTTTTTTTCCGACAAAAAAACGACCATGTATAGTAAGGCTTTTTTTTTCCCCTTCAAAACGACCATGTATAGTAAGGCGTTTTTTTTTCTTCAAAACGACCATGTATAGTAAGGCTTTTTTTTCCGACAAAAAAACAACCATGTATACTAAGGCTTTTTTTTCCCAACAAAAAAACGACCATGTATAGTAAGGCTTTTTTTTCACTTCAAAACGACCATGTATAGTAAGGCTTTTTTTTTTCCCTTCAAAACGACCATGTATAGTAAGGCGTTTTTTTTCTTCTTCAAAACGACCATGTATAGTAAGGCTTTTTTTTCCGACAAAAAAACGACCATGTATAGTAAGGCTTTTTTTTTCCGACAAAAAAACGACCATGTATACTAAGGCTTTTTTTTTCCGACAAAAAAACGACCATGTATACTAAGGCTTTTTTTTCCCGACAAAAAAACGACCATGTATAGTAAGGCTTTTTTTTTTCCGACAAAAAACGACCATGTATAGTAAGGCTTTTTTTTTTCCGACAAAAAAACGACCATGTATAGTAAGGCTTTTTTTTCCGACAAAAAAACGACCATGTATAGTAAGGCGTTTTTTTTTCTTCAAAACGACCATGTATAGTAAGGCTTTTTTTTTCTTCAAAACGACCATGTATAGTAAGGCTTTTTTTTCCCCCTTCAAAATGACCATGTATAGTAAGGCGTTTTTTTTTCTTCAAAACGACCATGTATAGTAAGGCGTTTTTTTTTTCTTCAAAACGACCATGTATAGTAAGGCGTTTTTTTTTCTTCAAAACGACCATGTATTGTAAGGCTTTTTTTTTCCCCTTCAAAATGACCATGTATAGTAATGCGTTTTTTTTTCTTCAAAACGACCATGTATAGTAAGGCTTTTTTTTCCGATAAAAAAACGCCCATGTATAGTAAGGCTTTTTTTTTTCCGACAAAAAACGACCATGTATAGTAAGGCTTTTTTTTTCCCCTTCAAAACGACCATGTATAGTAAGGCGTTTTTTTTCCGACAAAAAACGACCATGTATAGTAAGGCTTTTTTTTTCCCCTTCAAAACGACCATGTTTAGTAAGGCGTTTTTTTTTCTTCAAAACGACCATGTATAGTAAGGCTTTTTTTTCCGACAAAAAAACGACCATGTATACTAAGGCTTTTTTTTCAGACAAAAAAACGACCATGAAAAGTAAGGCTTTTTTTTCACTTCAAAACGACCATGTATAGTAAGGCTTTTTTTCCCGACAAAAAAACGACCATGTATAGTAAGGCTTTTTTTTCCGACAAAAAAACGACCATGAAAAGTAAGGCGTTTTTTTTTCTTCAAAACGACCATGTATAGTAAGGCTTTTTTTTTCGACAAAAAAACGACCATGTATAGTAAGGCTTTTTTTTTCCGACAAAAAAACGACCATGTATACTAAGGCTTTTTTTCCGACAAAAAAAACGACCATGTATAGTAAGGCTTTTTTTTTTTCGACAAAAAACGACCATGTATAGTAAGGCTTTTTTTTCCGACAAAAAACGACCATGTATAGTAAGGCTTTTTTTTCCGCCAAAAAAACGACCATGTATAGTAAGGCTTTTTTTTCCGACAAAAAAACGACCATGTATAGTAAGGCTTTTTTTTCCGACAAAAAAACGACCATGTATAGTAAGGCTTTTTTTTTCCGACGAAAAAACGACCATGCATACTAAGGCTTTTTTTCCCGACAAAAAAATGACCATGTATAATAAGGCTTTTTTTTTCCGACAAAAAACGACCATGTATAGTAAGGCTTTTTTTTCCGACAAAAAAACGACCATGTATAGTAAGGCTTTTTTTTCCGACAAAAAAACGACCATGTATAGTAAGGCGTTTTTTTTTCTTCAAAACGACCATGTATAGTAAGGCTTTTTTTTTCTTCAAAACGACCATGTATAGTAAGGCTTTTTTTTTCCCCTTCAAAATGACCATGTATAGTAAGGCGTTTTTTTTTCTTCAAAACGACCATGTATAGTAAGGCGTTTTTTTTTCTTCAAAACGACCATGTATAGTAAGGCGTTTTTTTTTCTTCAAAACGACCATGTATTGTAAGGCTTTTTTTTTCCCCTTCAAAATGACCATGTATAGTAAGGCGTTTTTTTTTCTTCAAAACGACCATGTATAGTAAGGCTTTTTTTTCCGATAAAAAAACGCCCATGTATAGTAAGGCTTTTTTTTTCCGACAAAAAAACGACCATGTATAGTAAGGCTTTTTTTCAGACAAAAAAATGACCATGTATAGTAAGCCTTTTTTTTCCCGACAAAAAAACGACCATGTATAGAAAGGCTTTTTTTTCCCCGACAAAAAAACGACCATGTATAGTAAGGCTTTTTTTTTCCCGACAAAAAAACGACCATGTATTGTAAGGCTTTTTTTTCCGACAAAAAAACGACCATGTATAGTAAGGCTTTTTTTCCCCTTCAAAATGACCATGTATAGTAAGGCGTTTTTTTTTCTTCAAAACGACCATGTATAGTAAGGCTTTTTTTTCCGACAAAAAAACGACCATGTATAGTAAGGCTTTTTTTTTCCGACAAAAAAACGACCATGTATACTAAGGCTTTTTTTTCCCAACAAAAAAACGACCATGTATAGTAAGGCTTTTTTTTCCGACAAAAAAACGACCATGTATAGTCAGGCTTTTTTTTCCGACAAAAAAACGACCATGTATAGTAAGGCTTTTTTTTCCGACAAAAAAACGACCATGTATAGTAAGGCGTTTTTTTTTCTTCAAAATGACCATGTATAGTAAGGCTTTTTTTTTCCGACAAAAAAACGACCATGTATAGTAAGGCTTTTTTTTTACGACAAAAAAACGACCATGTATACTAAGGCTTTTTTTTCCCAACAAAAAAACGACCATGTATAGTAAGGCTTTTTTTTTCCGACGAAAAAACGACCATGTATACTAAGGCTTTTTTTCCCGACAAAAAAATGACCATGTATACTAAGGCTTTTTTTCCCGACAAAAAATGACCATGTATAGTAAGGCTTTTTTTTCCGACAAAAAAACGACCATGTATAGTAAGGCTTTTTTTTCCGACAAAAAAACGACCATGTATAGTAAGGCTTTTTTTTCCGACAAAAAACGACCATGTATAGTAAGGCTTTTTTTTCCGGCAAAAAAAACGACCATGTATAGTAAGGCTTTTTTTTCCGACAAAAAAAACGACCATGTATAATAAGGTTTTTTTTCCGACAAAAAAACGACCATGTATAATAAGGTTTTTTTTTCCGACAAAAAACGACCATGTATAGTAAGGCTTTTTTTTCCGACAAAAAAAACGATCATGTATAGTAAGGCTTTTTTTTTACGACAAAAAAACGACCATGTATACTAAGGCTTTTTTTTCCCAACAAAAAAACGACCATGTATAGTAAGGCTTTTTTTCCGACAAAAAAATGACCATGTATAGTAAGGCTTTTTTTTTCCGACGAAAAAACGACCATGTATACTAAGGCTTTTTTTCCCGACAAAAAAATGACCATGTATACTAAGGCTTTTTTTCCCGACAAAAAACGACCATGTATAGTATGGCTTTTTTTTCCGACAAAAAAACGACCATGTATAGTAAGGCTTTTTTTTCCGGCAAAAAAACGACCATGTATAGTAAGGCTTTTTTTTCCGACAAAAAACGACCATGTATAGTAAGGCTTTTTTTTCCGACAAAAAAAAACGACCATGTATAGTAAGGCTTTTTTTTCCGGCAAAAAAAACGACCATGTATAGTAAGGCTTTTTTTTCCGACAAAAAAAACAACCATGTATAATAAGGTTTTTTTTCCGACAAAAAAACGATCATGTATAATAAGGTTTTTTTTTCCGACAAAAAACGACCATGTATAGTAAGGCTTTTTTTTCCGACAAAAAAACAACCATGTATACTAAGGCTTTTTTTTCCCAACAAAAAAACGACCATGTATAGTAAGGCTTTTTTTCCGACAAAAAAAAACGACCATGTATAGTAAGGCTTTTTTTTCCGACAAAAAAACGACCATGTATAGTAAGGCTTTTTTTTTCCGACGAAAAAACGACCATGTATACTAAGGCTTTTTTTCCCGACAAAAAAATGACCATGTATAGTAAGGCTTTTTTTTCCCGACAAAAAAACGACCATGTATAGTAAGGCTTTTTTTCCCGACAAAAAAACGACCATGAAAAGTAAGGCTTTTTTTTCACTTCAAAACGACCATGTATAGTAAGGCTTTTTTTTTCCCCTTCAAAACGACCATGTATAGTAAGGCGTTTTTTTTTCTTCAAAACGACCATGTATAGTAAGGCTTTTTTTTCCGACAAAAAAACGACCATGTATAGTAAGGCTTTTTTTTTCCGACAAAAAAACGACCATGTATACTAAGGCTTTTTTTCCGACAAAAAAAACGACCATGTATAGTAAGGCTTTTTTTTTTTCGACAAAAAACTACCATGTATAGTAAGGCTTTTTTTTTTTCGACAAAAAACGACCATGTATAGTAAGGCTTTTTTTTCCGACAAAAAAACGACCATGTATAGTAAGGCTTTTTTTTTCCGACGAAAAAACGACCATGTATACTAAGGCTTTTTTTCCCGACAAAAAAATGACCATGTATAATAAGGCTTTTTTTTTCCGACAAAAAACGACCATGTATAGTAAGGCTTTTTTTTTTCCGACAAAAAAACGACCATGTATAGTAAGGCTTTTTTTTCCCACAAAAAAACGACCATGTATAGTAAGGCTTTTTTTTCCCACAAAAAAACGACCATGTATAGTAAGGCTTTTTTTTCCGACAAAAAAACGACCATGTATAGTAAGGCTTTTTTTTCCGGCAAAAAAAACGACCATGTATAGTAAGGCTTTTTTTTCCGGCAAAAAAAACGACCATGTATAGTAAGGCTTTTTTTTCCGACAAAAAACGACCATGTATAGTAAGGCTTTTTTTTCCGGCAAAAAAAACGACCATGTATAGTAAGGCTTTTTTTTCGACAAAAAAAACGACCATGTATAGTAAGGCTTTTTTTTCCGACAAAAAAACGACCATGTATAGTAAGGCTTTTTTTTCACTTCAAAACGACCATGTATAGTAAGGCTTTTTTTTTCCCCTTCAAAACGACCATGTATAGTAAGGCGTTTTTTTTCTTCTTCAAAACGACCATGTATAGTAAGGCTTTTTTTTCCGACAAAAAAACGACCATGTATAGTAAGGCTTTTTTTTTCCGACAAAAAAACGACCATGTATACTAAGGCTTTTTTTTTCCGACAAAAAAACGACCATGTATACTAAGGCTTTTTTTTCCCGACAAAAAAACGACCATGTATAGTAAGGCTTTTTTTTTTCCGACAAAAAACGACCATGTATAGTAAGGCTTTTTTTTCCCCCTTCAAAACGACCATGTATAGTAAGGCTTTTTTTTTTCCCCTTCAAAACGACCATGTATAGTAAGGCGTTTTTTTTTCTTCAAAACGACCATGTATAGTAAGGCTTTTTTTTCCGACAAAAAAACGACCATGTATACTAAGGCTTTTTTTTCCCAACAAAAAAACGACCATGTATAGTAAGGCTTTTTTTTTCCGACAAAAAAACGACCATGTATAGTAAGGCTTTTTTTTTCAGACGAAAAAACGACCATGTATACTAAGGCTTTTTTTCCCGACAAAAAAATGACCATGTATAGTAAGGCTTTTTTTCCCGACAAAAAAACGACCATGTATAGTAAGGCTTTTTTTTCCGACAAAAAAACGACCATGAAAAGTAAGGCTTTTTTTTCACTTCAAAACGACCATGTATAGTAAGGCTTTTTTTTTCCCCTTCAAAACGACCATGTATAGTAAGGCTTTTTTTTTTCTTCAAAACGACCATGTATAGTAAGGCTTTTTTTTCCCGACAAAAAAACGACCATGTATACTAAGGCTTTTTTTCCGACAAAAAAAACGACCATGTATAGTAAGGCTTTTTTTTTCCGACAAAAAACGACCATGTATAGTAAGGCTTTTTTTTCTGACAAAAAACGACCATGTATAGTAAGGCTTTTTTTTCCGACAAAAAAACGACCATGTATAGTAAGGCTTTTTTTTCCGACAAAAAAACGACCATGTATAGTAAGGCTTTTTTTTCCGACAAAAAAACGACCATGTATAGTAAGGCTTTTTTTTTCCGACGAAAAAATGACCATGTATACTAAGGCTTTTTTTCCCGACAAAAAAATGACCATGTATAATAAGGCTTTTTTTTTCCCCTTCAAAACGACCATGTATAGTAAGGCTTTTTTTTCCCCCTTCAAAACGACCATGTATAGTAAGGCGTTTTTTTTTCTTCAAAACGACCATGTATAGTAAGGCTTTTTTTTCCGACAAAAAAACGACCATGTATACTAAGGCTTTTTTTTCCCAACAAAAAAACGACCATGTATAGTAAGGCTTTTTTTTTCCGACAAAAAAACGACCATGTATAGTAAGGCTTTTTTTTTCAGACGAAAAAACGACCATGTATACTAAGGCTTTTTTTCCCGACAAAAAAATGACCATGTATAGTAAGGCTTTTTTTCCCGACAAAAAAACGACCATGTATAGTAAGGCTTTTTTTTCCGACAAAAAAACGACCATGAAAAGTAAGGCGTTTTTTTTTCTTCAAAACGACCATGTATAGTAAGGCTTTTTTTTTCGACAAAAAAACGACCATGTATAGTAAGGCTTTTTTTTTCCGACAAAAAAACGACCATGTATACTAAGGCTTTTTTTCCGACAAAAAAAACGACCATGTATAGTAAGGCTTTTTTTTTTTCGACAAAAAACGACCATGTATAGTAAGGCTTTTTTTTCCGACAAAAAACGACCATGTATAGTAAGGCTTTTTTTTCCGACAAAAAAACGACCATGTATAGTAAGGCTTTTTTTTCCGACAAAAAAACGACCATGTATAGTAAGGCTTTTTTTTCCGACAAAAAAACGACCATGTATAGTAAGGCTTTTTTTTTCCGACGAAAAAACGACCATGCATACTAAGGCTTTTTTTCCCGACAAAAAAATGACCATGTATACTAAGGCTTTTTTTTTCCGACAAAAAACGACCATGTATAGTAAGGCTTTTTTTTCCGACAAAAAAACGACCATGTATAGTAAGGCTTTTTTTTCCGACAAAAAAACGACCATGTATAGTAAGGCGTTTTTTTTTCTTCAAAACGACCATGTATAGTAAGGCTTTTTTTTTCCGACAAAAAAACGACCATGTATACTAAGGCTTTTTTTCCGACAAAAAAAACGACCATGTATAGTAAGGCTTTTTTTTTTCCGACAAAAAACGACCATGTATAGTAAGGCTTTTTTTTCTGACAAAAAACGACCATGTATAGTAAGGCTTTTTTTTCCGACAAAAAAACGACCATGTATATAGTAAGGCTTTTTTTTCCGACAAAAAAACGACCATGTATAGTAAGGCTTTTTTTTCCGACAAAAAAACGACCATGTATAGTAAGGCTTTTTTTTTCCGACGAAAAAACGACCATGTATACTAAGGCTTTTTTTCCAGACAAAAAAATGACCATGTATAATAAGGCTTTTTTTTCCGACAAAAAACGACCATGTATAGTAAGGCTTTTTTTTCCGACAAAAAAACGACCATGTATAGTAAGGCTTTTTTTTCCGACAAAAAAACGACCATGTATAGTAAGGCGTTTTTTTTTCTTCAAAACGACCATGTATAGTAAGGCTTTTTTTTTCTTCAAAACGACCATGTATAGTAAGGCTTTTTTTTTCCCCTTCAAAATGACCATGTATAGTAAGGCTTTTTTTTTCCCCTTCAAAATGACCATGTATAGTAAGGCGTTTTTTTTTCTTCAAAACGACCATGTATAGTAAGGCGTTTTTTTTTCTTCAAAACGACCATGTATAGTAAGGCGTTTTTTTTTCTTCAAAACGACCATGTATTGTAAGGCTTTTTTTTTCCCCTTCAAAATGACCATGTATAGTAAGGCGTTTTTTTTTCTTCAAAACGACCATGTATAGTAAGGCTTTTTTTTCCGATAAAAAAACGCCCATGTATAGTAAGGCTTTTTTTTTCCGACAAAAAAACGACCATGTATAGTAAGGCTTTTTTTCAGACAAAAAAATGACCATGTATAGTAAGCCTTTTTTTTCCCGACAAAAAAACGACCATGTATAGAAAGGCTTTTTTTTCCCCGACAAAAAAACGACCATGTATAGTAAGGCTTTTTTTTTTCCCGACAAAAAAACGACCATGTATTGTAAGGCTTTTTTTTCCGACAAAAAAACGACCATGTATAGTAAGGCTTTTTTTTCCCCTTCAAAATGACCATGTATAGTAAGGCGTTTTTTTTTCTTCAAAACGACCATGTATAGTAAGGCTTTTTTTTCCGACAAAAAAACGACCATGTATAGTAAGGCTTTTTTTTTCCGACAAAAAAACGACCATGTATACTAAGGCTTTTTTTTCCCAACAAAAAAACGACCATGTATAGTAAGGCTTTTTTTTCCGACAAAAAAACGACCATGTATAGTAAGGCTTTTTTTTCCGACAAAAAAACGACCATGTATAGTAAGGCTTTTTTTTCCGACAAAAAAACGACCATGTATAGTAAGGCGTTTTTTTTTCTTCAAAATGACCATGTATAGTAAGGCTTTTTTTTTCCGACAAAAAAACGACCATGTATAGTAAGGCTTTTTTTTTACGACAAAAAAACGACCATGTATACTAAGGCTTTTTTTTCCCAACAAAAAAACGACCATGTATAGTAAGGCTTTTTTTTTCCGACGAAAAAACGACCATGTATACTAAGGCTTTTTTTCCCGACAAAAAAATGACCATGTATACTAAGGCTTTTTTTCCCGACAAAAAATGACCATGTATAGTAAGGCTTTTTTTTCCGACAAAAAAACGACCATGTATAGTAAGGCTTTTTTTTCCGACAAAAAAACGACCATGTATAGTAAGGCTTTTTTTTCCGACAAAAAACGACCATGTATAGTAAGGCTTTTTTTTCCGGCAAAAAAAACGACCATGTATAGTAAGGCTTTTTTTTCCGACAAAAAAAACGACCATGTATAATAAGGTTTTTTTTCCGACAAAAAAACGACCATGTATAATAAGGTTTTTTTTTCCGACAAAAAACGACCATGTATAGTAAGGCTTTTTTTTCCGACAAAAAAAACGATCATGTATAGTAAGGCTTTTTTTTTACGACAAAAAAACGACCATGTATACTAAGGCTTTTTTTTCCCAACAAAAAAACGACCATGTATAGTAAGGCTTTTTTTCCGACAAAAAAATGACCATGTATAGTAAGGCTTTTTTTTTCCGACGAAAAAACGACCATGTATACTAAGGCTTTTTTTTCCGGCAAAAAAAACGACCATGTATAGTAAGGCTTTTTTTTCCGACAAAAAAAACAACCATGTATAATAAGGTTTTTTTTCCGACAAAAAAACGACCATGTATAATAAGGTTTTTTTTTCCGACAAAAAACGACCATGTAGAGTAAGGCTTTTTTTTCCGACAAAAAAACAACCATGTATACTAAGGCTTTTTTTTCCCAACAAAAAAACGACCATGTATAGTAAGGCTTTTTTTCCGACAAAAAAAAACGACCATGTATAGTAAGGCTTTTTTTTCCGACAAAAAAACGACCATGTATAGTAAGGCTTTTTTTCCCGACAAAAAAACGACCATGTATAGTAAGGCTTTTTTTCCCGACAAAAAAACGACCATGAAAAGTAAGGCTTTTTTTTCACTTCAAAACGACCATGTATAGTAAGGCTTTTTTTTTCCCCTTCAAAACGACCATGTATAGTAAGGCGTTTTTTTTTCTTCAAAACGACCATGTATAGTAAGGCTTTTTTTTCCGACAAAAAAACGACCATGTATAGTAAGGCTTTTTTTTTCCGACAAAAAAACGACCATGTATACTAAGGCTTTTTTTCCGACAAAAAAAACGACCATGTATAGTAAGGCTTTTTTTTTTTCGACAAAAAACGACCATGTATAGTAAGGCTTTTTTTTTTTCGACAAAAAACGACCATGTATAGTAAGGCTTTTTTTCCCGACAAAAAACGACCATGTATAGTAAGGCTTTTTTTTCCGACAAAAAAACGACCATGTATAGTAAGGCTTTTTTTTTCCGACGAAAAAACGACCATGTATACTAAGGCTTTTTTTCCCGACAAAAAAATGACCATGTATAATAAGGCTTTTTTTTTCCGACAAAAAACGACCATGTATAGTAAGGCTTTTTTTTTCCGACAAAAAAACGACCATGTATAGTAAGGCTTTTTTTTCCCACAAAAAAACGACCATGTATAGTAAGGCTTTTTTTTTCCCACAAAAAAACGACCATGTATAGTAAGGCTTTTTTTTCCGACAAAAAAACGACCATGTATAGTAAGGCTTTTTTTTCCGGCAAAAAAAACGACCATGTATAGTAAGGCTTTTTTTTCCGGCAAAAAAAACGACCATGTATAGTAAGGCTTTTTTTTCCGACAAAAAACGACCATGTATAGTAAGGCTTTTTTTTCCGGCAAAAAAAACGACCATGTATAGTAAGGCTTTTTTTTCGACAAAAAAAACGACCATGTATAGTAAGGCTTTTTTTTCCGACAAAAAAACGACCATGTATAGTAAGGCTTTTTTTTCACTTCAAAACGACCATGTATAGTAAGGCTTTTTTTTTCCCCTTCAAAACGACCATGTATAGTAAGGCGTTTTTTTTCTTCTTCAAAACGACCATGTATAGTAAGGCTTTTTTTTCCGACAAAAAAACGACCATGTATAGTAAGGCTTTTTTTTTCCGACAAAAAAACGACCATGTATACTAAGGCTTTTTTTTTCCGACAAAAAAACGACCATGTATACTAAGGCTTTTTTTTCCCGACAAAAAAACGACCATGTATAGTAAGGCTTTTTTTTTTCCGACAAAAAACGACCATGTATAGTAAGGCTTTTTTTTCCCCCTTCAAAACGACCATGTATAGTAAGGCTTTTTTTTCCCCCTTCAAAACGACCATGTATAGTAAGGCGTTTTTTTTTCTTCAAAACGACCATGTATAGTAAGGCTTTTTTTTCCGACAAAAAAACGACCATGTATACTAAGGCTTTTTTTTCCCAACAAAAAAACGACCATGTATAGTAAGGCTTTTTTTTTCCGACAAAAAAACGACCATGTATAGTAAGGCTTTTTTTTTCAGACGAAAAAACGACCATGTATACTAAGGCTTTTTTTCCCGACAAAAAAATGACCATGTATAGTAAGGCTTTTTTTCCCGACAAAAAAACGACCATGTATAGTAAGGCTTTTTTTTCCGACAAAAAAACGACCATGAAAAGTAAGGCTTTTTTTTCACTTCAAAATGACCATGTATAGTAAGGCTTTTTTTTTCCCCTTCAAAACGACCATGTATAGTAAGGCTTTTTTTTTTCTTCAAAACGACCATGTATAGTAAGGCTTTTTTTTTCCGACAAAAAAAACGACCATGTATAGTAAGGCTTTTTTTTTTCCGACAAAAAACGACCATGTATAGTAAGGCTTTTTTTTCTGACAAAAAACGACCATGTATAGTAAGGCTTTTTTTTCCGACAAAAAAACGACCATGTATAGTAAGGCTTTTTTTCCGACAAAAAAACGACCATGTATAGTAAGGCTTTTTTTTCCGACAAAAAAACGACCATGTATAGTAAGGCTTTTTTTTTCCGACGAAAAAACGACCATGTATACTAAGGCTTTTTTTCCCGACAAAAAAATGACCATGTATAATAAGGCTTTTTTTTTTCCCCTTCAAAACGACCATGTATAGTAAGGCTTTTTTTTCCCCTTCAAAACGACCATGTATAGTAAGGCGTTTTTTTTTCTTCAAAACGACCATGTATAGTAAGGCTTTTTTTTCCGACAAAAAAACGACCATGTATACTAAGGCTTTTTTTTCCCAACAAAAAAACGACCATGTATAGTAAGGCTTTTTTTTTCCGACAAAAAAACGACCATGTATAGTAAGGCTTTTTTTTTCAGACGAAAAAACGACCATGTATAATAAGGCTTTTTTTTTCCCCTTCAAAACGACCATGTATAGTAAGGCTTTTTTTTTCCCCTTCAAAACGACCATGTATAGTAAGGCTCTTTTTTTTCTTCAAAACGACCATGTATAGTAAGGCTTTTTTTTTCCGACAAAAAAACGACCATGTATACTAAGGCTTTTTTTCCGACAAAAAAAACGACCATGTATAGTAAGGCTTTTTTTTTTCCGACAAAAAACGACCATGTATAGTAAGGCTTTTTTTTCTGACAAAAAACGACCATGTATAGTAAGGCTTTTTTTTCCGACAAAAAAACGACCATGTATAGTAAGGCTTTTTTTTCCGACAAAAAAACGACCATGTATAGTAAGGCTTTTTTTTCCGACAAAAAAACGACCATGTATAGTAAGGCTTTTTTTTTCCGACGAAAAAACGACCATGTATACTAAGGCTTTTTTTCCCGACAAAAAAATGACCATGTATAATAAGGCTTTTTTTTCCGACAAAAAACGACCATGTATAGTAAGGCTTTTTTTTCCGACAAAAAAACGACCATGTATAGTAAGGCTTTTTTTTCCGACAAAAAAACGACCATGTATAGTAAGGCGTTTTTTTTTCTTCAAAACGACCATGTATAGTAAGGCTTTTTTTTTCTTCAAAACGACCATGTATAGTAAGGCTTTTTTTTTTCCCCTTCAAAATGACCATGTATAGTAAGGCTTTTTTTTCCGACAAAAAAACGACCATGTATAGTAAGGCTTTTTTTTTCCGACGAAAAAACGACCATGTATACTAAGGCTTTTTTTCCCGACAAAAAAATGACCATGTATAATAAGGCTTTTTTTTCCGACAAAAAACGACCATGTATAGTAAGGCTTTTTTTTCCGACAAAAAAACGACCATGTATAGTAAGGCTTTTTTTTCCGACAAAAAAACGACCATGTATAGTAAGGCGTTTTTTTTTCTTCAAAACGACCATGTATAGTAAGGCTTTTTTTTTCTTCAAAACGACCATGTATAGTAAGGCTTTTTTTTTCCCCTTCAAAATGACCATGTATAGTAAGGCGTTTTTTTTTCTTCAAAACGACCATGTATAGTAAGGCGTTTTTTTTTCTTCAAAACGACCATGTATAGTAAGGCGTTTTTTTTTCTTCAAAACGACCATGTATTGTAAGGCTTTTTTTTTCCCCTTCAAAATGACCATGTATTGTAAGGCGTTTTTTTTTCTTCAAAACGACCATGTATAGTAAGGCTTTTTTTTCCGATAAAAAAACGCCCATGTATAGTAAGGCTTTTTTTTTCCAACAAAAAAACGACCATGTATAGTAAGGCTTTTTTTTTCCGACAAAAAAACGACCATGTATAGTAAGGCTTTTTTTTCCCACAAAAAAACGACCATGTATAGTAAGGCTTTTTTTTCCCCACAAAAAAACGACCATGTATAGTAAGGCTTTTTTTTCCGACAAAAAAACGACCATGTATAGTAAGGCTTTTTTTTCCGGCAAAAAAAACGACCATGTATAGTAAGGCTTTTTTTTCCGGCAAAAAAAACGACCATGTATAGTAAGGCTTTTTTTTCCGACAAAAAACGACCATGTATAGTAAGGCTTTTTTTTCCGGCAAAAAAAACGACCATGTATAGTAAGGCTTTTTTTTCGACAAAAAAAACGACCATGTATAGTAAGGCTTTTTTTTCCGACAAAAAAACGACCATGTATAGTAAGGCTTTTTTTTCACTTCAAAACGACCATGTATAGTAAGGCTTTTTTTTCCCCCTTCAAAACGACCATGTATAGTAAGGCGTTTTTTTTCTTCTTCAAAACGACCATGTATAGTAAGGCTTTTTTTTCCGACAAAAAAACGACCATGTATAGTAAGGCTTTTTTTTTCCGACAAAAAAACGACCATGTATACTAAGGCTTTTTTTTTCCGACAAAAAAACGACCATGTATACTAAGGCTTTTTTTTCCCGACAAAAAAACGACCATGTATAGTAAGGCTTTTTTTTTTCCGACAAAAAACGACCATGTATAGTAAGGCTTTTTTTTCCCCCTTCAAAACGACCATGTATAGTAAGGCTTTTTTTTCCCCCTTCAAAACGACCATGTATAGTAAGGCGTTTTTTTTTCTTCAAAACGACCATGTATAGTAAGGCTTTTTTTTCCGACAAAAAAACGACCATGTATACTAAGGCTTTTTTTTCCCAACAAAAAAACGACCATGTATAGTAAGGCTTTTTTTTTCCGACAAAAAAACGACCATGTATAGTAAGGCTTTTTTTTTCAGACGAAAAAACGACCATGTATACTAAGGCTTTTTTTCCCGACAAAAAAATGACCATGTATAGTAAGGCTTTTTTTCCCGACAAAAAAACGACCATGTATAGTAAGGCTTTTTTTTCCGACAAAAAAACGACCATGAAAAGTAAGGCTTTTTTTTCACTTCAAAATGACCATGTATAGTAAGGCTTTTTTTTCCCCCTTCAAAACGACCATGTATAGTAAGGCTTTTTTTTTTCTTCAAAACGACCATGTATAGTAAGGCTTTTTTTTTCCGACAAAAAAACGACCATGTATACTAAGGCTTTTTTTCCGACAAAAAAAACGACCATGTATAGTAAGGCTTTTTTTTTTCCGACAAAAAACGACCATGTATAGTAAGGCTTTTTTTTCTGACAAAAAACGACCATGTATAGTAAGGCTTTTTTTTCCGACAAAAAAACGACCATGTATAGTAAGGCTTTTTTTTCCGACAAAAAAACGACCATGTATAGTAAGGCTTTTTTTTCCCGACAAAAAAACGACCATGTATAGTAAGGCTTTTTTTTTCCGACGAAAAAACGACCATGTATACTAAGGCTTTTTTTCCCGACAAAAAAATGACCATGTATAATAAGGCTTTTTTTTTCCCCTTCAAAACGACCATGTATAGTAAGGCTTTTTTTTCCCCTTCAAAACGACCATGTATAGTAAGGTGTTTTTTTTTCTTCAAAACGACCATGTATAGTAAGGCTTTTTTTTCCGACAAAAAAACGACCATGTATACTAAGGCTTTTTTTTCCCAACAAAAAAACGACCATGTATAGTAAGGCTTTTTTTTTCCGACAAAAAAACGACCATGTATAGTAAGGCTTTTTTTTTCAGACGAAAAAACGACCATGTATACTAAGGCTTTTTTTCCCGACAAAAAAATGACCATGTATAGTAAGGCTTTTTTTCCCGACAAAAAAACGACCATGTATAGTAAGGCTTTTTTTTCCGACAAAAAAACGACCATGAAAAGTAAGGCTTTTTTTTCACTTCAAAACGACCATGTATAGTAAGGCTTTTTTTTCCCCCTTCAAAACGACCATGTATAGTAAGGCTCTTTTTTTTCTTCAAAACGACCATGTATAGTAAGGCTTTTTTTTTCCGACAAAAAAACGACCATGTATACTAAGGCTTTTTTTCCGACAAAAAAAACGACCATGTATAGTAAGGCTTTTTTTTTTCCGACAAAAAACGACCATGTATAGTAAGGCTTTTTTTTCTGACAAAAAACGACCATGTATAGTAAGGCTTTTTTTTCCGACAAAAAAACGACCATGTATAGTAAGGCTTTTTTTTCCGACAAAAAAACGACCATGTATAGTAAGGCTTTTTTTTCCGACAAAAAAACGACCATGTATAGTAAGGCTTTTTTTTTCCGACGAAAAAACGACCATGTATACTAAGGCTTTTTTTCCCGACAAAAAAATGACCATGTATAATAAGGCTTTTTTTTCCGACAAAAAACGACCATGTATAGTAAGGCTTTTTTTTCCGACAAAAAAACGACCATGTATAGTAAGGCTTTTTTTTCCGACAAAAAAACGACCATGTATAGTAAGGCGTTTTTTTTTCTTCAAAACGACCATGTATAGTAAGGCTTTTTTTTTCTTCAAAACGACCATGTATAGTAAGGCTTTTTTTTTCCCCTTCAAAATGACCATGTATAGTAAGGCTTTTTTTTCCGACAAAAAAACGACCATGTATAGTAAGGCTTTTTTTTTCCGACGAAAAAACGACCATGTATACTAAGGCTTTTTTTCCCGACAAAAAAATGACCATGTATAATAAGGCTTTTTTTTCCGACAAAAAACGACCATGTATAGTAAGGCTTTTTTTTCCGACAAAAAAACGACCATGTATAGTAAGGCTTTTTTTTCCGACAAAAAAACGACCATGTATAGTAAGGCTTTTTTTTTTCTTCAAAACGACCATGTATAGTAAGGCTTTTTTTTTCTTCAAAACGACCATGTATAGTAAGGCTTTTTTTTTCCCCTTCAAAATGACCATGTATAGTAAGGCGTTTTTTTTTCTTCAAAACGACCATGTATAGTAAGGCGTTTTTTTTTCTTCAAAACGACCATGTATAGTAAGGCGTTTTTTTTTCTTCAAAACGACCATGTATTGTAAGGCTTTTTTTTTCCCCTTCAAAATGACCATGTATAGTAAGGCGTTTTTTTTTCTTCAAAACGACCATGTATAGTAAGGCTTTTTTTTCCGATAAAAAAACGCCCATGTATAGTAAGGCTTTTTTTTTCCGACAAAAAAACGACCATGTATAGTAAGGCTTTTTTTCAGACAAAAAAATGACCATGTATAGTAAGCCTTTTTTTTCCCGACAAAAAAACGACCATGTATAGTAAGGCTTTTTTTTTCCCGACAAAAAAACGACCATGTATAGTAAGGCTTTTTTTTTCCCGACAAAAAAACGACCATGTATAGTAAGGCTTTTTTTTCCGACAAAAAAACGACCATGTATAGTGAGGCTTTTTTTTCCGACAAAAAAACGACCATGTATAGTAAGGCTTTTTTTTCCCGACATAAAAACGACCATGTATAGTAAGGCTTTTTTTTCCGGCAAAAAAACGACCATGTATAGTAAGGCTTTTTTTTCCGACAAAAAAACGACCATGTATAGTAAGGCTTTTTTTTCCGACATAAAAACGACCATGTATAGTAAGGCTTTTTTTTCCGTCAAAAAAACGACCATGTATAGTAAGGCTTTTTTCTTCGACATAAAAACGACCATGTATAGTAAAGCTTTTTTTTCCGACAAAAAAACGACCATGTATAGTAAGGCTTTTTTTTCCGACAAAAAAACGACCATGTATAGTAAGGCTTTTTTTTCCGACAAAAAAACGACCATGTATAGTAAGGCTTTTTTTTTTTCGACAAAAAAACGACCATGTATAGTAAGGCTTTTTTTTCAGACAAAAAAACGACCATGTATAGTAAGGCTTTTTTTTCCGTCAAAAAAACTACCATGTATAGTAAGGCTTTTTTTTCTGACAAAAAAACGACCATGTATAGTAAGGCTTTTTTTTTCGACATAAAAACGACCATGTATAGTAAGGCTTTTTTTTTCGACAAAAAAACGACCATGTATAGTAAGGCTTTTTTTTCCGACATAAAAACGACCATGTATAGTAAGGCTTTTTTTTTCGACAAAAAAACGACAATGTATAGTAAGGTTTTTTTTTCCCGACAAAAAAACGACCATGTATAGTAAGGCTTTTTTTTTTCGACAAAAAAAACGACCATGTATAGTAAGGCTTTTTTTTCCGACAAAAAAACGACCATGTATAGTAAGGCTTTTTTTTCCGACAAAAAAACGACCATGTATAGTAAGGCTTTTTTTTCTGACAAAAAAAACGACCATGTATAGTAAGGCTTTTTTTTCCGACAAAAAAACGACCATGTATAGTAAGGCTTTTTTTTCGACATAAAAACGACCATGTATAGTAAGGCTTTTTTTTCCGACGTAGAAACGACCATGTATAGTAAGGCTTTTTTTTCCGACGTAGAAACGACCATGTATAGTAAGGCTTTTTTTTCCGACAAAAAAACGACCATGTATAGTAAGGCTTTTTTTTCCGACAAAAAAACGACCATGTATAGTAAGGGGTTTTTTTCCGACAAAAAAACGACCATGTATAGTAAGGCTTTTTTTTTTTTTTTTTTTTTTTTTTTTTTTTTTTTTTTTTTTTTAAATTCCTAGTCATACTTACTAAACTCATTGCTCTTCTTTCCAGTAAGCTGACTAACAGGCCCATGGTCTAGTGGTAGAGTGTTTACACTCTGACGCTGAGGTTGTGGGTTCGATCCCAGGCTGAGTCAAACCAAACGACCATATATAGTAAGGCTTTTTTTTCCCGACATAAAAACAACCATGTATAGTAAGGCTTTTTTTTCCGACAAAAAAACGACCATGTATACTAAGGCTTTTTTTCCGACAAAAAAAACGACCATGTATAGTAAGGCTTTTTTTTTTCCGACAAAAAACGACCATGTATAGTAAGGCTTTTTTTTCTGACAAAAAACGACCATGTATAGTAAGGCTTTTTTTCCAGACAAAAAAATGACCATGTTTAATAAGGCTTTTTTTTCCGACAAAAAACGACCATGTATAGTAAGGCTTTTTTTTCCGACAAAAAAACGACCATGTATAGTAAGGCTTTTTTTTCCGACAAAAAAACGACCATGTATAGTAAGGCTTTTTTTTTCCGACGAAAAAACGACCATGTATACTAAGGCTTTTTTTCCAGACAAAAAAATGACCATGTATAATAAGGCTTTTTTTTCCGACAAAAAACGACCATGTATAGTAAGGCTTTTTTTTCCGACAAAAAAACGACCATGTATAGTAAGGCTTTTTTTTCCGACAAAAAAACGACCATGTATAGTAAGGCGTTTTTTTTTCTTCAAAACGACCATGTATAGTAAGGCTTTTTTTTTCTTCAACACGACCATGTATAGTAAGGCTTTTTTTTTCCCCTTCAAAATGACCATGTATAGTAAGGCTTTTTTTTCCCCTTCAAAATGACCATGTATAGTAAGGCGTTTTTTTTTCTTCAAAACGACCATGTATAGTAAGGCGTTTTTTTTTCTTCAAAACGACCATGTATAGTAAGGCGTTTTTTTTTCTTCAAAACGACCATGTATTGTAAGGCTTTTTTTTTCCCCTTCAAAATGACCATGTATAGTAAGGCGTTTTTTTTTCTTCAAAACGACCATGTATAGTAAGGCTTTTTTTTCCGATAAAAAAACGCCCATGTATAGTAAGGCTTTTTTTTTCCGACAAAAAAACGACCATGTATAGTAAGGCTTTTTTTCAGACAAAAAAATGACCATGTATAGTAAGCCTTTTTTTTCCCGACAAAAAAACGACCATGTATAGAAAGGCTTTTTTTTCCCCGACAAAAAAACGACCATGTATAGTAAGGCTTTTTTTTTTCCCGACAAAAAAACGACCATGTATTGTAAGGCTTTTTTTTCCGACAAAAAAACGACCATGTATAGTAAGGCTTTTTTTTCCCCTTCAAAATGACCATGTATAGTAAGGCGTTTTTTTTTCTTCAAAACGACCATGTATAGTAAGGCTTTTTTTTCCGACAAAAAAACGACCATGTATAGTAAGGCTTTTTTTTTCCGACAAAAAAACGACCATGTATACTAAGGCTTTTTTTTCCCAACAAAAAAACGACCATGTATAGTAAGGCTTTTTTTTCCGACAAAAAAACGACCATGTATAGTAAGGCTTTTTTTTCCGACAAAAAAACGACCATGTATAGTAAGGCTTTTTTTTCCGACAAAAAAACGACCATGTATAGTAAGGCGTTTTTTTTTCTTCAAAATGACCATGTATAGTAAGGCTTTTTTTTTCCGACAAAAAAACGACCATGTATAGTAAGGCTTTTTTTTTACGACAAAAAAACGACCATGTATACTAAGGCTTTTTTTTCCCAACAAAAAAACGACCATGTATAGTAAGGCTTTTTTTTTCCGACGAAAAAACGACCATGTATACTAAGGCTTTTTTTCCCAACAAAAAAATGACCATGTATACTAAGGCTTTTTTTCCCGACAAAAAATGACCATGTATAGTAAGGCTTTTTTTTCCGACAAAAAAACGACCATGTATAGTAAGGCTTTTTTTTCCGACAAAAAAACGACCATGTATAGTAAGGCTTTTTTTTCCGACAAAAAACGACCATGTATAGTAAGGCTTTTTTTTCCGGCAAAAAAAACGACCATGTATAGTAAGGCTTTTTTTTCCGACAAAAAAAACGACCATGTATAATAAGGTTTTTTTTCCGACAAAAAAACGACCATGTATAATAAGGTTTTTTTTTCCGACAAAAAACGACCATGTATAGTAAGGCTTTTTTTTCCGACAAAAAAAACGATCATGTATAGTAAGGCTTTTTTTTTACGACAAAAAAACGACCATGTATACTAAGGCTTTTTTTTCCCAACAAAAAAACGACCATGTATAGTAAGGCTTTTTTTCCGACAAAAAAATGACCATGTATAGTAAGGCTTTTTTTTTCCGACGAAAAAACGACCATGTATACTAAGGCTTTTTTTTCCGGCAAAAAAAACGACCATGTATAGTAAGGCTTTTTTTTCCGACAAAAAAAACAACCATGTATAATAAGGTTTTTTTTCCGACAAAAAAACGACCATGTATAATAAGGTTTTTTTTTCCGACAAAAAACGACCATGTATTGTAAGGCTTTTTTTTCCGACAAAAAAACAACCATGTATACTAAGGCTTTTTTTTCCCAACAAAAAAACGACCATGTATAGTAAGGCTTTTTTTCCGACAAAAAAAAAACGACCATGTATAGTAAGGCTTTTTTTTCCGACAAAAAAACGACCATGTATAGTAAGGCTTTTTTTTTCCGACGAAAAAACGACCATGTATACTAAGGCTTTTTTTCCCGACAAAAAAATGACCATGTATAGTAAGGCTTTTTTTCCCGACAAAAAAACGACCATGAAAAGTAAGGCTTTTTTTTTCCGACAAAAAAACGACCATGTATAGTAAGGCTTTTTTTTCCCACAAAAAAACGACCATGTATAGTAAGGCTTTTTTTTTCCCACAAAAAAACGACCATGTATAGTAAGGCTTTTTTTTCCGACAAAAAAACGACCATGTATAGTAAGGCTTTTTTTTTCCCCTTCAAAACGACCATGTATAGTAAGGCGTTTTTTTTTCTTCAAAACGACCATGTATAGTAAGGCTTTTTTTTCCGACAAAAAAACGACCATGTATAGTAAGGCTTTTTTTTTCCGACAAAAAAACGACCATGTATACTAAGGCTTTTTTTCCGACAAAAAAAACGACCATGTATAGTAAGGCTTTTTTTTTTTCGACAAAAAACGACCATGTATAGTAAGGCTTTTTTTTTTTCGACAAAAAACGACCATGTATAGTAAGGCTTTTTTTCCCGACAAAAAACGACCATGTATAGTAAGGCTTTTTTTTCCGACAAAAAAACGACCATGTATAGTAAGGCTTTTTTTTTCCGACGAAAAAACGACCATGTATACTAAGGCTTTTTTTCCCGACAAAAAAATGACCATGTATAATAAGGCTTTTTTTTTCCGACAAAAAACGACCATGTATAGTAAGGCTTTTTTTTTCCGACAAAAAAACGACCATGTATAGTAAGGCTTTTTTTTCCCACAAAAAAACGACCATGTATAGTAAGGCTTTTTTTTTCCCACAAAAAAACGACCATGTATAGTAAGGCTTTTTTTTCCGACAAAAAAACGACCATGTATAGTAAGGCTTTTTTTTCCGGCAAAAAAAACGACCATGTATAGTAAGGCTTTTTTTTCCGGCAAAAAAAACGACCATGTATAGTAAGGCTTTTTTTTCCGACAAAAAACGACCATGTATAGTAAGGCTTTTTTTTCCGGCAAAAAAAACGACCATGTATAGTAAGGCTTTTTTTTCGACAAAAAAAACGACCATGTATAGTAAGGCTTTTTTTTCCGACAAAAAAACGACCATGTATAGTAAGGCTTTTTTTTCACTTCAAAACGACCATGTATAGTAAGGCTTTTTTTTTCCCCTTCAAAACGACCATGTATAGTAAGGCGTTTTTTTTCTTCTTCAAAACGACCATGTATAGTAAGGCTTTTTTTTCCGACAAAAAAACGACCATGTATAGTAAGGCTTTTTTTTTCCGACAAAAAAACGACCATGTATACTAAGGCTTTTTTTTTTCCGACAAAAAAACGACCATGTATACTAAGGCTTTTTTTTCCCGACAAAAAAACGACCATGTATAGTAAGGCTTTTTTTTTTCCGACAAAAAACGACCATGTATAGTAAGGCTTTTTTTTCCCCCTTCAAAACGACCATGTATAGTAAGGCTTTTTTTTCCCCCTTCAAAACGACCATGTATAGTAAGGCGTTTTTTTTTCTTCAAAACGACCATGTATAGTAAGGCTTTTTTTTCCGACAAAAAAACGACCATGTATACTAAGGCTTTTTTTTCCCAACAAAAAAACGACCATGTATAGTAAGGCTTTTTTTTTCCGACAAAAAAACGACCATGTATAGTAAGGCTTTTTTTTTCAGACGAAAAAACGACCATGTATACTAAGGCTTTTTTTCCCGACAAAAAAATGACCATGTATAGTAAGGCTTTTTTTCCCGACAAAAAAACGACCATGTATAGTAAGGCTTTTTTTTCCGACAAAAAAACGACCATGAAAAGTAAGGCTTTTTTTTCACTTCAAAATGACCATGTATAGTAAGGCTTTTTTTTTCCCCTTCAAAACGACCATGTATAGTAAGGCTTTTTTTTTTCTTCAAAACGACCATGTATAGTAAGGCTTTTTTTTTCCGACAAAAAAACGACCATGTATACTAAGGCTTTTTTTCCGACAAAAAAAACGACCATGTATAGTAAGGCTTTTTTTTTTCCGACAAAAAACGACCATGTATAGTAAGGCTTTTTTTTCTGACAAAAAACGACCATGTATAGTAAGGCTTTTTTTTCCGACAAAAAAACGACCATGTATAGTAAGGCTTTTTTTTCCGACAAAAAAACGACCATGTATAGTAAGGCTTTTTTTTCCGACAAAAAAACGACCATGTATAGTAAGGCTTTTTTTTTCCGACGAAAAAACGACCATGTATACTAAGGCTTTTTTTCCCGACAAAAAAATGACCATGTATAATAAGGCTTTTTTTTTCCCCTTCAAAACGACCATGTATAGTAAGGCTTTTTTTCCCCTTCAAAACGACCATGTATAGTAAGGCGTTTTTTTTTCTTCAAAACGACCATGTATAGTAAGGCTTTTTTTTCCGACAAAAAAACGACCATGTATACTAAGGCTTTTTTTTCCCAACAAAAAAACGACCATGTATAGTAAGGCTTTTTTTTTCCGACAAAAAAACGACCATGTATAGTAAGGCTTTTTTTTTCAGACGAAAAAACGACCATGTATACTAAGGCTTTTTTTCCCGACAAAAAAATGACCATGTATAGTAAGGCTTTTTTTCCCGACAAAAAAACGACCATGTATAGTAAGGCTTTTTTTTCCGACAAAAAAACGACCATGAAAAGTAAGGATTTTTTTCACTTCAAAACGACCATGTATAGTAAGGCTTTTTTTTTCCCCTTCAAAACGACCATGTATAGTAAGGCTCTTTTTTTTCTTCAAAACGACCATGTATAGTAAGGCTTTTTTTTTCCGACAAAAAAACGACCATGTATACTAAGGCTTTTTTTCCGACAAAAAAAACGACCATGTATAGTAAGGCTTTTTTTTTTCCGACAAAAAACGACCATGTATAGTAAGGCTTTTTTTTCTGACAAAAAACGACCATGTATAGTAAGGCTTTTTTTTCCGACAAAAAAACGACCATGTATACTAAGGCTTTTTTTCCCGACAAAAAAATGACCATGTATAATAAGGCTTTTTTTTCCGACAAAAAACGACCATGTATAGTAAGGCTTTTTTTTCCGACAAAAAAACGACCATGTATAGTAAGGCTTTTTTTTCCGACAAAAAAACGACCATGTATAGTAAGGCGTTTTTTTTTCTTCAAAACGACCATGTATAGTAAGGCTTTTTTTTTCTTCAAAACGACCATGTATAGTAAGGCTTTTTTTTTTCCCCTTCAAAATGACCATGTATAGTAAGGCTTTTTTTTCCGACAAAAAAACGACCATGTATAGTAAGGCTTTTTTTTTCCGACGAAAAAACGACCATGTATACTAAGGCTTTTTTTCCCGACAAAAAAATGACCATGTATAATAAGGCTTTTTTTTCCGACAAAAAACGACCATGTATAGTAAGGCTTTTTTTTCCGACAAAAAAACGACCATGTATAGTAAGGCTTTTTTTTCCGACAAAAAAACGACCATGTATAGTAAGGCGTTTTTTTTTCTTCAAAACGACCATGTATAGTAAGGCTTTTTTTTTCTTCAAAACGACCATGTATAGTAAGGCTTTTTTTTTCAGACGAAAAAACGACCATGTATACTAAGGCTTTTTTTCCCGACAAAAAAATGACCATGTATAGTAAGGCTTTTTTTCCCGACAAAAAAACGACCATGTATAGTAAGGCTTTTTTTTCCGACAAAAAAACGACCATGAAAAGTAAGGCTTTTTTTTCACTTCAAAATGACCATGTATAGTAAGGCTTTTTTTTTCCCCTTCAAAACGACCATGTATAGTAAGGCTTTTTTTTTTCTTCAAAACGACCATGTATAGTAAGGCTTTTTTTTTCCGACAAAAAAACGACCATGTATACTAAGGCTTTTTTTCCGACAAAAAAAACGACCATGTATAGTAAGGCTTTTTTTTTTCCGACAAAAAACGACCATGTATAGTAAGGCTTTTTTTTCTGACAAAAAACGACCATGTATAGTAAGGCTTTTTTTTCCGACAAAAAAACGACCATGTATAGTAAGGCTTTTTTTTCCGACAAAAAAACGACCATGTATAGTAAGGCTTTTTTTTCCGACAAAAAAACGACCATGTATAGTAAGGCTTTTTTTTTCCGACGAAAAAACGACCATGTATACTAAGGCTTTTTTTCCCGACAAAAAAATGACCATGTATAATAAGGCTTTTTTTTTCCCCTTCAAAACGACCATGTATAGTAAGGCTTTTTTTCCCCTTCAAAACGACCATGTATAGTAAGGCGTTTTTTTTTCTTCAAAACGACCATGTATAGTAAGGCTTTTTTTTCCGACAAAAAAACGACCATGTATACTAAGGCTTTTTTTTCCCAACAAAAAAACGACCATGTATAGTAAGGCTTTTTTTTTCCGACAAAAAAACGACCATGTATAGTAAGGCTTTTTTTTTCAGACGAAAAAACGACCATGTATACTAAGGCTTTTTTTCCCGACAAAAAAATGACCATGTATAGTAAGGCTTTTTTTCCCGACAAAAAAACGACCATGTATAGTAAGGCTTTTTTTTCCGACAAAAAAACGACCATGAAAAGTAAGGCTTTTTTTTCACTTCAAAACGACCATGTATAGTAAGGCTTTTTTTTTCCCCTTCAAAACGACCATGTATAGTAAGGCTCTTTTTTTTCTTCAAAACGACCATGTATAGTAAGGCTTTTTTTTTCCGACAAAAAAACGACCATGTATACTAAGGCTTTTTTTCCGACAAAAAAAACGACCATGTATAGTAAGGCTTTTTTTTTTCCGACAAAAAACGACCATGTATAGTAAGGCTTTTTTTTCTGACAAAAAACGACCATGTATAGTAAGGCTTTTTTTTCCGACAAAAAAACGACCATGTATAGTAAGGCTTTTTTTTCCGACAAAAAAACGACCATGTATAGTAAGGCTTTTTTTTCCGACAAAAAAACGACCATGTATAGTAAGGCTTTTTTTTTCCGACGAAAAAACGACCATGTATACTAAGGCTTTTTTTCCCGACAAAAAAATGACCATGTATAATAAGGCTTTTTTTTCCGACAAAAAACGACCATGTATAGTAAGGCTTTTTTTTCCGACAAAAAAACGACCATGTATAGTAAGGCTTTTTTTTCCGACAAAAAAACGACCATGTATAGTAAGGCGTTTTTTTTTCTTCAAAACGACCATGTATAGTAAGGCTTTTTTTTTCTTCAAAACGACCATGTATAGTAAGGCTTTTTTTTTTCCCCTTCAAAATGACCATGTATAGTAAGGCTTTTTTTTCCGACAAAAAAACGACCATGTATAGTAAGGCTTTTTTTTTCCGACGAAAAAACGACCATGTATACTAAGGCTTTTTTTCCCGACAAAAAAATGACCATGTATAATAAGGCTTTTTTTTCCGACAAAAAACGACCATGTATAGTAAGGCTTTTTTTTCCGACAAAAAAACGACCATGTATAGTAAGGCTTTTTTTTCCGACAAAAAAACGACCATGTATAGTAAGGCGTTTTTTTTTCTTCAAAACGACCATGTATAGTAAGGCTTTTTTTTTCTTCAAAACGACCATGTATATAGTAAGGCTTTTTTTTCCCCCTTCAAAATGACCATGTATAGTAAGGCGTTTTTTTTTCTTCAAAACGACCATGTATAGTAAGGCGTTTTTTTTTCTTCAAAACGACCATGTATAGTAAGGCGTTTTTTTTTCTTCAAAACGACCATGTATTGTAAGGCTTTTTTTTTCCCCTTCAAAATGACCATGTATAGTAAGGCGTTTTTTTTTCTTCAAAACGACCATGTATAGTAAGGCTTTTTTTTCCGATAAAAAAACGCCCATGTATAGTAAGGCTTTTTTTTTCCGACAAAAAAACGACCATGTATAGTAAGGCTTTTTTTCAGACAAAAAAATGACCATGTATAGTAAGCCTTTTTTTTCCCGACAAAAAAACGACCATGTATAGTAAGGCTTTTTTTTCCCGACAAAAAAACGACCATGTATAGTAAGGCTTTTTTTTCCGACAAAAAAACGACCATGTATAGTGAGGCTTTTTTTTCCGACAAAAAAACGACCATGTATAGTAAGGCTTTTTTTTCCCGACATAAAAACGACCATGTATAGTAAGGCTTTTTTTTCCGGCAAAAAACGACCATGTATAGTAAGGCTTTTTTTTCCGACAAAAAAACGACCATGTATAGTAAGGCTTTTTTTTCCGACATAAAAACGACCATGTATAGTAAGGCTTTTTTTTCCGTCAAAAAAACGACCATGTATAGTAAGGCTTTTTTCTTCGACATAAAAACGACCATGTATAGTAAAGCTTTTTTTTCCGACAAAAAAACGACCATGTATAGTAAGGCTTTTTTTTCCGACAAAAAAACGACCATGTATAGTAAGGCTTTTTTTTCAGACAAAAAAACGACCATGTATAGTAAGGCTTTTTTTTCCGACAAAAAAACGACCATGTATAGTAAGGCTTTTTTTTTTTCGACAAAAAAACGACCATGTATAGTAAGGCTTTTTTTTCAGACAAAAAAACGACCATGTATAGTAAGGCTTTTTTTTCCGTCAAAAAAACTACCATGTATAGTAAGGCTTTTTTTTCTGACAAAAAAACGACCATGTATAGTAAGGCTTTTTTTTTCGACATAAAAACGACCATGTATAGTAAGGCTTTTTTTTTCGACAAAAAAACGACCATGTATAGTAAGGCTTTTTTTTCCGACATAAAAACGACCATGTATAGTAAGGCTTTTTTTTTCGACAAAAAAACGACAATGTATAGTAAGGTTTTTTTTTCCCGACAAAAAAACGACCATGTATAGTAAGGCTTTTTTTTTTCGACAAAAAAAACGACCATGTATAGTAAGGCTTTTTTTTTCCGACAAAAAAACGACCATGTATAGTAAGGCTTTTTTTTCCGACAAAAAAACGACCATGTATAGTAAGGCTTTTTTTTCTGACAAAAAAAACGACCATGTATAGTAAGGCTTTTTTTTCCGACAAAAAAACGACCATGTATAGTAAGGCTTTTTTTTCGACATAAAAACGACCATGTATAGTAAGGCTTTTTTTTCCGACGTAAAAACGACCATGTATAGTAAGGCTTTTTTTTCCGACGTAAAAACGACCAAGTATAGTAAGGCTTTTTTTTCCGACAAAAAAACGACCATGTATAGTAAGGCTTTTTTTTCCGACAAAAAAACGACCATGTATAGTAAGGGTTTTTTTTCCGACAAAAAAACGACCATGTATAGTAAGGCTTTTTTTTTTTTTTTTTTTTTTTTTTTTTTTTTTTTAAATTCCTAGTCATACTTACTAAACTCATTGCTCTTCTTTCCAGTAAGCTGACTAACAGGCCCATGGTCTAGTGGTAGAGTGTTTACACTCTGACGCTGAGGTTGTGGGTTCGATCCCAGGCTGAGTCAAACCAAACGACCATATATAGTAAGGCTTTTTTTTCCCGACATAAAAACAACCATGTATAGTAAGGCTTTTTTTTTCAGACAAAAAAACGACCATGTATAGTAAGGCTTTTTTTTCCGACAAAAAAACGACCATGTATAGTAAGGCTTTTTTTTCTGACAAAAAAAACGACCATGTATAGTAAGGCTTTTTTTTCCGACAAAAAAACGACCATGTATAGTAAGGCTTTTTTTTCTGACAAAAAAAACGACCATGTATAGTAAGGCTTTTTTTTCCGACAAAAAAACGACCATGTATATAGTAAGGCTTTTTTTTCTGACAAAAAAACGACCATGTATAGTAAGGCTTTTTTTTTCGACATAAAAACGACCATGTATAGTAAGGCTTTTTTTTCCGACGTAAAAACGACCATGTATAGTAAGGCTTTTTTTTCGACATAAAAACGACCATGTATAGTAAGGCTTTTTTTTCCGACGTAAAAACGACCATGTATAGTAAGGCTTTTTTTTCCGACATAAAAACGACCATGTATAGTAAGGCTTTTTTTTCCGACAAAAAAACGACCATGTATAGTAAGGCTTTTTTTTCTGACAAAAAAACGACCATGTATAGTAAGGCTTTTTTTTCCGACAAAAAAACGACCATGTATAGTAAGGCTTTTTTTTCCGACAAAAAAACGACCATGTATAGTAAGGCTTTTTTTTCTGACAAAAAAAACGACCATGTATAGTAAGGCTTTTTTTTCCGACAAAAAAACGACCATGTATAGTAAGGCTTTTTTTTCTGACAAAAAAAACGACCATGTATAGTAAGGCTTTTTTTTCCGACAAAAAAACGACCATGTATATAGTAAGGCTTTTTTTTCTGACAAAAAAACGACCATGTATAGTAAGGCTTTTTTTTTCGACATAAAAACGACCATGTATAGTAAGGCTTTTTTTTCCGACGTAAAAACGACCATGTATAGTAAGGCTTTTTTTTCCGACATAAAAACGACCATGTATAGTAAGGCTTTTTTTTCCGACAAAAAAACGACCATGTATAGTAAGGCTTTTTTTTCTGACAAAAAAACGACCATGTATAGTAAGGCTTTTTTTTCCGACAAAAAAACGACCATGTATAGTAAGGCTTTTTTTTCCGACAAAAAAACGACCATGTATAGTAAGGCTTTTTTTTTTTTTTTTTTTTTTTAAATTCCTAGTCATACTTACTAAACTCATTGCTCTTCTTTCCAGTAAGCTGACTAACAGCCCCGTGGTCTAGTGGTAGAGTGTTTACACTCTGACGCTGAGGTTGTGGGTTCGATCCCAGGCCGAGTCAAACCAAACGACCATATATAGTAAGGCTTTTTTTTCCCGACATAAAAACGACCATGTATAGTAAGGCTTGGCTTTTTTTTTCCCCTTCAAAACGACCATGTATAGTAAGGCTTTTTTTTCCGACGTAAAAACGACCATGTATAGTAAGGCTTTTTTTTTCGACAAAAAAACGACCATGTAAAGTAAGGCTTTTTTTTCTGACAAAAAAACGACCATGTATAGTAAGGCTTTTTTTTCCGACAAAAAAACGACCATGTATAGTAAGGCTTTTTTTTTTCGACATAAAAACGACCATGTATAGTAAGGCTTTTTTTTCAGACAAAAAAACGACCATGTATAGTAAGGCTTTTTTTTCCGACAAAAAAACGACCATGTATAGTAAGGCTTTTTTTTCTGACAAAAAAAACGACCATGTATAGTAAGGCTTTTTTTTACGACAAAAAAACGACCATGTATAGTAAGGCTTTTTTTTCAGACAAAAAAACGACCATGTATAGTAAGGCTTTTTTTTCGACATAAAAACGACCATGTATAGTAAGGCTTTTTTTTCCGACAAAAAAACGACCATGTATAGTAAGGCTTTTTTTTCCGACAAAAAAACGACCATGTATAGTAAGGCTTTTTTTTCCGACAAAAAAACGACCATGTATAGTAAGGCTTTTTTTTCCGACAAAAAAACGACCATGTATAGTAAGGCTTTTTTTTCCGACAAAAAAACGACCATGTATAGTAAGGCTTTTTTTTTGACAAAAAAACGACCATGTATAGTAAGGCTTTTTTTTCTGACAAAAAAAACGACCATGTATAGTAAGGCTTTTTTTTCCGACAAAAAAACGACCATGTATAGTAAGGCTTTTTTTTCCGACAAAAAAACGACCATGTATAGTAAGGCTTTTTTTTCGACATAAAAACGACCATGTATAGTAAGGCTTTTTTTTCCGACAAAAAAACGACCATGTATAGTAAGGCTTTTTTTTCAGACAAAAAAACGACCATGTATAGTAAGGCTTTTTTTTCCGACAAAAAAACGACCATGTATAGTAAGGCTTTTTTTTCCGACCAAAAAACGACCATGTATAGTAAGGCTTTTTTTTCTGACAAAAAAAACGACCATGTATAGTAAGGCTTTTTTTTCCGACAAAAAAACGACCATGTATAGTAAGGCTTTTTTTTCTGACAAAAAAAACGACCATGTATAGTAAGGCTTTTTTTTTCCGACAAAAAAACGACCATGTATAGTAAGGCTTTTTTTTCCGACAAAAAAACGACCATGTATAGTAAGGCTTTTTTTTCCGACAAAAAAACGACCATGTATAGTAAGGCTTTTTTTTCTGACAAAAAAAACGACCATGTATAGTAAGGCTTTTTTTTCCGACAAAAAAACGACCATGTATAGTAAGGCTTTTTTTTCAGACAAAAAAACGACCATGTATAGTAAGGCTTTTTTTTCGACATAAAAACGACCATGTATAGTAAGGCTTTTTTTTCCGACAAAAAAACGACCATGTATAGTAAGGCTTTTTTTTCCGACAAAAAAACGACCATGTATAGTAAGGCTTTTTTTCCGACAAAAAAACGACCATGTATAGTAAGGCTTTTTTTTCCGACAAAAAAACGACCATGTATAGTAAGGCTTTTTTTTCTGACAAAAAAAACGACCATGTATAGTAAGGCTTTTTTTTCTGACAAAAAAACGACCATGTATAGTAAGGCTTTTTTTTTCGACATAAAAACGACCATGTATAGTAAGGCTTTTTTTTCCGACGTAAAAACGACCATGTATAGTAAGGCTTTTTTTTTCGACAAAAAAACGACCATGTATAGTAAGGCTTTTTTTTCTGACAAAAAAACGACCATGTATAGTAAGGCTTTTTTTTCCGACAAAAAAACGACCATGTATAGTAAGGCTTTTTTTTTTCGACATAAAAACGACCATGTATAGTAAGGCTTTTTTTTCAGACAAAAAAACGACCATGTATAGTAAGGCTTTTTTTTCCGACAAAAAAACGACCATGTATAGTAAGGCTTTTTTTTCTGACAAAAAAAACGACCATGTATAGTAAGGCTTTTTTTTCCGACATAAAAACGACCATGTATAGTAAGGCTTTTTTTTCCGACAAAAAAACGACCATGTATAGTAAGGCTTTTTTTTCCGACATAAAAACGACCATGTATAGTAAGGCTTTTTTTTCCGACGTAAAAACGACCATGTATAGTAAGGCTTTTTTTTTCGACAAAAAAACGACCATGTATAGTAAGGCTTTTTTTTCCGACAAAAAAACGACCATGTATAGTAAGGCTTTTTTTTCCGACAAAAAAACGACCATGTATAGTGAGGCTTTTTTTTCCGACAAAAAAACGACCATGTATAGTAAGGCTTTTTTTTCCGACAAAAAAACGACCATGTATAGTAAGGCTTTTTTTTCCGACGTAAAAACGACCATGTATATTAAGGCTTTTTTTTCCGACAAAAAAACGACCATGTATAGTAAGGCTTTTTTTTCCGACATAAAAACGACCATGTATAGTAAGGCTTTTTTTTCCGACAAAAAAACGACCATGTATAGTAAGGCTTTTTTTTCCGACATAAAAACGACCATGTATAGTAAGGCTTTTTTTTCCGTCAAAAAAAGGACCATGTATAGTAAGGCTTTTTTTTCTGACAAAAAAAACGACCATGTATAGTAAGGCTTTTTTTTCCGACAAAAAAACGACCATGTATAGTAAGGCTTTTTTTTCTGACAAAAAAACGACCATGTATAGTAAGGCTTTTTTTTCGACATAAAAACGACCATGTATAGTAAGGCTTTTTTTTCCGACGTAAAAACGACCATGTATAGTAAGGCTTTTTTTTTCGACAAAAAAACGACCATGTAAAGTAAGGCTTTTTTTTCTGACAAAAAAACGACCATGTATAGTAAGGCTTTTTTTTCCGACAAAAAAACGACCATGTATAGTAAGGCTTTTTTTTTTCGACATAAAAACGACCATGTATAGTAAGGCTTTTTTTTCAGACAAAAAAACGACCATGTATAGTAAGGCTTTTTTTTCCGACAAAAAAACGACCATGTATAGTAAGGCTTTTTTTTCTGACAAAAAAAACGACCATGTATAGTAAGGCTTTTTTTTCCGACAAAAAAACGACCATGTATAGTAAGGCTTTTTTTTCAGACAAAAAAACGACCATGTATAGTAAGGCTTTTTTTTCGACATAAAAACGACCATGTATAGTAAGGCTTTTTTTTCCGACAAAAAAACGACCATGTATAGTAAGGCTTTTTTTTCCGACAAAAAAACGACCATGTATAGTAAGGCTTTTTTTTCCGACAAAAAAACGACCATGTATAGTAAGGCTTTTTTTTCCGACAAAAAAACGACCATGTATAGTAAGGCTTTTTTTTCCCCTTCAAAATGACCATGTATAGTAAGGCGTTTTTTTTTCTTCAAAACGACCATGTATAGTAAGGCTTTTTTTTCCGACAAAAAAACGACCATGTATAGTAAGGCTTTTTTTTTCCGACAAAAAAACGACCATGTATACTAAGGCTTTTTTTTCCCAACAAAAAAACGACCATGTATAGTAAGGCTTTTTTTTCCGACAAAAAAACGACCATGTATAGTAAGGCTTTTTTTTCCGACAAAAAAACGACCATGTATAGTAAGGCTTTTTTTTCCGACAAAAAAACGACCATGTATAGTAAGGCGTTTTTTTTTCTTCAAAATGACCATGTATAGTAAGGCTTTTTTTTTCCGACAAAAAAACGACCATGTATAGTAAGGCTTTTTTTTTACGACAAAAAAACGACCATGTATACTAAGGCTTTTTTTTCCCAACAAAAAAACGACCATGTATAGTAAGGCTTTTTTTTTCCGACGAAAAAACGACCATGTATACTAAGGCTTTTTTTCCCGACAAAAAAATGACCATGTATACTAAGGCTTTTTTTCCCGACAAAAAATGACCATGTATAGTAAGGCTTTTTTTTCCGACAAAAAAACGACCATGTATAGTAAGGCTTTTTTTTCCGACAAAAAAACGACCATGTATAGTAAGGCTTTTTTTTCCGACAAAAAACGACCATGTATAGTAAGGCTTTTTTTTCCGGCAAAAAAAACGACCATGTATAGTAAGGCTTTTTTTTCCGACAAAAAAAACGACCATGTATAATAAGGTTTTTTTTCCGACAAAAAAACGACCATGTATAATAAGGTTTTTTTTTCCGACAAAAAACGACCATGTATAGTAAGGCTTTTTTTTCCGACAAAAAAAACGATCATGTATAGTAAGGCTTTTTTTTTACGACAAAAAAACGACCATGTATACTAAGGCTTTTTTTTCCCAACAAAAAAACGACCATGTATAGTAAGGCTTTTTTTCCGACAAAAAAATGACCATGTATAGTAAGGCTTTTTTTTTCCGACGAAAAAACGACCATGTATACTAAGGCTTTTTTTTCCGGCAAAAAAAACGACCATGTATAGTAAGGCTTTTTTTTCCGACAAAAAAAACAACCATGTATAATAAGGTTTTTTTTCCGACAAAAAAACGACCATGTATAATAAGGTTTTTTTTTCCGACAAAAAACGACCATGTATTGTAAGGCTTTTTTTTCCGACAAAAAAACAACCATGTATACTAAGGCTTTTTTTTCCCAACAAAAAAACGACCATGTATAGTAAGGCTTTTTTTCCGACAAAAAAAAAACGACCATGTATAGTAAGGCTTTTTTTTCCGACAAAAAAACGACCATGTATAGTAAGGCTTTTTTTTTCCGACGAAAAAACGACCATGTATACTAAGGCTTTTTTTCCCGACAAAAAAATGACCATGTATAGTAAGGCTTTTTTTCCCGACAAAAAAACGACCATGAAAAGTAAGGCTTTTTTTTTCCGACAAAAAAACGACCATGTATAGTAAGGCTTTTTTTTCCCACAAAAAAACGACCATGTATAGTAAGGCTTTTTTTTTCCCACAAAAAAACGACCATGTATAGTAAGGCTTTTTTTTCCGACAAAAAAACGACCATGTATAGTAAGGCTTTTTTTTTCCCCTTCAAAACGACCATGTATAGTAAGGCGTTTTTTTTTCTTCAAAACGACCATGTATAGTAAGGCTTTTTTTTCCGACAAAAAAACGACCATGTATAGTAAGGCTTTTTTTTTCCGACAAAAAAACGACCATGTATACTAAGGCTTTTTTTCCGACAAAAAAAACGACCATGTATAGTAAGGCTTTTTTTTTTTCGACAAAAAACGACCATGTATAGTAAGGCTTTTTTTTTTTCGACAAAAAACGACCATGTATAGTAAGGCTTTTTTTCCCGACAAAAAACGACCATGTATAGTAAGGCTTTTTTTTCCGACAAAAAAACGACCATGTATAGTAAGGCTTTTTTTTTCCGACGAAAAAACGACCATGTATACTAAGGCTTTTTTTCCCGACAAAAAAATGACCATGTATAATAAGGCTTTTTTTTTCCGACAAAAAACGACCATGTATAGTAAGGCTTTTTTTTTCCGACAAAAAAACGACCATGTATAGTAAGGCTTTTTTTTCCCACAAAAAAACGACCATGTATAGTAAGGCTTTTTTTTTCCCA